>NW_028262347.1:5522884-6136538 GCF_047370975.1 Nipponia nippon
CAGACACGGCCGCAATGAACATGGTACACATCCAGGGGAAGTGAGATTCATCTGAGAATCTCTTACCACTTGGCAGGCATTTATTAACTCAGCCTCCCAACACCCCCGTGAGGAAAAATGTGTCGAAACCCATTTTCAGCATTAATTTAAAAAAAAAACAAACTTAAGCAAGCAAAGTGATTTGCTCAAAGCCAAACAGCAGGTTGGTGTGAAAGAGCTTGTCTTAAAAACCCAGAATAAGGGGTTTTGCCCTTCATCTCTTCACACGAGGCCATGTTCCCACGTTGCTCGGTGTTTCTACAGAAACTACAACAGGGGGGTCCTGCTCCGTGACTCAGGGTCTTGGTTCAAATCCAGAGAGCCGTGTTTCCATGATTACTCCTCCTTTATGTAAAATGGCCCTTGTACAGGCTCATCTTGCTGAGCTGTTTGGCGCTGTTCCTGGGCCTGACTGCTACCATGGGGTAGGACTGCAGGATCACATTTCCATTTTGTAAGGAGACTCACTTTCTCAGGATGCATGGAAGCCTGGCTAATTTCAATAGGAAGTCTGCGTGAACCAGAGCTGCAAGCTTGGATCTACTGCATTATTATTATTATTATTATTATTATTATTATTATTATTAACATTAACATTAACATTAACATTAACATTAACATTAACATTAACATTAACATTAACATTAACATTCATTGCAGTAGTGTGTCTAATTCCTAAGCAGCGATCAGAGCTCTTGTGCTAGGAAACAGTAATTGTCCTTAGAGATCTCAGGTCTAGATCCACCAGAGTTTAACTTCTAATTATGTGCTAATGTCCACAGGTTTTACTGGGAAGCCGTAAGTTGGGAACAAAACTAGCTTTGCAGACCTTGGCTGAAATCTTTGCAATACAACACCATTCCTTGCATCCTGGTGCAAAACTGTTCTCCCTGTGCAGAGCAGCTTGCTGTGTGAGAACCAGCCATCCTGTGCGTGCTTCATATTGCAGGATCAAGGCCTCTATTAATGACAAGGCTTGACAATGGGATGAGACCTGAAAAGAGAGGGAGAAGGAGGTGCCGAGGGTGTCTTGTGATTATGCGGTTAGCGTGTGTTTCTCCACAGTGCAACAAAAAGGGAAAGAAAACCAGCTAGACTACAACAGGCATCCTTGTGTGGCCTCCAAACTGCAGCGTCATTCATGGCCTCACTTGGAAACCCTTGCAAAGTTTTATTAACATCTGCTCCTCCATGAATAGCGATATTTTGTGCACAGAAACTCAGCTTCACCTCCCTTTTCTACCTTTTTCTTTCTTGTGTGTATGCTGATTCTGTCTTTTTTTTTCTCTTTTTTTGGTGGTTGCCTAGTAGCTAGCAGTTGCATTCTGCCTTATCAGATTGTGCCTAGTTACAATCTTTCTCTGTGTGCCGAGGGCAACCCACCATAAGAGCATATGGAATATTTTAGTGTACGTTGTTTTTTTTTTTCTCTTTCTGTATTTTTTCTAAAATAGACTTCGGTTTTATTCCCAGTGTAGTTTTGTTGCCATTCAGATCGTCTTTTGTCTCTGATAAAAGCTGACATCCACAGCCTGGGAGCTATCAAAAGAATCTGGTGAACTGAGGAAGGTGGTAAGGTTTGATGACTTTGGGGCCCTTTTTAGCTTAAAAAAAGAAAAAAAAAAACACATTCTGATCTGGATTCAACCCTCCTTCCTTCTGGCCTCTGAGTGAGAAGACTGTGTTCAGTCCATGTAATGTCTGAATTGCCTTTTGGAGGTGCCTACATTTCTCCCAGCTGAGAGTAAAGAGAGCCTCCAAAATGTGGCCTCTGAAATTCAGGCTGTGCCGTATAAGCAGCAAAAAGCCACACATGTAGCGTGCTCTTCCAGTTCTGTTTTACCATGCCGGCTTTGCTGAATGGGACAAAAAGAGAAAGTCAATGACACCTCTTGATTCAAGCTAGGCTGTTTCTTAAGCAGTGACAAAAAGGAAAGCATGCTGCTTTTGGCAAGGAATGACACACGGGCTAAATGAGGGCTGTTGGGCTGCCTGTTCCTGGGCTTTTTGCAAAGTCTGATCTTCAGTGTGGGTGCAGATCAGTGTTTCACACCTGGGGTGCAAGTAAGGAGGATTTGGCCATGTTGCTCTTGTTAGGCTTCCTTTCTGATGGAAATTCAGCTCATGAGATCATGCTCTGTGCCAGGCTGTGTGTGCATGTCTGTGTGTCTGTCCGCCTGGTAACTTTGGAAGCCATTAGCCAGATTCAATCATATTTGACAGCAGGGCTAGAGATTTAAAGATACGCAGCTCCCGTAAGTTGCTGGAAAACAGGCAACTGACAGGAGTTGAAGGTTTTGTTGAAAGAAAGGCAGCAATGTGAGGTCCGCCCTTGTTGCACATTAGAGAATTCACACAGGAAAGGTGTTTTGAATGCCCTACCTGTAGGAACAGCTTTAATCTGTTTATGTCCTATCATATACCACAGAAATTGCTGCCTGCTTCTGTTTTCTCTGTGGCATACTTTCTTTCTTTCTTTCTCTTTTTTTCTTTCTTTCTTTCTTCCTTCCTTCCTCCCTTTCTTTCTTTCTTCCTTCCTTCCTTCCTTCCTTCCTTCCTTCCTTTCTTCCTTTCTTTCTTTCTTTCTTTCTTTCTTTCTTTCTTTCTTTCTTTCTTCCTTCCTTCCTTCCTTCCTTCCTTCCTTCCTTCCTTCCTTCCTTGCTTGCTTCCTTCCTTCCTTTCTTCCTCCCTTCTTCCCTTCCTTTCTTTCTTCCTTTCTTCCTTTCTTCCTTTCTTTCTTTCTTTCTTTCTTTCTTTCTTTCTTTCTTTCTTTCTTTCTTTCTTTCTTTCTTTCTTTCTTTCTTTTCTTTCTGTCTTTTCTTTCTGTCTTTCTTTTCTTTCTGTCTTTCTCTTTCTTTCTTTCTTCCTTTCTTCCTTTCTTCCTTTCTTTCTTCCTTTCTTCCTTTCTTCCTTTCTTTCTTTTCTTTCTTTCTTTCTTTCTTTCTTTCTTTCTTTCTTTCTTTCTTTCTTTCTATCTTTTTCTTTCCTTCTTTCCTTCCTTCTTTCCTTCCTTCTTTCTTTCCTTCTTTCCTATGACTAATAAGGGAGCTCCTGCTGCAACCTTAGTGCTACCCTATTAGAAGTCAATCAACCATCAGATAAAAATCACTTGGACACAAGCTCCATGAGACCTGCTGTCCACTTGCTATTTTTTCCCTCTTCTAATGACTTGGAAAGGGAGTCCCAGAGGCTGGAAGAAACACTTACTAGCTTATTATTTGAGGTAAATCTAATCAGCAGGTGATCTATCATAATGACATTTCTCTGAACATAAGAGGAGAAAAAGCCTGGGGACATATTAGTGATGTTTCCCACCCAAGACAAACCAAGGTGAGCCCTATTGGGTCAGAGCATGAGTGATCACTGTGGTCATACCCTGTCACATATCTTGCAAGGAAGCTCACATCTTCTTGTGGGTAGGTTAGTACTGTTTCTCATTATTAATATGGCTCTGTAGGTGTGCCAGGCCCTTTCCAGACTAATTAAATAAAAGGTCTCTGCCCCAAGGAACTAACCCAGCAAGGGATGACAATAAACAGCAAGAGGAAGAGGGTTACGCAAGTGAAAGATCATGAGATACATCTCATGTTGTACCAGTATGTTGGGCCAAATCCTCAAGTAATTACATAAAGCCCAATTTTGCCAAGTTGTTCATTGTTAAGTTACTCCGCCCTCACGTAAGAAATCCCAGTGAATTCACTTACTGAGAAAAAGACATGGAGCTGTACTGAGAGGTGAGCAATCACACCTTGCAGCCCAAGACAGTGGTTCTGGTTGTGAGGAAAGGGACCACTCAACAGGAGATAAAGAGTACAACTGAGCTTTAGGCTGTTATCTGGGCAATATATAGATACTTAGCTTTATTAAGCACAGCAACAAGGTGGAACAAAGCACTCAAGTTCCCTTGAAATTAATTCTTCGCAGATTCAGTTATTAGGACTGGATCTTATAAGACACTTAGGAATCAATGGGAGACAAGCACCCTGGAGAATCTAGCTTCATATCTTTAAAACTGGATCTTCTGCACTAGCTATTAATTCCCATCTCTCCCTCAGAAAGACCTTGTCTGAGAGGTTCCCTCATTCCTGAAGCCACAATGACTCACACTTGCAGTTGACATTCAAGGAACAAAGAAGTCTTCGGCATCTATCTTGATGTTCATGTGGGCCAAGATGGCAAGTCACAATCTGCCTTGCTTTGAGCTTGGAGAGAGAGGGGCTGATGCTATAAAGATCAAAATGAGGTTCAGATTCCCCTGACGTTATTCTGCTTAAATGTAGGGTTTGGGGATAATTCCCAGGTCTAGTTCCAGGAAAACCTCCTAACTTTCAGCTGCGAGTCGAGGTCTATCAAGGAAGCTAACGCTCCTGTTACAAGAGAATCCAGGTCTATGGCAAACAACGGCATTGATAGTGGGAGATTTTTTTTCTCCACTGGATCCAGGCCATGTACAGCTGAAATATAATTCTGAGAAGTGGGCAAACAACTGCAGGGAGGGAATAGTTGGGAGCGGGACTGCGTTCAGGTACGTAGGTTGAAGGTAAAGGAAACTTTGTATATGTTGGCTCTGAAGCCATGTGAGGTAGAGGGTGGTACAGAGAAGAGCTCAGACAGTAGCTCACCTCCTTCTTCCCCTGGGGCAAATGCCTTTTTTTCAGTTAGGAATGGATACATAATAAAAGAGCCAACTCTGTAGCCGTCATGATGCAGAACCTGGCAGTGCCTGTTTCAGAATGCTGGCTTAAGCATAAACAAGACCACATGAGAACAGGGAGAATGATGACGGACCCAAAATTTTTAAAACTACTTGCAGAGCACACATTTTGCCTATGCTTTGATAATCAGGGCTCTTGCAGAGCTTCCTCAGGTCCATGTGTTCCCCAGGGACTTGCTGCTCTTGGTGAGCAAAGCGAGAAGGTGCTGTGACTGCATTGTTCCCTTTTGGCCAAGGTCAGCTCACAGAGAAGAAGAAGAAGCAGGACATCAGGGATCCTAGCAGGAACCTCATGCTAATGTGGTACCCTGTGAAGACCAGGGACTTCCGTTTGTCAGTCCACTGTCACCACCTCTCCCAGCTCCTGACCAATGCTGTTCAGCCACATCCAGCCCTGGCAAGGTATATATATGTGCCCCCAGGAAGCACAGATGGATGTCTGCTCAGCAGCATCAGGGACTTGAGTTACCCTGGTCTCCTGTTTGTGCTGCCTGTCAGAAATGATATAACCCGATGGCTCAGGCCGGGGACTCGGAAGTGAAACTGATACAGAACGGTTAATACAACACCGGTCCTTTACACTGAGGATGAGCCAGTCACTTCTGAGCAACATAAGAAATCCACTCCAGCTGAAGAGCATATGTTTCTTTTCTCTTTACAGCAAAGCTCCCATTTCAGGCAGTGGTATTATTTGTTTCTTGAAATCCCCTTTCCTGTGTCTGCTTCGCTGACCCGATCATCTGAGAGCCCTGAGAGTGGTAGTTATCCCTTCCTACTATTGTTTGCTCTCGAAATCAGTTTGGAAGTGCTGCGTGCATGTGTGTTTGTTTTGTTTCTCCTGCTGGTTGTTGTTGTTTCCCGCCCCCCCCCCCCCCCTTTCTCCAGGCTTAGATGTATGCAAATGCAACAAAGAAATCAGAAGCGGGAGGACTGTGGCATGCAAATCTGTCAACATGATGTTCAATTAGTGTATTGTTACAAGTGAAACACCAGCAGCCTAGTGAGAAAAAGGAAGTACCAGGTGCTAAAAGGACAACCATACAGTTTTTGGTGTAGCGTATCAGACAGGTTTTTCCCTCTTCAAAAAGTTTACTTGTTCTCTCTCCCATACAGACTCATAAAACTGGAGTGCACCTCTTGAGTGCCTAAGTCATATCTATCTCTTCTCTCTTTTAATCTCTTCCATGAGCTGAAAAGGGTTCATGGGGAAGGAAGTTTCTTGTTTGTGTGTTTTTGCTCCCATTACACTAACTGGAAGCTTTTCAGGTTCTTCACCCTAGTCTTTCTTCCACCAGCCTGTGTTTATTTAGTTTCAGTTTATGCCACGTATTGTGCCCATGCTTTTAGTTTAAATATAGCTTTTTTTCCCCCTGTTTGCTCTCCTGATGTATTTATATAAATCAGCGCTGTCATCTTTTAGCCTTCACTTTCTTCAGCTGAACAAGCCAAGACGTATATTTTCTTCCCATGACACGGGCTCACCATCTCCTGATGCATCCCAGTACTTCAGCTTTGTACTCTGAGTTCATCTCTCCTAAATATAGGCAACTAGGATTGTTGTCTACCCTGGAATTGTTCTGGTGCTTTAGAGGTTGTCCTCTCTGTGTTTTGTGCAGATCAAGACAGAAGTTTCCCTGTCCTTATTGGAAATACCTTGTAAAACTCATTTTTGACAGCCATGTCACATGTTCTCTACTGATGGGTGATCCATGTATCCCACTTTTCAGACCTTCTTTAATGGAATAGCTTCAAAAACTCTCCTTAGTACCTAATCTAATAATGCATCGATCCAGCATCCATCTTGAATGTCTGTAGTGTTGTTGTCTAGCCTAGGCTAATTGTCTATGGTTCCTCTACATACACAGAAGAGAAAATAGGTATCATATCTTACTATAAGTGTCTGAAAAAGACAACCTCAGAGTTTGATTTATCTATTTATGTCTTTGCTTGAATATAGCAGGAATTTAGCCAGCTAACTTGGACTCCATGTTCAACATAGTTAAAGTTAGGTGAGATGTATGACCCCTTTAGTACTGAACTTCCAGTTCTCAAGGACACACAGTTCATCTTATATCATAACTTTATGCTCTTATGCACTGACAGCCATGCCTTCTGAGTTTCTGTTAGCAGCAAATTTTAATAATGCTGCCCCACTTTTTGTGAGGAGGACATTTGGCAAAATATTAAATAAAATCAGTCCCAAAACTGATTTCTGAAGAACTGCAGCCATAACTTCCTTCCAGCTCAGTACTTCCTCTCTCAACTCCATCTGTCATCATTTCCTCTGTAGTGACTCCCTTTTCCATCCTAAAATTCTTCTCCTAATTTCCATACTCTACCGCTTAATAATTTCCCATGAGGTATTATAACAAATGCTTTTCTGAAGTCCAGAGAGATTAGATCTACTGCATTTCCTTTCATTAGAAAATCAGTGATCTTATCAAAGTAAACGATCAGGTCAGTTCAGAATGATCTATCTTTGTCAGAAAACATGCTGTGTTTTATTGCAATTTACCTTTACATCCATGTCTTTAATTATTCTTTACTGATGAAGGTGTTCTAAAGTCTGACTTATTGTTGATGCCAGCTCACATTTTCTGGATCAACTCCTTCAACCTAGGACTTGATAGATCTCTTAAAATTATTCACAGTCAGACTTTGTGCCTATGTTTAGACATGTAAAGAAAATATTTCAGAGCTCATTCTCTGATCCCAAAGAGAAACTGCAGGGCATGGCCTGAGACGGTACACCTAGACTCTAAAACCCACCTCCCCACTAAAAAAGAGTGGTCCCATGGGTACTGTGTACTGAGAATGATGTCTGGCACTTGATGTCTTCTGAATCGTGCCTCAGCATGCCAGGTAACACAGGACAAAACTTGATAGGACTCAGCTAAGAGCAGAGCAATCACATGCCCTGGCCTTGTTTAATATACTAGTATAGGCAAAACTAATGATTCTCTATGCCTTTTCTCTCAGAACTCTGTAGGAAGACTGTTTAGCTTCCCCTTGAGCTGACAATAATTTCAAGGAGGCACTTCCTACTCCCATCCCCTCTTTCACATTAGCCTTTATGCCTCTAAGCCCGTGTTCAGTATTCGCGTCCTTTCCTGGAAACTTCTGCGATTTGTTTGAATTTCCTTTGCAAATTCTGACTGGCTTTGACTTGTGGCAATTTTCCTGCTTGGTGCGTTTGTTTCAGCCATCGTACTTCAGTCATCAAAAAGTTCAGTGCCCAGTTTCGGATGGTGTGAATTTGCCTCTCTCTGCCATGTATGGATGAACCGAAGCACTGGTCTCCATTCCTGTCCCTTAGAAGCTGGGGTAGATGGGTCTCATCCTATATTTACACATCCCTCTTTCTCAGTCTTATTCTTGCTACAATGAACTACTAACCAGAAAATTCAACATTGTAGGTCAGGTGGCTGTAAATCTAAAGCCAGCTCTGTTGGCTCAACAGTGATTTTCACCAGCAGACACCTGTGCCCGCAGCTTTCTCTAGTGAACCAGGGTGAGAACGGTTTGACGCCATTTTTTCCTACGCAAGTCAGACACAAATGGGATCGTTGCTCCCATGCAAGGTTTTTCCTCCCCACCCCTGTGACGTGAAGCATAAGGCTGCACATTTCAGCTACTTTTTGGATGGAGGCAATAATTTCTTAATTTGCCCTGAAGGGGCACGCGCAAAAATGGGGAGGAAAAAAAAAAAAGAGCTTGTGGAATTGATTGGAGGAGAGATGCATCTTGTTCAAACTAGAAGTGAAAATATATTCCAAAGGAGAAATCATTAGCATTTTCATTAAATGCCAAAGAGTGTGACTATTAGACCTACCTCAGGCAACCCTGGGGTTGAAAACTTTTCAACAAGATTTAATTGATCCAGATGGATTGAGGTTGTTTTTGGTTTTTACCCCTTCCACCCTTCTACCCCCTGCTTAAATCTCTGTACTCCATCACATGTGAGAAAACCCCAAACCGAACCAAATTAAAATAAATAAACAACGCTTTCAGCCCACGCCCTGGAATGAAAACTGCAGTGTAATATGAAATGTGTCCTGATCGTCTTGTTATGGAGCCCAGTGACTCACCAACTGTTACAATTGGGGTTAGATAAAATAAAAGAATTATAATTAAGAAGGCAGCAGGAGGATGTTAACTGGGCAGTCAGATGGAAGCAGGCCCATTACAGTTTTGGGTGTGCTGGGGTTCGTCTTGGCTTTTGGAGGGTTGCTGGGGATGTGTGCACACGTGGCTTCGCTGGGTGGTTTGCAGCAGAGAGTCTGCTAAAAAACATAAAAGGGGCCCATTTGGCTGAGCTACTCCAGCATAGTGGGAGGAGGGGGCCCCAGTTCCCATTTGGTCTTCTGTAGGTATTGCCCAAAAATGCCCTGTTCCAGGCTAACGTGAATGTGGGTGAAGTGCCCACTTGCCAGTCCTGGTCAAGGGAAGTTATGGGCCCCTTGCTGCAGTTATCTGAGGATTGGAAAGTATTTCTGGGCAGTATTTTGACCCTGGACCTCAATGTAGGACCTTCTTTCCCCTGAAAAGAAATCTGAACCAGCCCTCTGGACCCAGCACAAACTCCTGCTTGGATGACTATCAGTAGGGCCAGTGCAGGCACCATCCTCCATGGCAGCAGGGAGCAAAGGGCTTTAATTGTGATGGGGGAGAAGACAACAGCTCGGTGGTGCATGACTATTAGGTTTAGACTACATACTTGGCACAGGGGCAATAGTTTTTTAACCTGTTGGATACAAGGTCACGTAGCAAGTAGGCAGGTTGGGTCTTCCAATGTCTGCCATACCAATACAGCTATTTTTTCCCCTCATGTTTCCAGCTTGCTTTGCTGCTTCTTGGCCTCCTGGAGGAAAATGACTGCAGGAATAATTCTGTTAAGATCTCCTGTGTATTTATCATCTTACTTCCAGCAGCCTGAGTGAGCTGGCCTCAAAGTCCCAAAGCCAGGTGTGTCATACAATGGTGTTCCACATGTCAGCATGCCGGAGCAGTGCCACAAATGATCTATGGCCAGTGTAAATGCTTCTTATGTAAGCCCATGCAAACCATTTGCATGGGTGCAAAGCACCTAATGCTTTAGTTTGGGCTAGCTTAATACCTCCAGTAATTATCCGAAGGAGCCCTGAACACTATCATGATTAATTATTAGGTTGGAACTGGACCTGAGATGGAATCTGTGAAAATGCAGTCATGGCTGGAAAGGGCTGCAGGAGTCATCTGGGGCTGTGACCACACTACCAGAGTATCTTGGAAGGAAAAGTGCAATGATTTCTCTAGTGAAAACTATATGGGAGTTTCGGTAGGATGTTCTGTATTATTCCCCAGCCTGGAGTTTTGCCAGAACACGGGAATTTATGCGCCTGAACACAATGTTTCCCTGATGGAGCTGGTAGCTGGCTAAGCCTGAAGCTGTGCTCCAAACCTTCACCCCTGAATCAGCCACATGTGTATCCCCGTTTCCTCATACTCCTCCATCCCTCCATATCTGCCTGTTGTCACTCATCTGACACTTACACTGGAAATGCCCTGGGGCTGGCATCCCCTTTTTGTTCTGGGCTCGCACAGCCTCTTGCACAACAAGCCCTGTGGTAATACGGCCAAACAACAATTGCTAAGGGTGAAAGATAGCCAAGTTATAGATGGCAAAACCAGTCTGCAGGAGTGGCTGTGTAATAGAACAACAACAACAAATTCATAATAATAATGGCAGAAATAATGAATGGATATATTCAAATATTAGCTAGCTACCTAGAGCTCGCCACTTGTCCTTTCTGCAGCTCCTATAAAACTCATTCTCCTTGCTGAACATGTATTTGCCTGCACTGCCAATGTGCTAATTCTGCTCCTCACCATTTTTCCATTTGCCTTGCTGAATCTTTCTCATTTAAAAAAAAAAAAAGAAGAAATAAAAATCAAATCACATTCCATCAAAGAGCTACATCGGGAGGTCATTGCATCAAATGGTGCCGCTAGTTTAATAAAGGAACTGACTAATGCACTCATTAGTGGTGCTCGTTGCTAATGCCCGATCAGATAATGAAATTGAAATATCATGTTTTAGGGTGTAATCAGGATCCCTGCAGATGCTGGGATGGAATTGCCCCATAGGTACAGCATTACACAGTTAACTAGGTGTGTTACTTGACGGGGGTGTTTCAGCTTCCCAAGCCTGCGGGTAGGAAGAGATGAGCAGGACTGTCAGCATAGTTAGTGAGAATGGGGAATTAGGTTGGAAACAAGGGAAAAAAGCCGAGGTGACCTTGGCTGAAGGGGTTGGAGGCAGCTGGGAGCAAGTGGCAGGTGTCAAGCCAGCTACGGGACCAGCTAGGACCAGGTGGATGTGTGGAGGCACGGTGCTGGCCCTTTGGGAGGACATGTCAAGCTGCCTGCAGATGAGGAGCTCCCTGGGTTGGCTAAGCACTGGTGGGTGTGTGCAGAGAAGTGCACTGAAGCAGAGCTCCTGGGAACATCAAAGGCTTTGTTGCCTCCCTGGCATTTGGAAAGTAGAGAAGAAAAGACTAGTGTGGACACAAAAGACCTGTGCATGGAATTGGAGGTAGAGGGGGCCTGTTAGACCACCCCTGATCGGGGATACCAGGCTGCTTTTAGCACTGGCTCTAGCCTAATTGCAAAGCCCCTGATTAGCAGGCAGTAGCGACAAGGGGTGCGTCTTGCTTCTCTGGGTCTGCAGTGTCACCTACACAAGGCTTTTAATCCTCAGTGTCCTGAGGGAGCTGCAATTGCAATTTCATTGTCCAGGGATGACAGACAAGCACATCAGAAGCCTAGCATCAGCTTTCTCTTCCCCAAATCAAACATCTGCCTTCTAAGTTTTCCAGCAAGTGGCTAAAAGTCCAACGAAGTTAGCAGCACTCTTTTTTAATTGCATTTTTTTTAAAAAATAGAAAAAATGAAAACACATTAAAAAAATTCAAACCCAACCCCAGCCTAATCAATGCTACCAGACTTTGGGTAAACCGGGCTGAATGACAAGAGTTTTCCAGAGGAATTTGTTCTGTATGGAAGTTAACTTTAAACGCTTTTCTTCATTGCCAGATGATTTAATACTGGATGAGCCAATGAAAGACAAAGCACTTCAGAGACACTCAAATTACTTCCCAAGTTGCTCACAGAATATGTTCTGCTGAGACAACACCAGGCTAGAGACTTCAGTGGGATTAGCAGTAAAGCAAAGTTTTGTTTTACTACAGTATTTTAGATTGTCTTCAATCTTTATTTCTTTTAATTTTTCTCCTTCCTGCTCCCAATTGCTTAATAATAATAACTTACATGTCAATAACAACGCCTCCTGGCTAGCATCTCTCAGCACTTTCTGTTTGTCCTCCTCTTCCTTCAGCATCCCAGACCTTCCTCCTTCCACCTTTTTTCATGCACTGTCCTGGAAAGAGAGTTCAAATCCTTTCAGATGAAGGAGTGAGCTCACCCAGTACTTACACATCCGCTGTGAGGTCCTTCAGAAGAGGGATAAAAGAGGTGGGGAAGAGGAAAGAGCATGCCCCTTCCTTGGGTTTCTGAGAGAAAAATCTTTGCTTAACTCCAGGAGAGGGGTCAGGGCCATAAATCCACTGGGAAGGGAGATGTCCTCTTGCTGCCCAGAATATGGTACCTACATCCTAGAGGGAGGCAGGATTTAAAACCTTTCTTTTATTCTCTTTTCCCCTTGCTGTTCTCTATTGGTTAGTTTAGGCAGGCTCCTGAGCCATGTGCAGACTGCTATGAAACCTGTTTTTAGGTACATTCTACAGGGAGATCCATGGGAATTAAGTCCCTAAATAATTACGCTTAAGCACCTAAAGCTATGGCTGTGTTGATAAACTAAACAAGGCCAGGGCTCAAGCCCAGGTACTGGCACAGGATCTCCCAATCTATCCAACCCTTAGCACGGTCCCTGGCAATGGTTTTGTCCTGTTCCAACTAGCACTCTCCCAGACAATGCCTGGGCACGGTCCAGGGACAGCCTGGGCCAAGGAGCATCACCACAGGCGGTTCAGATGCAGCCCCCCAGTTTTGGAAGGAAAGACGCTTATCAGCACGGACGCAAGTCGGTCCATGCCAATTGGCCTCTGGGCCAAAGAACAGCCCCATGCATGTTTTATTTACTAGAATAGATGAAGTTAAATGCTTTCAAGAATGTAGCCTGACATGCTAAATAGGGACTTGGGAGCATAGTTGGGATCCTAGCACTGAAAAAGAAAGGGGGGTAAAAGTGATGCTTGGTTTATCCAAGTATTAACTCATTCCTTCCTACAGACCTGCTTTGCACAGCTTCATTTCCAGAAGACCCAAAAGAGACTAGATTCCCCATTGCCCTTTTCTGCTGCTGTTATTCTCTTGAACCCTCATAATCCACTTGTGATCACTTCCCAGATCTCCCAACAGGGTAAAAGTCTTGAAGATGGACAACTGGGGCAGCAAGTCAGGGTTATTTATACCCGAATGGAAGTGAAGTTTTTAGCAGGAACAAGGTGTTCTGGTGTTTTCCTTCAGGTTGTCAGAAGTGTCTGAAGTCTTTGTCATAACTTGGTGAAACAAGATTTTTCTCCCCCTCCAGTCCGTGCCAGTGCAATATTTAGTGGAAGGGGGTAATGAGACTTCAGCATTTTTGCTGGTGAGAATAAATCTGAGGAGATGATTCTGGCCGTTCTCACAGCACAAAATGAAAGCTGGCATATCTGTATCCCTTGCCACAAGCACTCAGCCGTCTGGGTGAACAATAGAGCCTGTGTTCATGCAGCACCTCGTGGAGGGGTGTCCTTGTCCCCAGCCAGCTTGCCGAGCAACATGACACCGCAAGCACTAAACCCAGCAGACCATCCACATCCTTCAAACTGGGGGGGCTCTGAACATGCTGCTTGAAAATCTTTGTTGCGGTTGTCTTGGCATTAACATTTAGGGGAGTTTCTCAGCCTATTGATAATTTGCTGAATTGGACAAAATGGCTATGGAAGGAAAAAAAATGAAGCTTTTAAATCCAGACTTTGAAACATATTTTTGGTTTAATCCACTCCAATTTCTGCCTATATAAAATCTAATTTTCTTGCATTAGAAATTAGGTGTGTATTATACATGCACATACGATGTGTGTGTATTACAAGCAGAGGTGCATGTAATAGATATGTATGTGTATTCTTTATCCCTGGATGGATGTTTCATGTTATAATCCCTGATTCCTGTGGCAATGGAGACCCTGTTTAAAATCATGGTCCTGCTGGAATAGATGTTTCGCTGCTCAATGACTAGTGCCCAGGTGTCAGCAGCCATCTAGCCCAAGGCATGAAGGATTAGCCTCACAGTCTCTTCTCAGGATCCTGCTTCCTCAAGGGCAATTCATTCTGGTGTATGTGTTACTTGGACCTCTGGAGGCGATGTCCCCACTCCTGCATGTGTCACTTGGGTGTCTGGAGGTGACATGGCTGATGTCGGAGAAGTGCATGGCAGAGCTTAGCTAAACCCAGCCTGGTGGAGTTATCGGTTGTGATCTTAACTAGAAGGTCCTTTTTCTGCTCACTTACCCTTGCACATACGCACATAATTGCAGTGTGAATTCATAATATAAACCATGATGTAATAGACACCAACTCAACTCAACTTAATTACTGTACAAATGAACAACAACTTAAATCACAAGCAGAGTCCCATTAAAAGTAATCAGATCCTGGGTGGGGAGATGGTTAAAGGTGGTGTTTGAACTCCAAAGAAAAATATGCTCTTGTTTGGACATAATTGGGTTTCTTTTTTATTGTTATTTTTTCTTACACAGTGTATTTTTGCTCTCTCTCCCTGGCTCTTTCTCATTTTAATTTTTTCAACCTTTTCCTGATAAACCAAACTAGCCTAGACATATCTTTTGAGAGCAAATGTTCTCTAAGCTATGTTCATTCCTTGTGAGTTTGTACGTTAATCATTAAATATAATTAATTAGAACATCTTGTAATTAACTTGGAAAGCAAAATTATACAAGGGAATGAGTTTGTAACCACATCACATTTGAAATAAAAATAAAACTTTGACTAAAAGGAATAACTGCTCTTTGGAATTAGATGAGTAACAGTGTTGGATTGGCTCCCCCGAAGCTGTAATGTTGGCTCTGAACTCATTCACATATATTCACCATATTTTACATTGATACACACACACACACACACACATGCATGTGCACACACACCATAGTGCCATAATCCAGAGTTAGCCCACTACAGGGATGCTTTAAGCCACCTCTCTCTCTTCTCGGCTCTCTGACACATGGGACTCAGCAAACGTGCCATCAAGCAGCCTTAGGGTTGCTCTAACTTGCCCTGACTAGTTGTGATGGCCCTTTGGGTATGATGCTGGCTGGAAATTGTGGCATTTCATAGTAGGCTTTCCTGCCAAGGCAGGAAAGGAGGGAGCTGGCAGGGGGTGACAGACATTTGCCCATGGGGCTACCCCGCAGCCGGAGATTCCTGGTCCAAAGGAATCCTTATATACATGCTGGGACCAGTTCTCAGGTCCACCACTTCTCTAAAAGGCAGGTTCTGGGCTGACCTATGGAGCTCAGCTAATGAACCACCTTAGCTGTCCAGTCAAAAAAAAAGTGAATAGAGTTTTTCTCTTCTTGCCAAGCAATTTTTTTCCATCGGAAGTTAAGCACCACAATAATTTCCTTGTATATGCAAAGAGTTCTGACATCCCTGCTTGGCTGAGTGAATTGGGGATGTCCTGGGAGAGGGGGGTTTCACTGTGCCCAACAGGAACACACCTGCTCATGGCTGCTGCGGCATCCCAGGGTGAGATACTGGGCTCGGAGGCTTTGTGTCAAGAAGCCCCTGAGATCTGTAGGAGCAGCACTCCTGGAGATTCCTCAGCTGACTACCTAGAGGGTGTTGGGAAGGCTAGCAGTGACCATACAACAGTCCCCAGGGCTGTGTTGGGCTTTGCCACTTGCTTGCCATATGGCCTGGAGCATGTCATTTCATCTCTGTTTCTCCTTCCTCTCTGCCCTAGATGAGTACATTTTATTGGTGGGGGGATCACCCTTCCCCTACACATTGGGCAGACACTACCGCTAGCCAAAAGGGCTCTTTTGCCCCTGTTGTGTCTCCAGTTGGGACCATGCTTTCCCCAACAGCTGGCGTCTGCTTGAACTGGCCAGAGTACTTCATTGGTCTGAGCTTGCTCTGCCGTATTTTGCCTTTCACTCTTTTGGCAGGAGGAATTGCTAAGCTTTTCTCCAATAAAATTTCCACCCTCCACAGCCAGACAATCGCTTGACTGTGTTGTTTATCACCACCTAGGCACAGAAACTTTCCTCACATTTTTGTGGTCGGTTTTCAGGCTGATGGGAGGGGAGGCAACTGAGGAGGAGGGGGGCTAAGGTGGAGAGGAGTGGAGGTGGAAGAAGGCTCCTCAGAAGATGGAGGAAATGAAAGATGGGATTGTCTGGAAGTCCCAGCCCTGAGATGAGGGATCCCAGTGAGTGGAGAAACATCGTAAGTAACTGCAGTGAGGCAGGGTCCTTTCCTCTTCTGGGGTCATAAGCTGAGTGACCAAAGGACTTGGAGATATGGCCTTGGATATCCCTCTCCATTCGTCAGGGCATCCCCGCTTTGTGTCAGGCTTTCAAACTGCATGTTGACCCCCTTCACTGGTTCCTTAGGCTGGAAATCAGCTAAGAAGCCATTCCTTGGCTGAAGTTTGCTTGGGCTGTGGAGGGTTAATTAATTTCAAGAGGCTCAAAAATATGATCCCCCCACGTTGATGAGCAGATGAAACAGGGTGTGGATTTCCTGGGCCAGGGTGAAGGGGGAGAGGTGCTAGGAGCATAACTGTGTTCTCCTTGCCTCCTGCCTTCTCCCTGCTTGTGGGTAGCACCTTGCCGCTGGGGCAGGCACCAGGGGTGGGATGAAGCTTGCCTAATGTTGAGCAGGTTTATGTCAGACATCTGGGGTAAACTAGATGGGTCATAGCACCTTCTCCAGGCAGAGGGGAGGGACAGACACCTCCGGGAGAAGAGCATCCTATTGCAACAGGGGGCTAAGTTCCACCCAGTATAGACACTTGGGGTAACAAATGAAGTGCCCATCTTACTCTTCAATGGTGACATGAATCCCACATCCAAAAGAGGAACAGGAGCTGGAGTTATGTCCCTGGAGAGTGGTTGCACTCTGCCTCCCACTCCCATTTCACCCACTCTCCCACCACCACCTTAGCTGTATCTGTCCTTCCTGGCCTCTTCTCTTTGGCAAAACTGCCATTCCAGAGAAAGATAAGATGGGTCTGATCCTGACATGTAAGAAGGGGTCTGCTCTACGTGGGACAAGAAATCTGCCCATATTTATTGCATTGCAGATGTGGGGCACCACGAATAAATGAGGGTGCATGCATATTCCTAAAGAACAACAGCAGCAAATGACAATGAAAAAAATCTAAAAGAGATGTGACAGTAGTTTTGAATAGAGCTGACACTGAGCAAACACTTCACATAGTGTGGAGGGTGATATAATATCCTGCCCTTTCAGAGTGTCACTGTGACGGGTATTTAACATTCATTGGCAGCAGCAGCCCAGCTTGATCTTCACGCTGCAAGGTGCTGCGCATATATCTAGGAAAAAAGAAGATAGTTAAAGAGATGCACCCTGTTCTCTGCCGTTTCTTTTGTGGGTGTGAATCTGCCTTAGTAGAACCCATGGAAGCTTTACTACTGACTTCAGTTCCTATTAACCTCCCTGATGAGTAGTAGGAAATTAGGCATGCATGGAGGGAAGGGTGTTTATGAAAAGCAAGGTCTAATGAGAACCCGGTTTCAGAGTTAATTATGGAACAACTATTGCCGCTCCCTAACCCAATACTGTGCCTGATTCTGATCTTGCTGCATGGGAAAGCAAGATACTTCATACCCATGGGGGCTCTTGGGCTGCATATGGCTCTTGAGCAATTTAAGTTCATTTATGCCGGAGTGATATCATGTGATCAGCAGTGGGACTACATCGATGCAGGGCTGCTGGGTAATCTGTGGGATGAAGCAAATCAGCAGGACTTGCCAGGTCATGCCCAGCCCCGTCCCATTCCACAGTGGTGCAGAGAGACGGAGGAGAGCTGTTGTTATCTCCTCGGTGAACCACTCCTGCTGCTCTCCCTCCCTTCATTCTCTGATGTGCCTGATACATGTCTTCTGTCTCTTGGCTGAATGAAAGGTGTTGGTAGATGGTTTGTAAGGTCAGCAAGATGGGCCAGTGTCGGGATCAATTGAGTTGTACCCGCGTGTGTATGTAATCAGGATCTGGCCCTCTGCTAATTAAAAAGCTTAAACAAACGCATGCAAATGAGACAGATATGAACACGCAGGTGGATTGCTGGAAACAACACCCTCCACTCCTCCAATCGAGGGGGCAGCCTGTCCCAGCACTCCCTTTTGTTTTGTTGTTTCCACAAAAAAGCTGCCTCTGTTGTGGGGAAGTTTCCCCTTGGTTGAGTTCAGCGCGTATGGTCCTGGGGCATAAACAGCCTCTTGTCCCACGAGACACGCTTGCCCTGAGATTACACACAGCTTGTCAGAGATGGCACAAAACACTTCACTGAGGGTGTGAGGAAAAGCTACATTCCCATTTCTCTTGGCCTTGCATTTGATGGGCTGGGAGCCTTTTCGAGAATGAATCTCAGATGGTTTGCAGCATATGACAGATTTTTCTGGGTCTGATTCTCTTTTCCCTGAGGCCATCTTACATAGCTGCCCTGGGAAAACCTGGGAAAGATACATTTCTTGCTATGAGAATGGTGCATAAAACAGGTACACAGGTGACAGCTCTGGGCTCATTAAACCTGAATCAAGATGCAGTCAATCATATTTTTTGGTACAAACCAGATTCTGGGATAACTTTTATAAACACTTGCACTGCTTTTGTCACTGCACTTCCAGAGTCCTTTGAGAACAGGGATTTTTCCCACTAACATAAATGGTCCTTTGATAATGGAAAATTTGCCTGAGTGAAGGCTGACTGTCTAATGCTGTGGTTAAATCATTGCTTTAATCTGGCATAGCTCTTGAAAAATCTGCTGGAAAGAGTTACTGGAAGGGTCTTTTGAGTCCCCTTGTACCTACAGCCACTCATTCCCTTTGTTTGTTCACGGATCTGCATGGTGATTCAGATCGGGGAATTGAGCTGACCATAAACTCACTTGGCCAAAAAAAGAAAACAAACAAACAAAAAAGCCAAAATAAAAAAATAAAGCTTGTTTTATTTGTAAAGCAATGTGTCAGCATGAGATCCACTGTCAATCAGAGGGAGATGATGGGAATGAGAGGAGGTCATGGATGTGATGGAGGTGAGCCCTGTCTATTGCACACAGTCAACAGAAAAGTGCTAGTGCCATGGAGCACACTGTGCTGAAGACCAACCTCCAACCCACTTCCAGCTTATATACAGGATAGCTAATATCTGCTAGATGCCTGACGTACTTAGAAAAACCTATACTTGAAATGCCCCAGCTCAGGCTGTGCATCAGGGCTGGTCACCTAGGAGTGGAGACTGTCATTCTCCAGTTTGATACAGTGAAGGTAACTTGGTAAGAAACAAAGTCAGAGGGAGATCTACTCAACACATAATCACACATAATTTCTAATGATCTTTACCTCCATGGTTGACTTTTCTACCTCTGCTGAAAATGAG
Organism: Nipponia nippon; assembly: GCF_047370975.1. Lineage (NCBI taxonomy): Eukaryota > Metazoa > Chordata > Aves > Pelecaniformes > Threskiornithidae > Nipponia > Nipponia nippon. The sequence goes on from NW_028262347.1 coordinate 5,542,322, forward strand.
TCTATGCTATATTTTACTTTGGGTAGCACTGAATGTGGAAAGAACTTCAGATCTTTTTCTCCAGCTCTCCTTTTTGAAATGACTCTCAAATATCTCCCATATTCTCTTTCCCCTGCGTGGCCCTGTAAAGGACGATTGTACCAAAACACCAAAAAAGAGTCTCACTAGACCTAGGTGCACAATATGCTATTTGACTTCATATATTTTAACTTTCAGTAGAACTTAGGCTACTCTAAATCTCTGTCTAATATTCACAGGCTGGGTGTTCAGCAGAGACGGGCAAAGCGGTGTGTTAATTTGTTTGGCATAGCCTTGTCATGTGGGTTTTCATTTTGCAACTCCACAACCAAAATGAAGGGTAGCTGAGATCAAAGTCATTTACTATTTAAACTCTAATGCTCAGGGGAAGGTAGAGGTGCTATTTCAGATAAGAACAAGTCTCTGATTTCACGTCATTAAAACCGTATGTTTCAGTTCCTGAAAGCACATAAATACACTTAAAGTTGAGCTTAAAGACAGGAGCATATGTAAATACTTTGATAAAGCAGAGGTAGGATTACATGAAGTGCTTCTTACTCTTGTGTTGACTTACTTGAGTTAGCTAATTCAGACAAAAAATGCCATATAAGCATAGTAACTTTGTTTTTAACTAGATTAAAGTTAGAAGGAACAGATTAAAGCATAGAGGGGGCTTGGATGCTGAACACTAATTGCTAGTTAGAGTTGATCTCAAAATGCCCTTATCTTTGATCGGTTCAGAAGTAGAAGTAGATTCAAATGGAGAATTCCAGCTCATATTGGAAGCCTTCACCAAGAGTTTGATTATGGGAAGGGCTTGTGACAATCTCTCCCTTACAGACAGTCTAGATAGAGATGGAGCTGCTTTGTTTCCAGAATTTTTTTCTGGGATTGTCTGGAGCCACCACTTTTTCATGTTTGCTTTACTGAATCTGGTTGGCCATGCAAGTTAAGAGTCCTCTTCTTTTTTTATTCCCACTGAAAACAGACCTTGAGATGTAGATACAGTGTAAAGTTTTGGCTGAAATCCTTGTTCCAAGGTGTTCCTTGGTGTCAACAACAGATTCCAGATTCCTGTTTACTTTAATTGGCTTTGCTTTTAGCCACAAGTAAAGATTGCAAAACTCAAAGACGTGGAATGGCCATCCCCTGCTTCCCGTCTGGGTCTGTATCACTTTTTCTTTTTTCCCCTGGGCTTCTTATGTGAATGTGTTTTTGAAACCACTTGAATCAGGAATTTTGTTTTCAAGTGGAGACCTAAATTTAGGATCCTGAATCCATATTTAGAAATGGATAAAAATAACAAAAAGTTACTTAGTGCTCTTCTCCATGGAGATTTCTTGGCCCTGAGAACTTTCAAGATTTTGGATGTGGAATATCCTATTTGTCAGCATAAAGATTGCCAAAACTTTCCCAATCATAATCTACAGCAGAAACAGCAGATTTTTGTTTATATGTTGCTCAGTACCACTCAACGAATATGCTCATGGCATTGTAGGCGCAATTGGTGTGAACAGATATGTGAAAAAACATGACAAATGACCTGAGTTTCTAAAGCAGAGCACTCAGTGATATCTCCCAATGTCATGGCTGAAGTTAACTCTTCAGGAAGAGCCATCTGATATGCTCTCAGCCCATTCCTTACACCTGAGGGTGTTTTGGACTGGGATTTTCCAAAGTGCTCAGCGTTCACTGAACTCCACTATGAAATTTACTGGCAGTGGTTGCCAGTGATTCATTAGGAGCAGAGCTAGGCCAGAAATTAGACCCTCTGAAGAAGTCCACAGTGAGATCCTGTCCTGAGGTGCCCATCTGCTGAGGAAGATTTCCTCCTGGGCCTTTTTATTGGTGGCTGTAGAGTGAAATGACCCAAGAAAACTGGAACAGTGCACCTTGGTGGGAAAACAAATGCTATTGCCATGAATCTTTTATGGTTGAAGGTGATCAAATTCTTTCTGGGGAAGTTATGAAAAGTCCTTCTTATTGCCCAGTGCACTGTGTCATGCCACTTGTGAGCTAATCTCTCCATGCAGCCTGCTCTCCTGGCTGATAGACCTGTGGTATCTCTTCCACTCTGCTTGTGGTTTTGAAATGTTTCTTCCTTCCACACTGGGGTGTGATGGACAGGAGATGCGTGTCCACCTTTGCCCTTGGTGTGATCTGAAAGAGAGAAAATTCACCGAAACCTCTCCTATCAAAATCCTTCAAGAACTATACATTGTGAAACAACAGAAAGTCCCAATGCAAGTTGGAGACCTGTAGCCAAGGATGACCAGAGCAACAGTGAAAAGCAACTATCAATAACATTCTCTGTCTCCCTTATTTTCTGTCCTTCTCACAAGGCTCCTTTCAACCTCCTCCTCATTTCATGATCCCAGTTCTTTTATCCTGGATGATGGTGGTAGTCGGAGATAGCACGTTTGGACATATTTGCCCTCATGTGGCTTGTCCTTCTCACCCCACCCATGCTCTGGCTGTGATGATGCATATCTATGGGAGTCAGTGGGAGATCTTTTCACAAACACTCACTGTGTGTTGTGTCTCTTGTGGGCAGAGATGTTGCTGTGTTAGCCATCATTATTTGATCTGCCTCTCTGACAAGATTGCTTTAAAGCCTAAATGTTGTTTTCTGTTCTTAGCTGGGAACATGCTATAGCTATAGTTACAGCTTTGCCTGCGTGGCCAAGTCCAGTTCCTCAGCTATGTTGGGATTGCCTGGTACTGTGGAATGGAAACTGTGGAGAACAAAATCTGTGACAAGGAGTGTTGCATGAAAGAAAGGGAATACCCTACTGGAGTACTTTAGGAGCAATATTTTTTTTTGCTAGGGCAAATAATACTGCCCAAAAATATGCCTCAGTTGGAGCTGGAAATACTCACTGAAGTCAATGGGATTTCAGAAAGTTGGGTGTAAGAGGTGGAGAAGTATTGATTCTACCTTCAAGTGATGGAGGTGGAGTTGAAATCCAGATTATAACCACCTCTGCATTTTGCTCCCCGTGTTTCCATTTTGTCTGTTCTGTAGAAAACAGTAATTTATGTAATTTTCAATTTGGAATAGAACTGGAAATTTCCCTTGCTCACCAAGGTCAAGAGCTGGAACAGAAAGTCACCAGCATTCATCATGGTCTTGGAGTGCCTTCAGCTATGAAAACCAAGTACCCACTGAGGTGGTAGTTATCTTCTGATCCTTCCATTATCAATGGATTGAAAGAGTCACTTAAATCGGTAAAACTAATATCTAAACCATCCTCCGGTGGGAATTCCCTCTCTTGTTCCTGAGTTATCTCTCTTAAGATGTCAAAATTGAATTGAATGCACCTGAGTTAGAGTGATTCTCTACCAAATGTTTCTTCCCAAAAGAAGAAGAACAGAGGGTATGGGAAAATGTGGCCGAGTGAGAGTGAGGAAGGAAGAAAATGGTACCCTCTGCAGGACAGAAAAAACTACTTCTCCTTGGGAAGAGCATAGGAGCACAGGAAGGATGAGATTCTCCAAGGCAAGACTTTTTCCTGGGATTTCTTTGAACATGAGATTTTATTGAGATTTCGTATTTTATGAGATTTCTACAGTGCTTAAGGCCAATTATCTGTCTTTGGCCCAATATGCTACCCTGAGATCAGCTCTAGATTTTGATGAATGCAGGTGTTTTGAAGAGTTTTCTAATCACTATTAAAGAAAGCTTCAATGAAAGCTCTCAATGGATCCTCAAGGGCCTGGCCCTACTCCTGCAGAAGGCAGTAGAAAAGTCCTGCAGTCTTCAAGAAATGTATGTATGTTGGCCTTTCTAGACAGAGATGACCTTTCAGAATGGACTAGGAAAGGGAGAGGACTGAAAACAAATGCACTATAGCTGAGTGAGGCTTGAGAGGGGACAGTGAAAAAGCAGAGAAATAATTTGGTTTTCCTGCAACTGCTTTAGGCCTGTGATGGCATGGCAAGATCGGCATGTGTCAGAGAATGAAGGCCACAGAGATGAGAAGAAAAATCTTGGCCAGTGTGAACTGATGGGATGCCAGGGGAGTGGGATGCAGCTGAAGAGCTGGCTGGCTGCAGAAGTCCATGTTTGCTCAGAGTGCAGAGCAGGAACCCTTCTGGGAAAAAGCCAAGAGAAGTTATTGCACCTGTCCAGGGATTTCAAAATACTATTTTGTGTGGAGGGAATTGTGGGAATGAGGTACTGAAAAGCTGGGGTGTAAAAATAAGAAAGGACGCTGTGACCTGCCCAGGGGTTTGAGTGGGGTTTTGTATGCTGCTCTTGTCTCATCACAATGCAAGACCAGGCTGCCTTATAGCCAGCAGAGCTGGGTGTAGATGAGAAACAACAGAGATCAGAATAAAACCTCCAGCATTTTTCGGGGTAACAGCTACTCTATGAGTGACATACTGGAAACAGCCGGGGGAAATCGGAGAGAGATAAGATAGCTGTGTTTCTTTGGCCGGTGTCCTCAGTCAGTTTGCAGGATTGCAGATTAGGTCCTTTTCTCTGGTTTCTCTTGCAAGTGCCACAGGGTTGTGATAAGGAGGAGGTCAGAATGGTGCTCTAACTGCACGGTGTTTTTTTCACATGCAGCGGGATACGCTAACTGAAAGCAAATATGCCTGAATCCTTCCTCTGCTTGTGGCTCTTTCCATCCAACAAAGCTGGGATCTGGGGAGGTGCACCAGGGGAAGGAAAGAGGGTCTATGGGAAGGGATTTGGCACCCTCTGTGCCAAAAAGCCTCCCTACAGTTTCAGCATGGGTCTGTGTTTTGTTGCCCCAGTATGACCATTGATGCTCAAGGCTGCAGCTAGACAGTGCCTTGTGCTTCTCCCTTCAGCCATCCCTTCCTGCCTGCATGGAGCACCCCAGGGTTCACCTGACGTTCTGTAGGGGATCATCACAGGTGCAGGCAGCTGCATGGGGACACCAGGTTGCCATTTCTTTGGCCTGATTGCTTTGGTGACTGCCCCATACGACCTGCTGGCCAAACCATCTGTGTGGGTGCTTCCTGAATGAGGTCGATGTAGGCAGCTTAAATACCAGGTATTATCCAAGCTGGAGCGCATGAGGGTGTTCACAGTCAGTTGATCGAAGAAGGAAACACCCATAGGACAGAGGAACCATAGCAAGCCAGATGGGTATGGAGATTTTTTTTTGGCCAGCATGGGTAGATCTGGAACCGATCCTGTAGCCTGCATCACCCATCCTCAGGGAGCAGCCCCGACCCCGCAGCCCCTTGGAGAAGGCAGAAAATGCACACTCTTCTGCATTTTCCTGGGAGAGAGAGGAGCAGGACAGGTTTCTGCCCAGGGATCCAGTCACCCTGGCAGCACAGGGGTCAGGGGTGGCCTTCATGATGTTTCTTGCAACGTTGAGTCAGGGCTATGATGTACTAGCCTTGCATAAGCAGGAATGCCATCACCAGCAGTAAGCTGAAAAACACCAAGCTCTATTTTCAAAGACAGCTCAGAGGTTATTTATGTACGGAAATGCTCCTTATCTCTTTATTCCCAGACTGATGGGTGGAAGATATGCAAAGAGTGACTTCTGTCAGAGACAAGCTCACCAGCACTGCTACTGTCTTGGCAAGAGGGGAGGGCTCTCTGCGCCTTCCCTGGTAGCAATGCTGACTAAGGGCCATAGGAATCTTAATTCCTGGCCCAGAGACAGCAAGCCAAGCTATCTGATGGGCTGGGTGACTGACAGTTAATATCCTGTCGCAGAGTAGTAAGTATTCATGATATAGCAGCTTTTTTTTTTTTTTTGTTTTGCACCAGGAAGACCAGAGTGGGGATACCCAACAAATTCTCCATTTTGTGCTTAAATATCAGGTCTGTCCTCAAACAGCCTCAATCAGACCTATTCTTTTATCTTTCAAAGACTATATCAAAACTTCTTGGTATCAAAAATGTTTTCTTTTTTTTTTTTTTTTTCATTATTAGCCTCAGATTCAAGCTGGAATCTGAAATTCAATCCCATTTCCTTGTAGCTTGAACGTTATTAGTAGGTAGAAATTTGCAACTGGAAATAAGTTAATGATTCCTCTGTAAGTACAGCAGACAGAGAAATCCAGCTTCTTTTCCCTGGCTAATCTGACACTGGCATGCTAACTAAAAGTAGTAAAACATTTATTAATGAGTGGGGTAGGCAAAAGAAAAAAAAAACCTACAGCAATGAACATAGGTAATAGGGTGTCATTATTAAAGAGCTATCTGTCAGAGTAGGACATGCATAAGAATTAGGTTTCCTGGAAAATGCTGTGAAAAAAATATCTCTACTTCTGTTTGATGGAATCAAATTTCAATTTGCATGAACTTTTCACAGACTAAATTTGTCTCTAAAGAGACCATATCTCTTAATAGACAGTAATGACAACCTTATTTACAATGAATGACATTTTTCCACCCATTGGGCCAGAAAGAATAAATTCTTTTCGTAGTGTAGGGAAAAAAATACCTCATCGATAAATTTTTCTTGGTGGTGGTGTATTGTGGATTATGTGAAGAGTAAAAACAAAACCTTCTGCATAGGAATCATAGTGGATTTATAACATAGAAGAAAAGAAAATAAAAGAAGCTGTTTTTTGCATGGGAAGGGATTTTCTAACATATCCCTCTTGGGAGATTTGGATGGAAGGTTTTGGCTTGCTGGCTGCCTGACTCTTGAGAGGAGCCTTGCAGGCAGGGAGGCTGAATTCTCTGTTTTTCTGCTTTGCCTGGCCTCAACCTCTGTTTGCTCTCCTTGATCCAGGCTGCCAGGCAGGCAACTGCCAGTGAGGGAGCAGAGGAATCAGTGGTTGCAGTAGCAGAGGAGGCTGGACTGCCTTGGAGAGCAGCGGGGTCCACAACTCCCTGCCTTCTGTGCTGCCAGGATCAGGTCGGCTCGCCACAGCAGAGCTGGAGAGGAATGGACATGATGCCCTGGGGAAACAATGTGAGGGGATTGCTCCTTGCATCCCACCTGAAAGCCTTGAAAATGGCAACTGAGGCTGTTTCTGGGTTCATGATGGAAATTTTCCTTTCCTTTCCTTTCCTTTCCTTTCCTTTCCTTTCCTTTCCTTTCCTTTCCTTTCCTTTCCTTTCCTTTCCTTTCCTTTCCTTTCCTTTCCTTTCCTTTCCTTTCCTTTCCTTTCCTTTCCTTTCCTTTCCTTTCCTTTCCTTTCCTTTCCTTTCCTTTCCTTTCCTTTCCTTTCCTTTCCTTTCCTTTCCTTTCCTTTCCTTTCCTTTCCTTTCCTTTCCTTTCCTTTCCTTTCCTTTCCTTTCCTTTCCTTTCCTTTCCTTTCCTTTCCTTTCCTTTCCTTTCCTTTCCTTTCCTTTCCTTTCCTTTCCTTTCCTTTCCTTTCCTTTCCTTTCCTTTCCTTTCCTTTCCTTTCCTTTCCTTTCCTTTCCTTTCCTTTCCTTTCCTTTCCTTTCCTTTCCTTTCCTTTCCTTTCCTTTCCTTTCCTTTCCTTTCCTTTCCTTTCCTTTCCTTTCCTTTCCTTTCCTTTCCTTTCCTTTCCTTTCCTTTCCTTTCCTTTCCTTTCCTTTCCTTTCCTTTCCTTTCCTTTCCTTTCCTTTCCTTTCCTTTCCTTTCCTTTCCTTTCCTTTCCTTTCCTTTCCTTTCCTTTCCTTTCCTTTCCTTTCCTTTCCTTTCCTTTCCTTTCCTTTCCTTTCCTTTCCTTTCCTTTCCTTTCCTTTCCTTTCCTTTCCTTTCCTTTCCTTTCCTTTCCTTTCCTTTCCTTTCCTTTCCTTTCCTTTCCTTTCCTTTCCTTTCCTTTCCTTTCCTTTCCTTTCCTTTCCTTTCCTTTCCTTTCCTTTCCTTTCCTTTCCTTTCCTTTCCTTTCCTTTCCTTTCCTTTCCTTTCCTTTCCTTTCCTTTCCTTTCCTTTCCTTTCCTTTCCTTTCCTTTCCTTTCCTTTCCTTTCCTTTCCTTTCCGTCCTGTCTTCACTTCTTGTCCCATCCCATCCCTTGTTGCAACCCGATTTTCCAATTGGAAAATCCTTCAGGTGGTAGGATCCTGAATCAGCCCAAATCACTACATATTGTCCACAGACCTCTTGATCCCAAGGGAATGGCCACTATAGTAAGGAGCTGCTGTGTGTGACTCAAGGTGACCAAGCTAAGCTCTCTGCATGAATAGTGGTTCAGGTGCTGATGCATCATTTCTTTTCTGCAGTGAGAAATGGGATGAGAAGGTTCACATGAGCTCATTCGGTCTTTATGGGCTTGAACCGGCTTCCATTGGAGTCAATAGGAATCTTTCCATTGGCTTTAATGAGAGCTAGATTGGATCCTAAATTAGTACCTTCATCCTTCAAATTATTTTGCAGTGCCTATCCCCATCCATAATTAACACAAACTGGCTGCGATAGTCATCAACAGGAAAATTATACCAAAATGTCCTCAGTAGGTTTATTTCTGCTCTCACTGAAGATGATAGGAGCCTCACAATTAACTTCAAACAGGATTGGTTTGTATCGTGATTATAAAATATCTTGATATATTTGTAAGGGAAAGTTCAGTCTGAGCAAGTTCTTAATTGCATGTCAGGACTAAAAGGGTTGGCTGTGACCAAAGACGGCCACACTGAAAAATCAGGCCGTATTAAGGAGCATGATTTGACTTTGTGGCTACATAAATCAGTATTTCAGTTTCTCATTTGGTATTCACTGAAATGAAAACATAATCTGAGTTAATTGCTCTTCCCCAAGGTGCCTTGTTGCGCAATGTTTTATAAAATTAAAGCCTGTTAAGTACACACGAAGAAACATACTTTAGATGCAGAACATAAAATACTAGCACCTCTAATTCTGCTGTCATGTATGGTTGATTAACCTGGTACAACAGAAGCCTTGGGGAGAGTTTCTGTGCTGTTAGAAAACATATTTCCACTTAAGGGAATTTAGACAACAAAGGGATCTCACAAATCGCATTGTTGGAGGCTAGGCTGACATTCGGGGCATCTGAGCTGTCTCACAAAGCCGTGGAAGACCAGGGAAAAAAATGCAACCTTCATTCCACTTATGGATAGCTATCTGTCACCCCAGTGTCTTCCACAGCAATTAACAAAATATTAATCAAGCCCTATATCCCGCGCTCAGGCAATGTTCCTGTTGAATTTCGCCTGGGCTTGGAGTGAGTGTGGGGCGAAGAGTGGGGAATGGTGTGGGCAGCGGGGAGATGCTTTCTCAGGCATGTGCAGATAGCAGCGGGAAGGTCACCATGCTGCCATGCTACTGGGTGGGGATGCTGCATCTTGCCCACCTCTGAGAAAAAATAAGACTCAAAGATTTGAATTTCCTGAACCCCTGAAATGCACAGATATAACACAACTGGAGAAGAGCCACAGGAGATTGAGGAGGCCAAGTTGAAGAGTGGTGTGGGCAGTACCCGAGGGGAGGATGTGGTGGTCTAGGAGTAACAGAAGAAATGCCATATGGAGACCTCCCCATCCCCAACTGCTCCGGGCTCTGCTCATTGCTTGCAGATGCCTCCCTGGGGCAGGCTGGGAGCCGTGGAGGGCAGATGGAGCACATCGGCAGCTGCCTGTCAGACCAGAAGCTGCACGGGAGCATGTGGGAAGATCAGGAAGGCTTATCAGATAGTTTGCAGTAACGAAACTGCCTAGTAAGGCATAGTGTGGGAGATGGGGGTATCCGGGTGAAGACCAAGCTGAGAGCTTGCCAGGTATGCGTGGTTTGAGTTAGGACGAATTGAATCTTCTCCCAGGATGAAAGTGAGCCTGTATCTTATAATGAAACCAGCTGGTGTTTCAGGTTGCTACCTGCTTCTGCTCCTGACCTGCCCTGAGTCTCGGCTGCCCTCATGGCTCATCCAATAGCCCATACCTCACTCTGAACAGGACCAAACCCTCAAGGGGAAAAGACAGAGGTGAGATAAGTAGGATAGACTCCCTGGATGGTTATGAACCTCGTGCTCCTCTGTTTTCCCTAACACTGTCCTTACACACTGCATGGAGAAAGCCATGGTAATAAACCAAACAGGGCTTCAGCACTGGAGACCCATCATCTGCAGTGTTCGTTGGACATATTTGGCCCACACCAGCAATGCCCAGTCTGGTGAATGCAAAAGTGTTCGCTGAAATGTGCCCAAATGCTGTCTTTGCTGTGTGTAAGCACATCCCTTCTCAGCCTTTTCATGGAGCGGTGTTTTCAATTTATTCAGCCTCGCTATTTGGGGAATGTGTTGCAGCCACCATGCAATGAAGACTGGGAGAGGAAACCTGAGGACATGCCAGCAGGGCAGAGCTGTGGCTGTCCTGGCACCTAACTTGAGTGGTCTGTGGATGAGCTGTCTACATCTGGGTTAGACCTTCTAGTCTTTTGGAGAAAGACAGATATTTTCAGAGGGCAACTTCTCTGATCTGTCCTGTGTGAAGGAGGGAAAGGGTGGGGATTTGGATCCTTCATGACTATTTAGGGTAGCTGAAACCCTGCAAACTGACCTTTGATTCTTTACCTTGTGATCACCTTTAAAAGTTGGTAACATGTTTAGGGCGAAGCAGAGAATTTTACACTACCCATGACCCATGAAGGAAGAGGATTTTTTTTTGGGAGGGAGGCTTCACAGAATATGACTATCCCCTTGACACCTGCATAAATGGGCCTTTGAAACTCTGCCAGAAACTTTCTGAAAGCCTTATATAGAAAAATACCAGATCTTCTAAAGGATTCTAGCGCTACATTACCAGCTATCCGAGCCTGTGGAGTTTTCCCAGACTTCCTAAAAAATAGCACTGGTAGTTCAAAAAGTTCTCTAGCTTGTTTCTGTAATACTCCTGGTGTAGGTGTCCAGGCCTACTCATATGAAGTACTCTTAAATTCAGCAGATGTTGCTTCACCCCCTTCTCTTCTGCTATTTACTATTCCACCCACACCATGTCAGAGCTGCTGCAGATTGAACCAGGGCTGGCGCTGCTGCAGGTGTCTGAGGCTGGAAATTTCAGCTGTTTCCTTTGCTGTGTTTGAGCTTTGCTGCATCCGACCTGTGAGTCAAACATGACGTTCACTGGCTGGTTGTATGCAACGTAGCCCACAGCATCATTTGGCCCTCTAGGCTCAATCTGTCTGCCTTAATTATGAGCAACTGTGAAAAACTAAGAAAGATGCAAGAAATGAGACTCCACAAGCCCTTCTGGTGGTTCTGTCTGGCCTTAAGCACTTGGAAACATCTTGAATATGTTGGCTAATGCTCCATCACTCACTGTCCTACGTGACCTCTATGAATATCCTACGTGTGGCTACAGTAATTCTGACATTAAGTAAGGCTTCCAGTCTTTCAAGAGCTGTACAAATTTCAAGTGAACTTTCTTACTATCTCTGCTAGCAAGATCACCTACACATTCTCACAGCAATTCCAGCTGTAAACTATGGTGGAAATGTGCTGGTATATAAATCCTACCATTCCTACTCTTTGAACATGAATGCTATCAGTTTTCAAAGTTAGACAGATAGGACAAATATGTTCCTTTGCAGGATCCTTTCTTTTGATCACTGGGAGTATATCAACACCTGGTAATTCTCTGAGGCCTGCTATGGTGGAGCTTGTCTTTCTCCAAAGAATGTGGAAAAAGTCCAGGGAGATGGTTTTGCTAGGTCAAAATTAATGTTGTGAACAATGTGGATACTCTCATCCTCCTATCCCTGTATTTCACACGCAAGGAAACAGCAATAGTGTGGCTTATTTGATAGATCCCAGCATTGAACTCAGAAATTCTTGGCTTATAGCCCTGTGTTCAAACCCTTTCTCCTCCAGCACTCAAATAAGGGCCCAGTATGCTCTCAGTAATAATATCCAATGATTTGTGCAAGTGTAATAGAACAATGCCATATGCTTAGGCTCTTAGGCCAAATTCTCGTTTTGGCATTACTCCATTGACTGTAATAAAACGAGGCCAATGAGAACATTTGACCCGGCGTGTTTCCAGTCTGTAGGGACTGTAGAGGTGGTCTTGTGATTTTAACGTGGAACTGCTTTGCTGGGATGATTCAGTCTTTATTTCAAGCATGGAAAGGTTCAGGGAGAAGTAGCTGCTTGCATTGTACTGGAGAATTCATGGGATGCTCCCAAAGGAAATGTTTCCATCATTTTCATCAATGTCTGCTTAGCTATAATGTTCCAGTTGCTTATACTTACAGACCTGGGAATGTGCAATGCTACTTTAGTTCTGTATTTATTGGAAGGATTTTTGATATTGCTGGTCATCCCATCTGTAAGAGGGTCTGTTCTGGATTATCTTAACTAAAAAAAGCCACCTATCCAAGAATGGTAGAGAAACCTGCTGTCTTAGGCAGGGAACTGTAAAAACAAGTGTCTGCTGTGTTTAATCTTGTTGAGTAGGAATTATTCAAGCTCTGCATATACTGAACACAGCAGCTTAACTGATCTGTTAGAAACCACTGAAAAGGGAGCTAGGGACCAAAATGTAGGTTGACGTCTCTCTAAAATAGAGTCGGAAGAAATTTGGAGTTTCTGTCCCCAAGGAAATTGTGATATTTCAACATTAGCAAAACATGCATCTTCCATCAGAAGATCATTTCAATGGAAAATCCTTGAATAGGTCAAATCTAAGATGGTCACGTGCTCTTCATGACTAGAAAACTTGAGGAAACTGCTAACTTCAGGTTCTGAGAAGCACCAAAGAGCACTTATCCTCATTTTATAAAAGGACAGGCAAGATAATGGACACAAAAATCTCTGTGTTGAGGCTGAAAACAGACCCTCCATCCACAGCATTCTGGGTGGATACCACAAAGTTCTCATGGAAGGTACTGTGCAGCTAAATTAACTCATCGTTTATATATTGCTTCTTATTGAACTCTTTGATTTTTTTTTTGTTTGTTAATTTTCATTTTCTCTTGAGGAGCTTAAAGAAAGGAAATTAGTGTTCTTAAAAATATTTCCTATGAATTTAGAGCAACAGTCTTTAGGAAGGGCTGACAAGCCTACCTACTGAAAAAAAAAGGAAAATACATATTTTCTTAGTAAAAACTGCACTCTTATAGTGATATTCCCTTCTTTCCTCTCTGCACTAAACTTTGAAATTTATCTTGAAATATGTCAGCATACTAAATGAAGTATATTCATAAAATAAAAATAATAAAAAGTTTCATAGTGTCCCAAGAAGTCCTGACGGAACTTTAGTTTTGCTACCGAATTTAGGGGAAGAAAACACTTTAAGAGTTGGTGAAAATCTTGAACTTTAAGAGACGGAGAAAGATAGGCTGAAAATGGGGAAGAAACGCCTTGTCGAATATATTACCTGTGAAGGGAGAAGACAAAATGACTAAATATTACATGGAGTGTATGTTATCCTCCAGGTTTTGCCCCAAACTTGCACTAACAAAGCAAGAAAAAAATTAGGAAAAAAAGGGAGATTTATCTTGCAGCTTGGTCATACTTCTTTCTTAAGCAGAGCTCTTTAAATATGTTCATCACTTAGAGAAGAAAGGGAAGTGATTTGTAGAGGTGTACATGTCTAATCAAGCTTTCTGAACCGGGCGCTGCACTGGGATGAGATGTTATTTATGATGAAGAGTTTTAAAGGTCACTTGAAACGAGAGTGTATCTTTGATGGGTGACATTCTAGCCCAGTGGGAAACATGACATAAATTAGCAGTTATAGAGATTTTTTGTTTTAGTTTCAAACACTTTTAACTCAACGGAAAAAGAGAAACATTTTCCAATTCTTTTTCAAATATTACAACTGTTATTACTGTATTTCCTCTAAAACTAGAATAAAGAAGAAATGCAGTGAAAAACAAAGACTAGGTACGGATTCATCACAATTAACTTTAGTGTTCTAAAAATTAGGAGTCTGGTCTAAACTAGTTCTCTGGATTCCTGCTGTAGTTGGTGGGGAGAGATGGACACTAGCAGTTGCATGTTCATCCTACTTACTTTGACACCTTTTCAGTAAAGAATGACTAAAATCAGGTCTGCACCTCTCCATTGACTTCATAGGGATCTCGACAACCAGTTTTGCATAATATTGAACTTTCAGACAGCTACACCGAGGACGAACAGACTCTTTCCCAGGTAAAACTCATGTCCCTTTAAAGTCAATGACAGCAGTTCCAATGACTTAAATGGATGTTCAGATGCCACCACAGTCTTTCATGAATATTTCATTTGTGTAAAACTCCTTTAATCAGAATACTGCTGATGTAAAATATTTTAAGTGAGCAAAGAAAGAGGAACTGGAATCATCCCAGCTAACTTAAAATATTTACTGTATAGAGGTCCTCATCTGAGCTCATCACCCTCAGTTTCTTTATATAGACTGGAGGAAAAAATAGTCATTTTTAGAGCATGATTCGTATCACTAATTTTAGATTCCTGGTTTAGGATGATGAAATGAATTGCAGCCTGGAAGTGCCTAATTCTCTCCATTGATTTACTAGGGAGTCTAGACACTCCAGATCAGCTGCAGATATCTATGCTGTAGACATTTTCTTTTGACCATGTGAAGCCTACTCCTAATCTTAGCCCTTTTAATTCATGTTTCATGGTTTTTTGCCATCATTATCTTTCTGCTTTGATATCAAAATGAATATGCACTATCCAGGATAGTTCCACTTACCAGCTTATTCTGCTTCAGTCAGTAAAACTTGACCAATTTTAGAGTAAAATGTATCATAATGTAAGGAGCTAGTTTCTCCCTAATCTCTTTGAGCAGTGGTAGGGGAAATTTTTACACTACTTTTGAATAGGTTTGATGGCACATAAAATAAAAGTGTTTTGTTTATTCAGGGTCTTTCTAAAGGATAAGTATTGCTATGCAGCCCAGAACACCCTCTCCCCCCCAACATTAAAATGCCCTGTTTTAGCTGCTCTTAAGTTCTGCCTTGCACAGTCTTCAGTCTGAAAGGAAAATAATCCATGAGGTTTACACCCACTCCAAGTCCTTTTTACAGAAATATGCCAAAGAGGACTTAGTATGAATGATAACTTAGTCCAGAGTTTGTAGCATAGGTAGGAATAGGCTCTAATGATTCTTTCTGGAAGGAGGAATTTGTGGAAGGTCAATCAGCAGCTTCTCTCTATAACTTTGCTGAGAGGTAAATATATTACAAATATGAGCAAAGCTTTAATGGTACACTCTGAAACTTTAGGAAATATCTGTTTATATATTGTCAAGGGGAAATATTATTTTGGCAGGCATTAAGTGAATATTAATACAGTGTCTTAGCTTACAACAGGTAAGTAGTAATACTCTTTAAATATTGACAACAGAAGCTTCAAACCAAGATCTGGAACTCTGCAGATCTTGCATTTGATGACTAGTTTGTTGAGCTTTGTATCTGGGATTTTGGTTTTCTGTCACTGGAGGCAGAGATGTTTCCTCTGTGAAATTCAGAGCTGCATGCAGATCTGGGTCTTGGGATATGATGAGAATTTATATTCAGGTTCCACCTTGAAACTGATTTTTATTACTCAGGAATATAAATCTTAGAGTTATATTTTGATGGAAACATCAGATCAATGCTTGATAGAGGTTAAGAAGCAAATTAGTTTTTGGTACCTACTAAGAATGGAATAGAGAACACACCACAAAACATCACTATAACTCAAAATAAATCCATAGTGCTCCCACACTTTGAATATTGTGTACAGTGATGGTTTTCCTTGTTTGAAAGAAGACATGATACTGGAAAAAGTACATAGAAGATCAGGGAACAGTTTCTGTATAAGGAATGACTAACAGACTAAAATGGTTCACCCTCCAAAAGAGATAACATGACAGAGATTCCTTCTCCGTTCATGGAGAAGGCAATTAAGGAATGTTTTTTTTCTCCTTTTTTCCAATAGAAGAAGTAGAGTGCATCAAATGAAACTAGTTAGTCCCAACCACAAGACAAAAAAAAAAGAGAAGGTTACTTGTAAAATATTTGGCTAAACTACGGGAGTCTCTGCCACAGGATCTTGCAGATGGTAGCTGCACAAACTGATCATAGAGAAATCCTTCTGAGTTATTCAATGCAAAGACCTCACTTCTAGCTAGGGAGGTCCTCGAACCACAGTTTGTTAGAAGCACAGAAAACAGTCTTCTAGCAATATAGGTCTCTATTCTTGTTCCTATGCTCATATCTTATGCTTGGCACTTACTGTTGAACTTTGCTGAAGACAGGGTTAACACCAGCTAGATCTTTGTTTTCACATGATATGGCCGTTCTTATGTTATGTTCTTAGCTTTGTCTTCAACAGGACTTTTTTCTTGTGTGCACATGCTGAAATTAGTTCAACTCTTATAACCCTAAATGACACCTTATTATTTTGTCTTCATCTATTCCAGACAACCTGCTTGTATGGTAAGTCTATCTGAGCTATTACTGAAGACACTAAGTCCTCTGGATGATTATCAATGCTTTAAACACCATGAAGTCTAATCTGACTGAGGTCTATGGAAGACAGGTGCTCTTTGATGGCCTGTCTATAGCTATTATACACAAAGAAGCACCAAGGACAGAAAATGTATGGCTGATGTAGGAACACACATGGTCGCTATTTTTTTTGGTAGCCTACCTACAACTTTTTTTTTGTTGTTTTGGCAAGAAATTAGTTTTGAAGGTCCTGGCAATTTTTTTTTCCCCTGCTTGAAAAGTCTTTTGTTCCCTTTAAACTTCCCTTATATGGACTCTTATGTCACCACTGCATTGACGAAGTGGCTTTGATGTCAAGGTTTCAAAATTCAGTCACCTCTGTCTGTCAGTCATTGATTTAATAAAAAAACAAGGACTGTTAAAGTTATACCTAGGCAAAGCAGAACCAAAATTACAGGAGAATACTTCTTTAAGCGCCCAAGGGGAAAGCTGAATAAACAAGGGCTTCCAGCCTGTTCAAAAATGTGTCAAAATGACGTCTGCAAAATGTAATAATGGCTTAATAGAAACTCAGGCCATACATTGTCCAGTAAAATATGAATGTAAATGTTTGGAAAATCGTTGTACTCCTAACTAGCTGTTTTGGAGTCCATTATTTGACTTGGATTTCACTGAGTGTGCGATGGGGCCTTGTTCAATGTGGAGGGCTGATTTCCCTCATTATTCCAGTTTACCTTTTTATTTTCTCAGTGTGTTCATATCATGATGGCATTTGGCATTTCTCAGCTTTCATTCTGTGTTCAGTGTGAGACCTGGATTAATCCCTCAGCTGATGTAACCCTGCACACTTCATTAGTACTAGGCAGATTTACATCAGATAAAGATGGGATTTTGGGCCATTTTCACCCACAATTATTTTTTCTCTTTTATTTCTTCTTTCTTTCTGTCCCATATTTGTCTAACTAAAGAAGAAATCCTGTTGGCTGCATCTTGAGATCTACATGGAAGCTTCAGACTGAAGACGGAGTGATATCTCTCCTTGCAAGTCCAAACACTTGCTTTTTATTTAATGAGAAGATCAAATTTAAAA
Organism: Nipponia nippon; assembly: GCF_047370975.1. NCBI lineage: Eukaryota > Metazoa > Chordata > Aves > Pelecaniformes > Threskiornithidae > Nipponia > Nipponia nippon. The sequence goes on from NW_028262347.1 coordinate 5,559,735, forward strand.
GAATAAAATAAAAATGAGTTTAAAGTTGTATACAAGAATTTTCTTTGACTGTTGCTTTAAAATCTATCAGAGACATATTTGATGTTTTTGCAGCTGTATGGCTCTTATACAACCTAAGGACCATTTATTGGAATTTTTGAGTGAACTTTTGTTTTTATAGGTGTGTAAATGTGTTATCGAAGATATTTTGGCATTTTAACCAAAGACTTAAATTTTGTCAACTTTAGTTAAAAATGTGAGTCCTTTTTTTTACTGTTCAGAAAACCCCTTTGGTTGACAGGTGCTGTTGGTCCCACAGTGAGCCTTTCAATGCATTTATTTTACTAAGAGGTGGTTTGGATTAAAAAAATAATAACACAATGAGTTAAATTCAGTCCTTGGTTACACCAATGTAAACCTGAAGTAAAGTCATGAAACTGAGAGGATTTTTCAGCATTTGCATCTGCCTGTGTGAAAACAGAAGGTTACCTTTGAGCAGAAACAAAACCTGTTACAACACTTTGCATAAAATCTAGTCTCTCCTGGTTTTCATAGGATTGCTGTCTTCTGTTTTAGGAATGGTTCTTTCTTTTTTGATGAAATAGAAGAATTTTGATCACAGTGTGAAACCAGAAGATTTCTGGGTATGAATTGATGTCTCTCATGTTTTGAGATGGTGGTGTTACCTTAATGGCAAGGTGCTCCTCATTCATTCGTATGTAATCCTAGATCCTCTGGATATTTCAATAGCATAAGCTTTTTTCCACAGCCAAGGGAAGACTCAGGTGAGCATGAGATGAGCTTTTGTTTCAACTCATTAATTACTGTTCAATTTTATGATGGAACAAAAGGGTGACTGGCAGGAATGGACATAGTGCCTGGTGGGAGGAAAAGCACTAGTTTTTTGGGCCAAGAGATGAGGAGTTTAATTACCATCAAATCACAAAATATAGCTGTTACCATGGGGTGGTTTTTTTTTCCCTTGATAATGTTTCTAGCGTAGCCTGCTTTCCTGAGTGCCAGTGTGTTGGTTTCGAATGAGAATCCAACCACTTCAGTAACAAGTAGATATTTTTATATATATATATTTATACACCACTCAGCAAAGTGTTAACAAAAATTACTCTTATATTCTAATTAAAGAGATTTAAAGCCTAGTTCCTTGCCACCTCACTCAGTGCAAGCTTTGCCATTGACATCATTAGGAGAGGGATTGACTTGATCGTTCCCAGGACTTCTGCAGAATAGTTTTCCAGCCTTGATTTATCTTTACTTTTGGCTGGGCTGAATCCATAAGGTTTGTCTAGTTTGATGGAAGAGAAGGATGGGCATACCTGGGTTAGCTTTCAAGTATGATACTGGCTGTTTTTTATTGTGGCAATACAAAGCTTGCTTCCTGAAAAGTCCTCTGAGAAGCAGGGTGAAGTAGATGTGTTCCACATTGTTGTGCCCAGACTATCTGAGCTAGTTTATTTAAACCCAGCTCAAACATATACTTACTGCTCCATGTCACAACTATAAGGGGAATATGTGAGATGACCGCTCTCAGCCTTAGAAACCCAGCCCCCTCAGCCTTTGTTTATGGGCCACGTTCTCTTAACTTTTAATCTTTCTTGTTGTTCTCCTCTTGACTCATTTCAGTTTGTCAGCATTATTTTTAAAGAATGATGCTCAGCCTGAACATGTAAGCCTAAGTCTAGCACCCCAAGTACAGTTGCCTAACTTGCTTCTTTAAGTTGCACACAACATGCATGTTGATGTCCAGAAAGAGATTTATTCTTTTCTGCCTCACTATCAGGTTACTGGCATCTCAGTCTGTGAGCTGACCTCTGTTTCTTAGGTTTGCATAGCTGACAGCCAGGCAAAATGAATTCAGTAAGAACTCTACAGATTTTGGCTTCCGCAAACAGTCCATACCAAACACATTATCAATGGCAGTGCTGTAGTTAACCGCGCTAAGCGGTACTTGATCCGATTCGTTGCTCAAGACAGAGCCTGAAATGTGTGAGGTGCACTGATTCAGCACTGATCACTGTGTGCCACTCCTTTGACATCTCTGGCTTCAAGATGGCCAGAGTTGGCCTTGGTTCTCCATTTACTTCCTCTCCTTCAAGGAGTGACACCCCCTCTTGACCACCTTTTTCTCTCCCCTTTCTTCCGCTGTGTCAGAACTGATAGCTGAGCTGGATGCTGATGAGTCAAGACTTGGTGGAACCCCAAACACATATTGGTGGATAATAAATTCAGACCCTGAATGAACACCCATGTCGCAGCAGACGGGTACCAGGTGGGTGTTGGAAATGTGGGACGTGAATTCATTCAAAGGATGCTAGAGTTGTAATTTACAACCTCCTGGTGTATGTTATTTTTAAACACTTGATTCATTAACACTTCTCTACATGTTAAAAGAGGTTCATAAATCGATTGGTAGCCAGGAAAAATGAGCAGCAATGAGGTCATTTCAGTCGGAATGGGCTCATTACCATGCCAACTGTCAAAACTTTTTCAAGCCAGACTTATTCCTTCTCCCTTCTTTCAAACAGTCCACACAGGCTGAAGGTCCTTTGGTTTGATTGGTTCTAGTAGGATGAGAAGAAATTAAAGAAAATAATCAAACTCCGTACTGGTGTAACAACAAGCTAAGAAAGGGAAACCCCCATGTCACCTCCAGATTTCTGAGAACTTTTTTTTTTCCTCCATGTGAGTAACAGCACAATGAGGCTAGATCATAAATGAAAATCTGAGCCCCAAGTGTAAATCAACCAAGTTATGAAACAGAAGGTCAGGGGCTAGATCTTCAGGTGGCTGTAATTCGTAGTGTTCACACTCGCTGAGATAGGCTTTGATGAGTCCAGTCAGCTCAGGGGATCCTCAGCTCTGATCTATCAGCAGAGGCTACCATGAAGAGATATGAGCATGTTCCTGAGGGCAGATACAGTCTTTCCCCCAGGTCCAGTCTGGACAAAAGGAAAGCAAGATACCTTTGGGCTAGTGGAAGATTATGTCCCTCCACTGGTGTGTTTATTTTTGATCAGGTAACACACAATTACTCTGTCCTTCCCGTTCATCTACTCTTGCCCTTCTTATCCGTTTCATTTCATGATAGTGGTTGAATTACTTGATCAAAGGAAGCTCTGGCTGAGATTTATCTCGGCTAACTGTAGGCAGCCAACATATAGACAGGTAAGTCTGCGTTAGTCACTCTAGGCTCCTTTTGTTGTCAATAGAGATAAACAGATCTCTCCAGAGACCAATTAATCTGATACTTGTTTGATATCTATATTAGGATGAGATGAATCACCTTCTCTAGACGCCTCTTCCTCTCTATTGACTGTAAAGGGAGCTGAGGGTGACTAGTTTAGATGTAGACACCTGTGTTATAGATGCTTCAAGACAGGGAGATAAATCCAACCTCAAGGGAACCCCAGTCCTGAAAGTCTAAATGGGTTAATGATTCTAGAAAACTTGTTGCAGAACTAATAATAATGGTTGAAAAGAAATTAGAATGTCTTAGCATGAAACACACAACATTTTATTATGAACTCCATGAAATCCTAATTGACACATACGAAAAATATCGGTACCTATGTTTGAGACATTGGTACTGTATATTGCTGTAGGATGGTGTGTTTCATGCACTGCTTACTCTGCAGTAATGATTCCTGTCAATTCACCACCTTTGTGCTGGTGACAAAAACTGTGCAGTGTCATCATTGTGTTTTTCCTACTCATATCCGCCTCTGATTAACTGATTCAAGTTAGAAGACCCATGGAATACGGGTTCAAATCAAAGGATTTGGGCCCTAGTTTTGAACCATACAGTGTCTTCCTAGTCTCTGGCCACACAAACCTGTCCAACGGTATTTGTCTCCCACAGTCAAGCTCTTCAGCAGGGAGGTTAAGCTTCTGTATTCAGATACTTCAGTAGGGAAATTCTTTCTCCTGGGGAAAACACCTACTGATAGGATGAATGACCTTTTCTTCCTTTAAGTATAGACAGATCCTACACAATTGATTTTGACTAGATAACTAAATTCTAGATCAACCAATGACTGTAAGTCTTCCATGTAATGTCCATGTTCTCATCTAGCTTATAAAGTGCTGGAGGAGATAAACAATGAGAAATGTGTACATCTGCAGGGAAGGAGGCAAATTTCTGCTGGATAAAGGTGTTATGAGCTGAGATGTCATTCCAGCTTTTCATTAAGGCTCTGCTGAGTACAAAGGGATCATATTTCACCAGCTCTGCTGCGGGTATTGTTTCCACCATCACTGGTTAATCAAGGCACTATGGATATTAAACTAGGGAAAGATGTTTTGCTGGTAGCTTGCCTTGTTGGTAGTTATGTTTCTTTTTATCAGACAGGAGATGAGAGCCAAGATAATATGAGCTTCATTCTCCCCTTGTTTGTATAGCTTGCCTTGACACTAATGGTAGTTACATATCAGTGTTACCTTACAGTTGTCATTGTCTCTGTTTTTGGCAGGCTATTTTAAGAAATTGAGGTCAGATGAATACTTACTACACAGCCAAGACTCATTAAGGAATAAGAATAATTCCAAGTGATTGAGTTAACATTACTCTGTACTAAACCCAGTCTTTAAGACCCAAATATTTCTTCTTTGTTAGTCTTTTTCATAGAAAAACAAAAATCAAAAGGTATCTACTTTAGTTTCTTGTGGCTGAATTAAGGGTGGCTCTTTTTTTTAATCTTTACAAGTATGTATTTATGACTCAAAAACAACTAAGAAGCATTGAGTAAGGACACTTCTCTGCTACTTACTGTATTTCAGAATAATTTTTTGTTCTATTTGGTAACAGGGAGATTGCAGTTTTTGTAGGTGTCAATATAAATGACCAGATATCTTTTTTCTCATGTATTAATACCACACTGCTAAAGACCAAGGAAATACTTGTTTCTTCCAACTCTTCTGTTTTATGTAGGCAACTCACAGCTGTTATATGGGTGCTTAAACAGAACTTGTGAAGAAGGTGAACTTCTGAGGCAGAAATTTTCTTAGTTGTCCTGGGATTCCTTTTTTGAAAGTGTGAATGTCATCATTTCCTCTTTTCTTTGTTTGTTACTCAGAATTAAAAGACAGAAAAAAGACAGAAAAATGGAAAGCATTTTTGTTCCTTAGTTTAACTAGAAGATAGTCAGGAGAACAGAAGCTGTCAAGTTTTCCTTGAGAGGTATGTATTTGATATACATAAACAGCTAGACAAATACACATAGAGTTTAATTACCTTCTTCTAACTCTGGCATAAACCAAAACTAACTCCAGGGCAGGCAATAGAGCTACATTAGGGCTAAGTCTTAAATAGATAAGCTGAAGAGCAAAGGCAACCTCATCTGATGGGTGGGGAAATGAGACCCACAGAGATTACAGACTGGAGCACCAGAGGATTTAGAGCAAGCATTAAGGTCCCCAGCTCTGAAGAAGGCTCAGAAGCCAAGGCGAGCCAGGCTCCTGCGGTTGTTTCTGTATTTTAAATTACTCACAGTCAGAGTCTACCTCTCCTTATGTGAAGTACACAGAGAGCTGGCTCCAGGACCCAGGTGTCTTGGGGAGACTGAGCCCTTTGCAATGCAATGTGGTATTTAGGAACTGGTTTGCAGTGCAGGACTTTAGGTATAGCCGCTGTTGTGTAGAGTATAGGCATCCCTCTTATTTCCTGAGCTAGCTTGTCCAGCCAGGGGTTATAATATCTCTGATTTCTGGACCCCTTCACATCTCTGACAGAGGCATTTCATGATCCATCCAGAGCTGAGTTATGCACACTTCTGTGATGATTCTGTTTTGACCAGAAATACAAGTCAGCATCTGAAATACTTTCTTTTGAAACTGAAACCCCTCACAGACCAGTAGGTCATTTCTTGTCTCTTGTATTAAATCATTGGGTGAAGTGGCCGAGGGCAGAGCTGGGACCACTGCCTCCCGTGTCTCAGTGGAAAATAACTATGCATCCTACAATGAACACTCTAGGGCCACACCAGTGGACACCCTTGCTTTGTTGGCCAACCTGAGTTTAACTCTCACAGGATTTTTCCTTTCCCAAGCTATCACTTTCCTCCTCTTCTCTCTCCTTATTTTTCCCACTCTTTTGTTTCCAAAGATGCTTAGGTCTCACTAACATTTCCAAACAGCTACTGCTATGGGAGAATGAAATGAGTGTGTTTCACACTCATTAGCAGTGAGCGCGTCTTGATTTTAAGCTTTTATTTCATTGGTAGTCTGTTGGTTTTTTTTTACTTTTTAAATTCCTCGCTCCAAACAAACACATAGTGAAAGAGGCCAAGAGCCAGACAGCTTTCATCCTTTTCCTGATACACAGGCCACCAAACTAATAGCTTCATGCTCTCAATTTCACACTCCAGGAATGACACAGAAATGTAACTGGGACACATATACTGCAGAAACAGCACCAGAAAGAACAGTTTTGCCCCTTATTATTAGGTCTTCCAGGATGAATTGATTTTTACTTTTTTTCTTAAAGCTTTTAAGTTCAAGGAAGCAGTATGCTTCTGTCATAGATAATACACTACATTTCTGGGAATCCTCAGTGGGCCCATTCTTCCCCCTGTCCCCAGCCCAATCTTTTGTCTTCAAGACACCAAAGTATAATGAAGTGACTCCATCAAAACATGGTGGGATGCCCTGGGTTCTGGAAATAATAGAGATCCCCTGTGTCTCAGAATCAGAACGTTCTGAAGGTAAGTTCAAATTACATATTGATGTGTACATCACAGGTATGTTCTGTATGTTACAGGCATCCAGACTTTCTATATAATAGCCATCTCTTATGTTATATATATACATACTATTGTGTATCTATAATACCCACAGAGAACACAAAAGCTCATCCTTTTAATAGACAATGCAAAATTTGTAATTCATTGCACAAATTAATGTTTTGCACAGTGGTCAGTTTATTTAATGTAAGAGAACTTTGTACAATGTCTCACACAAAGTGTATTCCGAAGAGAGGTCTTGGACATCTCAAGTCTTTGCTATTTCCAGGACAAGGTTTTTTTTTCTCCCGCTGTTGTTGTCCAGCCCAATCTGTGTTAACATATGTGCTGGACTTCTACTTTTGGCAATGGCATACTTGTTATTCATCTGATACAGTCTTTCAGTAACTCCATGAATGTGGTAATCGGGAAAATGCAACTTAAATGAAAGAGTGCATACAACATTTTTTTCCTTTCTTTCTTCCTTCCTTTGATACTGTCATTGCCTCCACCTCTCAGCTCCTTTCTGTACACTTTCTCTATACTTTCTGAATTTTTAAAGAATGTTTCTACTTCATTCTTCAATGCCTTTTGGCCACCTTTGATGCTCCTGAATGAACTTTGTGCACTGCTCTAATCACAACCACTTTCCTCACCTGCAGTCAAAATGGAAAGCTAAGTTTTATTTTTCTGCATGGAAAACTTTTCCTCATTCGTGATGACAATTTTGCAAAAGACAGTCTTCAAAGACTGAGAATATAGTTTGGAAAGTCCTCACAGGTTGGGTATGTATGTTATTTGTGGGGAGAAAAAAAAGAGATGCCAGGGAACAATATTAGTAATGCTCATTTTGCTTAGCAGTGAGTCTGAAATGATCTCCATAGAGAGTCAGGTCCCTGTTGTAGAGATGGAGAAACTACAGGACAGAACAAGTTAGTGACTTGCAAAACATCAAACCACAAATGAGGATAGAAAGTAGATCAGTACATTAACTGCAAAACCCACTATGTCCTGTAGTCCTAATGTGTTTTGCACAGACATAAATCAGCTAGCGTCAATATGGCAGAATATAGACAATATAAAATATTTGATATCCCATAATTTCTGTTGTCCAGTATCAGGTGCTTCTGAGGACATTGGTGAAATCTGTGTGGCAGGCAGTAATGCCAAAAGATCCCAGGGGCTGTGTCATTACAACCCTTAAAGAAGGCTTTTTTCTGTGCTACAAGATAGATTATATTTAAAATATATTCAGAATAAACCTCAGTGTCTCTTTATGCTTTTCAGCTAAACTATGAGATTCTCAGGAAAATGCTGTAAGGTAATATCTGGTCTGAGGACTGGCTATCAGAAGTCGTTCTGTGTTTTGCTGAACTCCTTCTAGGCTACCTGACTGAGTTATTGCAACTCAGTTCATTTGGGAAGAAACAAAATAGTGTAAACTAAACTAGACCTTCCTGACTTTCTGATGGAGAGGGTGGGAATGATCCTCCGTTATTCTTTTCAAGGAAATTTATCTTCATGTGGGCATGCTGGGTGTGGCTGTGATTCCAAGTCAAATATTTAGTTTCAGCAGGTTGTTGTCGCACTGCTTCTTTCAAAGACACACAGATTCACAGAGTTTAGAGCATTTTGGTTTCTGAGCCCAGTGCCTGATGGAAGCAAGCCTGCTTAGGTTCACTCTGGCTTGACACAAGTTGTGTTCCCAGAGATGTGTGTGGCCTGTGAATTACAAAAGCTCTGTGCAGAGCAAATCTAAAACAGAGGTTCAGCAGTAACCTTTGCAAGTGGACCTGTCACAGGTCAGGATCTGGCTCTGAATGGAGGCCCCCTTTGATTCTGTTAATGGATACAACTCGAACAGCAAATCTACATCTTTTGGAAAGTCACTGCTCTACGGTGAGTTTCCAACTCACTTTTAGACAGATGGTATCATTTCTAGTTCCCGTCCCTAGCTCTCAGGCTGCTGATAAGAAACAGCAGCCTAAAACAAGGATATGAACTTGCTTTCTAAATCTTTGTTGGATGTTCTCAAAATCCTTTGCTGGTGCTGCCATTTTTCTTCCTTCTCTTCTTTCAAAATTAACCTGTATTCTTGCTCTTCAGATACTCTTCCCAATGTTTGCATGGCAGATCTGTATGCAACTCTTCTATTTCTCTGATCAGTGTTTTTCCAGTACATTTCCAATCTGAAACAGAGGTATCCTTTTTCCTGGATCTGCAAACATCTCCTCTCCTCTCCTCTCCTCTCCTCTCCTCTCCTCTCCTCTCCTCTCCTCTCCTCTCCTCTCCTCTCCTCTCCTCTCCTCTCCTCTCCTCTCCTCTCCTCTCCTCTCCTCTCCTCTCCTCTCCTCTCCTCTCCTCTCCTCTCCTCTCCTCTCCTCTCCTCTCCTCTCCTCTCCTCTCCTCTCCTCTCCTCTCCTCTCCTCTCCTCTCCTCTCCTCTCCTCTCCTCTCCTCTCCTCTCCTCTCCTCTCCTCTCCTCTCCTCTCCTCTCCTCTCCTCTCCTCTCCTCTCCTCTCCTCTCCTCTCCTCTCCTCTCCTCTCCTCTCCTCTCCTCTCCCCTCCCCTCCCCTCCCCTCCCCTCCCCTCCCCTCCCCTCCCCTCCCCTCCCCTCCCCTCCCCTCCCCTCCCCTCCCCTCCCCTCCCCTCCCCTCCCCTCCCCTCCCCTCCCCTTCCCTTCCCTTCCCTTCCCTTCCCTTCCCTTCCCTTCCCTTCCCTTCCCTTCCCATTCCCTTCCCATTCCCTTCCCATTCCCTTCCCATTCCCTTCCCATTCCCCCCCACTCTGGGATATTTGGCTTTCTTTTTGAACTGACTCACCTTAAATAACATTGTAGCACTTTATGGGAACATTCTGCTGGATGATCTAGAGTGAAAATGTAGACTTTCTAAGCACCATATCAAACATTTCAGTTACATCTCAGATGAGAAAGCATAAAGGCTTTATTCATATTGTGTTCGCTTGTGACAATAAATCACAGCTCCTCAATGGGGAGACTGTAAAGTGAAATGGAACGAAAGATCTCATGGTACCACAGAGTGAAAAAGAAGTCACATGCCAAGGGAGTGACAGCCTTCCAAGGGATTCTTTTCATTTAACACAAGGAGGGAAATAAACTTGCCTCTAGCTACTATAACTTATATCAAACCCTGGCCAAGAATGAAAAATTAATTTAGCTATACTTCTGCAGTTGTAGTAGCCCTTATCCCAGACCATCAGAGTCTTGAGGACTTATGCTTCTTAGCAGATCCTCAGGTGAATTTAACTTCAATCAAAAAAAATCCTCTAGTTCTAAAGGCATCTGTAATCCAGCAGAGAAAGACATAAGAAAAAGCCACCGTTGGAAAATGAAGCCTCACAAATTTAACTCATGTTTTAGTCAGTGAGGTCAACTTCAGGACAAATTGCTAAATCGATAAAGTATTGTTTTTTCTTCTCATGTTTTTCATAATAGGGTTAGATACCTTTCTGAAATCTGTGCTTCACTTAAGCAACTCAGGCTCAGCGTTGAGGTGAATTTATCCCATGTCTATATGGGAACTCAGATAGGAGCAATGAAAGTCTCTTCTACCATTCAAAAGAGTTCATATGTGAATCTATTCTATAAAAGCCCCCCTTTTTCTACTTTTCCCACCACTTCTAAGTGAAAATCCAAAAGACAAACACAACTTATGTTATGAGATAAATATGAGGGAAAGTAACATGGAAGCTGGTATAATATTACAGAAATCTGAAACAAAGTTTCATCTTCAGCCTGGAAGAAAAATTACATAGCTTAAATAGAGGATGAGTTGTCTTTCATCTAGGTAGACGTTGCATGCCTTCGTCCAGGCAGACAAGATGACATTAGTCCCACTCTGCTCTAACGTGGGATCTAGGCATACCTAGGCAGTCCCTAACGATATCCATCTACCATGGTCTTAAAGGCTGTGGGACAAGATTCCATAGCCTTCCTTAACATCTAGACTCTGTGATTATGGGTCTTGTTATTCAGCATGCCCTCTGAATAGATAACCTAAATCCTTCCTGCTGCAGATTGAACCATTTTTTTCCTGTCCTGTCCTCAGTAACACTGAAGAACAATGGTTGCTATCATCTCTAAAACAGCCTTTTATGCATGGGAGGAAAGCTTGATTGTCCTCATTGAATCTCCTCCTTTCTGGGTTAAACAAATCTTGTTTCTGAAACCTTTCCTTGCAGGTCATGTTTTCTACTAGCATATCTCTTCAATTCATCTATGTCCGTGCTGCTAGTGAGCTGCCATCTCTTAGGCATTTATGTCTTTGAGTTCCCAAGTGCATATTTCTATGCTTGCCTGGGTTAAGCATCACTTCTTTGAATTTCTGACCGTTTCTTCAGTTTACCAAGAAAACACAAATCTTGATCTTTTCTGGAGTTTCTGAAAACTCTCTTGAGATAACACCATATGCTGATTCTATATATTTACTGCCCAGTCTCTCATCAAGTGGTTTTCAACTGTGGGGACATGTTTTCCATAGTGCATACAGCAAATCCCCCTACTACATCTTCAGGCTGTTGATAGTCATTCTTTGAGTATTTTTTACAAGTAGTCCTGCAGCTGCTTTTCAGTGATCATACCTAGGCCTCAAGCTCTGTTTTCCAATAAGGATGACTTATGGGAATGTGCTACAAACCTTAGAATAGTTTTGTTCTATCAGATTTTCATGTTCTCTCCATCCATTATACCAAATATCCTGGCATTAAGGGGAATGAGATTAATTTGACATGATTTGTTCTTCACAAACTCATGTTTCATCTTTTTATTCTCTGGCTTGCTTACAAATGGTTTGGTGAATATTCCTCGTGAAGACCAAGATCCTAGAAGGATTAAAAAGACAACTAAATGCCATCAAGAAATAATTATTTAATAAAACAGTCTTTAACCAGGTTGCGTTGAAATATTGAAAACCTTACCAGCTAATGCCAGAAGCTAAGAGGCCTCAGTTGAGGTGCGAAGAGTAACAGGCCAGTGAACACTCTTAGGTGATTTAAAGAGGAAAGAAATGAGACTATTTTAAGCCATCAGATCTCAGTTAATGTTTTCCCAGTGGAAAAATGATAACTGTCAGATAAGGGGTGATAACTTCTTATAAAGCACCTCACATTATTGTCTGAAACAAGGTGGACATACAGTTAGGTGAACAGGGAATAAATTTGGAAAGATTATAAAAACTGATGGCATAAGTAAATTTCTAATTAATGAACAAGTAAGAAGGATCTTTGGACGATTCACTATTCTTTGCATCCATCGTCAAAAGCTTTACTCCTATTAACATCACAAACTATTCCTATTAACATCCCAAACAGGATACAGAAATAATTGCATGAGTGGTCTAATCAGAGTAGCACTGACTGTTTCTTTATACTCTGTTGCGGCCTCTTTTTATTGCCCTGCTCAGCTCTGGGTTTACAGACTGCAAACATTTTTTGCTTCCTTTTCTGAAATCACGGTTTCTCATTGCTGTGCTGCTTCTTCAGTACACAGGCCCAAAAGGAAGCAGCATTACTGGTACTGTAAGAGATGTAAAGAAGAAAGACCAGAGAAGGAAACATCTGATTGTGATCTTGTCTAGTAATTTACAGGCAGCTTTCCTAGAAGTAGATGGTACAGATACTCAGAGCAAAGGTTATGGCTTCTGAGGGCTCCAGAAATTCTTACCAAAAATGTATGAATAAAGGATTTTGGGTAGGAGGGGGTGGCTAAGCCAAATTATTTTAAGAATCGCCTTCAGTTGATCTGAAACAAAAACTTTCAGTGCTTTTTGTCAATGAGATAAAAGGAAGTGAAAAGAAAAAGTGCATGGCTGTTCAACCCACAAAGATGCAGTTTGAGCAGGAGGAAACTTTTTAGTGTATTTACACTAAATAACTGAATGCTAAATTTAATAACAGTCACAAAAAAAATCTGAGTCCAGTTTGAAAGGAAAACCCCATCTGAAAATGAAAAAGAACAAAAACAACAAAAAAATTAAAATACATTGAAATGATGATTTCCCAAATTGAATCTGAGCCTGTGAGAAGTCCTGTGGGGCTGCCTGGTTTTGACAAATCTGAAGGCATTTTGGCCAGACCTTGTTCTTTGTTCAAACTCTTTCATGCTCCGTCTCTCGGTTTCCTTGCTGGTTTCCTCAGCTCACTCACCACATCGCAGCATTCTCCCTGTCTCTCTCCTCTCCTGGGGACACTTCTTGCAGAAGGACGTGCATTGTTTGCAGGCAAATCAGGTGTCAGAGCTTTTACTAGATGTGACTTCCTCTTGAACACAAAACTGCACTTCCAGCAATACATCACTGCCATTGTACACATTGGTTTGCAAAGAATTTTCTGAGGTCAGCATCCTTCGCTGCTCAAAACCAGACCTTCAGTTATTACCTAGCTTATTATGAGGGAAATGCACATCTGGCTGTGGGGGCTGTTGGATAACGTGTCTCTGCTGCTGGGAACAGCTTTGGTCCAGTGGCGAATAGTAAGGAGATCTGTAGGGGCAGGAGGAGCTCTCCCGGAAAAAAGAAAATGATGTATTGCCTCTGCTCAGCTGGCTGAAGAGTGGCAGGGCATTTTTTTCAACTGGTGCAAGGTGGAGGAGCCTCCTTGCTCTTTTGTTCTGTACTTGGAGGTAGTTTAACCCACAAATAGGGAAAATATAAAGGTGCAGTGGATGCATTTGTCTGTGGGGGCAGTGGCACCAGCGCAGTTTGGATGAGCCTGAGATCTTGGCAAAGCTCAGCTGGTCACTAGCCCTACTACCACAGGGCAAGAACACACACCAAGAAGAACGTCTAAGAGGCACTTTGAAGGCTGAGATCTGTCATGACCCAGGCATTTTTCTCCAGACAGCACAGCTTCCTCCCCACCCTGTGCATTGCGGTGGACTGATACAGGTAATAAATTAGTGTTTGATCATCAGAATTTGCCAGGTGGGAGAGGAACGATAGTATGGTCCTATGCTGTGTTTTTGCAGCTTGTTTCCATTTGGTGTCATCAGGACTAGCAAAGCTAGTCCATGAATAAAGGCTCAGCATTAATTTGGCAGCTGTTGCACGTGACTTTGAGTTGCTGCAAATATCATTTCAGAGCTTCTTAACACTGAAATTAAAAGAGAGCACATGCCAGAGGAGTTTAACCTCCACTGAAATTTTCCTCATGAGTTAGAAACTGAACTGATAGATAGCATTCGGTCCAACAAACCACCTTTTCTCCTTGTCCCCACTTTTCAAGCAGAAATGGTTGTAGCAGGAGTAGAGGATGTCAGACGCTGTGGACCCGAGCCAAAGCAGAGAGGATGTGTAAAGCTGGTAGAAACGGGTAGGAGAGAGGAAGAATGAGTTAGCCTTTTTCACTCATGTGGGTGGGAGAAAGGTAGTGCTATCAAATACCGTTCAGCTCCAAAGTAATGAAAAAAAAATATGTATATGACAGGCTGTGAAACTTCCTGTGAATCTGACTCATTGTTTGAGCTAACATTACCTTTCAGTGACTGGAGCAGCAATATGTAGTCAGCTGGCAATGCATTGCCAGAAAGGGCAGTGAGGGAGTTGTATCATAAAAGTTAATCTTACTATTAGGATATCTTATTTATCTGTGGTTGCAGAAACAATGCACTAAACATGCAGCAGTGAGAGCATCAGCCAGTCACAATGCCATGTGTTCTACCTGTATGCAATAGGTAGCTCTAAGGCCAGCTCTAACATGAAAGCGTCAGGGGTTGCTCAGGATAGCAAGTTGCCACAGCTGGCAACATGGTCATGGGCTTGCAAACTACTTTGCCCATGCAAAAGCAGGCTGGCAAAGGAATGGCAAGAATGCATGAATGTTACAACCCTTGAGAAAGACAGCCAGCCCCTGCAGCTATGGGAACGGCAAGGCTAACCCCCAGGCTCTCCTTCCAGCCCCGCTCCCACCATGAGGAAATCTTTCTCCTTGGGCTTCCTGGGGAGAAGCTGTGTGTTGCCTCTGCAGATATAAATCAAGAAAAGGAGTAACAGAGGGCCCCATTTCTAGCTCATTGAGATTGACTGTAGACCTGCTTCCAAGGCTGCTTCAGTCAATGGGAATCCTTGCCTCCTTCAGGGAAGGCTCTCTAGGGGCACCTTAATAGGAGTGGATTTTAAGGACCATCTTTAATAAAGTGGAATAATAACATTTGATGGCTCTTGAAGATGGTGACGATATCTTTGAGGTAGGTCATCAGATCATAATGACCAAGACAGCCCTCTCAAAGCCAAAGGAGCTGTGGCAGCTGAGCATGTGTTCCTTGAGTTAGGTGGATTTTTCCATGGAGATTTAGGGTGGAACCAAAAGGCAAGATGTGGATGTGACCTGGTGGTAAGAGCATACTGCAGACGCTCTGCCATAGGGTGTATTCGTACTAGGTAAGAGCCCTAGGTCAGCATCAAGCAAGTCATACTGTGAACAGGGGAGATCCCTCTTCTCCTCTGCAGTGAGTGGTGGTCACTCCTCAGCTGTTCCCAAGTAAGAGGGTGTAAGGTGTAAGCTCTGGAGCTCCTGCCTGGGTCCACACAGCATGGGTGCAGTCCATCCCTGGCCCTAAACCCTTCCAGACATCAGAGGGTACTAGGCTGCTGACTGGAAAGGTAGGATGAGATTCAAACTGCACTGATATGAAAAGCGTCCAGTTTCTTTTCCCTTGCCTTGGTGACTTGTTTTGGTTTTGAATACAATTTATTTTTTTCTGGAACTTTTTAGAAAAACTCTAACCCCTCACATATAAGTGGGGGATGATTACCAAGGAGCACCATGCAAGGGTTAAATTTACAAATTTGCGGTGTGGTAGGAAGTGACATATCCATGTCCTTCATATGCAAACCCATCTCCTCTTAAAGACAGCAACAAACCAAATGATTTCTCCATGGGTAGGCTTTGGCCCTTGCTGTTCAACCAAGAGCAGCAGGGAAATGCAGTCATTCTGCTTTCCCAATCTGGACGATGCCTGCATTTTAGGTGTCTCCTTCAGGGCTACTCCACGCAGGGGTGTCACATTGAGGTCTCAGTGGGTTTGGGACGGACTATGCAGGATACTGTCTGCATTATTTACCATACAGGCACCTGGCCGCTAGGAAGTGTGCTGAGACCACCATATGGATTTCATCTCCTCTACCAATCAGCTGGGAGAAGCGCAGCTCTTAATTTCTTTGCTTTAGGCTGAGTGCTCTGAACTGGGTTACTTTTGAAGTTGTACACCCCTTTCCTCCTCCCCTCCCTGTCCCCCACACACATCCTCTTCCCTCCGAGGGAATTGCTGCTGCATAACGCTGTGGGGAAGAAAACAGGGATGACTGACACCAGATTTATTTGAAAGGTGCTTTTAAGGCATCAGCCTAGGGACGCTGTGGGAAGTCTGGCCCCAGGAGGCCTGGCTCAGGAGTCAGAAGAGGAAGGTGGAGCAGGGCCAGCTAAAGCCAGGTTAAGCCAGCTCTTTTGTTCTTAGCTTTTAAAGTTTAAATCCTCCTGCCCTCAGCTAATCTATCATCTGCTTGTCATATAGCTATTGATTTTTGTCGTGGTTTAACCCCAGCTGGCAACTAAGCCCCACACTGCTGCTCGCTCACTCCCCCCTGGTGGGATGAGGGAGAGAATCGGAAGGGTAAAAGTGAGAAAACTCATGGGTTGAGATAAAGACAGTTTAATAAGTAAAGCAAAAGCCGAGCATGCAAGCAAAGCAAAACAAGGAATTCATTCACTACTTCCCATCAGCAGGCAGGTGTTCAGCCATCTCCAGGAAAGCAGGGCTCCATCACGTGTAACCCTTACTTGGGAAGAGAAAACGCCATCACTCTGAACGTCCCCCTCCCGTCCTTCTTCCCCCAGCTTATATGCTGAGCATGACATCATATGGTGTGGAATATCCCTTTGGTCAGTTGGGGTCAGCTGTCCCGGCTGTGGCCCCTCCCAGCTTCTTGTGCATCTCCAGTCTTCTTAGTCAGTAGAGCATGAGAAACTGAAAAGTCCTTGACTTAGTGTAAGCACTACTTAGCAACAACTAAAACATCAGTGTGTTATTGACATTATTCTCATATTAAATCCAAAATACAACACTATACCACCAACTAGGAAGAAAATAAACTCTACCCCAGCCAAAACCAGCACAATTTTACATGCAGGTAATATCGTGTCTCAGTGCAACATATTAATATATGCACACGTAAAATAATAAGTAGACTAAATAATAGGTAGATAGACAGATGAAGCGATACTTTGCACTTCCATACTGTACTGAACACTGGTGTAATAATACTTGAGAGAAAATCAATCAATAACAAACCAGACGATAGAGCAGCTGGAGGAAGCACTGTCTGTCTATCTACCTACCAACCTACCTGACTTCTACCTTGTCGTAAAGGGTTTCTTAAGCCCATAAGCCATCTTGCTGATTTGGGGGCAATTACTTTAATATTAAAAACATACAAAAGTCTTTTTTCCCCCCAATATCAGAACCTCTGTGTTTAACTCAATACCCAGTGAAATAAATGGGACGTGGACAGCTGTTGATCCTGGCTTTTTGTAAAAATTCTGTCTAAGGCACATTTGAAGAACAACGATGAAAGAATAGGTATATCTGTAGCAGATTTTTATTACTCTGTGGAATGGCTTGCATACCCAGATATGCACAGATACCAGTTAGAGGTCTCACAGGCAAAGAGCTTCTGCTATTGCAGCTGGACTTCCTTATTACTCTTTAGATCTATGTGGTTATTCAATATGTATGTATGTCTATACAATTCATCTATATATCTCTACATTATATATATAATATCTATATATTATATCTATAGATTTCTATATATCTAGATATGCTAAATGTGTATGTGTGTGTAGCATGTCTGTGTGGTGTATATGCATTAGAAAGCTGTGTGTATATTTGGAAAAATTCTCTGTGTTGTATAATGCAGACTGGCAGTCAAACATTCGGCAACGATTCCAGGCGGTGTGAAGGTAAGTTGAGTGAAAATGTTTATGTGAATGTTCAAAGCTGGGGAAGTTTGAATCTTGTACAATACAATTAAAATGTGTATTTTAGTGATAACTGAATCAGAAATAAACACAAAGAAAATATGAGAGAAGAAAGGAGGAAAAAATTACGCACTGCCGACATGCTCTGAATTAATTTGCTAGGTAGAAACCATGATGTTGATGTAGATACTATATCTGCAGCTAGCTCCACAGTGAGAGGAATAACCTCTATCTAATACTATGTTGATATGAAGGACTTTGACACAGTTTGAAAACACAAGTGATACATTAGAGTTAAAAAATAGCATTTCTGCATTATAGGGTCCAAAGGAAATAATTTATGCTGCAGGCTTTTTTGTTCTAGTGACGATTATTTTATGAGAAATAGGTTTTGATTTCTAAACTTAGCCACGCTGCCCACAAACGGTACTTTCTGGGGATTAACGATTGATCTTTCCATTTCTCAGCTTTCTTGGTTCTTTTCACATCTTCTGCTTCCCGATGTGTGTGTGTGTGTGTCTAAGCTCTGTAGCCAAATGCAGAATAGTCATCTGGCAGAAGCAGTAAGCCACTGGAATACAGACATATTTCTGTCCCCAAATTTTACCATGTTTTCAGTCTGGAGACTGAGGATGGCAGAAAGATTAAAGTTTGACATTAATTTCTGTTGTCCATTGAAGGGATAAGGGAATTCCTTTTCTTTGGTGTTTTGAACCTGTAGAATAGATGGTCAAAGGCTGAAGTCAGTATCCAGGCAAAATGTTTGCTGATTTGAAAAGAGGGGTTGTCAGAGCAAAGATTTCAGAATTAGAAAGGCAGCCCAGAGGAGTGCTCAAGCACACGTTGAAATCTGTCCTTCATGATGGAACTAATAATCTTTGCAATTTAGGATGGGCACTTGCATGTGTTTTATTTCCCTCTGGCCCAAGCTCATTTCTCAAGTTACTAACAAGCCATCAATAAATCTTTCAGGTGAGCAAAACTGGTTGTGCAATTGCTGGTGAACTGCTAGACAGTCACTATTCCCAGTTATCTAAGAGCTGGCCATGCCTTTATATATTTATTACCCCATCTTCTCTACTTCAGCCCACTTGTGCATCACACGCAGGGTGAATGTTCGTCTGGTGGGACTCTAGCCTGATCATCTCCAAAGGACAGCTACTGTGTATATATTACATAAGAACAATATTAGGTTGCAGAGTCCTTTGCTGGATCTGGCTGCAGGCAACAGAACAGCCCTTGTAAAAATTGCCTGTTTGACTTATCCTTCTAGACCCAAATTAACTTCTTCAAACTTCAAATTCTTACTAGAGGTGCTTAAATTGGCAGCATGGTGTATGGTCACTTTATGTTTCCTCTATAGTCAACGGAGCTCAATAGTTGCCTGCTGAGGGTGATTCACATTATCTCATATCTGAATTGTTCTGCGGTTATCACTATCTTACCTCAAGAGCAAGTACCTGCCTAAATTAGGTGATCCTGTTAGTGCCTCAGGTGGGAGAAACTGGTCCTGGGCTTGATTATATGGGATATCTCATTGGGTTTTGTTAGCACAGAAGAAAAGAAGAAAAAAAAAAAAAAGTGAGTGCTATACCTCTGACTGCTTATCCATCGAGCCAGTCAAAAGCACCTGAAACAAGTGAGAGCATTTGCCATTCATGACTTCCTCATTACTTTTTTTTTTTTTTAAATTTTGACATCATCACGTACTTAGATGACACAGAAAATACCACTTGACCCAGATGCCAAATCAAACATAATTGGCAAATAATCCAGTTCAGCAGGTAATGATTATTAATAAGTTAAAATCTGTTAACATAAATTACTGGGCCAAATTCTTTTGAATCACAGATGCATTCTCAGAAATCAAGTATGATTATAAAAAAATGAAGATTAATGACTGAATAATTGTGTATTGGTGTATTATCTGAATTGATTCAGATAATTCTAATTATCACTAAGACTTTAGATGGCATAAGCAGCCAACATGATCTCTGGGGACCAAATTTTGTAGCCAATGGCCACTCAGTGGGCTGAGGAACGTACAATCACATCCAGCCATTTTTGTCTGCATGAGCTGGGTCACCGAATACTTGCTTGGGTCTGAAAAGGGTGTGGGTGGCCTTTGTTACAAACCTGAAGTGAAGCTTAATCGTAAGTCACATGCCTCCAGGCAAACACTTTTCTTTTTCAGCAAATAAGCATCTATAAAGCTGTACCAATACCATAAACACGATCAATAATACAATAGAATATTCTCTACAGGAGCACTCCCATCTGAGATTTTCCTTCGTGTGCTAGACACTGGAGAAATACAAATAATTCTGAGTTTTTACGACTTGTTCTTACTTCTATTTCACAACCCACTTTTCCTTGCTGACTGTTGCAAGAAAGTTATTGTTAAGCACTGATGACCTCTGCACCTTAAACTCTATGCTAATCCTGGCATACTCCTTTGCATTTCAGTTTGCCGCATACCTTAACATGAGACTGGTGTGTTTTGCGTTGCAGAAAGGAATTTCAGGCTCAGAACCTGTATTTCATGGAAACATGTTATGCTAGTGGAAGCACCAGTGGTTCAGGCATATCTTACTTTTTGACACTATAGAAAAGAAATGCTTGGAATGAGGCAATTTGAATCTTTCTCCACTTTGTAGATGTCTTGAGAAAGAAAGAGAACGGGAAAGCTAGTGGTTGGCAGAAAGTCATCATCCATTTCTCTCTTATTGCTTGTGATTAAATAGCAGGGTCAGTGTCGGATTTCTGGATAGCTGCTGGGCCTTTGTTACTGCCCTTTTTGCCTACTTCTATTTTGTATCTCAGGAAATAAGTCAGAGAGCAAACTGAAGTTGCCAGCCCTCCACTACCTACCTTTGCAGACTCAAGATGCCTTTATACAACGCAGCACGCAGAGCTGTTCAGGATGCCTACAGATCCCATCTGCATGTGGTCTTGGGTCCCTCCTGGAAAAGACCTCAGATCATTTGATCTGCATGCCCTCAGGCGTGTGACTTTGCCATGGGAGAAACAGAACAATTTGTGCCCATCAGGTCTGTGCTACAGACATGTGCTGCTGATTAAACTTGGGGCATGAAGCAAGTCTGGGTTTAACACAGGCTCGGACTCGAGTTGTTCGTAGTGGAAGGGGTTTGGCTGCAGATTCAGACGTTTATGTACAAATGGACTTTGAAGAGTGACTCAGCTGTGCCTGCTGCCTGGTGCCCTCTTGGCTGCAGTGATTGCACTCCCTGCATCTTTACTTTGTTACCTGTGACTATGGCACTGTGAAGTCCCTGTGTGGGCCCACAAAATATTGAATCCACAAAAGTTCCTATGTATCTTTGCTCTGTTGGGTACAGAAAAACAGGAATAGAAACTCCCAATAGGAAATGGGCATCTGGGCATCCTTAGATGTCAATCAGAGGACCAATTATCCAAAGATTTACAGCACCATTAAAGGAGGTTTTCCATAGATTTTGTAAAGGAAGGAAGGAAGGGAGGGAGCGAGGGAGGGAAGAAAAAAGAAAGAATACAGAACAGTGAGCAATTCTCTTCAGAAAAGTAGTTGTAATTCATTGAACCTTGTCTTCCTTTTGCTTCCCTGATCTTAGGTAAACATTTGAGTGAAGTCCAAACTAAATACACACACCAAAATAGCATAGGGTGTAACTGATACAATCTCCAGAACTAATAGAAAAGGCTACTTTGAAGGGGGAAGGGAGAGACCTTTTCCTGGAACAGCTATTGCTTAGGTGAAGACTATCGTCCCTTTAACTGTACAACGGGAATTCAGTACTTCCTATAGCAAGCATAAAAAAATGTCCTGTTTTAGAAATGTGGCCATTGCTGAGATGGTAGAGGAGCTCTAAATGTTCAGTGCCGTTTTACAGTGCTTTTTCTGACATTTTCCTAAAGTCCCTCGTAAATGTTTTGACCCCACATATTGGAGTAAGTAATTAGGCCATCTTTTCTATGCAATAATAAATTCTCTTTTCTAACTTTCTGTGGACGCTGTGTGTGTGTTGTGGGGAGGAGGTGACGATGAAAGGCAGTGTATCATCAGAGAGGAGAAATCCAAGCCACAGAAGTCAAGTAACTTTGGCCCATCTGCAAGACAAAGGCCCATCGCATAATGCTATGAGCACAGCTAAGGCCAAGGCTTAGGCCCTCACCTTCTTGGTTAGGCAACAGAGGAGACAGATAGGGTGAGAGAAGCAGTTGGATGGAGATAGCCTTGGTCATTTAAATGCCTGAAGTTAGTTGTGAGGAGGCTGAGCCATTCATCATTTCATGCCAAGCTCAACTGCTTTGATGGAGGCATCACACCTAGTATGTGCTGAAGATGTCCTCACATGTCTAATGTGTCTAGACTTACAGTGGCCTTTAATGTCCTGCAAGTTGCAGGAATCTAGAAGCGACAGGCACACTATGGTGGTCAAAGCCTGTGTTGCATTTTCACTGGTGTAACTCAGCATAACACCACCCATGGTTAGAGCTGCATACATTTAGACCAGGTGAGGAGCTGGCTCCTTGCCAGTGTTGGCTATTGCAGAAGATATAAAAGGTCTTTATATGAGGAGGAGGTTATGGGAGTGGTGGCTTATTACAAAGATGAGGCTGAGCCTGCCTTTGGGACAAGTCTGTGTAGCTGTTTAGAAGACAGCAAAACCTGGGCCCAATGAGTCTGGCACATGATTTCTGGGGATTAAAAAGGATCTTTGACTTCTTTTGCAGTTCTGAGCACAGCTTGTCTGTCCCTTGCGCTATTGCACTGTGCCGTGCATAGTTCTTACCATTGCTTTGTGCCGGGTTCCTCTCTGGAGGGCCTGTGATCTTCTAGGAGTGTTGCTGATGGCTGTTAAAAGGCTGCTGCATTTGCCCCAGAGGAGAGGAGGGGTATGGATGCACACCAGATTTCCACATTGTGTGAAAGGAGCCTTATAATTATCTTATACATTACAGTTGGGAGCCTTAGGCAAAGGGTAGGCTCTTGTGCTTTCTCCTGACCCATTGTGTGAAATTTCATGTGACGCAGGGTGGGGAGGTGGCTGCCTCTAGACGTCTTTGTCGTGTAATGATAGTCATTACGTGACAAATGGGGCTGGACCAGCCTGCCTGGGCATGAGTCGAGGTCAGATGGTATGGCTGCAGGCCATGGTGGGTGCTGTGGTGGGGAAGGGGCTGGGACATCACCAGGTGCTGGGAGGCTTTCTCAGAGGGCTTCAGAGGGTGGGCCACGTTCTGGGGTGGCCACGCAGCATCCTGATGTCTCTTCTGAATGTGGAACCCATGGGCTGCGTGTGGTAAAGGCTAACCCATCTGCCTGTCACTGCTTGCTCCAGGAAGAAGAGCTGTTTCCACCATCTCTTCCTCACTCCTCCTCTGACAAGGTCTCCCCTGCATCTTGTCCCTTTGTCCCCAGAGATGGGCCAGCCTAACAGCTTTTTGCACGTCCCAGCTTTGTCTCTATAATAAGGACCAGCAGGAGCCAGTGTACCCTGCAGAGCCACCTTCTCCATGCTGGTTCAGGATCTCTTTGGAAAAGCAAAGATGGGATAAAATAGGAAATTTTTTACCTCTGTATGAACAGGTTGTACTTAGCTTTGTCATTGTGGTATAATAGGAGAGGATTTGCTCGTGTGAGGAGGGATGGATGCACTGTAATCCCCCTTAGTCTGGTCCAGTGCACCATGTGTGGTCTGGGTGCTGAGGTGCTGTTGCAGATGAACTGACTTGTTCAGGCTGTAGCTGCATGCAGCCAAAATTAATTCCGGGACTAATGCTTGAGCTGGCTGCGGAGAGGCTGTTCATCTCATAGAAATGCTGCAATTGTTGAACTAATGGTACAGTCACCTCTCAGAACGGGATGAAATCAAGTTCACACAAAATTTCCACAAAGCAAAAAAATCAGGTCTTGTTGTGGTTTTGGTTTGCATAATTCGAAATGTTCCCTTTGTATCCAGCGTTCTTGTTTGAACAAATACTTGTATTTTTCTGGGTCTGTTTTTTCACCAGAGTCAGCTCCAACAGCAAAAGCACAAACCTGGTCTTTGAATGTGTTGAACTGAAATGCTTTGATCACCTCGAGAGGTTTTTCTAGCAATTCTTGAAGCCCACCAACTTGCTCAAATGGAGCTTGGGCCATGGGCAGGGTCAACTTCCAGGAGCTGACAAAATCAAAGTTTTAAGAAAGAATTCCGAGTCTGCGGCACACCCCACCACCCCACCCAGGGGAGAGACATTATGGGAACTCATATCACAGAAAGATCAAGCATCAGTTTAATCACCTCTTGTTAATTCCTTTCTTATATTGGATTTTAATACATTTTTAATCTGTTTTTCATTCTTCATGCTTTATCACCTGGGTGATCTGAGCAAACAGGAACCAACCTGATGCTGGGACCAAAAGGCAGCAGGGGAGGTGCAAAATCAGAAGAAAAATTTCCCAGAAGGTTGTGGAGGAGGGATGTAAGGTGAGGACTGGTCTGGCAGAAAAACTCTGTACTGGGACTGCGGCAGCTGATGTGACATGGTCGTGTTGTATGACCTTGAGTCCCTCCAGCCTGTGTTCCTCCAGCCTTTTGATTGCCTTTAGTAAATACTTCTTTTCTGTGTACAGCACCAAACACACCAAAACCTTCTTCCCAGCTACATCCTCTAAGTAATGCTGCACAGAAAAAAAGAAAAATCTTGAAAACTTAAACTAATGACACAGAGAACCTGTCAAAAACACCTTCTGAGGGACTTCTTCCATCCCCCTCCATGCTGAACTTATTTTTCCTTCAGTTCAAAAAGACCCTTATCAACATTTCAATCTTTCCATGTAAATACACTGACAAGTGTCAGGCCCTGGCAAACCTATAATTAAGGCTGAACACAATTTGCTAATAAAAGCTAAGAAACTCTGGGTCGAGTTTACTTACATTATCCCCACTGGGCACTTTCCATCAGAATCTTTTATCTGCCTCTGCAAATGCCACTTTGACATTATTTTTACTGAATCAATCAAACGTGGACACTACACGCATTATCCTCCTTGCCGAGGAGATGCTCCGGCTTCAGAAATAAAGATTTTAGTCGTTGTTGTTCTTGTTGTCATTGCAGCTCCTCTGACTCACAAAGCACAGTGAGCTTTTGGAAGGAGAGAAAGAATGAGAAAAATAGAGGGGGGGAGAGAAAGAGAGAGAATTGGAGAGAGAGAGAGAAAACGTGAGCCAGAGATTGTGGCAGGCTTTACAAATTGGCACAGTCTTATCAACAGCATTTCATGGTTTTATGGAACTCTTTCAAAGGGAACTTGCCTTTGTATGCACTGGCTTAAGCTTTACTAATATTTAAAGCTATATTTAAAAGTTTATGAAAATTACTTCTGAGTTCCTCTGTCTCTTGAAATCGCCGAGGCCAATGTTTGTTTCTCACTGTTATCCCGCTCACCCCCCTTCCCCAAAGTTTCTGTGGTTTTCCCGTCCTCTTCGTCCTTCCTTGGCAGGATCTCTGCTTTTCCCTCTCCCTCCCCATTTGCTGCGCTCCCTTCTTCTAGCCTCCTCCACCCCCATTTCTAGGGTGGCTGGGAGAAGGGTTTTGTTTGGTGGGTCTATTTGTAATGGGTGAGGTCCGGCCTTTAGCAGCGTTGCTCTCCACTACATCAGTAAGCGCGTAAGTAAATACATCTCTCGTGCTCTTTTTCTTGGCTCGCTGCTTGGACAGAGGGTCAGCTGTCTTTTTTCCTTGCTTCTCTCTATACCCAGATAGGTCTGGGTCAACAGAACATAGTTTGACACCTCTAACAACCCATGGTGGCATCCTCACGCTAAAGCAGATGTTGAAATAGCTCAGGTGGTCCTCAGCACAGAAATACACCGGTTTAATGAGATTCAAGGGAAGAAATCATCTCAGCTTTCCACTGATTGGTGAAGAACTGGTGCAAGCCCCAAATTGTGTCGAGATTTGCCTACAGCCAAAGTTATTTGTGTGCAGGTGGGCACTCAGATGCATGCTCTGTCTGAGCACCAAGGCTGTCTGAAGGAGGAAAGTCTGATCAGGTTCGATGTCTTGGTCTGGAGATGTGCCCTTGTTCTGGGCATGTATGGAAAGAAGACAAATGGAGAGAAGGGTGATCCAACTCAGGCCTTTGGCAGCCTATTCCTGGGTGTAGCTCTTCCAAAGAGCAGTGGTGACACTTAGGGTAGGGTTTGCCTTTTTAAAGCATCACACTAACATAGACATCTGCAGAGGAGTTGCATCTTAAAAATTCCCATTTCTTTTCAGAGCAATTGATGGAGCTGGAGGTGGCTCTCTTAGCTATGTGGATATCCACATCTTAAAGGTCTAAATAAAGGCAAGATGAATCCTTTCTGTTATAACTGACTTAGAGAAGTTCAAAGATGTTAGTGCCCAGTTAATACCTTTTAAAAGGACTTAACATTTCCACATTAAAGTTTTAGTTGTATCATAACAAAATCATGTTAGCTAATATAGTTTTAAACACAAAATATATGACAGCAGCCATACTAGGTCAAGCCAGAGGGCCCTGCTGGTCCAGAGCCCTGTTTCCAACGGCAGTCAAAAGTAAGTGGTTAAAGAGAAGAATAAAATACTCATAGAAAAAAAAAAACCCTCTGTGCCTCCAGCAGTCAGTGATGTAGACATTTTCAGAAGACTACATTTATACAACCAGGCTTAATAGCCCCCACTGTGCCTATCTATCTGTTGAAATTTCCCCCTTTTTTATAGTTTGTTTTTAAATAAAAAATATATGCCTTGGGTATATCCAGTGGCAATGGCCTGCTTTCCTAGTTTAGACCCAGCTGATTCTTTCCCTTCCCAATGTTCTGGAAAGTGTCCGCTCTGCACCTGGGGCTATTTGCTGGAGCTATATTGGCTTCAGACAGGATGATCTTCTATGACTTTGCTGTAACTTCGCTGTGACTTCGCTGTGACTTCAAAAGAGCTAGGCAAATGCACCCTATCTGAGGAAGTGACCCCTTACTTTACCTTATTCTATAGCATTAAAAAGAGCAGCTTTGGTGTAGGAGAATGTTGAGCAACACTCTCATCTGTCAATGCTTAAAACTGCATAGGAATGAACCATAAGGAAAAGCTATAAATGACTTCTGTATCCCATAGTGTATCAGTTATAAGCAAATCCTTTATATAAATGAACCTCAGATCCTTTAGATTCTCTTTGAAGAAATCTTGTCCTCTGGCAGCTGGAACTGCAGTGGTGGGAGTGACAGAGGTAGTGGCTGGGAGACATGGCTGTCTGCAAGAGATAGGATCAACGTTCCTGCAAGGGACAACTGCAAACTTGGTGTTACAGTCAGATTATAAACCCCCTTAGATTTTACTGGTCTTTTTAGAGAGAGAAAGAAATTAAATTTAGAAAAATATGATATATATACACATGTACATATAAATATTTATAAATCTGTGTATAGATGGTAACACCATGTTATGTGGTAGAAGGTATGTTATGCTTTAATGCATTAATCAGCGCAGGACCAATGAAGTGAGTATCATCATCTCTATTTTACAAGGCAGGGGAAGGTTAAGTGATTTGCCTGAGGCCAGAGACTAAATCAGTGTCACAGATGGGATGAGAAAAGAAGACGCTCCAGTTCAGGTGGGATTCTAGGCAGAACAGGCAATACCAGAAAGAAACAAGGCCCAAGCAAAGGGCAGTGGTGGCTTGTCACTTCAGTGCTCGTCACTTTGCTAAGAAGTGTTGCTAGGGGGAAGCTCCTCTGCCCCCTCTTCTCTTTCCTCATCTGATAAAATAGCAGCCAAAACTCTCTTTTCATTTTCTACCCCCCCAGACACATCTTTGCCTCTTTTGCATACTTCCGATGTGCTGGAAAATGATTTTCTTTTTATTTTCTAGACGTCGGACATCTCAGTGTCAGGAAGTTCATATCCCAGGCTCAATTTCTCCACAACAGCAAGAAACACTGGCCCAGGCTGATCCTGTCATCGTAGCTCCCACTTTGTAGAAAACACCAGCGCCTATTAAAAAGCAATGATCACGCACGCCAAATAATTAGTGTCATTAATTATTAGTACTGTGATGTAACCTGCAGGGCCCAATTAAGATCCTAACCTTATCACTCTAGGTTGGGGAAACATATATTAACGCAGTTTTGGCTTTGAAGATTTTGCATTTTTAATGGATGGAATTAGGAATGGGAAAAGGGAACTTATTCTCCCTATTTTGCACTTATTCCACCTATTTCCAGGTGGAGCACTGGGACCCGGAGGTATTAAGTGAGAAGTTACACAGGCTGTGTCAAAGACAGGAGCTGAACCTGTGTTCCTACATCCTGATTAAGGACGACTATGAGATGGAGCTTATAACTATGATGAGTCTTTAATACAACAGGGAAAGTAATAAACAGAAGAAAGAGCTTGGGAAGGAAAGAGGGAGGGAGAGGGATGTGTGTGATTGTGTCTCTCACAGCCAGGCTGTTCAATGACTAATAACAACTGGTCTTAACTGAGATGCTCCGGGGGATGTCTTATTTCATCCCAAGCCACTTAAAGAGCCAGTTAGTCTTAGAAACGCTGAGCCTGTAATCTAATGCCCAAATAACAACATTAGGCATTAAGTCACTGTAAGGAGAACATGTATGTATATGTGTGTATATTTACAAACATATACATATAAAGTGCTTTACTTGTTTAACCTACATTTATATGTATATACAATAACACATGCACACACACACCCCCCCCCCCCCCGCCCTGTCTTAAAATAATATAGCTAAGTTAGGAGTGGGCCTGCCATCACAGTCTGGAAATACAGATGATTTAGAAGTTGTCATTAACACTTTTAATAAAAAAAAAAAAGTTTCATTGAAATTCATGTTTTGAAAAGCCGTGCTCAAAGAAAAGCACTTAAGCAATGGCAGAATGTCCCATTTTATCACTTGCAGAATAAAATACTGTTTTATTTTAATTTCATAATTTTTTCAATATGAAATGCTTTTTTTTATATAACTTTTTGGAAAGATTTGGGGTTGATAGCAAATTTAAAATATTTCAAAAAGTCAGCAAATTTTGTAATTTAATTTGTGGGATGAAAAAGAGTTGAAAGAGTCTGTATTCCAGGTGGAAAAAAACGCCTGAGTGGTTAAAAAGAAAATCCTCTGAAATGGAAAATTTCATTCCCGTAGCCGGGAAATAAAGTTCCCTCTGCCTCCATGGTTCAGCTCCCTGGGATGAATGCATTCTGGTAGAGTCCCAACAGATAAAATACACTTTCCTCCTCACAAAGTGTGCTGTTTATCGCATGGGAGGGACCTGCTGCAGTGATGAGCGGGGTCAAGCAATGGAGACCCTGTTACAGCCTCCGGGAGGATGGTTTAATTTGCAGCCCTTGTGGGTATCGGGGGCTCTTGCGCTGCAGAAGTGGATTCTGGCTGTGCTTCTGCCAAAGGTTTCCAGCCAAGCCATTTTGTATACAAGTGGCCAGTTATTGCAAGTTTCCCATCTTGGAGGGAACCTGGAGATGCTGAGACTCTTCCACCGAACTGCTCAGCTTTGTCCTTAGAAATGACATTGGAAAGCAGCTTTCTTCTTGCACAGAGTAGGCACCCCAAATTAGCAACCACTTTTCACCTTAACCCTTCTGTACTTCAGTCTCGGAAGAAATGAGACCAAGAAAACCCTCTCAACACACAGAGGTGTTACAGAGAGAAAGGCATAAATATCTGCAGCGCCTTCAGGTGTTAAAGTTATGGGCATCCAGGAAAAGCCCATGTTGAAATGAATCATTCTGTCTCAGGGCAAAACTGTGCTAACATGCAAAAAAATTTGTCTTGAGGCTCATGAATTACACAGGGAAGAAAATAAAATCCAGAAGAGCTTTTGACTATGGGAGCTCTGTCCAGCCTCTGCACAGAATAAGGCTTTATGGGAAGAGAAATAAGTGAGCATGTATTTGCATTTCTTTTGCAAAGTGGATGTGTGCAGAATAGCAGCTTTAATCCTGGAACTTCCAAAGTGTTGGATGCTTGACTTGGAGATCTGAGTTAGAGTTGTTTGATGTACTTTTTTTTTGCATCTCTTTACACAGACACATTAGATAGGCAGCATATATTTACATTCTGGACTTATGAAGTTGTAGCTGGACATTTTTCTAAATTACTGTGAAACTAACACTTTCCACATCCCGTTCAGTCTTTTTGGGCAGCCTCATTTGCTCTTCAGCCAGCGCAGTTGCAAATTTGACTTAATTTCTCTATTTCTGCTACACTGGCAGCTCTTTCCCGTTTCCATATATTTCCATCTTCTGGTTTAAGTGACCTTTCCCACTCACCCTTAAAATTCCACCCAACCGAAAACTAGTCCTGCCTCCAGGCCTGTAACTGTGGCCTCTGTATCCATGGACAATGGGGTGAGGAAAGCAAAAAAAGGGACATACCTGCAGGTCCTCCGTGTGTGGATAACAAACAGGGCACAAGAGGCGGGCATGTAAATCAGAAATCACTCCATTAGCTTGTTAAGCATTTTGGAGTGACACCAGTACATTAGGAGCTGGCAGCCACAATGGAGGCATCCTGGCCATTTGATATTCATGAGATGAAGAAGGTTTAAGAAGAGAAAAGGAAGGGGGAGGGAGGGATGTGGGCTTTCTAATGTAAACACCATTATCATTTGAAAATCAATTAGCTCCTTGCACTGAGGGAATGACGAGACTTAAGGCCCTTTTCTGAACTGCTATTGTGAGCCTGGGTTATTTACTTTAATTAAGAGGAGACAGAGTGGATTATTGTCTCAAACTAAGGAGTTGGGTAGAGTCAGAAAATTACACTCTACCTCACTGCACAACAAAGCCAGAGTAAGAGACAGGCTCCAAACCCAGCAAAGTCGGAAAGAAATTAGCCTTTAATCTGGATTCATCCTACATAAGGAGCAATCAAAAGGAAGCAAGGTTCGGAGCCTTCTTACTAAGCACCAGGCATGATATTACAGTGGCTGTCACTGCCAGCATTTCTGTTGAAGCTTAATGTTGGGACTGGAAGGGGCTTTTGCCCCTGGAAGGGCTAGAGTTTGAGAGCAAAGATTTGTTTTGGCCTAAAATTTGACACATTGAAGTGTCAGATGTGGGACTGCATTTCCTCCTGCCCCCTCCAACATGACAATGGAGCAATGCATTTCTTTGGAAAGAAATATATGTAATTGTTGATGCAAAGATGTCTCCTGGATGAAGATGCTTATATTTTTTTGGCTCTTATTTAGTTCAAACAGCTTGGATTAAAAAATTAGAAAAAAAAGGAGAAGAAGGAGAAAAAAAAGAAAAGGAATTTGGCAAGTGACTAATCCACAATATTGTCTAATTTGGCATATGGAGAAACACCCCCCCGAGGTATCTAATACTGAGATATTTCAGCTCTGCTTTGCATTGCCCACTCTTACTCTGCATACTCTAAATATGTATTAAGTCACTCGAGCATGGCAGCTGCTGAAGGAGTTGCCACAGCTTACTGGGTAAATAATGATCGTTTTTTAAATCACCTAAATGCGTATCTACCCCGAAGACCATGGCAGTGGCTTATGGGAATGCTGATTTGCATTTTTAAAATTTGCTTGGATGTATTTGCAATTGCTCTGCCTCCCGCTGATTGCTGCATGCTCCAGTTTTAAGGCTGGGGCCCAATTGTGCGCTCAGTTATGAATGGATGGATATGGGGTGTCATCACTGAAATCAGCAACACGAAGTCAAACTGAGGAACTGATCTACTCGACGAATTTCTGCAAGGAATGCAATTTGGCACCAAGATTTTTTGGTGATTTTGCAACTTTAAAAATAAATCCTTGAGAACTGAGGAGCACCTTTTTTTTTGGGCTCCATGTAGGACAGATGAGCTGCTGTCCAACCTTGATGTTGAAGTAGGGCAAAGCCACCTTGTGGGTAAATGATCCCAATCAGGCCCTACTACACTTCTGAAAAATATCTTCCCAATACCAGGCTTTGAGGCCTAGATATGCCTTTTTTTGCCCCATGGAGGGAAAAACAGTGTCTTTTTCTGAATTCTTGACACACATCCAAACTCATCGACTCTTATCCCATTGCAAAATTGGGACCACCCTCTGTGTTTTATCATCAGAGACATCCTGGGCTATAGTGAACCCAGAAACACATCGCTCCGCAAGCAAATGGATGAGAAGGCTTTTCAGAGGGGCCTGGGGAACAAAACACTCGTTACTTTAGGTAGCACAAAGAAAACATTTTTATATATAGTCAGTCAGAGTTCTCCTAGGCATTCAGGGCTCCTTTCCTCCAGACCATGGACTCTGCTTCTCTTTTGCAGCTGGATTCCTTCTTTCTCATTTGGTCCTGCAATTAAACCAGATCCTTTTTCTATGACAGCCATTCCCTCTTTTCTGCTCATGTTTCTGGTGGGCAAATGTCTATCCACGCACTATATGTCTTGTTGAAATGCCTATCCTGGCTCTGGAGTCCAGTGAAGCAGGGATGTATGAATGTGTCCCAGCTGAGTTTTGGCCTGGCTCTTTCACCTCTCTCACCTCCCCAAGCTGGGTCACTAGACCACCTCGGATGTGCCCTGTGACTCTGCCACCACCTCTCCTTGCTCCCTCGGGGAAGGTCTACTCTGCCCTATAGCATGAGGTGCACAGACCTCTAGGTGAGGTCACATTAGCATGCTCATAGTGTTTTTATGACCCAGCACTAACACTGATCTCAGTTATTTCCCTTTTTGGGGATTTTCAGTTGTCTCCCCATTCACTAGTGGAAAGAAAATTGGCTTTGTGAACGACACAGCCAAGCGAGGCTCAGCTCTTTCTACCCTCACCGACCCCACATGCCAAGGCACCGTCACCAGATGTCTCATGGCAATGGAAGTAGAGGTACAAACACACAGAGGTGAGAACCAGAGCCCAGGTGATAAATGAGAAGTACAAAGGAGTGAGGCTCCTGACAGCCATCAATCAGGCTTATAAACTCTTGGAGATGAAGAGCTGGACCCAAGTGAGGCAAAGACAGCAGCTGCCTTCCTTAAAGGAAACATCACCACCAAAAGCCTGAACATCGTGATGTTGGCATCACATCCTGGAGGACCTGGGGAGGTGTAATGTAAGTCAGATGCTCAGTTGTTGCTCTCTCCTCCTCTGGCAGGGTATAGCTTTTAATACTTAGCCACAATGGGCACAGATAATGCATTAATTCCAGCCTTAGCTCTGTATTTGTTGGATTAAAGTGAGTTCTTTATGTATATATTGTCTGGTTATTGTAATATTATTTTGTGATCTTGAATATACTTAATTGTATTAGAAATGGTGCACTGGAACCTTTTTCATCATTAATATGAAAATAAATAAAAGAAGGATTTTTTTTTTCCCCTAGGAATAAATCAAATCCTCAACTAGAGTGCAGGGTCAACAGACCCACAGGGCTGAGCTGCTGGCTGCAGATAGCATATGTGCGTGTGCATAGATGACTACACACAAGCATGCCACCTATATTTGCATTCCTACAGCTGTTCATTATTTGTATCTATTATACAGTGGAGAGAGCACAAATGTATGCAATTGAGACACAATAATGCAAGGATATGAAAGGACCAATCCATCAATTCAAGTGTGTTTGGGTTTAAGGAGAAGGGGACGTACTGATAAATTCGTTGATTTATTCTCACTAACTCTCGCTGTATTCTGAAGCAAGGCCTGAGCCGCTGAAGCTGCTGGAGCTGACAGTGATTTATATCAGCTGCAAGATCTGGCCTGGAGCTTTTAAGTGTATGTCAAGCACCTCCAGCACTTTATGAATCTTTTTGGATGGAGTTTTCCAAATCAAAATCTGAGGGAAAGGCAAATCCATTAAGAAGGCCAGCACATGCTCGACTGTGTTTTGTGTTTAGGGATTTCTATCATGCTTATTGAGGCCTGGTTCAGTTTTAACCATTCAGCTGTTCAGAGTCATGGGCTACAGCCTTGAACAGCAGCCATGGCCTCATTCCAGAAGAACCAAAAAGTCCCTAAACACTGCTTGGGTTGAACTGAGTCCAGTAAGGAGACCACAGGCAAGATTGTTAGTTACAATCTCTTATTCTTATAGTTGGGGTATAGAGATGTATTTCAGAGAGGCTTTTAGAGCTGTGTGGAGCAACATCTTCCTGCATGCTCCAGTGTTGTTACATGGCAGAGTGCTGGAGAGCCCAACCAAAGAGCCAGAATGACTTGACCATAGGCTTTTTGGGTTATTTTGCCATGCCTTTATTATAAGCTTAAAAATATAGAGATGTGAAACATGGCATGCCCAGGAGTGCAGCCCAGGATGAGGGTAAAGGAGGTAGGAGAGACCAAGCCAGCAGCAAGGTGGAGGGTATGCAGGGCTGGGACCCAGGGGCTGCATTCCTGGCTGTGCTGGGGACCTGGGGTAATTCCCTTCTGTTTCCCGTCTATCTTTTGTGAAGTTAATTATAATCTCACTGCAGCAAAGGGTAGGGAATCTCTCAGGACCCATGAAGACAGCTGACCGTCTTTGCTAGGATAAGTAGGTAAAAGTAATGGGAATGAGCCCTGGGGGAAGGTAGGGGTTGAGGGAGAAGGGGGAGATGGGCTGGTTCCCAGATCACAGATTTAAAAGGTTTCCAGCTCAGGAAGGTGAAGGAGGGCTCAGACAGGAGCTACTTGGCATGTGAAGGAACTGTTTCCCTGAGGGGTCCAGCTGCCTAATTTGCAGGAGGGCAGAATTGTTTTCTTTTGGGTGGAGTTGCCCCAGTCCTTCATTCTTATTGGAAAATGAAGCTAATTTTGGAGCTTAAGCCTAAGCTGTTCTGGCCAACAGGAAGGTCGCTGGCAGGAGGCATCATCAGCCTACAGCATATCTTGTCTAGATGCAGCACCCTGTATGATGGGTGCTGAACATCCACAGATTTTGCTATTGTCATGATTTAATAATAATCAATACTCCTTATTGCATCCTCAACTTTCTCCTAGATGACTTAATTATCAAGGCAACTTCTAAATTTAAGCACTGATGTAAAGTCAGTGAAGTTACAACAGCAAAGAACTTGACTCCTTCTTACAGGTCTGGTCAAAGGCAGATCTCATCAGTAAACAATTCACTATAGGTTTAATTCGACTCCATGGGCTCTATAAGCAAGAAGTTCTTAAAAAAGTTTTATTCATACCCAACTATTCAATTATCTTGGTTTCCCTAATTCCTGTACCTCTTTTTCCAACAGGGAACCAGGTTGGCTACCTGGAGAACAGACCTTGCTCCTTCATATGTTCCTTTCCAAGCCACCCGCAGAGCTAGTGAATAAGTGTCTTCCAGGATGTTCCAGAAGCAGAAAGCTCTTGCCACTGTTTGTAACCTCAGTCCCTGCTACCCAAAAGTAGTGTCTTGCCATTAGCTGTAAACATGCCTCTCTTCCCCATGCATCTCACAGAGCCTGTTTTTTTCTCTCACTCCTTTCAGAGCAAGACTGCACCTGAGAAGGGAGGATTACAGCTCCTGAGGCCGAAGCTCACCCCTGGCAGAGTGCAGCTGAAGAAAGTGTTGTCAAACACAGACAGGGATGAGCTTGCACTGTTTGTCTCTGATGCAAATGTTTACTGGAGGTTGTTGCAAGGATGGGCTCAGCTCAGTGTTCAGTGTGTGAGCGGAGACTTGGGGGTTACAGGAACAACTAGGTGGTGATGCTGATAGGGACATGGCAGGTTGCCTTTTCCTCAAGTCCTTTACCACTTGTTGGACCCATTCCAGAGACAATTCTTACCCAATTTCCAGCTCAGAAAAACTAAGGGGCTTGCATACATATGTTCATCCCATGGACTAAGGGGCTTGCATACATATGTTCATCTAGTTACTGCCTTGCTAATGAAAGAGGCTCTTTATTTATTGTCGTTGACCCCACTGGATGCTATTGCCTTTGTGGGATCAGTGGGATGAGCTTCCGTAAGCAATCCCTAACTTGCAGATCTCAAGCCAAGCCAAGCCAAAAAGCATCTTGTGGAAAAAGTTAAAAGTGCCTGGGCTTGTTCCAGCTGAAGTGGGCTGGGGGCTGTTCACACTGGCATCTGAGCTGGCAAACTGGTGAGATGGATGAATAACATCTTGCCCCAGAGCTGTGTGAACCTGCTTGGGGCAGGGGGTTGGCTGGAGGAAGGCATATGATTAAGCACAGTGTAAGGCTGAATAGAAGTGAGTCCCACAGAAGTGCTGAAGAAAGAGGGAATTCTCTGTCAGAGTTCCTGAGAGGTTTATTGTTCCCTGGTGGTAAGGCTGCAGGACATCTCAGTGAAAGGCTGGCCTCTCTGCAGAGACCTTGTGCCTCTGCAGTGACGGCTTTCCCAGAGCCAATACCCATTTTCCCTGAGTAGCTTCCTGACAGAGCTCCTTGCCTCCAAGGATGTTGGCCTGGCAGGTTGCCTGGCAGCCAAATGCCCTTGGTCCTCCCTGGATCATGGGACCATAGCATGATTCGGGTTGGAAGGGACCTCAGGAGATCCCTATCCAACCTTCTGCTCCACACAGGGTCAACTATGAGCTCAGACCAGCTTGTTTAGGGCTGCACAGGGGCTGTTGGATATTTACCTGCATTATCCAGGGATTGCTGCTTTCCTGTACTGCCGTTTGACACCCTGGGCTCTCTGGTTCCTTGGGTGGCCAGGTCCAAAGCTGGCTGGCCATCACACCCAGCAGCTTCTAGTCTTCCAGACTGCTGAGGATGCAGAAGTTGTGCTGCCAAATTAGGCTGCCCCCAAGTTTCACGTTATTTCTCCCCAAACAGGATTTGGTTTGCCTTCTACCCCCTCCTCCTTTCCTCCAAACAAGCCTTTCTCTCTCTCTCTTACTCTCTTTGCATATAGTTGAAATTAAAATATCAAAATAGATGTTTTCTGTTGGAGTGAAATATCCAGGGTATATAGAATCATAGAATCGTTAAGGTTGGAAAAGACCCTTAAGATCATCGAGTCCAACCATTAACGTATCACTACCAAGTCCATCACTATACCATGTCCTTGAGCACCACAACTATCCGTCCTTTAAATACCTCCAGGGATGGAGACTCAACCAGTTCCCTGGGCAGCCTGTTCCGATGCTTGACCACCCTTTCGGTGAATAAGTTTTTCCTAATATCCAACCTAAACTTCCCCTGGTGCAGCTTGAGGCCGTGTCCTCTCGTCCTATTGCTTGTTACTAGGGAGAAGAGACCGACCCCCACCTCGCTACAACCTCCTTTCAGGCAGTTGTAGAGAGCAATAAGGTCTCCCCTCAGCCTCCTCTTCTCCAGACTAAACAACCCCAGTTCCCTCAGCCGCTCCTCATAAGACTTGTTCTCTAGACCCTTCACCAACTTCGTTGCCCTTCTCTGGACACGCTCCAGCACCTCGATGTCTTTCTTGTAGTGAGGGGCCCAAAACTGAACACAGTACTCGAGGTGCGGCCTCACCAATGCCGAGTACAGGGGCACTATCACCTCCCTGGTCCTGCTGGCCACACTATTCCTGATACAGGCCAGGATGCCATTGGCCTTCTTGGCCACCTGAGCACACTGCTGGCTCATGTTCAGGCAGCTGTCAACCAACACTCCCAGGTCCTTTTCCACCAGACAGCTCTGCAGTATGGCTTGGTGACTGACATTTGTATTTTCAAGATGTGGGGAAGATGGTTGTGTGGGCTCAGGGTCAGATATCACAGAACAACTACTGACTCAACCATCGATTTCTCCTAAAACACGGGGGAAAGTAACTTAAACTGGGGAATTCCTTGCTGCAAGATTTTATGGATACTAAAAGTTTCCTTGGATTCAGAGTCTGGAAGGATAAATTCATGGAGGAAAACCCATGGAAGTCCTTCACAACAAATTAATCGTTCATGGCTTAAGAAATTCACAAACTACAAATTGCTGCAGTTTGTGGGAAAATGACAGCGTTTCCTTTTTCTTATGCTTTACTGATTGTAAAGGGTTGTCATAAATAGGACACAGGGCAGGAGGAATATTGTTATGTTCTCTTGTTGGGCTTTATCTCGATTTACCTGGTGGGATGAGCTGCCGTATGTGCTCAGACCTTGGCTTCCCAGTTGCCCATGCAAGGTGCGATTGCCTCTGGAACATGGGCTTGAGGTGCTTTCCTATGGAAATCACTGTGTTGGGCATGGCTGATGTATCTCTGATATGGTGCATATGCTGATATGCATGTCTGAAGGGTGGCTACATGCAGACCCAGCAACTCAGAATCACCCCTGTGTCCATATTGCCTTTATTTCTGTGCACAACTCTCAAACACGCTCTATTTCCTTTAACAGAGTAACGATCATTCTTTTTGTGCCCCCATAGATCTTGATAACATTAATATTCTATTGACCAGGCACTGATTTTGGATCAGGAAATGCCCATGTGTGATTGGAATGAAAGTCTGAGGAGTTTATTCAGGATGGGTTCACACAGAAGCCTCTTTCATGCCATACCACAAATTTCCTCCCAACCCCTTTTTTGACTGACTGCTTGTGCATTTCCTCCTCCCTCTCCTTTTTCCCTTCAGGGAAACCTTTAAATAAAACCTTTCCCAGACTGTCATTTGCCTCTAGAGTGCTGCTGAAAACCTGCAGTGGCATTGTTCAAACAGCAACTGGGTCACCCTATACCACTCACCAGCACGTTTGGTCTTAGTCCGCTCACACTGATCCACAGAAAGAAGAAACAAAAAAACCTGAAGCACATGCTGTACTGGGGAGCCTGGCTTGAGATCCACAGGATTAGGTCTGTTAGCAGTGCTATATGTAACCTTGACATGCAATCAGCAAAGTAAAATATTCATTATTGCCTGACTGTCAGCTGAAGACAATTTCAATTATTCTGGCATTTCAATGGATGAAGAAGCCCTTTAGGCTGGCTCATGAGATTAGACTTACAGGCTCTGTAAATTAAGAAAGTTGCAATCAGTATATTATCTGGCAGGCAGCTGTGGAATATACTACAACAGGGAGGGGAAGGAAGAAAGAAAAAAAGAGACAAATTGCTATATTCAGGTTGTGGTTTTGATATATCAATTTACAGTTTTAACATATGCATTTGTGAAATAATTGTTTTGCATTTCTTAAATCAGCTTTAGCAGCAACAGTGTGAAGTTTCCAACTCCTATAGCTTGAAAGGTCAGTTTTTCTTTTGCCTTGCACTTTCTTTGAAAGACTAGTTTTGGTTAGAGGAGGAAAAAGAATAAGCATTGCCGGAAGAACAAATCTTTCTGAAAGTTATTCAAATATTATAATATATGGCTGTTGATCATAAAATTCCATTAGAAGCAACATTTGTAATGTCCCCCAGGTTAATTTTTATAATATGATTTCAGCCTCCTTTTGATAGATATACACGGATGTGGTAGTTACGACCATATACGGCCTTTACTGCTCCTGTCTGACGTGTTAAGGAGAATAATTTATATCATCATATCTTGCATTTCTAGAGCTTTTATCTCTGAGTTTCCCAAACTGTTTCAACATCTCTGCAGTGCGGAACCTGTTTGCTTCCCCCAGTTATGTGACTCCTCCTGGTCAGAAATGTTGAGGACTGAAAAATGGATAAATTTCAGGCACTTTTGGCAAAGAACAAGTACAGTTTAGTAGTAGGGTGTGCTCATTCTTGTGGGATGGGATTTTGAGTTATACCCTTCAGGAACTCTACATAGAAAAGATAGGTTTGCCTCAGGCAGGGAGCTAATGAGTTGTGACCTGGAGTAGTTGGTGAAAAACAGTGGTTGTGTTGTGGCAACGAGGACTTCAGCAGAGGTGACGGGTGGGAAGGTCTCGTTGAAGGTTGGGCCATCTTCTTCATGGC
This sequence comes from Nipponia nippon, assembly GCF_047370975.1. Lineage (NCBI taxonomy): Eukaryota > Metazoa > Chordata > Aves > Pelecaniformes > Threskiornithidae > Nipponia > Nipponia nippon. The sequence continues at coordinate 5,599,248 of NW_028262347.1, forward strand.
TGCTGCCACACCAGCTAGCTAAGCTGAGGAAATGCATTTACCATAGAGCTCCCTAAAGCCACACTATGTAGATATAAAAGTGGTTACAACCCAATGAGACAGACTATATACCTCTAAGTTGCCTTTGGTGATGCCCACTCTGCATTTTAGGGGTGAGTGCCCAGCTGCTGACCCTCAACCTTGACAAAATGGGTAGTTTTATGATGGCCTATGTTAAAAATGTCAAAGGGAGACCCTGGACAGAGTCTGAATTTATGATTGCACTTGAAGGCACATTCTCCTGCAGTGCAGATGAGATGCACATGTGTTAAGAGACTCTTTCCACTTCTTGCTACTAGCCTTCACTCTCTGGTGCACATGACTCAGGAAGGTGAGTGGTTTCCTCTGCAAATAGCCTTATGACTGCTCCATAAAGGCTGATAAATCCTGAATTTTTAGTTTTTAAGGCACTTTTATGCCTGTTGTTCTCTTTTGTATACAAGTGAAACAATGGACTGGAAGCAAGACCTCACCCTTTTTCTCTCATACATCTTGCTTGAGCCCAGGCCCAGAACTAATTCCTGTACAGGATTCATCTTACTTGTGTTTACAACACGGAGGGAAATATCTTAGAGTCCCACTGTAGTCACTAAGGAGAAAGAGAAGCTCCAGGAATCCAGATTGTTTTATCCTAAGGTGGACACCTCACTTTGGGCAGAGGAACCATGATCTAGAAGTTCCTGTTTCTCTCCAGTAGCTGTAAAGGAAACCTTGACTACTCTCTTATACATCTATACAAATGTTTAAAGTTAAGTGAGGTAAATACCATCCATTTCTTTGCCTGCAGGATGGTTAGACCATACAGCCTTCAGTACAGAGCTTTTGTCTTGCCATGGACGTGTAGAGTAGAAATGACAGTGTTGGTAGATCTTGGCTGGAACCGCTAGAGATGATAACAGCAATAGCCATGATAACAACAGCAACAACAGCCATAGACCTGATGCAAGGATCCATCAAATATAAGATTTCCACTACCCATCGTCCTTAACAACTTTCACTTATCAACCTAATTTTAATCTCATCAATTTTAGTGCAGACTTCATTCACTTCCATGAAGCTATTTTCAAATGATAGCAATATAAATATGATTTTGATCCATAGATCATGTGTTACCAGGAAGATTGGCATCTGCAGGGTTTTATTTCCAGGTTGTGACCTGTTTCTGGATTAATAAAATGATGTGAGTAACATCTTGGAAGCTAGAATTTGAATGTTGGAATACAAAGATCCAAATTTCCAAGGACAACTACTGATTCCCAGAGTCTCTGTTTTTGAACGGCTTGAACTTAGATGCCTTCATGAACTTGATTTCTGAGTGTTGAGTGCCCCCTTTCTGAAATCCAGTCTCTGATAAAAAGCCTTAAGTTATCAATATACAAGCAGATGCCCCAAATCTCTGGCTGCTTTCAAAAATCATGGTCAAGGGTCACTTAACACACCTAGGACATCCAGTTGGCATCTTGCATATTGCACACAAATAATTTTGGAAGTTGAGACCCAGTATTTTTTACTCATGATCCTTTTGAAATATTCAGCATTGCCTCTGTTGTTTCTTTTTTTTTTTTTTTATTTTTTTCCCTTGAGTTTGGCTAGCAAAGCTGTAAACAGATCCTTAAAAAAATAAAAACCTCACTAGCAATTTACCCCACAGTTATGCATCTTTCTGCTTTGGCTTCATTTAGCTAAAATTAGATGACAGCGCTATACCCTTAGAACCAGTGTTATGTTTTTCCTCCATTTCTGATCTACATAATTCAAAACAAGGAAATGTTAGCAGGTAAAACTGCAGGGTAAAACCTTTGGCTGCTGGAAATATTTGCATTTATTAGGCTAACAACTGTAAAGCAGATATGCACATCTTTAGACTTCCTCATTCTTGCCTTATTAAAAAAAGATCTTTGAAATTCAAAAGCTTCCATGTAAATGTTGTGGAGGATTTTTTTTCCTTCCCCTGGTGCAGATGATTGTACTTGGGTGGCTTAAAAAAACAGAACCTGGAACCAAGCACCTCAACACATCACAGCTGGTTAAAATCCAGATGTGGTCTGGATCTAAAATTTGGCAATGGCTGAAATGAAGGTCCCCACCATCTCCCTCAGACTCATGAGTTTGAACTTTTCCATGGTACACAAGCTAGTCAGAGAAAACAGGTTTATCTTGGTTCATTTGCTTGGAGGTAGGCGAGTGTGGCATATGCTGGCACACACACAGGTCTTTTTCCAGCTCTGTGACATTGTGTGCTGCACAAGCAGCGTTTGGTCTGCTGACCCTCTCCATCTGATGCAGGAGGGGATTACTGCTAGGGGATGGACCACCTCACCCACCCCTGCACGCACTGGAAAGGAGATTTCCCCAGGTGCAGGCTACCATGGTCACTCCCGTGATCTGATGGGCATCCCTTGCTTTGGGAGATAGGACATCTGAAGCATGCTTATGTCTGTATCTGGATCACACCTTGACACCTTCTCCAGGAAGGGTTCCCATTAGAAACTTGTGTAGACTACCAGATCTGCAAAGGTGACTTATTGATGGCAGTTTTACCATATGAGCTCAGACACACGAGCATGTCAGTGATGAAAAACAATTTACCCTCTATTAGCTGTTGAACCAGAGCAAATGCCAGCTCAACCTTCAACACAAAAAGAGGACTGCATTTTCATGTCTCTGTCTATATTTTTCCATGTTACATACACCTATATCATGCAAGATCATCCGTAAATCACAATTACAAATGCTTAATCAGTAATGCTAATTAATAAAGTATCCCTTGCAGCCTTTTCAAGAAGGTATTGATTGGTAACAGAGAATTAAAAAAAAACAAAGCATAAAAGAATGCTTCCCCTCCTATTTACAGAAGAAAATGACTCACAAGGGACAGTTTCTTGTCTTTTCACAATACAAGGGTAATGCCCTTCATGGCAAACACTGGAGTTTGAGCCCAGACTTTTATAGACTTTGTGTTGATATATTTTCTCATGGGAAAGACTGGACTAGTCCAGACAAGCATCTGTGATTTCTAAGTGGACTGAGGCAAGGCTGAGGAATTTCTAAAGGACACCCCAACTGAGTTTTAATGCTTCATGGGATAACGTACAGTGACAGTTTAAAAAAGATTTGTTAAAAATTATTCTTATTTTGAAGACAAAGGGAACTCTTTCCAGAATTTGACAATAAATGAGCAGCTAACTTTACTAATCCACTTAGGCCTTCTTTTTCCCTACTTTCTTTTACTTGGAGTGGTTTCACTGAACAAGTTAAATTGCAGGAGCTTACTTCAATATGGCTAATGCTCTAAATCAATGTTTGGATTTTATACTAATTAGGGCCAATCCACTGACATTTTTTTCTATAATGTGAAGACTGGTGCCCACAGTAACTCACTGAAATTTAACATAAAAGCAAGATAAAACAATTGAAGTAGGAGAATATTTGATTAACAAGCTCATTGATTTATAGTGGAGTAAATTGAAATTGATGGGACAGAGAATTTTTTTTTAATAGCAACCGTATTTTATGTTCATTATCAGAGTCTCTGGCTTCTTTGTGTTTTTGTGCTTAAAAAAAAAACATTTTAGGGATAGTTAACTCTGGGATTTATTACTCTTGTCTTCTTTTTTAAGGCCTTTTTTTTTTTTTCCTTTTTCTGCTTCCTGTGGTAAAATATTAAGGTCCCATGGAAAAGTCATATGGAGTAAATATATTGCTAACCAACCAGTGGCTGTTTGACATCATTTAAACAGCATTAATCCTGACAGTTACACAAGGTGAAAAAACAAACACACAGAGTTTTGTTTTGGTGACAGGGATTAAACCTCTCCTCGGGGAGGTTTCGGCACTGAAGCAGGAACTTGCTGGGAGAGAGTCTCATGCACTGGAGGCATCAACGAATGCTGTGGCCAGGAGCTAGGAAAACCCATCACGGAGTGGGGAGAAAAAAGGGATGAGGTCACTCCATAGGGCACCACCAGAGCAAGGAGCATCCTCAAAATTGCCAGGTCCCAAGCTCCTGGTTTACCCACCAGACTCTGCGGACGTCATGCAGTGGTCACCTCTGCTAGCAGGGATGGGGTGAGGAAGGGGGTTATTCCCCCTCTCTCCACTTCCTACAGGGTGCTTTCCACTCTTTTAGAAGTATATTTACCCTCCCATGACACCAGAGGAGCAGGGGTGCTTTCCAGTCCTCCCCATGCTTGCAAAAGAGAGAGAGAAAGAGAGCAAAGCTCCAATGCACAAAAATAGTTAGGTGGCATCTTATGAGATGCAAACATTAAGAGACTTGCCCAAGGACACAGAGAAAATCAGTGGCAGAATGAGCAAGCCAGCTACAGAGGGGTGATCATTGAAGAGTACTTTGCAAACCACAGGTACATGCACCCTACCAGCACACCCTATATACTCACAGTACATCTACCTAAAGCTGCCTTGCAACCTTTTCATGTGGCTCAAAAAAAAAAAGGAGTAGAGGGCAAAAATCACACTCAGTCTCCTGTAAATGTTTAACTGTTTGAAAAAGGGAGGGGTGTTTTTACCAGTCTCCATGTGCACTGACACATACGCACATTTTCACTCTCAGACTCGCAGTGATGCCTGCACAGACTCCCATATAGGATGATTTCTAAAAGAAAACACGTGCAGTCATCAGGATAGCGTCTTGCAGCTGATCACACTGGCAAGGTAAAAATAGACCTGGAGAAAAAAGAAATGTAGGAAATAAGCTACCTGATTAATGAGCGTAAGCCTATGAAAGGGTTTTGTTGTTGTTGGGAATTTGTTTAAAGAGCTATTGCACTTTCCAGGAAAGGAGATGGTAAAAGCAGAAACTCAAGGCAAAGTTATACAGCTCGACCAGATAGAGCAGCCGATGAAATCAGCTCCTTTTTATCTCAGCGTTCATTCTGCTGCCAAGCGTCCTCACCATGGAGTTGGGAGACTCCAGGGCCATCTGTTCAGCCTTTCAGAGACCTGCTTTTCAATAGTGGGGCTCTGTTTTGTGGCATTTCTTCCCAGAGTTACCTTTTTGCAGGGACATCTGCTTGAAGGTCAGCTCGAACAAATGTATCGCCTCTCAAAAGAGAGACTAACCCGTGCCAGGAATGGGGCTGAGTGGGGAGAGAGAGGGACAAGGAAGACACATTTTTCACTTATTTGGTTTGTACCCTACCAGTCCCCTCCCCTCTTTCCTCAGGGCATGTTTCAGAGCTGTGACATCCAGAGGAACTTGAATACACCTCTTACTTTCAGTACTGCTCACTCCAGGGGTCCAGAAATCACAAGCCAAGCTCTTCAAAATTACAAGATTGGGTTAAAAGCCATGAAACTGCTGTAAAAATTACATTTCAGGGATCTTTCTCTTTGCCTTCTGTCTTCAGAGACTTACATTTGCGTCCTGCTTGTTTCAGGATTTCTCTGCAGCAAAAGAAGGTTAAAACATATCATTTTTCAGTGAAGTGTGAGACATTCTTATGGAAAGGAGAGCTGAAACTTTATGGAAAATACTGTTACTTCAAGGTACGTTGTGGTGGCTGGCAAGCCAGTTTTTGTTCACCATGAGGAATGAGATGACTTTAGGGCCCAATCTTGAAAGCTGCTGAGGATACCGTGCAATTGCAAAATGGGGATGCTCAGCTCTTCTTCATCCTTCATCCTAAGTGTTCTTCAGGCGGAAAAGAATTTGATCTAGAAGCTGAAATAATACAGTGACTTTCAGGGGACGTAAGCTCTGCTCAGCGGTTCCCATGCTTCACCAGCCAAGGCAGGACTGATCTTAAATCATAGCTAACTGGAAGGCTGGTGTGTCACCTCAGCCGGTCATCATACTTGCAGAGAGACCGGTACCTCCACAGTGTGCTTCCAGCCTTGTCAGACTGGCAGATGATGGGTTGCTGTCTGCAAGGTTTGTTCCCTTCCACTAATCACAGAGGAAACCTCAAAAACTGCTTAAGTTTAGACTCTCACCTTTTTGTGGCTAAAATTAAGTGTCTCTAGTCTGGTGCCTTGGAGTCAACGTGGGTATAATGCTCTCTCTGGATTGTCTGGTCCTTATGGCTCGGTGTCTGTATTGACCTTTCCTTGAAAAACCACAGGTGCTAGTGCCAGAGATGTCCTGGGGTAGGGGAAAACAGCTACTTTCAAAAGGGCTGTTGGCAACCCCTGGATGCAAAGAGTGCAGGAATACAATAGCAGTGGGGACTTGTTCAGGTCTTGAAAGGAATCAGAAGAATTTTTTCTTATTAGCGTGGCTGTAAAATAACATATAGATACAGCATGCTAACCATGTGGCTTTGCGTATATGGCTGCGTGTACGCATACAGGCAAGCACACACACAAAAAAGCCTGAACACACATATCTGTGTAGTTAAAATTAATATTTACGCTATTATACTGCTCTACACTATATGCACACACGCACAAACAGAATAGTTCAGCCATACTAGCATGTCTTTGGTTTAGGACAAACAGAAAACGATAATATTGAGACCTTGCTGTACCAGGGGAATTATAATTCTCTTCCGCAGTCATGGCTGGGAAAAGATTACTGCGTTGTTAGCAAGTTTCCAGCCCTCAACTCTCCAGCCAAGGCGTAGGGGGATCTGGAAGCTGGGGAGGGATTATTGCTACCCAGTTGAGGGAAAGGGATATGTGGAGGCGGGCTTTCAGAGCAGCCTTGAAGTATTTAATCCAGCACAAGCAGCTAGAGAGCAGTGGTGGTTATCACTGGTGGGATTTACCTAGGGGGGCCTGCAGCATGGATTGAACCTCAGTGAGGAGGGAGGCTGGGGGGAGTTTTGGGAAGGGAGGGGGAGGCACTGGGCCTCACAGCTCAGGCAGGAATTAGAAGCCCCATGGCAGAGGGCAGCCAGGGGAAATTGTTAGATTTGATGACTGGATCTGAAGTGCTGCTTCGGTGATTGCAGTGTTTGTCTACGCGGTAAAGTTGGGCATCACTTTGAGCCCACTGCTGAGACCAGATCCAGAAAACTCAGACACATCTGTCTTGAAGTCCAGAGGTCTCTGCAGAGGTGAAGGATGAGTTGGTGGTGGAAAAGCTCAAGCACACAACCAGTGGAGACATAGACCAGGCTGTGCCATGGTCCACCAGCTCCCACCTTGAGGTCAGCTCTTCCTAAGCACAATATTGAACCACTCCTAGGCTAAGTGTTAGTGCTTCAGACCAAAAGGCAAAGGTCACAGAGTATTTAGGGCCTCTCCATTTTCCTCATCTCATAATCACAGTTTAGCTTGGCTCACAAAGGATGGACCATAACCAAGGCAGGGGAAACTAACTGCATCTGAGACATGGTGATATTTCCTAGCTGTGCCTTGGAAACCGATGCCAGCTGAGCTGGTGGCTTGGCATCATATGGCTGTGTTGTCTCAAGGTGCAACTTTCTTCACAGCCTGAAGCAGTGAGGAGCAAGGCTGAGTGTTAACTGGATGGGAGGCCACTGAGGAAGCAGAGCCAGTGTGTTTCAAGAAAAGGGGCTAGTCGCTGACTCTCTCAGTGACCTTTTGTCCTGTACAACACTATCTATCTGAAGAGAGATTAAACTAAATAGCTGTGGTCTTCACTTTCTGTGCAGATGCTCTACAGATTACTGTGTTTTCTACCAGTCTCATTGCCAAGTTAAAATAACCTGAAATCCTGAAACTCTGCTCTAGAATAGGTGTACCCACACTCTTGCTGTGACAATATAGGAATAGCAGGCAAAAATTTCCCACATTAGCACAGTTTATTTCACTGTTGACCCAATGTCCTGGAAAAAGAAGCTTCCTACTAAAATCCTCACTGTTTTTATTGGGTGAGGCTTCTGCTTTCCAATCTGGCCTCTTTGCCAGCCTAGTTGTGCTCAGTACTCAGGCGTACATGACATCTGCCAATGTAAATCTTGTTGTTTGTATGCACAAGTCAAAGTGGGCTCATGTTAAGGAGACGTGGTTTGTTGTTTTTTTTTTTATTTTTGTTACCAGTGATCTGGCTTTGCTTCAAATGCTAAGTGATCCCTTGCTAAATCCCTCCTGACTTTTGCCTGAGAGGTGGGGCCATTTTATTTTCCCAAGACCTGTTCTGAACCACCGCTGTACACTGTGGTGGTACCCACTATACTTCAAGAAATTAGTATTAAGTGTTTTTACCAAGGCTGGTGGTGGTAGGGAAGAAAGTGAGAAGCTGGAGAGATAGAAGGAAAGAAGGAAAAGAGTGGACAACAGAGGAAGGTAAGGGAGGGTAGTTGTGGGAATCAGCCTCACTGATAAGAAGGCTTGAGCTTTACTTGTGGTCATGATGCTTGGACATTGGGAATCTGTGGCCTTTTCACAATTAACTTGCAGTGTCACATCTTGACAGCGTTGAACTCCGCAAACTGCAATGATGCCAGATGGACAAATCCACGTTACAAAGAAAAAATGCAAAAGTCTTGTTCTAGTGAGCACTGTCTTGGGAGTGGCCTTACAGAACTTGAGGCCTCCTCAGACCACTGTTTTTTTGCTGTCTTTAAGCACTCATTCCCTTTTGCAAACACCAGCTGTGCATGCCATACTTGTCACTTCCAGACCAGAAATGCCCTCCTTGCTAGATCTCCCTGTCCAGCAAGAGTAGAGGCCAGCTTTCTTCCAAACTACATCCTGGCTGTCTTAAGTGGCTGGGAGAAAACTCCATGGTCTCAGTAAAAGGATTGTGGGGTATTATGATTCCCTCAATACTAAACAGAAGGGAATGCAAAAGGAAGAGGGAAAGTAATTCATTGTTTCATGCTGGAGAGATGTCCTCAGGAAAGGCATTGACTCAGGAGAGGCTGTGGATATTTAAATGACAGGGTAAAGAATTTAACATTCTTTATATGTTACAGGCTAGCCCTCCTTGAGGGTTGGAGACTGGCATTTTTGACAGAGATGTCTCTTCAAACAGGTCCCACCTCAGCACCCAGCAGGGTTACCACACATATTCTTCTTCCTACTGCCTCTTACTACTCTTCAGCTGAATGCTCACTGAGGAACCTCTCTCCCTTCTTCTCTCCACATCCTACATGTGTCTCCTGAGCTCTAAACTCCTGGCCATTCTGTGTTACAAGGGGACAGGAGCTAACAGAAGCAAACAGGGATCTGTTCCTCAAAGCTTCCATAGCAGAGTTAATTTCTTCTAAGTTTAAGGATTTGGAGGGCAGAAATGTCCATTTCTCTCCATGGACTCTAAAGAAGACCTAAGGAGACCAGCCAAGATGATAACCTTGTAGATACCTTCATCTGGTCAGTTGAATCTCATTCCTGAAGTTCCCAATGAACAAATCACTGCTTACTTTGATACAAGAAAAACAATATTCCTGTAGGTGCAGTACTTCTGTTGTGCTCTTAAGCAGTGTCTGGGCATAGATTGGGGCCCTCTCAGGACCACGGGCATCCTTGGTGGGCTCATCTTTTCTGATGGTGCAAGCAAAGAAACACAGAAGGCTTCAAAGGCTCTGAAAACCATCTCGGTGTATTTAAACTACTAGAAGATCTGGATGAGATAACACCCTCTTTATTGCCCATTCTTAACCATCTTCAGCACTCCAGAGGTCGTGCTTAAGCCCAACGAGGAGATCATGGTCTGCCCTCCTGCAAACAGCATTGTTCCTTTGCAATACCTATTCCAAACTGTCTTCTACTTTCTCACATTTTAATGACTTCAGACTCTGACAGATGTCTACCAGGGCATACATTACTTAGTTACAAGTTCCCCATAGTTCTGACTAAAAACACTGGTTTGCCTCAGGAGGTGGCTGCTCTGTTGTCCATGTATGTCCTATTTGAACAGACTGTCAAGCAAGTCTTATTAGCCTGTGCCAGATATCTTGCAGTCTATGCCCCAAAATAGCTGGGAAACCCCATGTTCAAACAGAATTTGCAATCAGAGAGACACATAGTCCTTGTGGCTTTGCCAAATGTACCACATATTGGAGGGTAGAATAAAAGCTGGTAGGTCCATCGTATAGCCCTCTCTTTTCCCTCTGTGCATGAGCTAGCTCTCACTCCCCTCCTTTTAACCATGTTTCCTCCCAGCATTTCAGCCTGGCATGGTGGACACCCTGGTATGTCTTATCATCTCACTTTCTTTAAAATACTACACTTTAGGAACTGGATACCCTGAAACTTAGATTAGGCCTTTTAGAAACCCCATATATTGTGTGAGCATCACGCAAGAGCATTTAAAAACCAAGTAAGAAAATCACATGAGAATTATTTTGTTTTGCAGTCTCACCTACTAAAGACATGGCCGGATCTAAGCAGTGTGACTTTGACCAGTCACATCTCATTGAACAGTTTAAGACTGAGCCTAGGGACAGCCCTGTTTTGCAAGAATAACCCTTGTAAAAGAGAGAAGGAGGATCTCAGTTAGCCTGTGATATCACAGGGTGATTAGTCACCAGAGGTATCCCCTGCTCACAGATGAGACCCTGAAGAGTAAATTATCTTTCCTGGCAAAAGACACAGGGAGGAGAGCAGGACGAGAATCCAAAGGATGATTCCCTCTGAAATTACATGACTGCCAAAATAATCCTTTGGGGATTAACGAGCTCAAGGCCAAGCTAGAGTCATCCTCTTTCAGGAAGTCTAGCCCGAGCCAGTGGGTGGCGGTGGACTGAGTGAGGGAGCTGCGACCATTTCCATGGTGGTCTCCAAGCTGAAGGCCTGAAAGGATACGGTTCATTATGTCCTCTCGTTGTAGCTCTGTTTTTCATTGGTGTTAGCAACCACATCAGAGTTAGCTGAGTTTTCAAATGACGTATCAAGGAGCACCATGATTGATCTTAAACTTCTATAGAAATCTGCTGGGCTGCATTTACTCCCACCGGGGGGAATTCAGACCTCTTGCTCATCCAGTGCTTCAGCTTTGTGGGCCAAACTTAGCTTTGAAGTCAACAGCTTTAGAACCACTTCTTTGGCTGTTGAAGTTCATAGAGCACATCTGATTTACACTAATGCGGAGAATCTGGCATCTCACTCCTGCTGGAGCGAATGGCATTAGCCCAAGTCTGAACTTGGCCTTTTGACTTTCAAAAATTGGCTGCAAAATGAGGGATCCTTGTCAACTTTAAGATTGATGCTGTATGACTCCAAGCACGTTTGTCGTCTGTTTGCAAAGTGAAAATAAGCCTACAGTTGTTGACAGTAAATGAAGCAATATTTACATAATACAGTCATACCTGTTTCTTGGTAAAGAGATCAATGCATATTTCTTTTTGCAATAACACATCCATGCTGTATATCTTCACAGAGACAATAATATTTGAAGTGAAACATTCATCCAGCTATATAATTACTTCTATTGTTTTCCATTTGCTTTTTGTTCCCTAATAGTTTAATACTAGTGGCCAATAGTAAAAAACAATCCAGAGGGATGCAAAACAGCCCCTTGTTCCAGGTTCTTTCAAAGATATCTTGGTTATTAAAATTGCTGTCACTAAGATTGGTGCTCAGAGACTGCTCCCAACTGAGACCCCATTGCTCCAGGTGGTGGATGCACTTGCAATACAAGGCATTGCCTGCCCACGGGATCTTACAGCTGGAAAAAGGCACGGCAGGGACACAGCCACCACGTAGCAGATCAGCAGCAAAACTGCCATGAGGTGTCCTGCACCTTTGCCACCTTCCTCCTGGTTGCTCACTTCTGTGTTCACTTTTACAGCGAAATTAGCTATAGTAAAGTGGGTGGTGGGGAGAGGACATGGGGTGGTCTCTGGCATACTCCACATAATAGAAAACCCTTGTCACAGTGGCTTGATGAACCCTGCTTGATGGCTTGCTTGCAACTGGCTCTGGCACAACACAGATATTGCTGTTCCTGCACTGGGGGACTAAGGATATGGCATGGGTCAGAGGAGTAATTCTTTGGTGTCACCTCTTTATTTCCACAGACGGTCTCTGCCCTAGACTTTAAGAGGCTGGAGAGTGGGTGAGATGAGACCCATCCCTTGTGTTTCTCTCAGCTGTCTTTTCCTTTGGTTGAGAAAAAAAGTTTTATCTTTCTGTTCTATAGCACTTTACAGACCATATGGTTCCTAAATCACTTCATACAAATCAATAACAATAAATAAATACCGAGGTGTCTCCACTATTAAGACACTTGTGTGGCCTATCTTTTGTAAATACTGAAGATAGCAATCATGATTTAATAATTATTTCCCCCTCTTTCCACCTCCATAACCCTCTATGAACACAAAGCTTCTAAAGAAAACCCTACAGCTATTTTTTCCCCCGCACAACAATATCAACATAACAAACTCTTTAGTCAGGCAAGTTCCCCTCTCGTCTCTCCAGCTGCCCTTAAATTTTCACACTGGTGCAGAACGATGCTCTGAGTCAACTGGATACTCGCCTCCGCCTACTCAAGAGCGGCTGCATTTCATGCCGCCTCTGTTACGCTGGGTGTCATGCAAATGGGGAGCAGCACAGTTACATCCCTAGCATGGAACAGCAGTGCTGCTCTTTGCATCCGTGTGGCTTTTTTTGTTCTTAAAACTGAGAGTTATTTGCCCTAGTGCAAAAACGTTTTATGTCGCTCTTGCATACCCAGTCTGGACTGGTCACTGGCTAGGAGAAGAGGAAGCAAAGGAAGGTTTCCTGGTAGGAACAGAGGTAGCAAAAGAGGGTTTCCTGGTAGGCAATGCTAAAGGAAGAACTGGCTTCCAATTCCACCTAGTAGAACTGGTTCAAATGCCGTGGGCTGGCAATAAAAACACAGCAGCTGCTGCATTAGCGGGATCTGACCATCCTGAGATGAATAGTGGGCAAGTTAGCCCAGCAACCTGGATCTCTGAGATTGGTCCCACAGCCACTACAGACATCCTGTTGGCCAACTCAAGGCACTGAAGGAAGACCTCTCAGGATAGATCATTTACCAGCCATTTTCTGACAGGTGAGTCTGCTTGGCTCACCTTATCGTGAACAAGAGGTGATGTGATGAGGGAGGGAATGGCTTTAGGTTGTGCAGATGCTATGTAACCCAGGTTTGAAAGACGAGCCGGTCTCATGTCTCTGAGACATCTCTAGCTATTCCTTTCAAGGTTTCTAGTCCCTCTTGGCTTTACTAGTGGAGAAGCTGTCACACAAACAGGACCTGCAAACCATGCAAGGCTGCATATTTTGAAGAGACAGAGAGTTAACTAGGCCTTTTCTCAAGTCCTGAGCCACAGATACTGGAGATGATGACCTCAGGTATCCTAATATGGCCAGCTCATCTTATGTGGGGCTGTAAAAATAAGAGACGTTCTTCTGAGTGATGAGGATATACTTAGCAGCAGTTCTGGTTTTGTACCTATACCCCTACTCTCTTCTACCTCCCATCCTACATCCCCCCCTGTGCTTGGCCCCTGGGGGCGAAACACACCATACCTAGTCCAAGTCTACCCCGACTCCTGCGCAGCTGAAGGAGTCAGTTAGGACTTGTCTTCTTGCCTTCTGCTTTGCTGTGGGGTAAATCTCAGAAGCTCTCTTCATCAGCCTCATTTCTCTGCCAGGCCCTATAGGACTAGCTACAACCACAACACTGAGAGGGTGAAAAGCTGAGCCACCTCTCCCCATCACATGAGGTGCAACACACCTGGTGTGCTCAGAAACAACTGCTTGGCTCTTGAGTGGGTTTGCACAAGGGCTTAATAAATCCATCAGAGGCTGCCCCAGCTCCCAGGTGTTTGCAGGCTGAACAGGGAAGGGAAGAATTCGTCTTCATTTTTTCATTATGAGAAATGGGGTATAGAAAAGCAAAGGGACCTTCCTGAAGTTACATCCTAGCCCAAATTTTATGCCACAGCAGGAAATAAGCATGTGAATATCTTGCATTTATATTGATCTATGAAGTACCTTTGTGTCAGACATTCTTGGTGTGTTTCTACAGCACCTAGCACAATAGGGCTCATATCCTGAATAAACACTGATAATACACTGTAAGCAATCCTCAGTGATGGTATCGAGGCTAAGGTGGATTATTTTTCAGCTCTTGACCCTGTTATCTGTGAACGTCTCATCACATGTATTTATATAATATTTGACTTCCGTTAATTTCTGTCAGGGGGAGGTTCATTCTTGGGTAGAATTCCCTTTGGGTTTAAGGCATTTAGGAGCTTGTTTCTCAGTACACCTTGGTGGGCTCTGCGTGCTCCTAAATCATTCTGGATGCTCTTGTCAATCTCTGGGGTAAATCATCCAGGTCAGGTAAATTCTGTATATAATTGAAATGATCTTCCTGCAAAGAAGTGCCCCTCTATTTCGTTTTCAATAGTCAAAACCTATTGACTGTTTTTTCTGGTTCATTTATTGCATTGTTAGTCATAATGCTAGCAGGAAATAAAATGTGCCAGAAAGTTAGTTGTACCACTTGTCAAGTAGATGCTTTTTAAGAACAGTGTGGCTCTCCACGCATTTCCCTGAGCCTTTCGTGTACAGAATCCTTCTTCTCAAGCTCTATCATACTGTTCAAGCTCAGTATGTACACAAGTCCTTTAAAAGACTGTTCCAAATCATGCTTTATTTTTTCATTTGTCATTTTACTTTGAAAAGCTGAGTAAGACTGCCATGAAAAAGGGAGGGGAAAGAGACTGCAGCAGGGTCCCTAGAGCTGCTCTGCAAACTCTTGTTTTTAATTCCCTTGCATTTGCAAAGCAAAAGCTCAGAGCGAGTGTCAGCTTTTGGCCACCAGCTGGAAACATCAGTAGTGATGAGTACCATGGGCAGTAAAATGCTGCCACCCAGGACTGAAGAGAGAACATCTGTGGCTGTCCGACTATTTCCATTCAGCCCTTAAACAGCCCAGCAGAGATTTGTGGATGTGCATGTGAGGGCCCTTTCCTTATCAAAGAATATCCTTGTAATGTGTTTGGGGCTGGGTAATAATAGGCAGCATTGGTGAATGCTGTTTCATTTTTTTTTTTTTTAAGTACATGTCTTCTAGTGGGTGATTCATCAGCTGCTGTTACAGAAAGTATGTTGGGAAGCTTGCAGCTGTGGGCTCAGACTGCAGTTTCTGTGTCGTTGCTAGGGATTCTGCATTAAATATCCCAATTCTCTGCACTTAAAACTAGGAAAAATTGACATTCTGACTTCCCATAAGAGAATGGAATACGTGATTCACAGCCCTTCTTCTGCAACATTAATCAGGCCCTGTTTACAGGGAAATGAGCCAAGGGGAGGGGGGTTAGAGCCAAAGAGGTATGCTCAGAAAGCCAAATGGTGATGTCATTTGGGGCAAAACAGTAACGGCAAGCCACTTAACTGGCTGAGATGGCTTGTAGTGGGAGCAAATCCCAGTTAAAAGATGGAGAAGCATTAGGGTTTCTTGGCTGTGCCATTGACTGCCCTGGTTTTACCACGGGTTGTTTATGGAAGAGGATAACAGAGCCATCAGCTGTGGCAGCGAGCACTTAAAGTTCAAGTCGGGCAGCTGGGTCCTGCAGATCTGCTGTGAGACTGGGGGCTGAGAATTTCGTAGTTCACATGCTGGACTTTAAATCCCCATCAATTTCTCTGTGGTACATGAAGCTGGTTTGGGAGGTTCTTTCCATAAGGGTGCTATGGTCCGGTTTTCTCCTCGTGGTGGTTCCTGTCGCTATGTGGGTTACCTCTTGGGCTACCATGGTGCCAGGTGCTGTACATGTGTATAAGGGATTGCTCCTGATCCTAGGCATTTGCAAGCCACATAGAAAAGGGGAGAGTTGTGATTGACTTTTTACAGACAGGGAACTAGAGGAAATGGCAAGGAATTTCCTTGGAGCCACACAGAAAAACAAAACCTACATGCCTCAGCTGGGAGAGGAACACAACTTTCCTCAGCAAATCCCCTGTGTTAACTGGGAGATGCTCCACCTGACTTCATGTGAAACCTCTTTTACACTCAGGCAGCACAAATCATTTTGCAAGCTAAACAAAAGCTGAATAAAAGGGTTTCTGCCCCCTCTTCAGTTAGAGGCAATGCTGGGGCTGGGTGTGTCAAGGTTTTCACAAAACATGGTGATACTGTCTGAGGACACAGGCAAGAAAAATGTAAAGGCTGATCCCCATCCAGTCACTGCAAGGGACTTGCAGGAAGGTTGGCTCCCTGGCCTTTGGGCTGTCTTCTCGGGCATCCTTCTCCTTGCAAAGTGGATCCTGACTGTCTGCCTACAGAGATGTAGAAAGGAGCCTTAGGAAGGAGATTTGGAAAGTCTGACCAAGCCATCTGCATACTTTATATGGCATGGAGATCTCTGGCCAAGCCAGCAGTGAGCTGTGGTATCCACAGGTATCAGCTTGCACCCAGAAACCTGAGGTTCCCTTCTCAAGCTCAGGCAAAATACATTATTGCCTACAACAAACTGCAAAAATGACTGTGTTTCCCTGCCTCCTTGATGGCACATCTCCTTTCCAAATGAATTCAGGTTTGCAGTTTGAAGCAGAATTTATTTGTCCTTACAGTATCACCTTACATTTTGTTCTGCTCATTTCTTGAGGTGGTCCTTTCTGCAGCTATGATAGAAGAACCTTCTCTCTACAAGCAGTGCCTCCCCATGCCATTACTTCAGTGCTATCAGTCAAAAAAGTAGTAAGCATGATTCATAAACTGCTAAAATATCTTATTTTTGCCCTTAATCCAAGTCATGCTTTTGGAGCTTTGAGCCGTTTCCAAACGTCACATATTGTCCTACTAGAACTATGTTCTCCTGGGGACACCCAGTCTGACAAAGAAGGGAAGTTTGTTGGTTGGATCAGTGGAAGTTCTCTGTTTTAAGTCAGACCTGTGGTTTAATCTTGGTCTTACAGGGAGAGAGAACAAATAGCAAGCCAATCAGAATTTAGGATGGTATAATATTATCAGTGATATATCTACTGTTTCTCTACCTAAGTGCTGAGGACTCACACACTTAGGACATAGGATTGAGGAGAGGAAGGTGTTAGCATATGTCATCCACTTCAAAGCTGTAGCTCCAGTATCTAACCCAACATGGGTATGTTTCTTCATATGATATTGAAGAGATTGGCCATTGGTGGTGCAGTAGAAGCTGAAAATACTGTGAATGGTGTGTTTAGCAGTGGCGGTGGCAGACGGTTTGTTATACCTCAGCGGCTGATTAAGGGTTTCCTCTGTGGTAAATCTGAAAGAAATCTGTAGGCTCCTTAGCAGGTAGAATAATAAGATAATAAAGATAGAAAATAATAATAAATGGAAGAGAAGAACACAGAAAAGGAGACAGTGTATGGGCTGGCTGAGGATCACTGAATGCCACAGAGACACTCCTATGAGACACTCACAGCAGGAGGCAGGAGGTCTGGGTCTTATCCTAAACTCTGCCATGAACTCCTGTTATGATTTTGGTCCCATTATTTCATTTTCTCAAACTGCAATTTTCCTTTAATTGATGGTACAAGAAAATGGTGGGTGGGAGAACTTAGTGGGTAACAGGAACGCATTTTGAGCTCTTGGGTAGCACAACATGCCACTATGAAGCCAGGTCCTCCGCTGCTTAGCTTTACTTTAGTGAAGACAGTGATTTACACAAGTCGATGACCTGGCTCCCCCATTTGTAGTATGTTGACGCACAACCATCCTTACGCCAGCAATATCCAGGCCCCCATTGCAAGCATTTAATAAGTTTAAGGAAGTTCCTGTTTTGATCTTTTGTTATAATCAGTGTTATTACGAATACAAACAATAACCAGAACAATTGTAGTCATCAATGGGGTTATTGGTGAAGAATACAGGGCTTTCCTGCTTAGACACAACTATGAAGAGGACTGTTTACTTAGCTAGACTGTCCTTTTATAGTTACCAACAGGAAATGTTTGCAATGTTTGTGTAAGAAGGAGACTTCGAATTATCCCACGTGATCTCTTCAAAGGGATGTGAGAACAGAATGTATGTTTTAAATAAAATTTCACAGGCCTTTTTTCACTTGAAGAGTGAGCACATCTGGTTTTGATGGACTTGCCAACCTGTTGTCTATGTTTTTATGGCCCAGATTTGTCATATTCTCACCTCTAAATGGAAAAGGTTTAGATGAAAACCCACTTTTGATTTTTGGTTCCTCCTGAGTTGCTTTAGACATTGGTAGACAGTATGATAAGGCCAACTTGACTCAAACAGCCTCTATTTTCAAATGCCCAGACATCTGCCGTACTGAAGACTAACGCACCCTCGCAGTTGTGGGTGGGTGGAGTGGGACTGGCTGGAGTGAGAAGAAGGGACACCCATGATTGTATAGAAACAAGATCATGGGACATCACGGTTTTAGTCACTACAGGAGTGGAGTACAGGGAACACACTGGACTGCTAACAGACTAACCAGGATGCCTCTTGATAAACAATAAAGTACTGTTGCAAGTATAAATTAGGGCCTAGTTTTGTTTAGGTCTTTTTTTTTGTTGCAGAGAATTATACAACAAACAAGTCACAGTTCAAAAAGTCTCTCAGCCTCCACCTCAGTAAATCGGTGATGGACACAGAGCAAATATCAGACCCATTTTGATCAACAGGGCTTTGTGGTTTAAAGTTTTAGAATTATCTGTTAATACCCATTAATACATCGTTCATGGGATGAAACTTAAGGTAACCTAGATAATGGAGAGTATTTATGAACATTAAAACTGTGAATCTTGTTAGCTGATCACACGCAAGTAAGTAAGGATTTGTCCACACACACAACTATTCCCTTGCTGTATGGTAGCATTCATAAGCCAATTTAAGATTTGAGTCCCATTAGGAGTGGAAAATATTTTATCCACATTTTACACATGGGGGAAGGGAGGCGGAGAGAGAGATTAAGGGACTTGCCCAAGGTCACACAGGAAGCCTGTGGTAGAACCAGGATATGAACATAGATTTCCTGAGCCTCCATTTGCTGCATTAACCACAAGCTCTTCCTTCCTCCCTCGTTTGGGAGAAATGACAAGTTTTCTTTAACATGAGAGGTGCCCTGCAGGGAACTCAGCTACAAGGTTCTACTTCGCATACGGAGAAGACACTATAGACAAGTCATGTCCTTGCACTGAAATACATTCCTGCAAGTATGTTTGTGTTTGTACCAGAAGAAAACAGTCACCCATGCAGGTGTCTACCCCTTTCTTTTTGGCATGGTGTTTTGCTGGTGCAGGGAGGCTGCTTTGGGGTTCTAGGGCTGCGCAATTTGATGAGCGTGGGCATGCTTGTGAAGACCACAGGCTCTGGGAGGTGGTTTTTACCTATCTGCCCACATGTGGACATCTGCATTGTGCATCTGAGCTGATTGCCTGAGGGCCAGTGAAAGGAAGGGCAATAGGTTAAGTTAGGGAGCTAGATCACACAAGGTGCAGGTGCCTTTGCCCCTGTTGGACCTAATGCCAGCACTGGGACATGGACAAAATCTTGTAATTTCATGGAAAAATCTGTTACTCCATCAGTGAATTCCTTTCTTTCTATATATGGCAGAAGTCAGACTTTCTCTCCCAGGTATCAGTAGAAAAGTGTCCTGCAGCATGGACAAGAGGGACTAGCAAATGTTCGTGCTAGGTGAGCAGTTTGGGTGTCAATGGGCAGGAATGCCACTCCAGCATCTCGTGATGAAAAACCCCATCTCCTCCGTCAGAGACATGCTGGGAAAAAATGGGGAAGACACAACATATCATCAAGTCTACATAATTTTTCTGAGACCAAGACTTCCTTTAGGTGATGTTGCTGGTTGATCTTTCATGTAATTACATTTCCAAGGCAGAGATCCTTTTCCCCTGGGATTCACTGCCATAGCTGTATAGGATAGCTAGGAGGAGGTAAGCAACAGCTCGAGTTTCCTCTATCTGCTTGTGTGACCAAACCACTATTCACGTGAGGGACTTTTTAACTCCCACACATGTATACAAAAGGAATTATGTTGTCAGTGGCATCACCTTCGATTATAAAGGACAATACAGTAATAATATGGTATTTTCTTGTACAAGTTGAAAGAAAAAGACACTCCCAAGTAAGTTTTTGTGGTTATTTTTTGTGGTCATCTACTCCCCTTCCTATCATATTGCCCCAACATTAGCACATGGATCAGAGAGAGCCCACACACCTTTTATTCTCTAGGCATGTTGGTAACTATCACCAGCTCACCTCCAAATTCATCCAGACAAGGACCCAGCTGCTCTTCTTAGACTACTTTTGTGCTGAGCACAGGATCTGTTCACTTGCGGGGAAAACAGAAACTTCCCCATCTCACCACAATATCATTGCTCCGTATCTATCCCTGTGCTAAACAAATGGGAGCGCATCCAGTAACCAACCATAGGGATTTTCCTTCAAGAGAAACATTGGCTGAAGAAGACTGCACTTCCCAGCAAAGACTGGTATGAGATGCAATCACCCAGCCTAACCCCAGGCAACAGTGGCAGAATAAGGGAAACAGGGATAGTCTAATGGGTGGCCTGAAAGATCTGCAGCCTTTGTTTTGCTGATCTACCATTAGCCAGTCCTGGGTAAGATCCTTTTATCTGAAATATTGAGACCAGTTTTTCTGCTCAGTTAATGGCAGCCTTCTGATACAGTCTCACAAGCTTAGCATATGCTAAGAAAGTGCAAGCAAGGAAGTTGTAGATGGTGCTTGAATAAATTTTGGGGGTGGGAAGAATATCAGGCATCCTGTTAAAAATTAATCTCTCGGGCTTTGGCAGCACAGTGTGAGCATTACTTCAGTGTTTTACAGATAGTTATCTGTCTCACAGGCACACCCCATTATTATAATTTTTATTGAGCTAACAAAGATGAACCCGGATACAGGGAAAAATGTTTTTCAAAGTGCATCCTTCTCTAGACAGATATTTGTCTTCCTTTGGTCAAAAGTAGCCTTTTTTTCTCTTTCTGTTTTTTTTTTTTTTTTTTTTTTTTCTTATAGTTTCCATTCTTTTTTCTCAGAAAGACATTAAAATGATTTCTTGAGAATTTTTATGTATTTAAGATCTTATTTGAGTCAAAAGTTTAATTTCATGACAAATTAATGTACTTCAGGTCAAATCCTTGTGATTTGGAACTCTTAAAAGTGAGTACATAGAACTAAATTGGCTGCTAAAAATTATAATGAAAAATTGTGATAGCCGTCCTCCTTTGTTATTCGTAGTATCATGCTCAGTTAGTTACATCCCAGTTCTTTGACTCCAGCTAAATATTGTTTTCAATGGGGTGTCCTTGTGGATTTAAATATTACTAACATATGTAAGCATAGTAGACCGTATCTCATTCTAATTGATAACAAATTTTCAGAGAGCTGCCAATGTGCTGAAACTCTTGCTGAGTGCCCAAAGTTTATTGTATTTCCTTATAACTGTATTCTGTTCTAAAAATATATGTCTATGTATTTGCCATTAGCCATGATGCTTAAAGGATTTGGTCAGCCGGTCACGGTTACGTATCCTGTGACACAGAGACCACACAGGTTGCAAATATTGATCAGTGCACGGCTGTGTACCCTGCTTTTAAACAAACCCAGAAGGAGGAAAAATAATTGGTGAATATTTGTGACTGGTTGGGAAAGATGAAATCAGGACTTTCTTGAGTTAAGAAAACAAGATGAAAAGACCAAAACCCATTTTTGGATTGTGGCAGTATAGAACAGACTGGGCTGCAGGCTGTGTTTATGCAAATTCCCATGAACTCACATGCACGAAAACCCAACAGAAATCTTCTGATACTACTGCATACGAGGTCAGCTGCCCCACACTGACCATGTGGGATGTCCAGATACACCTGAAATGAGAAACAGGGAATTTTACTGGTGGGGTACTTCACCTCAGACTGCAAAGGCTGACTTAAGTTTCATTGTCCTGAAACCCAGAGCAGAGCTGTAGCCAGAGAAAGGTCCTCTCTCTTAGGGTGAGTGCAGACAGCTAATGGCTCTGGAACAACACACAGTTCATGAGCAGCTGAGATGTCCCCTCATGAAGGGCTATAGTACTTGATAGCAGCAATTTGTAGCTGGAGGGGAGTGGTATATGGGCTGCTGAGTAACCTGAACCTCCAGCTGTGAAGGATGCAAGGTGACAGGGGCTGCTGAGCCCAGTTTCCCTGAGCTATCATTTTAGACATCTAAAGATGTCTCATTCAAGATGAGAGGAATCACCCCGGGTCAGATGTCCATTTAGTTCACGTGAATCTCATTTGTTGAAATCATTCATATTTTTGGGTAGATGTGTACATAGCACAGTGTGGAAATATATGAAAATATAGATAGTTGCTTGGGTCATGGAAACAGTATTCCTTTGGGAACATGAGACTTGACCCTACTGAAGAGGAAAACAAGTGCATGGAACTCTGCTCCTTTCAGTCCCCAAACTAGTGCTGTGCTCTGTAGACATACCTGATGCTTTTGTGAAAATCTGGTTGTATATGATAATCTAGAAATACTAACTATGAAGGCAATTTCCATTCTCCCCACCTTCTTCACAACCCTTGACAGCAAGTCAAATTTTGCCTTTTGAAAGGAGCAGTTATTTTTATTCATGTTGCAAAAGATTTTCCAAACTCCACATACATTGTTATGTCTCTCAAATGCATTACATCACACGACTCTTCTGAAAGGTGTCCAAATCCTGCATTAAAACGCTTGTGGGAAAAGTTGAAAAAATAAATGGTTTATGCCAAATGGTATTTGGAAAAGAGAATGAAATGTATTGCACTGATACGGTGGAAAGGTAAGGTACTAATGGATGCTTTGGTTTCGAATTAAGTGTTACACTCTCCCTCATTAAACTCCATTCTGAAGTTATGCAAGCTTACGTATACCTTCCCCCTCTTTCCTTCTTTTCCACTTGATAGTGTGTAACAGAAGAGTGGTGAAGTATGAACTCTCTGAACATTATGCCATGAAAAATGTAACCAAAGCAGGTGGTTTTATGTTAAATTAGGAGAGAATCTGATCTGCCCATATTTCAAATACTGACTTGGAGAACTCTAGAAAACAGCAGACCCAACATGTGCCTCATGGCTTGATGGGACCCACAGTGTATGCCTCAGAAAGCCATTGCTGCTTCAGTTCAGGTTGAGAGGAAGAACAGCATTTAACGTCTCCCTCAGCACATTCTTGCTGAGTGTGGTGGACTTTGGCCAGTGAAGTTTGGGGACTATTGATATTGAAGATCTATATTAATGAGACTTTTGTTCTAGAAAGGTTATCCATATTGTGCTTTTCTGGTGTTCCCATGGGCCCCAGAAGACCAAATATTCCGACTCTTTGCTTTGGTCTGGGCTTGGGATACCCTGGGGACACCACAGAATATAGCCTTGCTTGCATGCCATGGAGGGTAATTTAGGGCCTCTTGGCCTTCATAACATCCTCCAGGATCTCTTAATATGCTTTTCTGGACAACTCAAAATCTGAAAAGCTACCTGTCTGGACCATCCAGAGTCTTTACACATATATCCCACAAAAGCATGCTTTCTCAGCACTCCTCATTGCCCTGCATTTCAAAGGTTTGGAGACAAACCTTGCACATATCCAGCTTTTGCTCAGAATCAGCCAAGTCCAGAAGAGAATGGGATGACTGCCCAATCACACATCCCAACTAAACATATGACAAAAGTACTCTGCTGGCCTTCCTTGGACCATCTCCAAAGCTAGGCTCCCAAAGGTCTTGTCCTGGGATGGGGTAATAACATAAGCATTGCAAACACCTGCTGAGCAGGGATGGTGGCTAAGGAGAGGCTTACAAGCCCCAATGAGGATTTTTGTTCACTATTTATAGTTTAGAGTTCTCTTTAAGGGATGGATGGAGTTGACTTTGAGAAAGAAAGCAGTGTGACTGCATTTTATGAGGGGTCCTATACTGCTAGTATGGTTCACACATTTAGGGGATCAGCGTCTTCAGGGGATTCTCTCTTTGCTCTGTCCATTTTCAGGTTTTGACACATTTTAGGCAGAAGTCAGGCACCTCATTGCTCAGGCTGGGCAATTCTGACAAAGCTGGCTTGTTAAGAAAGTTAAGATGAGTCATCCTCTGAAGTCCCAGGTGATGGCTGGGTGGCCAACATAAATGAGATGCATAACTCAGATGGGTCAAGATAAGTGACATCCCACACTTATCTACCTTACATTTAGTTGCTTGGGAATTCAAAGTATACAGGGATCAAACAATAGAAGGTGTCAGTCCAAACTTGTGTTATTGCAGGCTCATAAACATGCTTTATTAGCTGCTTCCACTAATGCCTTTACTTATTAATTGATAAATGTTAGTAAAAAATTTGGAAGCTGCAAAACCACTCTCATACAATCCAAAAACCCGGTAATAAATTTGTAATACATCCTCTAACCTATTTCAGCATAAACAGTATGCTTCAAAAGCCATTCACACAGATGACTGTGTGTGCAGAAACTGGATTGCTTCAAGCAGAAAACACAACACTAATACCATCTGTCTTTAGTGGTCAGAAACTTCAAACTGAGAGTTTCAATCTCTCCTTAGTGAAGGTCATGGATCAAGGTGATGTGGAAGAAAGGATGTTGTAACTTTAAGAAATGAACAATCTACAAAAAAATAATAATCAAAAGATTTTTTGAACCTTGGATCAGAATTGACCATTGACAATTCAAGAGCACAAGACACAATCAGAGAGCTGCAAATAAGAAATAATTAATTTTCCCCTATATTGTCTCTTTAGCAAGTAGTCCAGTGTACATGCTTTCCATTGGCTGTGCTGGGAAAAATCAATGATAAAGTTTTATAGTTGGAGCCATCTATTACTTATTATAGGCTGGTATCTAATCCGTATCAACAGATTTAATTGTAATTCATGCTTTGTTAATGAGGAAAGGAGTCCCAAGTCATTTGCCTTGTGAAGAAAAAAGCTGCATGGATCTGAAGCGAAGTGGCAGACCTGCTGAACACCTTCCAGTTCCAAAGGAGAGTTGAGACTTTTACTACACAGATATATTTTAGCTGAAAAATGCTGCTGATAATAATAAGAAACTACTATTATGTCAAAAAACCTGCAGAGATCCCTTTTTTTCTTAGTTTTTGGATTCTTCTTGGCATTGGCCAGGTATGGAAAGAAAAGTACCCAGAGAGAAAATTAAAAGGTTTACATGCTGAAGTGGGAAAACAACAACAACAACAACAATATTTGATTTGGTATTAATTTTTAACCATGATTCAGAAAGATTCCTTTGTACTTATTGACATCATCCAGAAAGTTTTATTGCTGTTATTGGAAATGAAGATTTCTTTAACATCCCATTTATGTTGGGATGTACAACAAAGGAGCCTTCCCATTGCATATCCCCAGACCCAGGCCATCTAAAAGTTAGGGAATTAGTCCAACATGAATGAACTCCTCAGTTTTGTGGAGAGAGAGTGATTTCAAAGGAATACAGTTTATCCTAAAATAGTTATCCCTCATTGCCTTCTGGATGTCCTGGCCTCTTTGCCATGGTAATAGAGGGAATGTGGACAATTATCTTAGGCTGGATGCCTAAAACATAAAGAGTCGAAGCTATAATCTTGTTTTTATCCTTATTTTTTTGTACCTTAAGTTAGAAGAAGGAAATCTAAGCTATTGTATCCACT
Organism: Nipponia nippon; assembly: GCF_047370975.1. Classification (NCBI taxonomy): domain Eukaryota; kingdom Metazoa; phylum Chordata; class Aves; order Pelecaniformes; family Threskiornithidae; genus Nipponia; species Nipponia nippon. Next base: position 5,624,796 of record NW_028262347.1, read on the forward strand.
GCTTGTTTAAAACCATGCCCCAATTTGATGTCTAGACAGTTATACTGTCTGGTTTCCACCACATCTCTGGATGCTTTGTCTCTCACCAAAACACCTCTTCAAAAAGCTTCTTCACCTCTTCCTCTGACCACTACAAGCCCTTCCTTGGCTTATTCCTTCTTCTGGGGTAGTCCATACTGTTAAGGCTCTAGCTAATACCACCCACAGTGATAATGTCTCCTCATTTTTCTTTCATGTTCCCTGCCGAAGCTTTAGCTTGGTGCTGCACTGTGCTGCATGGACAGGATCCTCCTTTTAATACCATTGGTGCTGTTTACACCGAGATCAGAGGCTGAGGATCAGGACACTTGTGTGGTAGTCCCAGCTGCCACCTCCCCTTTCCGGGGCATGACGAGCTGACTGTCTTCAGGAGAATGACAAGGAGACTGAATTCTAAAAAAAAACATTTCAGAATAATGTTGTAGAAGTCCAGATGAACAAATTCTCACACTGTGTGGTTAGACCTGTCAGCAATGAAGGACTTTCTCCATGGAACACACCAAAAGTGGAGTTTACATGCAGATGTTGGAGATATCAACCTTGCTACATCTTCTGCCCAGCTGGCAGGAGGAATTTGGAGGCAACTGTCACAGTAGAAAGTTGATCGTATTAAAAAAGACTGAGTACTGTTTGCTGAAGCTGAGAGAATTCACTTGGATTTATTTCTATTTCTCTGTTTAAGTTCATTTTTCATTCCAGAGCTATTTCCCAACATAGCAGTAATTGCTGTTGAGAGCCCACAAGGCACCTGGGAAGGTCAAAAAGATGGACATTTTAAAGAAACCAGACAACAGTTTCCTTTTATTTTATCTTGTAAGCACATTTGCAGCCTAGTTAAAACAACAAAGCAAGACATTTCATACATTCAGTTCCTTAATTGAATGATAGACCAGAGCCTCGGCTGGTGTGATTCTGTATCCTTCCCTTGCAATCAATTTAGTGCCATGGGAAATTCACTTCCAAAACCCATTTTTCATGGTGAAAACAGAAACTTTTCATGTAGTTTCTATCAAGGCTTCTGCTGCTGCTGCTAACGTCATCCCATCACTTGCAGAATCTCCAGCTGCTACAGATTCTTCTGCCATTGCGCCTTCAAGCGCCCTACTAGCAATTTCGCTATGACTGAGAACCACTTCGGCTAACTTTGTTAACCATATATCATTAAAAACTTTGTGCCAAGCAAGGCTCAGCCCAATCTTAGGTTTGGCAGGCCACTTGGCTGGTGTGCAGATGATGTTAATCATTTTTTTATTCTGAAAAGCTAATTGCAACCCTTTTTTTTTTTTTTTTTTTACTGGCTTATAATGGCTTTACGATAACCCAGCTGAGTCAAGTACTTTTTTTTCCTTTTAAAGAGACTTAACTCGCTTTTAAAGGAAGTTAACATGATTACCCGGGACAACATTTTGCAAATTTTTTAGTGATAGTCTTGTTCATGAATGTACACATTTCCTTTAAGAAGATATATGCCTAAACCGCAGTGCATGGACATGAGTCAATAAAGGAAGCAATTCTTGTAAGCTTGTATGCATCTATACAGTTTCTTTAAAACAGGCTATGGCAGCAGAATTGCATGACAAGATGCTGTCATCTGAAAACATGAACTGCTATATACTGGTATGTAATGTGGGATCAGTGAGGAAACCGGTAAACCAAGTCTAAATGGACTGTGTCAGTGCTTAAACTTCAGAATGTCTATAAAAATGTCACTAAGTTTTCAATTTTCAGTAAAAAAATAAAATAGAATCCTTCCCCCTTATTTTTATAGTCTCACATTTTCAAACTGAAGTCGAAGGTTTGTTTGGATCTTGGCAATTTGAACACCTGTGCAAAAATAAGAAAGGGAGGGAGGGAGGGAGGGGGTGAGAAAAACCTCACATTTTTTTTTCTCTCCTGTTTTTTTGCAACTGTCTGTATCTGTATGCAGGTCTTCAGGCAGCCTGAGTATCATAAGTTTTTTTACACAAACCAGTCTGGCAGAAGACTTAAGGAAAATGCACCTTTGGGCATAAAAATAAAATTCCAGGGTGACTTAAAAAGTTTCTCGGAGGCTGATTTTTGCTCTGTGCCAGTGCTATGTGATGCACTGGCTATATAAAAATGAAAAGGAGAAATTAAAAAGGGAAAAAAAGGAAAAAAAAATAATTTGAAGCCTGAAATAATGCCAAGAAGAGCATGTTCTGCAGGCTGATGAAGGGCAGAGCAATCAGAGCTACACCTCGGCACAGTAAGCGGAAAGCAGAGCAGCTGCACTGTGTTTTACCTTTTTGAAACTTCTAACAGGAAGCAGCCCTGACGTGAGGCAGGGAACCGGTCCTTCAAATGCTGGAAGGCTCTCGGTGTTTTCAGCACTCAGCACTTTGCAGGAGGCACCCACAACTTCTCCGGTGCCCAGCTTACAGAGGGTCCGGTCTGCTGCAGCTTCCGCAGCTCCAGATTTTCCTGTCTCGGCTTCCCCAGTGCTGGCCCAGAGGAGATGGGCGCAGCTTCTGCTAATCCTCCCCTTCTCCCAGGGTGGATTTCCAGCTCAGCCAGCAAAGCAGCTCAGCATTAGGCCAGTCTCCCTCCTAATACACTTTGGGGACTTTAAAAATTGTGCAACAGAAAGAGCACAGGAACCTCTCTGCCATACGTGGCAGCGGTATTAATAATGCCTAGTCACAGCCTAGTGACAGAAAAACACTGAATCACATATCAGATGAGATGTGAAATTCAGGACAGCAAAGCAAATTTATAAGTATCCCAAAGACCAAAATATAAGGGCTGCTGAAGCTCTATTTACATGAGCACAAACCTTGCTGCATGCAAACACACACATGCACAGACACCTGCACAGGCTTACACATACAAAGAACTTCTTGCTTTTTTTTTTTTTTTTCTTCTTGGTAGGCATGTTGTGGAAAATGTGTGTCTCTGTGGGTCTGGTGACATGCAAATGTTTATGTGGGTGTTAAAAAAAAATGGAGAAGGTGTGAGGCATATATTCAGAGAGCCAGAAAGCCACACACAGGCTTCTATTTATAGCACCCTCGTGGTGAAATAAAGAAAACGAACTGCAGCTTCTATCTGCTGCTCCCAACTGAAGTTTGACAAGAGCAGATAAAACCTCTTAGGGTCTCTTTGTAGTTTTAACTGACAACAAAAAGTGATGAGTTAGCTGTTTCCTTTGCGACCCTCTTAAGCAGGTGAAGAAGTCAACCGCTGTGCGAGAGAGGTGGAACAAGCTGACGCTGCCTCGGTGCCTGGAAATGCACTCCTTCCCCTGCAGAGCTTGGGTCAAAAAATAGAAATAGCAGTTGTTCTCAGCACAACGGCCAGATACTGTCTCCTAACCTGGATTCCCAACCCCAAGGTGAAGCATTCATGATCCAGGCACTTCAGGGTGTGTGGACATTTCCATTCCTTTCTAGATGCACCCGTTAGAAAGAGAAAAACAAAGATCCAGGGTCCTAGTATCAGAGTTGAGATCTGAGGTTATGGTTCAAACCCACTGATGATTTCTTATGCCAATAATAGAATGACTGCAGTTTTGCTCTTGCTTTTTTCTTCGATGGATTCTTCTAAAATACGATCAACTAGGTATTTGCTTACTGATGTGATCCTGTTGCTGCATATTATCTATTTTTGCAGCTTTCACTCATTGCTTTCCTGGGGGGACTGATTCAAATATTTTCCTGCTTGAAGCTGAGGTATTCAGTAAGTGAGTAGGCACCTCACCACCCACCTCTTTCCTCCACGAAGGCTGGTCTTTGCAGTCCTCGGTGCTGGCCACTCTTGCACTGGTGTAGGACATTGCCTCTTCCTCAGCTCCTCACTTCGTGACACTGTGCAATCCTCCAGGTGACACCACTTCTGTACAAATTGTGGGTTGCTCCATGAGGAGTTGGCAGCCATCAATTTTCTTTGTGTTTGCGTGGCGGAGGTGGGTTTGGCACTTGGAAAGTGACAGGGCTGGGAGCGGAACATCAAGATCCTGCCTTAGGTCCAGAGTTTGGCGTAGTGACGGTGGAAAAACTAACTTCAAGCTAAGCTCTTTTTTTTCCCTCTTTTTTTTTTTTTTATTTTATAAAACGTAAAAAATGCAAGTGGACAGAAATATTTTGTGAGTTGATATTGGCTACAGCACACAACCATCCCAGAACAAAAAATCTTGAATTTTTAAATAGCTGCAAAATTCCATTTTCATGTTTTAAAATGAAGTGTATTGATGTTTTTCTTTAACAGGCAGTTTTGATTCATAATTTGTGTCAGTGTAGTTTCAAAAAATAACATCTAAAAGGGTGAGAAAAAATGTACAACTGCATTCATTTTGAATGAAATCAATATTTTTGGAATTAATCTTCAAGCTCTTGACTCACTAAAAATTCAGAATATTTTCATTCTGAGTTGATCTGAATTGAATTTTTATCAAACTCTGCATTTTAAAAATTCAAGTGAACCGATAAATTAGTTATTTGCACAGTCCTAGGGTAATATTAAGCAGTGAGTTTTGCCTACTTCTATCTTATCTGGGATTGCTGGAAAAGCAATTATTTTGAATTTCTGTTTCATTCTAACATTTCTTTGTTTCATTCATTCAATATTAAAACTGCTTTGATTGAACAAACTCGTCACATGGTGCATTGTCTGTTCCTTGACTGGAACAGAGCATGTCTCTTGGGGATGATCAACCTTGAAGGTTTTTGATATCATTCTACTTGTATTTTTAGAAACATGTATGTTTAAAAGCAGTAGCCCTCTTGAGTGGACAAAGACTAAAGGTATATGCTGGTATGGACAGTGGCTGTGTACGCTAAAGTATAAGCTGTTCTGACATAATGCACTTAATATATTAATATAACTGCAATTCTTCGAGGACTACAATCCCTAACTGAAATTTTGAGAGCAGTATTACAATTGTTAGAGATAAAATTTGGACCTGGCCTCCTGGTGCAAGCATTACTTCTAATACATTCACTACTAAGAAATTCTTGTATTTTTTTTGGTGAATATTCCTTAGTATTCACTTGAATTTGCGTATTTTCTTCTCTGTCAATAAACTACTTTTATAGATAGTGATGGGGAGAGATCACAGGGACGTGACAAATGCTGCTGAGATGCTTTCCTTTCAAGCAATAACTGAAAGTGCACCATTTCTTTGCAAAATTCTTGTTTAATCTTGGGCACTTTTAATTCTGTCCTTATTGTCTTGCTTTCCTTGTGACAAAATTTGAGAAAATGTCCCTCTAGGAAAAAAACCCTCAAACCAGAACTTACTTTAAAAGCATAGGTCCTGCATAAAACCCAGCAATCAAAACACCCTCTGTTATAGAGGAAACCAGCAAGACCGTTGCAAAATAAAGAAGGTGGAACATGTTCCTCACTCCCACTTTGGTCACGTACGTAGACCAAAAGTCAATGTGAAAAGCTTGGCTTTGCACTCACCTATAGGTCAACAGGGACAAACAACTTAAGTCCCTAATGCATGTCAAACCACCACTGTGGGTGTGGGTGTGACACACGAGGACCCTGATTTGCACCATACTTCAGTTACCTAACTGTCTTGTTGGGTAATTTGCTCCACTGCAATGGCATGAGAAGCCTTGATCAAGGTCCTACCTGCGATGAGACATTGTCCTTGCCCCAGAGAGCTTTCAGCTGTAGGGACAAAGACAGCAAGGGGGGAAAATAATGGGGAAACTATTGCCCAGGGTCATGAAACAGGCCAGTGCTAGAAAAACCGCATTTCTCTCTCCTTCTACTGTGCCCATGCTGCCGTTGAGGGAGACATGGTGAAGACATGTCTAGTCCTGGGGTTTCTAGGCACATTTCTGTATTTGTTATTTTAGCATAGTTATGAAGTTTTAGATTAGGCACTGCGTAACTGTTGGTTCTCAGCCTAAGGTAAAGCACTTCTTGGTGTCCTCAGGATTTTAAACTTGCATTAGGTAAAACATGTTAAAGCACAGCTAAACTGCTTCAGCTAGCTAATCAGGGCAAAAATACAGGGAAGAGAGGTCCTTCAGTTTTGCCCCAAGGCAAACCCATGGTGAGGTGGGGTTCAGGGATGAAGGACTGACCTCAGCAAATTCACCCCAGTCAAAATAAAATGCTTTCTCTCTATTATAATTATAGTTTTACCTCAGGGTAACTCAGGCACCTCAGTCATTCTGAGGTTAAGAAAAAAACCCCAAACCCAGCTTTTTCAGCAGCAAAGGCAAGCCCTAACTGTAGACCTAGCTCAAGGGCTCACCTTCACTTGGGATGCTTGGTACATCAGCAGTGCCAATTAGTTAAATGCATTACAAAAATAATTGTGGGTATTCCTTCAGAGCTTACCCATCTCTTGTCTTTTCAAACTAGGTTCGTCTTTGGTGTAAATGAGCAAGGATTTAGCCAATGTATTGAGGAAGAGGGGAAGGCAGCAGTTCCTGAAACAAACTGCCAATAATTAGCAGCACATTTTCTAGAGCTACCCATGCATGGAGGTCTGTGAACTGTCTTTAGAACAGGAGCAAGGAGGTTTCATCGGAAACAGCAGTTCTTCTATAGTCTTCAGGTGCAGCATTTGGACTATTTTTTTTTTCCAATACAAAAAGCCACCCCCCTCCACCCCCCAGCTTGTACTAGATTGAACCAAGCCTGAGCGAAAGCTGGGTCTGGCAAAGCTCCAGCCGAGTGCAGAGGGTATGCTCAAAAGCAGGAAGCTGTGGCAAAGCTGAGTCGCTGAAAAGCTACTGGAGCTAATATGTTGTGGTCATGGGGATAGGCAGCAGCATCTGAGTAGTGATAGGAAGACTCAAAAGCACCTTCAAAACAGGCTTGAAAAATACTGCTGATCTTTGCACTTTGACTGGGCTTTTGTGCTCACGGTTATGCTTGAAGCATTTAGAACAACTTTTGCGTTGATGGTCTGGAGCGGTGCATATAGCTTATCCCTATGTGTGACGTGTGCCTTGCAGAAGCCTCGTTTGCTGCCCGTGCACTGAAACACAGAGGTAGTCTTTGAAGGTGAAAGGGATGCGTAGGATTGGGTTCATCTGGCAGCATTAGTGACGGCATCTGGGGCAAAGCAAGTCGTAAACACTCGCTGGTGAATAGCTGCCTTCCCCGCTCTTTCTGTGGCAGTGTGAAAAGCCAGATGTACACTCGTGGATTGACTAATTCTTTTATGGGGCAAAAAAAGGTACTGGTTGTGAAGCTAATAAAAAACACCAGGTGGTCAAGATATCATGGAGGCCCATTGTTCTAGGAGATTGTTTCATTCATTAATATGGACTGCGATGATGAGAACAGGATGCATAATATTGCCATGTGAGATAGGGAGCAAGGAGATGGAAGGGGCGAGGTAAGATGTCCCTTTCCTTCGCTGGCCGCCCTTGGGAGGGGGGGAGGGAGTGGCCATGTTTCAGATCTGAAGAACCGCTGCAAGCTGAGATAAAGGGACGACTTCCACCAGTTTCTCAGGGGAGAGGTAGCTGCTACCAAAATGCCATAGTTCTTTAGAGAGCTGCAGCCAGCACATGTGGAGGGAGGGACAAGCTCCTGTCTCCATATCTGAGTTTTGCTCTCTACTGCTCTGGGTGCCTGTAGGTGCCTGCCCTTATAGCTGTCTTTTTTTGCATATGGCCTGAGAGATTGTTTCACGTGTTTCTTAGTGCCTGGAGTGGCCATACAGAACCACCCGTGCCTGATGGAGACACAGAAAGTGATTTCTGTGGTCCTTACTCCACTGAGGGTCAGAAAATAGACGAATATCCAGGCACCACTTGTCCCAGTTGTCTGCTTTGTACTGACCTGTGGACCCTGGACAAACCAGCCAGGAATTACTGATAACCTGCATGCAGTTTTTATGTGGTTTGCAGCTTTTCAGCAGTGCCCTGCTCTCAAGTGGAGGAAACTGTGAGCATGTGTCAAGTGGGTTAGTGTGTCAAAACCCACTCTCAGATCATGCTCACTGCTTGTCCATCATCTGGGCTATAAACCCAAGGACTAGCCTGTTTAACCGTAAGTGCATAAAAGAAGGATCTGGTTGAAGGACAGAGGTAAGTGCTCAGAGAAGTGACGAAAGTTGAGTGGGATGGGTCTGGACCTAACTGGCCACCTCAGGGCTCTGTGAAGTGTAATGCTTTGAGTCTGCTTTGTGTTCTAGTGTGGTCCCAAGGCAGCTGGGATGAAGTAGAGAAGCATCTCACCATCAGCTTCAAGCTGGGGCCTTTCTGGGTAGCTAGGTCCTTCGTGCCAAATCTGCAGCCAGTGAGGTGACCAAGCAGTGATGGAGCTGGTACTGTCAAGCCTGCTCTTACATCCCAACACAGAAGTAGATTTGCATCAGCTGCGCAGAGTGCAAAACATGCTGTCTGGTCCAAAGTATCTTCCATGCTGTATCTCTTCTGTGGGATCACATTCAGGGATCACATACTCAGCACCACTCTCAGATGGTAAGTGGAGGAGACAAAGAAATGAAGAGCAAAAATCTTTCTTTTTCCTAGAGAATATGCTCTGTAGCTTGCTCTAGAAGCAGAGTTAAAAAAAAAAAAAAGGAAAATAATTTATGTTGGCCTGAGCTGTGGTTTGGAAAGAGAAAAGGAGAAAAGAAACAAAACAAAAACACTGGCCCACAAAGAAGAGAAAACAGGAAAGGAAAAGAACAAAACATCCTGTACACAGCAGCCAGTCAGTCGAGGAGGGAGGGTCCATGTCATCTGCATTCCTCAGCTGAAGTGGGCACAGGCAACCCTGATCAAGTCTGCGTGGCTCAAACCTTTCCTTTCCTTTCCTTTCTTCAGGCTTTCTGCTCACGTGATCAGGTGATGCCTCCTGTTTATCCCCGAGCTGGATCAGCAGGACGAAAGGTGGTTTCAATACCTGTCCTCCTCCCTAGATGACATTTCGCAAGGAGTGAGAGCAGTGTGGCATCTGCAGGCTGCGCCACTCCTGGCTCCTCACCTGGGATGAGTATCAGGGAGCCCCTGTCCCCACTGGGCACTGACAGATGTAAGCTCACTTTGCCCTGCTCCGAGATGAGGGGCAAGCACTGAGCCTGAGGCTGTGTCATGCAGTCAGTGCCATATTGTGGATGAGCCAACAAAATATATAGCCTGAACTGGAGCCAGCTCTGAGCCTAAGCTGAGAAACTTGGGTCTCTCTGCATGTGCCTGTGCAAAATATGCCTCTTGTTCTTCATTGCAACAGCTAACCCGAGAATGAAACCAGTGTGGAGACCTCGTTGTTGTCTCAGCTCAAGAAGGAGCCAGTTTGCAGGGTGGGGTGGCTGGGATGGGTCCGAGAGGGACGTTGAAGCCTGTGCTGTTTGTGCTGTTTATTCCAAGGTGAGGATGCAGCATGATGCTAAGACAGCATCTTTCAGGAGGCCTGAAAGTCAGGTGTGATCAGTAGTTTTGACTGGGGAAACCTCTCCTTTAAGGGATCCTTTACTAAGCCCAGTTAAACACTAGTCAGGCGCCCCTCTCCTGGTCATTGTTTGTGTGGTCTTGCTGAAGTGGATGTGATTTTCTCCAAAACCCATAAATGTCACTTCTTAATCAGTTCCAGAGTTACTGCCACTCCTCCAAGCAGGCTGCATGCATGAATCTATCACTGAGCGGCTGGAGCTAATCCCCTCCCCTGCCTTTCCTTCTGGAGAGGGTAAAATTTGTTTTTGAAATAGGGGCAGAGCATTTCCAATGAGTGGTGGATGTGGTCTTGTAGCTGCGAAGTCGGGCATGCTACTTCTGCCCCACCACAGGCAGAAGGGGAGGATGGACCCTTCACCTATCAGCAAGAGGCAAAGCCTGAATGAATTCCCCAAAAGATGATACTCATGGCACGGTCCTTGAGGTTAGCTAAACTGGCACAAAAGTGCACACAGCTTCTCCTTACATGACTTCACCAAACTTTGAAGGCAACATACAAGAGGTGACAGCATGTTCAGCTTCTCCCATGGATTTTGCCTTGGTTGTCCCTCTAAAAGTATTCCAAGAGAGTTTTTTTTCCTCTGCTTTTCCTGTTGAAGTTCTCTCTACTGAAATCTTAGAAGAAGCATGTTCATTTAAGAACAGATGTAGCAGATGCAATTTGAACTAGCTTCCCCATCTCCCAAAATCCCTTAAACTCGGGGAAAGAAATTTTTAATAATGACAGATTAGTTATTTAGGTGCTTTAAGAGGTGCTGCCTTCGTACAATATCATTTACTATAATTCCCTGCTATCCCTTGTCCTCTCACTTCCACCTCCTGCCATCCCATACCTTCTCTTTTCCAGTTTGTTTATTTTAGAGTGCAAAGCTACTTAGAAATATTTATTTTTGGATCAGCTACTGATTCACTTAGTGACTAACTTATTTATCACTTGGTGCCTCACTTTACCTACACATTAAGAAGGATTAATAGTACCTGCTTTTCAGGGCTGTTAGCAGTCTAAATCAATTCATACTTACAATGTTTATAAAAAGATTTGAGATCCTTGGTTACTGCAGGCTAGGGAGCTGCAAAGTATCTTAGTTTAACTTAAAAGTGGTTGGTTTTTTGTGTAACATTACATTATAAAAATACAAGAAACCTTGCGATTAGTTGGAGAGTCTGTTATTCCCAGGGCTTAGTTTATATTCCAGTTCAGATACAAGCATTTTGTCTGCATATTTTTTCCCCTGATATTTCAATCTGAGTTAATGTCCTGATCTCCTTTACTGAGAAATGTTGGATGGTGGGAAATGCAGCAGTGAATATCACAGGGTGGATAACAGAACTGTGCAGTGTTGTTTGGTGCTCTCAAAAAGCTGATGTGCTCTTCTTCAGAGGTGACTGCATTTTGTTGTTATTACTGCAAAATACATAGCCAAAAAGTTAGGTTTAACATTAGAATTTGTGACAGTATTGTGCATCTGCTGGAAATATTTTGTTGGCATTGTGGGAGATTGCTGCGAGTCTATCAGGAAGAGTGGAAGGACAGCAAACCAGGAGAAGGCACAAGGGGAGTGTCTCTAAATGAAACCTGAAATCAGTCTGCAATTATTTCATGTTTACTGAGTAATCTACCAAACGATAGTGCCAGTGAGCACATCTGCTACTGATACCACATTGCTATGCAAATATTACTTACAGAAGGGGTATATTTGGACTTGAATATCAGTATGTGGACAGATTATCAGTTTGGTTATGCTAAAAATAGCTCCACTGAAATTATTCAAGACTTCTTATTCTGTTGCCTTGTCTCCTATGAAAGGACTTGACTGGTTCGTATAATGCAGAAAATGCAGTTTTGGGGAAAATAAATGGGTGGGATACCCGTCGCAGTGGAGTTAATGGGAGTTTTGCCTTTGATGTTAATGGGTGTAAGCTTTCATCCTCAGTCTTGTTGCTGCTGGACTGAGGGCCAAATCTTAAAATCCAACACGGTGGATTCCTGTGTTTGGGAATCTCTCAGTGGAGGAGCCAAGCAGGGTGACAGAGCAGTTGAAATATCAACAAGGTAGAATACGGAGAGAAGTGGGTTTTGTGCTGCCTGATCCAAAGGCAGTTACACCCACTCGTCTTCTAACATCACGTAGAAGAGCTGCAGAGTGTGAGATGAAAGAGTTGCTGACAGTAACTGGGGACCACTGGCCCTGACCTCAGCCCTGTCTATGGGAATGGTGGGAATTGCTTCCACAGTGGCTGTGGCCACCTGAGGGTCTCCCCTGATGGGAGAATTGGTGAACTTTCTGATTGCGTGCATCCAGCATCACAAAACACAGTAGCCAGAATATGGCCCAAAACAAGGCCTCCCTTTGACAAGAACTTTATTTTCTGGACTTTTAGCCTGTTAGCTGTTGCCCTTTTTTTCATCTCGGCAGACTGCAATAATTATCCAGATGTCATATATAGGGAGGCCACGAATTATTAACAATTAACCGAGCTCTGGAGTCACTGCCAAATATTTGCTGGTTTGTAGAGGAAGCCTAAGTGAGTAAACCATGCTGAGTGACAATAGCTCTGCTTCCCAGCCAGACTGAACAGCTCGTAATGTAACTCAAACGTTTCCTCTTTCCAAGCTTGCTTATAAAAGAGCAGACAAGGAAAGGGCAAAAAGGACATTTAGAGGAACGCAAGACTAGAAAAACAACCACTGATGTAATGTACTCTCTAAACTAAACATAAGGCATGCACTGTTGCAGCCATTTAAATAATGGTTTAAAAGAAAACCAAAACAAATAGACACATAACTTTGTCTACTTAGTCTTGAATACTGAAAGAAAAAGTGTGAGCAATTCCATGTTGGATGTCTAGGAAATATTTGCCTTGCACTATGCATGTCCTGAGTCATCTCTGCTCCTGATAGAGAGAAACATCAAAAAGTAGAAAAGTTGGATGACAGAGAAGGCATAGAGTTGTGCATGGGAACCAGAGCACACAAGGCAGAGGAGCAACAGAAATATCATGGACCTCTGATGACCAACTTATGTGGTCCTACAAGGCCCAGCTGAGATGATGTCTTCATTATGCAAATGCACAGTAAAGGGGCCGGGCTTTAGAAAGAGCTTAGAAATTGAATCAATAGGATAGCAAGAGGAGGATTAATTTACAACCCAATTTCACAGAAGGATAACTAAAGTATGGAAAGATCAAAGCTTCTTTGCTGCCTACGTTTTTCCACACGTCTAATCTGGCCTGTTCACTGACACCACTTATTGCAGCAGAGTTAAGTAGATGCATTGGTGTTTTCAGGATTGGGACCTATGCGACTTGCCCAAAATCACAGAGGAAGTGTGTAGGAATAATACCCTCATCTCTCGAGTCCCGCATCACTCTCTCAACCACAAAACCATCCTTCCTGTCTCTGCATAAAGACAGAGCTGACAGAAGTGATTTTATGTACACATGCACATACGCATAGTGCCTTATAAGGATTATAGACACACTAAGGTGAAAGTTTCATTAGAAATCACATAAATTCAGTAAGTCTCAGAGTGATGGTTTTTTTGTATAAAGCAACCTTGTTTCTCTTTCTCTTCTTTCTCCTCCATCAACGTTCTCCTATTTCAGACATCATAACAGCACTTGCTTTTATGAGGTTTCTGACCACATTTTATGGAATGAAAGAAAAATCACATGAATCTGAGCTGGAGCAAAGCCATAGAGCTTGATTTCATAATGCAAATCATTACAACTTTGGTGCATCTGGTATGAGTCACTGGTATATTTAATTGAATTTCTTTGTATGTGAAGAGAATACTTTTCTCAGGGAGGGTCCAAAGTAGAAACAATGAGAAATTGGTCCTCCCTCTGTCCTGAATACTCACATTCAATACAAAAAATGGCAACTTTATCAAAGTTACCCAGCAGACTTTGGTTAGAGTTAGTAGAGCAATTCTGTGTTAAACTAGCACACAGCTGGTCTATGTTTTCAAATGGTCTTTAATAGAGATGAAACTGGTAGATGACAAGTTCAAAGCATACAAAAGGAAAAGTTTCCTCTTTCGCTGTGTCACTGAGCAGTGGAATTCCTTGCTGCTGTGAATTGCCTGGATACTAAGAAGTTTACAGAGATTAGACAAGCAATTGCACAAATCTGTGACAGAAAAGATCATCTGGGGCTGTGGGTTACAAAGATACATTTCTGCCTCAAGAAGTCTCTGAGTCACAAGTTGCTTGGATGAGGGATAGAAGAGTACATTAGTGAACTCCAAGGTATTAGAAATGCTCAGACTTGGGCTGTCTTTCCATTAAGTTAGTAAAAGCTGATACCAGTGAAAGTAAAGAGAAGCCCGTGGACAGGTTGGGCTGTTCAGTCATCTAAAAGACAGGCAATGCATTTAATCTGGTTGTGTAGGCTTACTCTTCATTTAATGGGCAGACATAGGAACCTCTAGAGACTGATTCATCCCCTCCTAAGGTAGAAGTCCAAGATAAGTGGGGTCAATCACCCACTGTCTCACTTCATGACTTTAATAGAAGCCAGAGTACATAATTTATTTGGGATGTCTAGGGAAGGATTCAGTTAGAGATTGAAATTTTGGAGGTCTACATGTGAAGTAGGTGCTTTATCTCTCTTAAGAGGAAACAGAGATGTAGTAAAGAGTCTGTGGAACCTGTGTTTCATTTTACTTTGCTGTAGACAAATTTAGTCAACTGCATACCTCTAAGTTGGCAGATTAGTTGGTGTTTATTGCTGTCTGAGCTATCCTAGTGGATCTGGCCTCACCTCCAGCAGATAGTCTGGCTACAGGTGCCATATCACACCTGCCAATCTTGGATATATTAGGTCATCTCAGATGACACTAGCTGTCTATGTTTAGGCAACTGAATCACATCCCTGCTCTCCATTTATTGTAGTGAATTTACACAGGCTTCAATTCAGTTGCCCCAAAATGGTGCCTCGTACTCTTTGAAGTGCCCTATGGTATTTCTTTTTTTTTGTTTTTGAGCACCTCTCCAGAAGGGCATGGGCTTCCCATAGGTTGTGTTATTTCTACCAAATGTATGGATGGCTTGGGTAGCCTACCACTTCTAAAATTATAGTGGACATCTATGTGTGAGCGACTGAATTAAGCCCATAATTCACACATAAACATCTACACACAGGCATGTAAATTTGGTGTCTGCATCTGGAGCTGAATCCCATTTCTGTCTTCTGGATGACCAAACCGAGGTAAGACAAGTTCTACAAAAAATGATTTTGAAGAATTCCACCTTAAGAACAGGAAGAGCACAACACCTTCTAGGAGTACTCAGCATGTTCAATAAGGAGCTCTTCCTTTTTATCTCTTCTCCTCAGCATTTCTTTCTCTAAAAGTCTTGCTCGACAGCAGGTGTAGATCTCCAGCTCCTGAATGAGAGGCACTTGTTCACAAAGGACCCCTCCAGAATTAGTAATAAATGTCTCATGCCTACAAGTAATAGTTTGTACTTTTAGAAATGCATAAACCATAGAGGTCTTTTTTTCACAATTTAGCATTTCATAATAGTGGAAAAAAAAGTTTCTTAAATTTGTAACACAATAAAAAAAGCCAGCTGCTACTTTACACTAGCTCTTGATACAGTAAACGGAAAGTGACTTTTAATCACTGGTTGGCCATTAGTTTGACAGAGCCTCTTCATCACAAACTGCAAATCACTCTTTTACACACAGAAGAAATTTTTATTTTTCTCAGGAAGAAAAAAATCCCCGCTGTTTCCAAAGATCTTTGACAGTTAGGTTGGCTTAGCTCAAAGCTTCTCAGTTAGGGCACATTGACATAGATAGGCACAAATGGATGAAGCTCATTTTGCCTACACTCCAAGCTGGCTGGCTGTAGGCCAGCTCTGAACTGGAAGCCAGAAATCATGTTAGGATGGAGCTTTACCCAAGCTAATAAGATCTATTGAAGGCATATGCTGAGAAGCAAGACGTATCAGTTTGGGCAATGCGTCATTTTCATGTAGCTACAAAACTTCCACGCAGGGATTCCTGGTCCTGTGTACCCATGTCCAGGTGCCTTCAACATCACTAATGGGGGCCTCCAAGGAGAAAGAACCATATTAAAATTAGTCCAAAGTCCACCAAGAACTTCTGCTGACATATTAAATGTTGGATCAGGCCCATGGTCAAAAGGGCTTAGGCTGTTCCCTCCTTAAAAAAATATACAGCTAGGGCTTAGAGGAAAACATCGGTCTGGAGATTCCTATCCAGCATATTTGGCTTTATAGCTATTGACTATTCCCATTTACTCTCCAACTGGCTTGTAGCACCAGGCTGGAGGAGACTAGCTGGTCATCAGGGCAGCCTGCCTGTGCTCTGCATGCCATGCAGATATAATGGTGCCATTTGTATGTCATAACATACAACGACTCAAGGCTTGTTTGCTTTTCTCCACTGAGTGATAATCCAATACAAAGCCCCTGGAGATTTCAACAAGCCTCACACTCTTGAAGCATAGATCTGAAGAATGCTCATGTGGTCTTCCACATGAAACATATTAATCTACATACTTTGTTCATGCACTGCAAGGTACGATGTGGAATGGTCTCTTATACATCCCTGTGCACATTTGAAGGCTTCAGTACTGTAGAAACTGAAGCTGAGACACATAAGCAACCCTTCTAAGCTTATCAAATACTCCTCCTTGGCCTGGCGTCCAACCATTTGGTCTTTGGAAGTCCTCTGAGTCCTCATGGAAAATGTTCTAAACTGCATGTCACTTTTTAATAATGAAAATAATTCAAGGACTGAAGGACAGCATGAAAGATTGCACACATGGGGTCTTTTTTCTCTCCAAATATTGATCTAATCAAAACAAAGCCTTGAAATGAAAATGCCCCTTCGATGGTAATTATGGTCCTGAGATCACAGTTAAGTAGCAGGACATCAACAGTTAATAGTGCAGAACCTGGTTCTTCCTAACTGGTGTGAATTGATAGTAAAGCTAGGGACATCAAATGCATGATACTGATGTGAAGCCAGCATGAGTGAGAGCAGAATTAAACCTCTAGTGAATTATCATTACTCTGAATTTCTCTGAGTTCTGGCAGGTTTATGGCAAGGTCTTTACAATATTTTAACTTTGCATTTTTGTATGTGTGTGTTTAACGTCCTTTCTATTTGAATGCTGCATAACCACAGCGTGTTCCCCAGGGGCATCCCTCCCACATATACATGAAGTTCTGCTTAATGTTTCACTTGGATTTATTTGAATCTTTTATTATTACAGTACTGAATGAATACTTGCATTAAAAACACTTGTCCCAGTAATTTCACCAAAAGTTTTTTTTTTTAAATTACTTCATCACATGGAGGCATTGACACTGTAGATACAATTCATTGCTGCAGAGATTCTGAAAAACTAAAGTTTTGTCTAACCACAAGATTTTAATAGTCTAATTAAATACATATAAAACCAAGTGTTGTCAGGTCCTACTTGAACACTTAAAACTTTAGATGAAGCTTCTATTGATTAAAATTGTTTGGGAGAAAAAAATCTTTTGAAATATCTTTTCTGATGGACCCATTTTCTGAATGGAATTGGAGGGTGTTTCTGAAAAACCTAACAAGATCAGAAGATTTAAAGCACTTCACAAATAGTGCTCAGCACCTCACAAAACAGAAGCTTTTATTTTTGTTTTCCCCAGCTTGGCACAGAAAATATATATACACTAATTCTCAGGACGATTTAGATTATCTTGGGAAGGACTATGTGTCTACTCTGAAGTCCATATATTTTAATGGATCAAATTTAACTGATTTCAGCTATTCTGTGTAGATAAGACCTGTGTATGGATGAGGTATGGAAGTCTTCTGCATAAGAGAGTCATTGATTTGACTCATTGTTCCTGCATTGGGACCTCTTTCCCTATCACAGACAACACAAAGCTGTGGTTTCTGCACCACCATGAGACATAGATAGTATACACGGCTAACTGGGTAGCTGGCCAACCGTGTCTGGGGTTTTGGGTCCTGGGGAGGGGAGGAGAGAGGATGGAGAACTGCAAAGCAGCCTGGGAGTTTGTAAATCAAGTTTACAAGTCTGAAGGGTTTCACTTAGCAAACTGGGTTTCTCTCATGTGTTATTGTGTCCCTGTTACTGGTCTTTATTTAATTTAATTTTTTTTTAATTAAAAAAAAGTCTTGTTTCATAAGAAAACACAAATTATTCAATTTCACTGTCAGTGAGCCAGTCATTTATTAACCTGCTAATTTAAATTAAACTGGGGGAAAAGAAGGAGGAAGAGGAATAGTAGCTCAAAGATATTACATTGCTACAAAATCTGAGAAAAGAGTTTGACAAATCAGTGCTCTCATCGAGAGATTACCCCGAAGAGAAAGGCATTGGTCTAAACTCAGCAATGATATTAGACACTGGAGAACTCACATAAGTAGTAGGAAACCAGGATAACAGGTTTCTTAGTTTTCACTGGCCTAGAAAGTGAAATATTCTTAGCCCAAAGAGAGTACGTGAGGAGCAGTGCTTTTTGCATCACTTTTAAGCACCTGTTATCGTTCACTATTGCAGAGCAAAACGATGGTTTTGCCACAATTGCTTGACACCATCACAAGGACAACAACATCAAGTCATACTTTAGAGTGGCCCCCTCTTCCCAGGTTGAAGTTTAGGTCACGCTAGATGTCCGGACCCTCTCTATAATCAGCGAGGAGCAACAAGAACTTCCCCAGGGTGATTATCCCATCCTAAATGAAATGACTGAAAGAGGTAGGCTGACTAACCTTTCAGGGCTGCCATGTTCTCCACTGAGTATAGAAAAGATAAAGATATAGATATATTCTACTTATCCTAGAAAGCAACAACTGAGAGGAACCACATGGTAGTTAATTCAAGACCAATGGCTAGTTGTCTCCATGACATTGCAAAAACCCCTGGCAGGAGGTGACCTGAACTGTCCACCACCCCCTTCACCTGTGTCACCATGGCAGAGTGTGACAGCTAAATTAACCACCAATGTTAACTGGATTTTTTTGTTTAGAACTGGGCAGAGTCCCAGCATCCTGGGAAGAAAAGGGCTGTTCTTGTCCAGCCTGGTCAAGATAAGATCCAAGGGAGAGGTTTCACTTGTAGGCAGAAGGAACCTGAAGTGCATTTTAAAAAAGTGGTTTTCCACTCCAAACTCCAGGTCTCCACTCAGCCAGTCATTGGATTTCCCAGCTGCTCTACTAAAAATAAATTGATGAAAATGAAAACTTTCTCTTGGCAGGGATTTTGACAAGTGTCTAATGTAGACCTGTGCTGATGCAGTCAATGAGTAATAATATCAGCATAGCCAGCTATGGGAGAGGTTTTTATTTTTCCTTTTTCTTTTTCCTTAGGAAGAGGGAGGGCTGCACTGCAGCACATTATTTACAGTACAACATGATTCAATTGCCAGAGGGGGGAAAAAAGTCAACCCATTGTTCAAGGACTATACATGGATTGAACATTAAGAAGTAAATTTCCCTGCCTGAAAAACGTAACCCTTCCTCTTTCCCTTTGGCACGGCTTCATCTGGAAGCTTTACATCTGAAACTTGGTTTCAGAAGGCAGATCAAAATCCCTGCTCAGGTCAGACACAAATGAAGGCCATCTTTGTTGCATCTTAAAGAAGGAATTTTTTTGCCTTACAGAGTAGGATTTTCTATTGTTTTTTAAAGAGTGGATTTGTTACAGTTATACAGAAAGCTGCAAATGTAATTGAAGCACTACTGGGTTACACTTTTTCTTTAAAGTCCCTTTGACTGATTTTTTAAAAGCAATGGATGTAAACCCAAAGAAGACGACCAGTTGCAGCTGCAGTGGGGATAGGATGTGCTCAGCCTCATGATTGCCATCATGTCCTGTGTCAAGGCCTCTAGAAGCTGCAACAAGCTGCACTCTCTACTGACTATTGAGATGCACAGTCCATCAGGCTTGGGTAGTCATCCTTAAAACAGTAAAAAGTGGCAAACAGAAAATAATAAATACAAAAAGTAACCATGAAAGTCTGGAAAATATTTAACAAGCCTCGCAGTTCTCATCTTGTGAGAACATGCATCAGCATGCACTGAGGACAGACAAAATGAGATCTCTTCTGTAATTCTGAAACCCCTTTGGAGGATGAGGGAAAGTGTTAAAAAACTTTTGTTATACAGCTTTCAAAATCAAATTATGACTTACTTGTGGCATACTTTGTTGTATGAAGTAGTATAATAGCCGAGTAATTAGTTGGAAGAAAATATTTTTTTTCCATCAGTTTATAGACAGTGTTGAGACTGCCAAAATGAATGAAGCATCATATGCAAATGTTGATGTATTGTAGAAGTATAGCTTGCTGAGCCTGGTTGCAAATTCCCAGAGAGTGCTGATAAAATATCTATCTAGAAATATCCAGGCCTTGCAGTAATACCTCGCTTGGTATTGCATGTCATACTCACTGAATATTTGCAAAAAATGGCTGCATGAAGCAAGCATTTATTTTTTACATAGCCATTAATGAACATTTCCAGATTTATTTTTCTGGTGTTGCTTTCTCTAACTGAATTACAAGTGCAAAAACAAGATTGTGGTCATATCATGTTTAAACAGGCAAAGTTTCAAACATGAAGCCACATCTATTATTCAGCACCGTCTTCTAAAAACACTAAAAGATACCCTTTTGAACTTTGTGGTTATTTTTGTCAAAAGACAAAGCTTCTTCAGGTTGAATTTTGCTCTGAAACCAGGGTGTGAGTAACAATTATATTGCTTTGTGTGTGGTGCAGTGTTACTGCTTGCTAATCTAACAGCTCAGTGCTGGTAGAAGCTGTAATTGCATTCCCTCTTTCCTTCTCTCCCTTTGCTTCCTTCCTCCTGTCACTGGGCACCATCAGATAATCCAGTCCCTTCACTTGCTGAAACGCACTGGACCCTTTGCTGAGCTATTCCTGTTCTGTAGCTTGGCAGAAAACAACTCGGTCTTATTGCTATGTTAGTTTTTTGCCAGTTGAGCGAGCTGATCTGGCTCAGAAAGGGACCTGAAGTGCCACAGGAGCTGGTGGCAGTAGTGGAAGGATGTAGGCAGAAGTGAAGGATGAGGAAGGGGGGGAGGAGTGAGACCACCCCAGCTATGGCACTTAAATTAGTTCAGCTGTGTTGTACTATGTGTGGCTACGCGGAGATTTGACTGAGTCAGTCTTCTCTGCACTCATGGTAGAAATTAATGAAATAAAAGATGCACTTAAAATAAGGGTTGAGAGGTTACACTGTTTGCATCTTTAGGCATTTAAAAACTTCTGTAAATCTGGCTGGATTCAATTAACTTTAATTTTAGACTCATGTTCAACCTTAAGTAGGAGTGTTGTCTCCCAGAGTCCAGTGAATACGCTAATCTGCTTCCATTTTAATGCATACTTATGTTCTTTGCTCAGGATGGGTAGAGGAAAGAACCTGATAAAAAATTAATAAACACAGATTAGCTGTGTGCACCAATTCTTTTCTGTGCTGTATCAGCAACCTTGCCTCACCGTCTTCCTATCCATTATCAAATGAGGTTTTCTTTAGACTATGAGATAGATATGAATTCAGAGATGGATCCTGAAGGTTGGTAAAAAGCATGAAAGTAGCTTTAGGGAGTTAAAAGCTTTCTGAATAATTATTTTTCTAGAACTATCCAAATAGATGTAAAGTTAGGGAAGTTGTTCTCCTTATCTACAAGGACAAGAGTTCAGCTGATGGAAATTTGAGCTGAAAATTGTGCAAGAGTAGAGCAACTGGAATGAGAAGTCGGGATTATTGTAGCATGGGAGATTCCAAATCATGATTTTTTTTGTCTCCTGTTGGTAAGAAAATGAAAAACCACCTGCACCGCCAAAATTCTGAAATGATGTGTAGGATAAGTGGAATTGACCATTTCATTTTGACTTCATTGATTTGACTTGTCTGTTTTGATCTATAATCTAATCCTGGACTAAAGTAGAAATGTTTTTAAATATGGCAACAATACTTGACACAAGAAATTTTCATTGTAACAATATATTTAGATTTTATTGCAATTAATTTTTTTTTTAAATATTGATGAGATGAAATCATTATTTTCTGAAAGAATAAAGTTGTTAATCCCAACTGAGACATTTGGCTTGAATTATCTCTGACTTGCAGTTATCTAATTTAGGAATGGTGCCATAAAGCCACCTGGGATAAAATCTTGAAACTGAGAGGGGAGTGTGTGTAGTGAAGGGATCTCTTAACTGTACCTATTAGTATTGATTGGCTCTTAGTCTTCCAAAAGTGGCAGCAGTTATTTCTTGCCTTAGTTTCCAAACTGAGGGCTTTTTCACCATCCTACACTTTTCAAAAGTCTTTCACAAGTCTTTTTTTTCAAAAGTATTTAAATAGATCTTAGTGCTCTTCCATCCAGTGTTGTGAATAAGAAAAGGAAGAAATAACTGCGGTTTCCGAGAATGTGATCACCTGGTTTTCGTGACCATATATTTTTTTTAATTTGCTGAATGTCTCATTTGCTCTGTGATAGGCACTTTAGGAGGAATATTGAAGAGGTATATTGGTTTTGGGGAAAGGCACTGGACAGAGGTCTGCAAGGTCTGAGTTCTGTTCTTGATACCTGAACTGGTTTCTGGAGCCATGCAGTGGTATCTACAAAACTGAAAGAGCAACTGGAGGCTATGATACCTTTGTAAATCTGGGCTTTTGTGTTGCCTTCCCCAGCTCTACCACATAGCACAAAATAAATTCTCATTTTTCCTCTCTTTTATTTGTTTTACTTTTAAAAATGTTTTTCTTTTTTTCAGTCCTTTCTCTGCTCACACATATGGCTAGTACAGAGTATTTTAAGGTGTCTAGTTGTTGATCCATACAAATACTAAGAGTAAGAAAACATCAGAAGAACTTGCTTTCTTTGACCAACTGTACTAACACACGTGGAACGACCAGTTGCCAAGACTCCAATGTTATCCTCCACTGGCCAAGCCCAGAAGGAACGAGGATATTAAGTTTTATTGGCAGAAGCATCTGAGGCATTCCAGCTTTAAGAATGAGGATCACCTGAACATAAATAAAAAAGTCAGATTCCATCCCTTACAGGGCAGGTGGCCTGAGTATCTTATTTTGGAGACTTTCTGGGATTGCAAATATCCATCCAGAAATGGAGGTAGAGAATGAACGAGGAGCATACAAAAGAAGTAAAGCCAAGTTCCTTCTCAGTGACTCTGATACATAAATAGCATTTACTGAGCACTGAGATTAGCACCTCACTGAGGCCACTGGTGGGTTTGCAGATTTCATGGTTTTGCTGTTGCCTGGTCAGAGGGAGGTGGAATGAGCAGCACCATCTTGGTAAAATTTTACCATATCTCATACATCTTTCACAGTAGGTCTGCAAATTCTTTTTTAAAGATCAATGTCTACCCTTTCAAATACAATGAAAAAAAAATTGA
This sequence comes from Nipponia nippon, assembly GCF_047370975.1. Lineage (NCBI taxonomy): Eukaryota > Metazoa > Chordata > Aves > Pelecaniformes > Threskiornithidae > Nipponia > Nipponia nippon. The sequence continues at coordinate 5,647,665 of NW_028262347.1, forward strand.
TTGAAGACCTGTGTCTTGTAAGATATTAAATGCTCGCAAATTTTCTCAGAGTCTCCTTTTAATTCCATACTACCATTTTTTCTTGCAGAAAGAAAGTTTAAGGTATTCATTTTGCCCCTGTGGCCACCTGTACTCCTTGCCCCATCTCTCCTCAGCACCAGCCTTTTCTTAACCAAGTTTGTCCAAGTGTCTCAGAACTAGCACATCTATACCAGCTTAATGAAGATAAACAGCCAGGTAGGGGAGAAAGATCCCACAAGACTGTCCTCATAAGTATAAGCTCAACATTATAAGATACCAGAGAATTCATGTTCTGAGAGATGTGTAACCAATGTTCAAACCATGCCAAAAGCCTTGATCAGAGCCCGTACCTCTGGAGATGTCAATCAGCCTGTAAGCCACGGTTTTAATCTTCCTGCCTCTGTTCAGTAGTGCAAGTAAACTGGAATCATATTTCATGAAGCAGTAGAATCGTAGAAATATTTTGGTTGGAAAAGACCTTTAAGATCATTGAGTCCAACCGTAGACCTGGTCTCCACTGATGCCTGAACATGATAAGTCTGCTAAGGAGATGAGCTTATCCAGTTAGGATCATTAGTCTTCTCAGTTTGACTGGGAGAAATCTCGAATACCAACACTAGGCTTACGATCTGACAAAAGCTCTTGGACTATTTTTCCATGGATTCAAGCACAAATGCATTGCTCAGCTCACAGAACAAAAGGGCTAAATATTTGGACATTCATTTAATTTGGGGGGAAAACCTACTTGCAATGCCTTGTTCACTGCTGGATTTCCATACTGCCCATGAGACAGTCAGTTAGGGCTGCCTCCACGTAGGTTAGTGAGGCCTTACTGGATGAGATTTGCCAGCTAGAAAGCATCCTATGGAAGGATATGTTGTTGATATCTGTCTTAACACCTCCATGGGATTCAAGTGCCTCTCTATGTGCTTACACAAAGCTCTTACTTTGTGCACAGGTTCACAAAGCCATATGCCACATGAAGCGCATGGGGCTGTCCTCCCTTCCTGTGCTGCTGTCAAATAGCTCAGTTTCCACTTCCTCCGGATACGTAAGACCCACGGCTACGTTCCTTGCAAACGAGATCTGAAGGAGCAGCGCTACTGAGTGTCCAGGTATGCGAACGCAGCACCTTCTAGCTGGTGTCAAACTGGCACGGAATCGTGATTTTAGATTAAAAGATGCATTTGCATAAGGAGGGCTCAGAGAGAGAGATGTTAACTGTACAGTACATGGGAAACTTATGGAAATTACATTTGCAGACAATTAAAGGTCACATTGTTTAGCTAAGTCATAACCAATCACTATGAACAAGGAAGTGATTACTGCTCTGGACTATATTAATTTTTAATTCCATTAGTAGAATAAATGACAGTTTTTGTATTTTCCTTTTCTCTTGATACATAGCAATGAGAATGGTAAATTACTTCTGAATTCAAAGTAACTGAACAGATAAGCTTCTTTCCATGCTCTTTGGCAAGAAAACCCTTCCTAACCTTAGCTAACCAGTAAACATCCTGGCAATCTCCTGAAATGATGCATTAATGGACTAGAACAGGGTTATGTTTATCTGATTATCTGAGGAACGTTTACAGAAGTGCAAGTGTAACTAAACAAGCCAAATTACAGTTTCCCCATCAGTCCTTCTGTGTCTGATTTGGTGGAAAAAGAGTGAGCTGCTGTGTTAGGTTTTCTCTGACTTGGTCTCTAGGAATAAAAATTGTTCTTAGGTCCTTGAAAGTTGGGCATCTAGTCCGAGCTCCTTGACTGTAGCCATAGGAAGCTTGCAAAAAGAAATGGGCGCCTCAAAAGGCAGTCTGTCTCCTCCAGTCCCAGACTTATCCTGCCCTTGTGCAGTTCAGTAGTGCTAATGCTGCTTCTTGGGGGAGCCTAAAATCACACAGGTTTAAGGACAGCAATGCAATTTCTTGCTTTTTAAATCTCATCCACTGTTCATTAAGGAGTACTGCTGTTCTTCTCCCCAGCCCCTGAGTGAACTGAAAAGTTAGGACAAAAGTGGGAATGAGTCACCGGTGAAAGAACTCATTAATTTGGCTTTAACCCCTGACGTAGGAGCAGCAGTTTTAGCTGCCTAAGCAACGTTAAATTAATTCCACCCTAAGTGACATAGAGCTAATTGCACAGGGATTGACAGCAGACAGCTTGACAACTGCTCTCTGCAGGCATGGTGTTTCATGCTGACCAAAGCTCATTTGTCCTGTGAGCTTCCCCGTTTACCTCCTGTTCTGTATTCAGATTACAAGCTCCTTGGACTTTAGGATAGTGCGAGGCATTGCTACCTTCAGCTGGATGCTGCAGTAGTATGTGAGAAATGAATCACTCAGTGTTTAGGTGGTAGCTGCCTAGCAGGATCTGTATGTAAGTTCAAGTGTTCTCTTGACTCTCAGTGGCAGTTAAATGCCCAAAGGACTTTTTAAAAATCCATTAGTGCCTAGTGGCACATTTAGTTGACTGAATACCTCAATAAATCTCTTTGTAAATTAGAAGAAAATGATAATAAAATTCATTAACATTTGCAAAATGCTTTATGACCGATAGGTGTATCAACTATTATTAGCCCAAAGGCAGAGCTACTCTTATCACTGCCGCCAATATCTAAGCTGGTTTTACTTGGTAGGATTTAAACCTAACGGTTCTTATCATAAAAAGAGAAAGAAAGTGTCATCAGAACTGATTGAACTATATATTGGCTACGTTATGTTGTAATGGCTGTCAAAGATAAACGCAGGGGTGGCTTATCTTGTTTCCTAATCGTCTTCAGGTGTAATGTTGTCATTCATTTTGTTAACTCTCTCTTTGTATTTAAACCCAGGGGAGACCACAAACTGAAAAATACGCATTCAGTCTATTTCTGCTTTTTATTGGTCTGTTTGTGGGAATAATCGTTTCAAACTCAGTGACCACAAATGAGTTTATGTTTATACAAAACTTCCTGAGAAAGCGCAAAGGGGACCTGCCACCCTTCGCTGATGGGTTAACAACGTCTGCTGCTGCATACCCTACGTTGGGTCTGGTCTTGCGTAAGCCTGAGGCTGCCCTTGCTTCTTCCAGATCTCTGAAGGTTCATGGGAGCTTGTCCTGTAGATCTCCTTAATCTTAATCTCCCTGGGCACCCAAATAAGGTCCTCCCTGGCTCTTCCTTGTGCGGATAAGGAGAGACTCCTCCAGTTGTTACAGAGGCAAGTAATGTCCTCTAATCCATGAGCGGGAAGGGAGGGAGAGGAGACTACTCCAGCTCTGCTGCATCTGTGGTCATTGGCTCCAAGGAATAAGCTGGGCCTGAAGAGAGGACAGCAAAATCTGTGGGTTAAAGACAAAGAAGGAATCTCCCTTTCTTTTTCTCCTAGAGCAAAGGAATTGATTTTTAAAAATTTTCTTTCTTCCCCAGAGCAGTGCTGCTTCTGGATACTTTCTAACCTCATCCTAAGAGTGTGAAAGAAACTCTCAGTTTGGTTTATCCTAATAATAACCCTGTGACGGAAGGAAGTAATCTTTGTATTCTCATTTTATAAATAGGGAACTGAGACTCAAAAAGGGGGGTGTATCTTATCTATTTATGTGCATTTGGGCATTTGGTCTAAGCCAGTTGTTTGGGCTTCCTCTGTAGTTGATGGAGGAAGGTAGGCAATTCCAGATAGTAAATATCCCATTTCTTCTTAGCCACTTAATTTAGCAGTGGGAGAGTTGGCCTTTGCCTAATTCCCATTGGGATCCTGGGCTAGGAGGAGAAGGACTTTGGTTTTCTGACTGTGTGGGTGTTCTCAGAGTTTGCCTAAAATATTCTAACAGGATCAGGACCCTCATAAAATGCTGTTTTAGCTGCTTTGCTTTGAAAACCCAGCCAGTGGTGTATTATCTCCCTTGCTGAATAGCCTACTGGTTTGAACAGTCATTTAGGAAGTGAAAGCTCACAGTTCATCCCTGAGAGAGCCTGGTTTTATCCCTCCTAGAAATGTGACCTAGATACGTTACAGCTCTGCTGAGTAGAGATGTGCTACCAAATTAATCACAGACAAATTTGAGAGTGGTGGCAGAGACCTTGAGGGATAAGGACCAAGGTGAGGCACTCCTGAATTACTGTAGATGGAAGAAAAGAGGCTCCTTCTCTCCAAGCTCGTGAGTCCTTCCAGGGAGAGGAGGCAGGTACTGTGGGGAAAGAAGGTCACTGGAGGCAGTTTTTAACAGCAGGGGTTTTCTCAGCCACTCTGGCTGCCCTGGACAGCCTGAATAACTACCAGGGCTCTTAGAGCTTTCAGGCTGATTAATACAGTGCTGTCCCAACAACTTCTTTTCTTGAATTATTTTTCCCTTCCTCTTCCAAAAAAAAAAAAAAACCAACTCAGTTTATTTGCCAGTCATCTTTAGGTGGTTAAAACAATTTTTGGAATCTCACACAGTATAGAAATAAGGTTTTCAGCCTTTCCTAAATGGACATCAGCTTCCTCTCACTGAACTTCTTTAGGCCATTTCGGTGATTTCACAACACCTGCTCTTTAGACAAGAGGTATGAAATCTTTCTAAGAAATAAGCACACAATTTCTGATTCTGCAGAGTGAAGAGAAGAAAAGAGAAGAAGAGAAGTAAATAAGAGAGAGAGAAGAGAAATAAATAAAAGAAAAAGAAGAAGAAAAGAGAAGAAGAGAAAAGAAAAGAAGAAGAAAAGAGAAGAGAAGAGAAAAGAAAAGAAAAGAAAAGAAAAGAAAAGAAAAGAAAAGAAAAGAAAAGAAAAGAAAAGAAAAGAAAAGAAAAGAAAAGAAAAGAAAAGAAAAAGAAAATAGAAAAGAAAGAAAAAAATAAAAGAAGAAAAGAAAAGAAAAAAATCTTTAGCTATTAAATGGAAGGTCACATAAAGAAAAGAATTGTAACTGGACTGATAACCATGTCCCTTAAATTAATACTGAATAATTGGAAATGATAATTTGCAAGTGACATTTCCTGCATGGTTAACCATGGTATAGGCTTTATTGTTATATTGTTAAAAATGAGTAAGTTGCTGCACAACTGCTAATAGCATTTGTAGCTATTGAAGATAAGGCAACAGTAAGGGGTAATCAAACCACATTCTACCAAGTATTAAATGACTATGTAAAATGACATCTGTAAATCAAAGCTTAATTAGCCTGATGTAATTTACAATAACTGGCCAGCCCAACTTTTCCTCAGGCAAGCTGCCCTGATGGAGCCAGCTGATGGCACAGTCAGATGGGATGTTCGGGCTGTAGCTGACGTACAAGGCTGCTGCTGTCCCCCTGCAAATGCTTGTTGCACCTTCACATTTGCTGGTGTAACTGTTCATGTCACTGCTCCCTTACCCTGGTATCTGTCCATACTATCTGGGTTTAAAAAGCTTGTCTGAAAAAAAAAAAAATAGGCTAAGCCAGAACCTTTTGGAAGAGTCCCTCACTGTAGATCAGGGTCTGATCTCCAGATCAGGAGGTCTGTTCATGTGGTGTGGGACTTCCATTTTGGGCTGGGTGCTGTAGATGTGGAGGGGGCGCAGAAGCGAAGCACTGAAAGGATTAGAGGCTTGGGAAAAATGCCTGATGGTGTAAGAAATGAAGAACTCGATTTATTTAGCTGTATGAAAGAAGACTGAGAAATGCTTTGATTACACTGCATAATAGGGAAAATGCAAGATACGAAAGGGCAGTTTAATCTGTCAGAAAGCAGATAACAAGAATCATGGATATGAAAGCTAGACGTGTTCATCTCAGAAATAAGGCACATATCTTTTTAACAATGAGGCTGATTAAGAAACTACAGAAAGGAATAATGGAGTTTCCATTTCCTGATGCATGCTACTTAATTTAAATTGAGTCACCTTCCAGGGAGAAATGTGTTAGTCCAACACAAGTTACTGGCTAGATACAGGCCTAACTGGATGAGATGGAACAGGAAGTCAAATCAGGTCATTTACTTTATAATAATAGCTTTAAAATATAAGAATTAAAAAACACTGTCCTGTAGTTACTAATGAAAACTTAGTACGACAGAAGCTGGTATAAATCTATTTAATCTCATCTCATCTCATCTTTCATTGCACTCTAATTTAGGATAAAAATATATGATTCTAGTAGGTAATCTGGGTTTCTCTCCCCTATTTTATGGCTATACAGTTGGAAGTGTTGTTATTATTATCACCATTAAGGCTTAAGCATATGTTTAATGTGCACTTAAACACTTTTTTCAACTTGCGGCCTTAATCATCGTAGTGTAATAAGAACTGAATCATTACAGTGCAGCAGATTAGTTCTCAGAGCTTCTGCACCTTAGGCGGTGATGCCATTAATTCATATAAACCAAGCAGCACTGGGCCTGGCAGGTATTTGGAAAAGAGACCTCCAATGCAAATGTATGCTGTTTAAATTAACTTCTGTTGAGGCTACTCATGTACCTACTAAATGTGTGCATTGCATTTAAAAATAGAGATAGGGAGTAAGCTAACAAGAAGGTAAGAGGACAGTAATGTAATAGGTGCAATTGGAACCGACATAGGAAGTAGGTGCGAAATGAATGAAGGCATGCAAGGAAATGCACGAGGTATGAATCAGATTTCAAATGAACATGCAATATAAGTACATCTTTTCATAAATTCTTCAATACCTCTGATTTTTCTGTCTTCTAAATACTGCAGAAATTATTTTCTGTCTATATATATCAAATTCATTCAATGAAAATGACTTCTGCTGAACCATACACGGTTCAAAAAATCTCTGGATTTTTTCAGAACTATACAGAAAAGTCTCCATCCTTTACCATCAGCTACATGATATCTAACTGGGCTGAGACAGAAAGGGTACATCGGAAATGTCTGTATGGTCGTCCTTGTGCTATCAACACGCAACTAATCTGGGGAACAACTTGCTATCAAAAAATGCTAAGTGCAGGGTTTAACAAGATTATAAAATAAATAGCTTGGCCTAAACAAAGCAAAAGAACGCTCTGTGGATTTAGTTTCCCAGGCATATTCTCTAATATATTATAAAGTGCAAATGTTGGTCAAATCTTTGCCATATTTGGACCTCTATGAAGTTTTCGTTCTGTGCAGCTTTCCTGGCATCATTCATTCAGGGGCGACTCTGTCCTACTTTCAGGTTACTCTTACAATTAAACTTTTCAGGACTTAATAACTCAATATCTCTGCTTCTCTGTCAAATATGGTTGAAATTGGCCTAGACACAGAAGTTCTCATTGTGGAACAGGTAGAGAGATGCAAAGGCACAGACAGTGTCATCTCACGTACTTTGTCCCCTAAGGAAACCATATTAAAAAAAGAATTAGCTATTTATACAGATACCAAGGATAACAATACAAACCATAATTAAAGACAATAAAACTATTGGAAGGCATATTAAACCTTGTACTTCAGGGCTTAAGCAAAACTCTAGCTGTTAGAGAGGATTATAGCTCTATATTAGAGCAAATAATTGATTTTCTGGGTCACTTCACATTCACTACCAAAATATAAAAAAATGTAAAAAAAAAAAAAAGCATCAATTTATTTTTCTTCTCCTTGTTCTTGATTCTTTTTCCTGACTAGAATGATTTGACAATAATAATCAGAGTTTAACAAAATCATTTGGGGAGTCTAAACTTGTTCTTTTGTGTAGCAAACAGATTTAATACAGAATTATTTCTTCCGTCTTTCACTAAGAAGGGAAGCAAGGTGGGAGTCACAGAATATTTAACTGATAGCTGCTGTGAAGCTTCTTATTTATTCCTCACGGTGTCCTCATCTTCTGGCTTGGGATTTGGCTGGAGAGAGACACCGAGCTGGATGGATTGGGGTCTGGCCCAGGCAGGTAATGTGCATGGGCCAGGTGTAGGACACCATAGTCTGGAAGCCTTCCTTATCTATAATAACCGATAGCCTGTTTGATTGAGATGTGACTATTTTTCTCCACTGACTGTAAGAGGAATGAGGGCCTGACAGCTCTGGTGGTAGGTGGTCAGAACTGCTCATCAGTCTCTTGACCTTACACTCCCTAAGAGGTGAGATACTTAAATGAGGCCCTCGTGATGGGCAGTGTGAATGTGACTTTATGTGTCTACAAACTGAGGTAAAATTCTCTAGGGTTAGGGTTACGCTTGCTGGAGGGAAAATTCCTGCTGCTGAGGCAACATCTCTTTGGCAGTCTGCCAACAGCTCCTTCTCCTGAGATTAAAGGTCCTGTGACAACTGTTTACGTACTTGCAATTGCGTTTGATGTCATGATTTGGGAATGACTGTGAGTTCTGCTAAGAAATTATTATGGGAGATTGATGTGGGGTTTGATTTGATACCTTTCTTTAGCGGGACATCTTCTCAAGCCAAGGCAGAGGCATGCAGAGGTACCCAGGTGGGTGCCAAACTATGCCATTGGCTATGGAAAGCCATGAAGCACTGGCAGTATCTTGCTTCAGCCAGGTCCTGCTTCTCAGGTCACCCTGACCTGCCTTGAGCATTGCCTTGATGCAGTTGTGCTTCTCCTGCTGTGCCAGGTAGGACGGGACTGTGCCACCATCTTCCATCTCCCTGTGCCTCATCTCCCTGTCTGGGAAATGGGGCTAAAACCTCCTAATGTCACAGTGACTGTGAAGCACTTGGGATTGGATCTGCAAAAATACCAATTCATATTGAACTTCAGGTACAAGTGATGCAGTGTCAGCAGGGTTAGATAGTTTCAGTATCCTTGAGGCTCTGAGCTTACCTGTGCTGGGATGCAGTAAGAGAAGTGTTTGAGGTTGCAGAATATAATTTAGGCTGGTGCTGGTATATTAGACAGAGTAAGAGGCATCCTCAGTTGGGGGAAACCCAAACGGCTCAGCTGTGTCATGAACCGAGTGGCTGCTTTGAGGATTTGTAGTGTTCCTATAGCTCAGGTGTTTAGGATCTGTGCTTTTCGAGCAGGCATTCTCTGAATCCCACCTTCCCATCCTATCTGTCTCCAGGGAGTGTGGTGTGCCTGTGGTCCACAGCACACTGGCAACCATGGGTAATGCTTGTGGCCATGGATTTATCCTAGTCGAGAGTTGTACTCCAGCATGGAGCTTAGTGGTAGGTTCCTGTCTGCTGCCTCCTTATCTGAGACAGCTTCCACACAGCTGTGGGCCTTGCAGCTATCCGAGGTCTCCGTTTGCCCCTGCGTCTCTTAGAAGAAGTTTGAAGATGCCACTGTTAACTGTGTAAGAGCCACCTTTGACCTGTGATCTCCTTTGCCTGTGTGAGACAGTTTCCAAATCTCACTTCTTCCACCACATTTCTGAGATCTAATTTTTCTCACTTCATTCACACTCAGCTCTGCGAAGCCAACCTGCAGATCAGCAAGGAAAATTCCATGTCTTTTCACTACCCAAGAGGTCAGGCTCCTTTGACACAACTTCTACCTGGTTGCAGATCCCAGCAGTAAATTCACTGAGACATGAGACAGAAGTGTACGGGTCCAAGGAGTGGGCATTGTGTGACATGGAGAACCACTGAGTGGCTACAGCCCTGCTTAGGTAACTCAAGTGCAACAAATTAATAGCAATAACTCACTGGACCAAGATGCATGATACCTGGCCCAAGCCCTCACTCTGGGAAGCTAGGATAAGGTGTCGAGAGACAGAGGATAACCCATTAAATGCTAGAACAGCCTTTCTTCCTTGCCCTGTACCTTTCCCAGGGTTCTGGATTGAGTTTATGGGTAGGTTTATATATGAAAAATAAGGCTTACATGTCCCTAGCATAAGGAGAATTGTGTTCCAAGCAACCATGATATATATATTTACACAGAAAGTGGTCAAATCGTATCTATTGGATTCAGAAATATTAAGTGGACATTTCTTGATGTGCATTTTATTCCTCTTTCTCCACCCCTAAAAAAAAGCAAATTATAAACAACAACAAAAACTTAAAGGAACAGCCATTGAATAACAACAAGAACAACAAACCAAAAGAGCTGTTGCTGCGGTTTGTGATTTCTTTTCACCCATCCCCACAGCACATCTGCTGCTAAAGACTCCAACAGAGAATTTTGCACGGCTCATGAAGACACTGCTACCTCCACCCATCCCTTTCATGACAGGCGAAGCATGAGCTGACTGTGTACCTCACTCAGATGCTTCACCTTAGTGTCCAAAATTTGCCGCAATGAGTTTGGATGCCAGTAGGTCAGTGGCTCATCTGTATGGTGATGGCAGTAATTCCTCCTAGCTACCCTGTGCTCCTGTGCTGTTGCAAACATGCATGACTATGAAGGCCATCATTTAAGAAAAACCATAAGCCATTTCTTCTGCAGAAAAATGGATAATGTAGGAATACATCTAGTTCATTTCATCTGATGCAATTCTGATAGAAGTAACTGCACTGAAATCAATGTGTTACTCTCAAACAGGGAGGAAATAGGAAACAGTTTCTTTAATAGAAGTAAAGTTTCCTTAAATAGAAGAGAGCAGACAATCAGTAATCCCAGTAAATTACTTCCTTGGCATTAGTGCTACTGTATTGACTGATCCCAGCAGAGAATTTGGCCAACACTATGACCAGATCATATTACAGCAAACACTGCTCAAGGCATCTTCATTAAAACTGGAATATACCTGAGCAAAATAACAAAGAGGAACTGCTTGAAGCAGGTTATGAATTTATTTGATGGTAACAAAATAGATTTATAGAAGAGGAGTTCAGGGTGTGGTACTACAGGACTGCCACTGATGCAGAACCAAATCCCTAAGGTGAAGGACACTAGAGGTTTCTCATCATGCTTTCGGCTATGCTTTGGCCTCTTGGTATTTCCAAAGAGCAGGGACAATGTGGAGGCATTTTGCTTCCTCATATTCCATGGATATAGAAGCTCTTAATCTTCACTGTTAAACTAGAATAAAAAACAAAACCAAAGCCTGAATTTTTGTTTTCTTTTGAGGGGGAGAGATGACAAGAAGGTTGGTTTTGCTGCAGTTCTCACTACTTGAAATCCAATGGGACCTTTCAGTACAAGGGCTTAATTTGGACTTGATGGGAACCCAGTTTACTAGTTTAAGTCACTGTTGGCTAATACAGCTTGAAGCTGTTCCACAATAAAGCACTACATTCAGCTGTGAGCCTTATCGCTGGGACTCATCTGACCTTTCCCAGGTAAGCTGGAATTGCTTAACACCGTGGCTACCCCAAAACTAATAGAACCTTTCAGCATGGCTTAGGCTATCACTTCACTTCCCTGACATCAATTTCTAAAGTAAAATAGAAAGCTAATTGGTAAATCAGGTGAGTATTTTTTTCTTCCCCCCGTGAGATATAATGGTCAAATACATTTTCAAATCTAAACTACTAACAATACAAAGGTACAACTTAAACACACAAATAAAAGGGGAAGCTCAGCAGGAGGATGAAAGTTCAACTAGAATTTACCAGGCCAAATTTATCAGCATTGGTGGGGATGGGTCTTAATTGCAGTCACCAAGCCTAAGGTGGTGTGGTCAATTTTAATCAGCATGATTGAAAACTTCAGGAGAGAAATGAGTATGCAGGAAACAGAGCATAACTCCCAGGCTTCTAGCACCCCAAAAATCATTTTTGCCTCATCGTATCATGCTACTGTACTGAAATGTTTTTAAAGAAATGCAAGACCACATAGGCTGACTAAAGCATGAATTCTTCAAAAACTACCTGACGTGGTTCTGAACCTGAAGACAGACACTAATAGGATTAATAGGATGTTAGCATATTTTGTGTTGGATTTTGAGATGTGTAGCGAAGCAAAGCCAGAAGGAACAACAGGAGCTGAACAACTGATCCAAGTGGGTCAAGAGCTGAACCATACCCATTGATCCTTAGCTGGAGGATTTTGGATAGGGAGCAGCAGGTGATGTGAACGATGGGTGTGAAAAAGGCTCTTCAAGCTGTCAGAGAAAATTCAGATAAAAAGGAAAGTGAAGGACTGAGGAAACTAGTCAGACTCATAGGTTCAAACCTCTGCTGAATGTCCCAAAGACATGAACTCAACCCAAACTATAGAGGATGCATTAGGGTCCAGACTGTAATATGTTTGAACAGCCAGTCTGAATATGTGGAGACTATCAAGAAGAGTAAAGAAAGGAAGGAAGCATTAGACTGTGAAGGGCTTTTGTACTTGTTCATTTGACAGCAGTTGGGACTGTGAGCACCAGCCTTGAGGCACAGTCCCATACTGCTGCTTTCTGCACTAAACACAGATGAAAAAAGGAGAGTTCCTGCCACAAACCACTTCTAATCTCAGTATAAGGCACAAATATCCTCTAATCGCCACCCACGGCATATGAGGTGGGGAACCTCGTGTCTACGTTAGAGAAGTGCACCCCTCAGCAGCACTGGTATCGCTCACCTGCTCAACTGGCCCAGTGACAACCAGCAGGGACATTCCCTTTTCAGGTCCCCATCAAAGCCACCCTGTTGTAGGAAATAGAAGGAAGCTGGAGACATCCAGGAGTGTGTGCGATCGCTCGTCAGCTGAGGACAGAGCAGCTCTGCGGGAGCAGTCCTCAGGCGCGATCCCCAGGAGCGCTGCATGTGGAGATTCCTCCAGAGCTTGGCCAGCACACAGGAATCTGATGTTTAGAAAGCCATTTTCCTGTCCGTATAAACAATTTGACCACAATAGCCCAATTCCTGGCTCCGAGGCCTCATTTAAATGTTGGTCAGTCGAGGCCCACAATTAACATTTAATTAGTAAACTTATTACAAAGGCAGGAAGTCTCAGACTTTCCCTTCATTCTCTTTCAGGCCTCTGAAGGGAAGGACCAGGCCGGTCTTTGGCTTTCGATTCAGCAGACGGGTGGTTTTTTTTTGGTTCCTTCTCTTGATTTCCTCGACTTGCAGAACACTTGTTTTCCCTGAAGCAGACAGGCATGACCTGAATATGTTGAACGTTTGGCTGAAAATAATCTACTTAACATAAATATTTCCATCTAAATTTTGCCCCGGATGGCTTCCTCAGTGTTCCCGGCGTGGGGCTGAAGAAGCAGTGGTTTTCAGGAACAAGATAGTGAGGAGCCTGGTCACCCTGCACTCACAAACCTTTGTGGTAGAGGAACAGCCAAAAAAATCTGCTTTTCTGTGTGATGCTGGAAGGTTCTGTCTATTGTCTGTGACAGACAGGAGAAAAGCAGCTTCTTGACAATAAGAAGGGGAAATGGTGAAGGTTAAAATCAAAAGAAAGCAGTAAAGCAGAGGATGAGAGCAGACTATGCTTGAGGTGAGGTACCTTGCTGGAGACGTGTGATGGGACTGGTACAGCAGCCTTTTTCCCAGGATGGGAGAGGGACTGGGGGTTTGTGGTGGGTTGACCCTGGCTGGATGCCAGGTGCCCACTAAAGACACTCTATCAGTCCCCTTCCTCCGTGGTCAGGGGAGAGAAAATATAACAAAAGGTTCCTTGGTCGAGATAAGGACAGGGAGAGATCATTAATCAATTACTGTCATGGGCAAAAGAGACTCGACTTGGGGAAATTAATTTAATTTATTACCAATCAAATCAGAGTAAGGTAATGAGAAATTAAAAACTAAATCTTAAAACACCTTTCTCCCATCCTTCCCTTCTTCCTGGGCTTAACTTTACTCCTGATTTCTCTGCCTCCTCCCCACCGGTGGCACAAGGGCATGGGGAATGGGGGTTGTGGTCAGTTCATTACACGTTGTCTCTGCCGCTCCTTCCTCCTCAAGGGGAGGACTCCTCACACTCTTCCCCTGCTCCAGCGTGGGTTCCCTCCCACGGGAGACAGTCCTCCACGAACTTCTCCAATGTGAGTCTTTCCCATGGGCTGCAGTTCTTCACAAACTGCTCCAGCGTGGGTCCCTTCCATGGGGTGCAGTCCTTCAGGAACAGACTGCTCCAGCGTGGGTCCCCCGCAGGGTCACAAGTCCTGCCAGCAAACCTGCTCCAACATGGGTTCCTCTCTCCACGGGTCCGCAGGTCCTGCCAGGAGCCTGCTCCAGCGCAGGCTACCCATGGGGTCACAGCCATCTTCGGGCATCCACCTGCTCTGGTGTGGAGTCCTCCACAGGCTGCAGGTGGATCTCTGCTCCATCATGGACCTCCATGGACTGCAGAGGGACAGCCTGCCTCACTGTGGTCTTCACCACAGGCTGCAGGGGAATCTCTGCTCTGGTGCCTGGAGCACCTCCTCCCCCTCCTTCTTCACTGACCTGGGTGTCTGCAGAGTTGTTTCTTTCAGATATCCTCACTCCTCTCTCTGGCTGCAATTGTGCAGGTTTTCCCCCCCCCCCCCCCCGCTTCTTAAATATGTTATCCCAGAGGCGCTACCACCATCACTGATGGGCTCGGCCTTGGCAAGTGGTGAGTGTGTCTTGGAGACGGCTGGCATTGGCTCTATCGGACATGGGGGAAGTTTCTAGCACCTTCTCACAGAAGCCACCCCTGTAGCCCTCCCGCTACCAAAACCTTGCCATACAAACCCAATACAGGGTTCATACTGTAGATTACCTGATGGGGCGTTGTTCATTCATCCATAGGATACAGGATCGTGCCTTTGGCCACTAGTTCCTTTTGATGTGATTCTTTGTGGAATATTAATTACAAGTAGAGCTTGTTTTTAGAAAATGTTAAAAAAGTCTGAACCTACTGATTTAGCATACAAGACAGACAATAACACAAATGCTCTCCCAACACTCTTATGGAAATTTATTCACCTGATAAATGCCCAGTTCTGGGCTCTAGCCAGTTCAAGAAAGACAAGGAACTACTGGAGAGAGTCCAGCGGAGGGCTACGAAGATGATTAGGGGACTGGAGCATCTCTCTTATGAGGAAAGGCTGAGAGAGCTGGGTCTGTTTAGTCTGGAGAATAGGAGACTGAGAAGAGATCTTACCAACGCTTACAAATATCTTAAGGGCAGATGTCAGGAGGATGGGGCCAGACTCTTTTCAGTGGTGCCCAGTGACAGGATAAGGGGCAATGGGCACAAACTGAAACACGGGAAGTTCCATCTGAATATGAGGAAAAACTTGTTTACTTTGAGGGTGACAGAGCACTGGAACAGGCTGCCCAGAGAGGTTGTAGAGTCTCCTCTGGAGATATTCAAAACTCACTTGGACGCGATCCTGTGCAACCTGCTCTAGGTGAACTTGCTTTAGCAGGGGGGTTGGACTAGATGATCTCCAGAGGTCCCTTCCAACCCCAACTATTCTGTGATTCTGTGATTCTGTGATTCTGTGATTTTGTGGTTCTGTGATCATGCCCTGGAGTGGGGAGAAAAGTAAAGACTTCAATGCAGAAAATAATAATTGCAAAACAGGTTTTAAAAAATCGTTTCTTTCTTTTTTCTTAGTATCTATTTTCCTTTGCAGCACAAAGAAGAGTTTAAAAAGTTGGCTGGCTGGCATGGCATATTTTGCGTTTTGTAATTCTGAGATTTTCTCAAAGTAAACTTTGTATTTCTCTCAAAATGGAGAGCTATAGTGCTAGCTGTACCATCAGTCATTCAAGTGTTGTATCTTTTTGCAAAGAGGGACTGGGGGGAGCAGAAGACGTTCGAGTTGTGACGCTTGTTGAACTGTCTGTGTTACCTATCTTGTCTGTCTTTCATCAGAGATGAGGAGATTGCAAGAATTTATTATTTCATAATATTAATGTCTGAAATCATAATCACCCCTTTCACTTTGTGATCTGGCCATCTAAACAGCAAATTGGCTTTAGATGCATTGTTTTATTCCATATTATGTCTTTAATTCATTGTTTTCTCAACATTAAATCTTTAACATTTTTTCCTCTTGTTTTCACAGAATTGGAAGGAGATAGCTGACTTGTAGTGATTTATGGGAGTGTTTTATCCTGCTTTGTTTTGGTTTTGCACAAGTGTTAAAAAGCATTTATTATCAGGCAAAGAACTTCTATGTGCTAGGACAAGGACTTGAAAAAAATGTTTTCCTTAAGGGCCTTTCACAGATCTCTGACTATGGACAAGTTATTGAGGCCACAGTTTTTTTGCTAAGTATCTAGGTCAATATTTAGCAGAATTTTGTTGGAACATCCTGTTTCCTCTATATTTCTTCTGCAGAGAGAGATAAGCTACTGCACTCCTTTATCCAAGGCATTTACCCCTGTCATCATCCACACCAATTCCACTCACTTGGTCATATCATGGGGTGAGCAGAGCCACAACTTTAACTCCTTTTTTTGTACCTCCCACTGGTGCTTTGAATTTTACTCTGAGCAGTAGTTCTGGGAGTTATCCAAAGGATGTGGAGAATGAGTGGACCTTACAATCCCTTGTTACCCTGTGCACTAAATGTGGGAGCTATCTGACCAAAAGTGCTCATCTATAAAGTAGATATCCACACTTCAGCAAATCACCTTGGATCCCTTGCTAGTAAATGGAGAAAAACCAAACAGGGTCAGTAGAGACTAGAGTGTGATTTACCTCCTTCAAAAGCAGAGAAATCAGATGTTTTCCTCCAATGACTACAATGTCTAGATCTTCTCAGACCATAGTGGTATCCTAGGCATTCACTTGGAGGTAGGCACCTACATCATAGTCATCTCAACTTAGAGGAGATGCATTCATCCAACATATAACATATCTGAATGTGTGTAATTTTGTTATTACTGTGTTGTATGGTATTGTTGTGCTTGCTGTGATCAGGGCTTTAGGACTCACCTAAAGAAAGAATCATTAAATAGACAGTTCCTGACCAGGAGATTTGAGAGTTGAAAGGACCAATGCAAAACAGGGGAAGTCCCAGTCACCTTTCTGGTAAGCATCGCTAGAACTAAATGGCACTCTGACATTTACCAGTTCAAAATACAAAAATGCTTTCTTTTTTTTTTTTTTTTTTTTTTCCATTGGCTCCATTTTGGACTGAAGATTTTGTTTCAGAACTTCACTGTAATGGGCATCCTGTATCAGAGTGCTCTCAGTAAGTATTGGAGCATCCTCTTTCGATGTGGTGTGAAATAGAGGCTTGTCTCAACCACTACTGTATGCTGGTGGTTGAACAGACAGCTGTAAGAGGCTCAGATCTCCAGACCCATGCTTTATTCATGGATCAAACTGTATCAGACTCCAGAGAAATGGCTCAAGACAGATCAGCTTAATTCCTCCTCTTGAGCCTTCATTTTTTTCTACTGCTTTCAGAGGGTCTTGTATAGCTAGCTCAGATATAGATACATGCACGAAGTAAGACTAGGCATATCCCACCCCTCACCTAGGTGCCTGGATAGTCCAAAGCTTCATGCAAGTGTCAAGCACTGGCTGGACATCCATCTACATGCCATAAAACAATGTTTCCCCAGAGTTGTGCACAAGTCCCTTCTACAATACAGCAGTTCAAAGAAAAAGGTATAAATGAACTGTGGAAGAATGATCTGTCTTGTGGAATGGTATCCCTGAGAGACTTTGCCACTGTGCGTTAAAGGTTAAAACTCCTCAAAAAATAGTTCTCTTTTTAAATTTTTTGTTCTTGGTGCCAGAAATAAAGGATCTCCGGCACAGGATGATGAGCTAATAGTCTGAGCCAGTTGGTTTATAAAACACACGATTCCCTGAAACAGTAAATGACTGGCCTCATAACATATGCACTGCAAGTAAAAGCATAGTCTTAGTTGCATCAGTTCACTTTTCATTTAGTTTTTTTTTTTTTAAATTAAAATTAAAATCAGGAATAGAAATAAACCAGCCCAGAGTTCATGACCTGTTCAGGAATGCAATTAGCCCATAAAAATCATGACTGGGATTTGTTGCAAGGTAGAAACATGATCCCTTAAAAAAAAGTTGCCCCTTTGCAAAGTACCAAACGATGGGGAAGAACCAAATAAGGGAGAGATGAGCCGTTTTTATTTTAACCCACTTCCCTCCCTCCTGAACCAGAAAGAGCTATAAAAGAAAAGACCCATCACCTCCTGTAGTCAAGTTTCACAGCAAACAAGAAGTCCTGAGCAACTCTGTGATTACTTTTATCTCTGTAAGGCTAATCCCATGATAAACCTCTTGTTTCCTATACTTGATGTACCACTATTTTACCAGTCCTGAATGCATCAGGCACATTGTGGATGGCTCACTATGAACAAACAGAACCTGACAGTTTCCTTCCTTAAAATAAACAGAAGTGGTACTTAGACACAGTTCAAAGAGTTTAGCACTCCCAGAATGGCTATTATTACCCTTTAGGTGGGCAAGTAGACCCAGTTTTTCATTCTAGTGAAGGCACCTTTTTAAAATTTTTCTCCCTTTCCATTTTTTACTGGCAGTAAAATGACTATATAATTACGAAGCCTGCTTTTTTACAGTCCTCTGCTTCCACTTTCCAGGCAAAGTGATCCATCTGTTTATGCCACTGCTTGTTTACTTGCATCTCCTTTTCTGAGAAAAAGTCACGCCATTCGGACTTCTCAGAAAGCATTTTAGCAATGCTTCGCTCTGTCCTCAAAGCTACACCATACTGGACTGCTAACCAACAGCAGGAGAGATCGTATGTTAAGAATAATATTACAGTGACCTCTATAAGGCCTTTGGTCCTAAGATTTCTGAACCTTAACAGTCACCAGTGATGTGGGGCAAACCTACCTATTCCCCTAGAGGCTTTCACTCATGAATGGTCACAAATTCTATGGCACCTACAGTGGAAATAAGCTTTTGAAGAGACCTTCAGTACCCTTGTCTACGCAGAGTTCATAAAAGAAGTCTTGTGAGGTAGAGTGTAAATTAAAGTGCAGTTGCTATTCCGAATGAAACTCTTATTTGGAAACTCATTCATCATTAGGGTCTGTGTTCATCCTATGTGAGTGTAAGGAACTGCCCAGAGCGTCTAAGACTTCTAGGTTATACATCAAGAGGATGGGTGGAAGGGAATTTATATCCTCTAACATTAAATATCAAATATTTGATTGACATGCTGGAACAAACCCAGTGGAAGATCACCAAGATGGCTATGGATGGGAGCACATGGCATAACAGGAGAAGCTGAGGGTCCTGGGATGGCTTAGTTTTAAGAAGAGAAGATTCAAGATCACTTATCTTATGGCATTAGGAATTGCAGCTACCTTATGGGGGTGTGTAGAAAAGACTGAACCAGACTCTTCTCAGAGGTGTACAGCAACAGGACTAAGGCAACAGACAGGAAAACTCTAATAACATATTAGGGACATTTTTTTTCACCTTGAGGGTGGTCAAACACTGGAAGAAAGGCCCGAAGGGGCTGTGAAATCTCCATCTCTGGAAATATCCAAAATTCAACCAGACCGTGAACAATTTAATCTAACTTCAGGGATGGGTCTGCTTTGAGTGAGGGGCTGGATCAGATGATCTCCAGATTTTTTTTAAGCGCAGATAATGATTTTGTGGTTTATCACAACTGAAGCTAGCTGTCTTGGCTCTCTCCATAAAGTGTGTTCCACCATCCTAAAACAGGTATCTAAGGTAGTCGTGTTTAATGGCCCTGATGCATCTGTCTCTCTCTTCAGTAACTGTAAGGGAACTCCAGACAAGTACCTGAGTCTACTAGATGTGTAAAGTTAACTGAGATGAAATATATTTCTAGTCACCCAAGGCTCACTCAATAATAAACAGAAGTACTTGTTCCTCTCTGTTACCTACAGCAGGAGCTGAAGGCATGCACACTCCTAACACCTTGATTAAACCCAGGGCTCGTTCTTGTTGCCTTCACATATGTATGTGCTTCTTGAGACACCGGGGGTATCTGAGCCATCCCCAGAGACTGGCAAACATGACACAGGGCATCTCAAGTTGCACTTCACACTTAGCTGTGGGCAGTGAAGTCAAGCCCATGCTGTTAGATGGGATAAATCCAGGTCCAAGTGTGTTCCCAGTAAGCACGTAAAGAAAAAGTAGCTTTTTCCAGTGGCTATTTGGACCTTTGCCTCAGGCAGTCAAGATCCTAAACACCTGAATAAAGACAGATATTCATATTCTGTTGTGTACCTTACACATATCAGTGCCCTGCAGCTCCCATTGTAATATGTGTGATTGAATATTCCCAGGAAGTGGGTTGTTTTTTATTGCCATGTCTTCTATGGAAAATGTCTTTCTGCTGTTAAAAAAGGGGAAAAAATGCTGAAAACTGAAAATTTTCGTTTTCAGATGGAATACTTTGAGAGTATCTTGAAGGTTTTCAGGTTCTTGACAAAAATTTCCTGTCTTCCACAGAAAGTAATGCTTCTTCTGATAAAACTTATGCAAGTCCACAATTCTCAGTTTAATGATGGTGAAAACAAAACTGCTTTAGCTGGACCTTAAGAACACACCAAAGGAGAGATCTCTCTAAAGAAACCTATTCATTTTGAGCTCAGAAATTCTTGATCTTAATGAAATGCTCCAGAAGGGCCAAAGGTTCAGAGAGGTGTAAATAGGTATGGTATAAGACCATAATTCACAATATGCTTGAAGGAGAAATTGAATATTTTCTGGTGCAGCTGGGCTCATCACAGGTAAGAAGAGTGTGATGTGTGACTATTACAGCCCTGTTGACAAACCAACTTGTGCAGACACCATGCTTAGCTTAGATTTTCAACAAATGTTGCTGGTTTAGCTCTCTTGGTTAGAGGGTGTGAGCAAAAACAACATAACCAAAAAGCCCAAGTCTAACCAACAGATATGTGCCAGAGATGGTCTCCCCTCTTCTGCCATTTCAAGGGTGTCTTCGTTTGTGTACATTGCTGTTACCGCAATAGTATGATGGTATCTTTAATATGCGAAGTGGCATCGTGTCAGGTTTAGTGACACAGGGGACAAAAACAGGGAAGAGCCATACTGGGAAGCTGTAGCTGTGAACACACCTCCCAGCCAACCTCCTTTGGATTGGTCCCACTGGCAGCACACCCATGGGATGGATGGTCTGCTGTGGCCTTTCGCTGAGGCTGAAACTCCCTGGCTTTATTCATTTTGGTATACTGACTCACAGGCAGAGGGGATATCAGTGTAGGCAATACATATCTCTCATTGCATGGAAAAAAAATATGACAGGAATGAATGGTATAAACCTTGCATTGAAAATATGATACTTGACAGGACTGTCTCTACCAGTTTGTCAGTGACAGCAAAGATTCGACTGTATAAATCAGCTTTGATTTTTCCCAGGTTGCCAAGGCTGGAATAACCTGTAACACTGATTAGGCTGTGGGTGCTTTGGAGCCCTCCTAATGTATACAGGGAGGGGTAATCATCCCCTTTTTATAGCTGGGTAAACTGAGGCACAGGGAGGAGATGCTAACCAAAGAGTGTTACAGGGCCACAGCCTGCAAGAGAAGCAGCTTTCCTGACTCCCCAGCATTTGCCTTTTAACCACTAGACCATGAATCCTGTTTGCTTTGTTTTCTTGGGTTTTGTGCATGTTTGTTTTCCCCTTTCATGTACCTAATGATGCTGGTCTATGGCAGGCAGCGGACAGCTGACAGATTACAGGGAGTGCCTGGCTGAAACGGGAGGCAGGACGCTTCACCAGCTCCAGGGCTATTTAACTTTTCTCCTATGGTGTGGGTCTGGGTCCCTCCCACTCATGCTCATATAACATCCCTAGGGCAAGGACAACAATTGCCTAAATGGAAAAAGGAAACGTTTCCTGTGTCTTTAACTACTTTTAGTGCAGTTTGGCACCTTCAAAGAAAGCAGCGTGCTTAGCTACAGTTATCCAGCACTCAGCAGGTCTTCAGAAACCTGTGATTTCAGTGGACAAATCCATCAGAAACTGCACTGTAGGGGCATAACTCAGCACTACCAGGGAGCTAGGAAATACTTGTTGACGTCTCCGATACCCATGAGCCTAAATGGCATAGGAAAGTGGTTTTAAACAGACCACCCCACTTGGCTTGGTTTTCACTCTCACTTCATTTTTTAACTTTAACTTTATTTTAGACTACCTCTAATTCATTCGTTACAATCTATGTGCACAGGTACTGATGAATCATCTTCACTTCCGTACTTCTTCGTCCTTCCACTGAAGGCTCCAGTTAACAGATCAGAGAAAAAGAGAGACAGACGAGGCCAACAGTGTGAACGCCTTAGGAGCCACTTGCTCTTTCTCTTTACCTCACAGCATCTGCAAAACTGTTAAACCACAGTCCTGCCTAGTTTACTGGCAGGGAGGATTGGCCTAACCCAGCAAAGCAAAGCTTTTTTTTGCAGCTGCTTAAAGTATGTATGTAGCCATTGGGTTTTGGGGTTTTTTTCCCTCTTTTTTTCATTTTTCCAGCTGGATATCTAGATCTTGTTTCCAGTATTATCATATCAGAAAACAAAGCTGTAGTAATCATAGAATCACAGAATCATAGAATCATAGAATCATAGAATGCTCTGGGTTGGAACGGAAAGATCATCTGGTTCCAACCCCCCTGCCATGGGCAGGGACACCTTCCTCTAGACCAGGTTGCTCAAAGCCCCATCCAACCTGGCCTTGAACACTTCCAGGGATGGGGCATCCACAACTTCTCTGGGGAATCTGTTCCAGTGTCTCTCCACCCTTACAATAAAGAATTTCTTCCCAATATCTAACCTAAATCTACCCTCTTTCAGTTTAAAACTGTTACCCCTCATCCTATCACTACACTCACTGATGAAGAGTCCCTCCCCATCTTTCCTGTAGGCCCCCTTTAAGTACTGGAATGTTGTGTGCATAGGAAAATGGCTCTGTTAACATTGACAGATGCTTTAAATCCTTATATGAGCTTTTTTCTGCTTCGATATCTCATGGCAGTTGCATATCCACAATTAGCCTTAGTGCAGGTTTGATTTCCACTAGTAACACACTCCATGGAAAGGTAGACTTAGAAATGCCTTTGGGTTCAAAAGCCTGAAATGCCTTAAAAGTAGTACTTACACACATCAGCGCCAAGAAGGAGCGTCAATATATTTTAAGTATATCTCAGTAGTGCTTTCAGGGCAGCAGAGGATGACTGGTTATTACTGGTTCTTTCAGTGTGTCTCCTATGGTCCAAACTGGTGGCCAAAACTCCACTGTGCTCAGTGTTGTCTAAAACCAGCTTAAAGGTTGGTCCTGCTCCAAAACGCTGAGAAGAGAAGCAGTTTTGTTTCCAAACTCTGTAGCATTATTGAACCGAGTGGTCTTTCCGTGGAGAACAGGACCCCCTGTCATGCAGCATTGATCCCAAAGTCAGAGGCCTGGGCTCCCTGCAAAGCCTGTAGAGAGAAAAGCTCCTTCAGAGCTTCCTTCACTGACTCATCCTCTGCCCATTAGCTTCCTTAAATGTAGGCAGTGAGATACATACCTGTGACCATACCCCCTTCAGGGGAACGAACTTCTCTTATCATGCTTATTTATGAGGATATTTCCTATCAGGTTTAAGGACCTGTAGCTGATGCTGTAGGACAAAAAATAATAAAAACCGGATACAGACTAGGGAACACCTGAAATGTCAGTATTATCTCCGGATGCCAGAGGCAAAGCACTTACTGGGATTAGTCTCATATTATTTTGCCATTAGAGATTCTAATTAAAATGCAAGCCCTGACTGAGCTGGGCAATGCTAACATACAGTCTTCATCAGAGAAAAACTATGATTTTAGGTCCTATTATGTTAAGGAGGGTTGTGCTGTGTTTGAGTAGGTCTTGCTAAAGTCAAAAGGATGAAAAAAGGGAGAAAAACTGGATATGAGTGCTGGAGAGCCTTGTTCACCTGCTCCGCTGCCCCCAAATGAAGCAAGAAGCTGTATGAAATATTTTCTCTTCTCTTTCCCTTTCTTGGAAGAGTCAAGCAGCTCTCGGTGGCAAGAGATTTCATCATCCCACAAAAGCAGGGGTCTTTCGCTGGCCCTGGGAATGATGTAGTACCTTGATGCAGAACGTGTGAATGAGGCCACATGGTAAATGTCACGGGAGCTGCAGGTCTGCTCGGCAGTGGGTGCGAAAAGCAAGAGTGAAGACAGTCGTGCTGAAAGGAGATCCTATGAATGAGGTGTGACTGAAGCGCCGGGTGGCCCTGTGGCAGCTTCCTGCTATTTAAGGGGCAACCGGGGAGATGCATGTGGCTTTTAGCAGCATCAGTGGCATTCTACTTCTTTCACAGGCTCAAGAGGGAATGAGAAAACTCTGCTTTATTTCATCTCCTGAATTTTAATGGCAAACAATTTCTTCAGGCCTTTGCTCCAAAAGCTGGTTTTGCTGACCCTGTATAGCCATCATATGGCTCTGCTGGCCAATTTATTGGTCCACTGGTAAATAAAGAGCCGGCATGTCCATGAAGCTGCTAGGCTTATTTGAAGCTATTCTTAGTGCAAATCCCATCAAAGTCTGAATCTTCTTTATTTCCCCATTTTTATCAGTGGAAATTACATGTTTGAAAGAATCACAAGTTTTGCTTAAGTAAGTGCTGTACTCTTGCAGTATAGTCCTCAGTCACTCAAGGAAAGTTTCTTCAAACATGACCTCTCCTTTCTCTTGCCAGGACTGTCTGATGTCAAAAGAATCAGAGTCAGCATCCTCCTCGAGTAAGTCTACCTATTTCTTTGCACCATGTCTTCTCTAGGGAGAACTTCATACACCCTTGTGACAGTTTCAACTCTGAATTTGAATGAGAAATTTCAGTGAGAAATTTCAGTGAGAAATTTCTGACTTGAAGTTTCTTTGGAAAACACTTACTCATTTAAACAGATGTTTTGTGGGGAGAAAAAAAAACAACCAACCAAAAAAACCCCCCAAAACCCCACAAAAAAAGGCAAATGAGCTGGTTTGTTTGAATTTCCTATTTCAAAATTTAAAAGAAAACCTTTCGGAGAAATTATTTTGATCTTTTGTTTTCAAAAGACATGTTAAAATGAAAGCACTTTTCATTTGAGTTGTTTAACCCCAGTGATTCCTAAAAACCTAAACCATTTCTGAAAATGAATCCAGATCCTTGAAAGGAGCCAAGTGCTTCTCTGCCTTTTATGAGGAGACAGATACATCAGGCTTCTACCTAGCAGGGTTTCAGGGATGTCTGCCTATGGCAGGAGCACATATGTCACCCATTGAATATGGGTTTGAGCCCAGGTTTCTCATACCCCAGAATAATGGCCTAATCACCAATCCACATGTTTCCTGACCCACAGGGGAGCACTGTGCCTGTGATGGAGATGTCTATGGGTGGTGGACATGCCTCCTTCTGGGTCTCTGCAGTATGAGGAGGAGGTTTCCAGCACAGGCTGAAGCCTCTGCCCCACTCCAGAGCCCTCTACACAAGACAGGACTGGATATGCCCATGGGTTGTGTCTGATAGAATCTGGTCCTGGGGCAGAAGAGAGATGCCAGGATGACAAAAAATAAGATGTCTCTCATCCAAAGGGGAAGATGGATCAGGGGGCAAAGAAATGAAGCTTATGTGTGGTGTATGAGGCTTGGCAAGACCCGTTCTGGGTAAGAACACCCCAAGCTGATACAAAGCAGTTCAGTATTTTCCGGAGCCAGGAATCCCACTATTGTTTTCAGTGAGCAACCCTTGGTTGAGCTGCAAACTAGTCCTCTTCTGCTCTCCTATGACATGGGGACGTGTCTGAAGCTTCTGTTTGTGATCATTTTTTCATTTTGCTTTTCAGATTTAAGAAATGCAAGAACAAAAGCAGAAACACTCCAATAAATACCTCATCCACCTTAAAAGAAAAACAACAAAAAACCCCCCCACACCACCAAAACACTAAATCAGACTTATAAGAATAAATACAGTAGCTCTACAGATGTGGCTGAGAAATGGTCAGGCTGCAGTTAGCTACAGAAAGCACTGATGGTGAGAGAGTCTGACAAGGTGGAGTCTGGGGGTGGAAGCTGTGGTAGAAGAGAAGGTCATTTTGTCAAGGCAGGGGAGCTATGACTATTTACACCAGCTGAGGATCTCACTACAGACAGACATGATGGTGATGCTAAAGGTCACAGAGGACACTCACAAGGCCTGCTGGATGGAAACACTTTTCTTTCCACTACTTACCAAAGTAGAAAGTGAAAAAGAGAAACCAAGCCTTTTTTTTCTTGATTCTGTAAGTCTGCTGCACACTCCAGCTTCCTCAAGCCCTGTGCTCTGACAATCCCCTCGTGAGCTGTGATCTCTCATTTTGCGCATGTTAAACATATGAAGATTGTGGCATGAGCAGCAGTTTGAAATGGATGCTGAGAGGCACTGCACGTGATGGTTTACCTCTCAGATGGAGGATGTAGCATTTGGAAAGTCAGGTTGAGCTGGAGCTGGGAGCACTGTGCCTTCTCCTTTGCAGCTCTGAGCTCATGCTGAGTGATGGGGAGGAAATATCTTAGCTGTGAAGATTGGCAGGGTTTGTTAGGTCTCATTCAAGTGCACTAATGCCAGGCAACTTTCCCCTGCATGAGGCTGATTTCATCTGTGCATTCTCAAATATGCCATCCAGGCAAGCTCTTTCACTCACGTAAGAGAAAGGTTCCAGTCAAAACCCTGGCTGTGAGCACAGCTGGGACGCACAGGTTTGGGTTTACAAGGAGAGAGGAAAGAAGGGGGCTTTAGGTCCTCATTAGCCTCCACCTCCTTTCTTTTACGGCCAAAGCTCTTGTGCTCCCAGCCTAGCTGTGTGGCTTTTCTCCTCAGCAGTGCTATGGGAGAAAGAGATGGTGAGCAGATTGAGCATGGGGACAAGCCCAATGCATGATGTGATAATGCTAGGAAGAGAGGGGCTCAGCCCTCTCCACTGAGAGTGGGGCTTCCTCTTTCCCTGTGTATCCAAAACACCAAGGCCTGACATTTTCTTCCCCTCCTCCCTGCCCACAATAGTGCTTTCCTTGCCTCCTGGCTAGGATATTGGCTTGTTTTTCTGTAGCCTCCCAAGCAGCTTGTTTCCCCATCAAATGCAAGTACTACCACTGTCATGTTCCTGTCTCAAGATTTCAACTTGTCTCTTGGCTCAACATCTCTGTTGCCAGAAGCAGCCAATACTATACTGCCAATATACGGGGTCCAGTATTAAAAGAAACTTTCAGCAGGCCTATTTTTCTCTACCCTTTCTGACCTGCTGAGGGTGATATCCCGTCCTCTCTTGTCATCTCCTAAAATGCACATGAACAATTGTAAGTCAATACCTAAAGCTTCATGCAAGTTTCTCAAAATATTTAGCCGCCTAACTCTTCCTTCGATGCTCTTTGACTTGACTGAGCTACTGGCTGCTTTGTATCACAGCATTGCTTTGCATTGCAGCTGTGCTGCACTGCACCTTATTATGTCTGAGAATTTGGACTTCTTTTACTGTAATTCCTTAGAAAGATGCCTTTTTGCATCCGGACTTAATGTGGGGGGCAGGATAAAGACAGGACCTCTTCCTCTACTGAAGATAACAGGCTATGGGCAATACCTGTTAACTGAACAAGGAGTTAGCTCTATCCTGCCCTGCCCCATACACAGCTATTCCCATTGAAGGAGTATTTTGTGTAGACATCTTGCTGGCATGGGAGAATCGGGCCGGGACCACAGCAGCTGCAGCCCAAAGCTTTGTCACTGTTCAATCTCCTGAATAATATACTGAATATTCCTCATGAGACTTTTCAGGCTGCCCCCAGGGTACCTGACTACTGCAGGTGACTCAAAGCGCAAAGCAGGGGACAGCCGGGCAAGGGAAGATGCTTGTGTTTGGCTTTCTTCCTCCTTATTCATATGTGTGAGCAACACTTCCAAGACAGGCTGATTTGGGCACTGTTCATCTCTGTGCTTTGCCAGAGCAGCGCCAAAAGGGAATTTCCTCTATTCTTTAGTTGCACCCTCTCATGTTTTACTTCACACCAAAAAATGTCCATACCCTGTCTCCTGTGTGCACAAGAAGTTTCGGCCTGTTACTTACAAGTGTGGGGGAGAAAAAAAAAAAAGAAAAAAAGAGAAAAAAATAAAGCTATAAAATGTACCTAGTTTCTCTGGCTAGCACTGTCACTGAAAAATGTGCTGCTGCTTTTTTTTTTCTTTTTCATGTTACAGAGTGATTTCTGTGTTATGATGGAGTCAGTTCACAGTATTAAGCTCCAGAATTGTGGTTAATTAGTAGCCAGTTTAGGAAATTATGTTATCATTACCTCATCCTTTCTTAGCTTAGCAGGTTTCCTCCTCTTCCCTCTCCCCCCCTTCCCCATCCCCTCCAACCTTCCCTGCCCAGGGATATTATTTTTCTTAATGACATCTATGTCGCACATGCAAACTTAAATCTCCTAAACACACCTCAGCATCTCAGGTCTCCAGTAGTTTGAAAACCCACATGAATTAACTTTTTTGGCATGGAGCTGACCAAAGAAAACCAAACCCAAACAAAAAATTCATTGTTCTTCTCTTTCCTCTCACCATGCTGGTTTTATGCTGGCTCTTGCCCATGCAGCTCCATACCAGGCATCAAGTCTGATGCTGGGCTGACCTCCACCTGCCCCGCACTTGTTGATGATGAGCACGTTCACTTCCACCCTCTGCCATCCTCCCCCATGTGGAAAGCAAAGGGGAAAACAAACAGCAGAAACGAGCAAACAACAAGGTCCCCTCAACACGCAGTGGCAACATCCAGAATTAAAAAGAAAAACCATGGAGGGGGAGATAAAAACCACAACTTAAAAGGGGATTTTCTAGTGGCATACTTTGAAACCAGACACTTGCTCTTAATGGCAGAGGAGAAGGGGGAGTGGGAGTTCAGAGATGCAGACCTTGTGTTTACTGGTCTTCTGTTCAACTCTGTACTTAGCCAGGCCTTGTCTGGATCTACAGAGTGTCTCAGGATGAAAACCTGGGGTAGATGCATGGGAGAAGCACTCATCTACCAAGTTTTGACCCAGAATAATTTTAAATTGGTCTTTTGTTACTTTCATTCCATCTATCTATCAGTGATAGGGTCATTTTAGTTGTTTGTCCTCCTTAATGTGTTGGAGGTCTGTGTTGTCACATATGGTGAGACCCACCCACCTCGGAGAAGGGTGGCTGGTGTGGAAACCTCTGAAGCACAAAGCTCTGAGCTGCTGAAGCTTGAGCTGAAACTCTGAATCACCTTGTCAATGTGGCCACATGCACATTCTCTGTAATTGAGCATGAAGAAACATTTGCATTACCCACCCACCACTTGGTTGCTCTTGCTATGCAAAATACAAATATTTCACCAATGTTGTTTTCATTCTCCTTTTCTACCTTGGTTGTTTTTTTTTCAGTTCCCTCTATCTTGGTCTCTCATGCCACACAATGAGCATGCTTGGGCAGATTATCTCCATTGACTCCTCTAAGAGGGACTAGATCTGGATTGTGAGCTTCAAGATAGCACCTCACACATTGCCTTTACTGATTTCTTCTCCTACCCTATGACAATTCCCCCTTCTCTGCAGTGTTTGCACCTCTCAGGCATTTGCAGACTGGGTGGGGCTGGCTCACGAGTTAGTCATTTCTTCACCAAGATGCTCATGGCTTTTGTGGCTTTTGCCAGCCCTAAAAACTCATACTGCTCTTCTCTTTACCCCTCCTACTCAACATGGATGTGAGGGGCCTGGAAATGCATGTGATAATCCGCACACACTGTCCCTGCAGCTTGCAGGAGAAGGACTTTTATTCCCCAATGATGATCACAATATTGAAACAGGACAAAACCACCCAGGCTTTTGCCATATCACATTTCAAGGCAGAACTATCTGTTGCCTCTCAGGCAGTCTTTAGGCTAGGGAAATAGGTTGTGTCTGAAAATAAATAAATGCGTTACTGAATTTTAAACAGGACTTTGCACTGAGGATAAATCGAGCTTCAAATCATATGAGCTGTCTGTAGCCAGGACCAGCAGCAGGGTGTATGGGAAAGGCTAAAACATGAATTTCTTCCATAGACTCAGCACTAATTCCCATTGAAAATTGCATGAGTTGAAACACGTTCAAATTTTTCTGGAAGTGTTGTGTGTCTCATCGAACATCTTCTCTCTCCAGGTTTGTCCTCACTGAACAGTGTATTTCAAAGGCTTTTATCAGCTATTGTGTTTGTTTCTGTTTTCACAGGAAGAATCTCCTTTCTGCCTCTGCTGCCCAGGTAGTGCGTCTCCCAGGACAGCTTTCTGCTGTAGCTCTGTCCCCACTTGTGGGTCAGGGTTATGATGGTCCCAGAAAGAGGGCCTGTGGGACTGCATGGGGGGAAGTGGGAAGGACAATGTTTCCAGGAGATTCACACCACTCTGCTTGTCCAGAACCAGGCATCAGAAGCATCCATCCAGCTCCTATACTTATCGATCAGTTTATTTTTTTTGGGATGTCAGGTTTATGGGGTCCCTTGCTGGCTGAAGGGCTCAGGGCTTCATCCTTGTGGTTCTTATGGTGGTTTTCAGTATTTCTCATCCATCATGTAATCACCATCAAGGTGGGATGGTGAGAGTCAAAGGCAGCACTTAAGCTCTGCAGAGTAAGTGACCTTAACCAAAGAGAGGACCTGCTTCTTTCCCTGTTTGCTGAGAGGCAAGAAACCATGAGAGTCTTGGCCAGGCCTGAGGCACAGCAAGGTGCCTGCTGGGACTCGGGCTGGGAGCCAGCTCCAAAGCCTGGTCGGAGCTGGAGGCAGAGTCCAGGCATGTGGTCATCTCTTCTGCTAACACACCCAGCTCTGCTGCGTCCAACATGCCCCGGGGACATGGCTGAAAGCTATTGTGAATCCCTGGTATAGACACTCTGTAACTTGTCTAAGGTTCATTTTAAAAGCCTTAATTTGGTGGGGTAGGTTGCCCAATAAAATTCAGAAGATGTTTACTCTTGTCTTGATCTGTCCATAAAGAAAAAAGATTTTTGCTGGTCATTCAGTGAAGCTAAACAGGCTCATCTTTTCCACTGTAGGGAAACCTCTGTGCCTGCTTGTCCTCCTGTCTGTCTGCATCCTCTCTCCTACCTCTTGCAGCGGCGTAGAAACCTTCAAATGCTTCAAACTCTGGCATCCTGATGCAAAGCAGAGATATTTATTTTTTCAGTATTCAACACAGGAATGTCTTGTGGGGGTGGCTATTTTTTAAGACTTAGATTCAAGGGATGCTGCACTGTGGTCTCAGCTTATTTCTCACACAGCTGGATGCATTTCAGGGGTGGTGTGCACCAGTGCTTTGAACAACACTTGACTCCTCAGATAGCCACACTGAAGCCAAAGGGCATCTTCGCTGAATGAGGTGTTATTTCCAGGGGGACAGACACATCTACACCCTGGCTCAGCCTCTTTTGTTTTGAATCCCTTACAAATACTCAGCTGCTGGAATGAGCTTATCATCTGAGAATCTCCTCTTTTTTATTTTTTTTCCTCTTCAGTGTAAGTTGTTTTTAATCTTTGTGGCTGTGTGGAAACTGGAAAAAAAATAACCCTAGCCACAGAAGGCAAATTAAAAGGTCTTTGAATTTTATATTTTGCCTTAGGCCTTCTAGGTAGGCTTGCAATTTTTAACGCCTGACAGCTACACCTTGCAGACAAACAGCTTAAAGCACTGATGCCCAGACCGCTGAGTGAGTCTAAGGCCCAGGGTTTGCAACGTACAGCTCTTTTCTACCCATACTCTGAGGGCTGATTTTAAATAAGTTTAGTTAAATCAGAGAAAAGTCTCCCCTGTTGGAGACATTCATAATCTGAAGTAAGTGGCTGGACTGACTCCCTCTCATTCATTTAATTGAAATTCTTGATAAGAGTTAGGCTGACACGGTGCAAACACCATCCCTTAGGTTGCTTCTCACTGTTTTCCTCGTGTCACCATTGGTCAAATATAAATGTGACATAACTTACATGCCCTCATCAGCTAATACTACTGCAAGAGTGTTTAAAAAAAAAAAAAGAAAAAGAAAAAGAAAGAAGGTGACATTAAACCAGCTAAAAAAATCTCGAGGCCTGTCAATCAAGAAAGATATTTACTGAAGCTTCTATTGACCCATATATGCTCTTATCTAGAAACCTTTATCTTCTAAGACAATGTTGACTAACAGCTTTTCCTTTACTCTTGTTTCTATCTTAAAAGAATAACAAATAAGCTTAATTCTTCCCAAAATCTTTAGCAAATGCCTTTTAAGCCTAACACAATGGTAGTTATTTTAAGAAGGACGGCTAAGCACTGCAACACTTTTCTATTTTTCTGTCTTCGTTTTTCATATTGGAGCACTTAATCACAGTTAATCTTTGCGCACAAGGAAGACACATTAACTTTGTTTGCACAGGACTGATATAAAAGCTTTCAACTCCTCTGTTCCTGTATTCATCTCCCTGGTAAGCCTTACCATTTTAAATAACAGATAAAGGAAACGCTGAAGATTCAACGATACAGTCTATCCTTGCTCAAGTAACTGCAGGGACTAGACTCTGTAAGCAAACTTGCAGCCTAACAGATGAGCCAGCTGAAGCTGAGCATCTGCAAATCCCACTGGAAGGTTTGAGCTGAGGAGAAGGGCATAGTTTATAAGGGTGCATCAAAAACAACGACCTGAGAAGATGCCAATGCTTAGGACAGGTGAAAGGAGACCACCTCCCTGTACAACTGGGGGCGTTCAGATGTCTCTGCTCTCTGCAGACAAAAGCAAGCTTCATTGCCAGCATTGCAGCCACCTCCTCATATTTGTCTGAGTGTCCCCTCTCTGTGTTTTGCTTCAAAGGCTACAGCAATGGATTGCTAGAGAGTCTTGTTTTGATAGGGTTATATTCTCCAAGACTGTGAAATTGAGGGCTAAATCTCAGCTCCACTGAAGTCAGTGAGCCTGAAATGAATAGAATTTCTTTTGGACTGACTCCGAATTTCACTGTGGAGAGTAATGGTAATTTAAATGCCTTTTATGGCCTCTTTACTCTGTCAGAGCAATAAAAGGGGGCTTAGTCCTTGGTTACACCCAAAAGTTGCCCTGCTTAATTATCTTGGAATAGTTAAAGCAATAAAATCCTTTGCCTGCTCCCTGCCTCCCTCACACCTACCAGAGCAGATCTGCTGGTATAGATGTACCAGTGTAGGACATGAAGGGAATTAGACTACAGTGGCTTGGGGGTGTTGGCTGGAAGGAGACAGCTGTATTTTAATTCATTAAGTGAGACCTTGTTCCTGTTTTTTTTTTCTGTCTGATTGTATAGGTATGAACTTAAACTACTGAACTCAGGAGAAATTCTGGCCTCTTGGGGCTGGATGCGTGCCATGGTCACATCATGATCCCAGATCAGGGGGAGACTCAGATGTGCATGGAAACCCATGTGCATTTAATTGCACAGGAAAGGAGCCTGCACATGGGGACCAGAAGGAGCGATAGTCCCTAATGTTGGCACCTGGGAATCAGGGCTCTGAAGCATGTCATGGTGCACATCCTTGGCTTTCTCTAGGAAAATCAGCAGGAAAAAAGAAACAGGAGCTGGAGAGAAGAGATCGCACGGCAACTTCGGTAGATGTTAAAGCACAACTAGAGATCCTCTTTTGCTGACTCTTGCCAATTCTGCATCCTGTTTTGTGTTTGCTAGGATCCAGCAAAACACAAGGAGTAGGTGTTGCTCCAAACTTTCTCTGTCTCTGTCCAGACATTTCTGGGAGCTATTCAGAGACCAAACTGAAAAACATTGTGCATACTTTGGCCAGGAACCATTTTAGTTCACTATGAAGTGCTGTAGTATAAATAAATATATATGGGCAAACAAATGCATAAAGAATATTTGTTTGGTGGTCAGAAGAAGCAAAGCTGTCCTTGCCCTTTCATCCCAAGATGAGAGGACATTAGATCAGACTGATAAGCATGTAGATTGTTGGGTGTTTTTTTTTGTTTTGTTTTGTTGTTTTTTTTTGTTTCTGTTATGTTTCGGTTGTACTATTTCATCTTAACTGTAGTTAGGTAGAAAAAGGCTGTGTAACCAATATATGAACCAGTCATCCAGCAGACTCAGAGGCCTGAGAGTGAAAAGGTTACACTCAAAGGACACATCTATGACAATAAATAGACCATGGCCCTGAGGGTGAATGGCACAAAATGACTCAACCATAGAGACTCTTTCTGTCCCCTGTTGTCAGTTTTGCCTCCTCTGCACTGTTCACTTTCCACACATACGTGCTGAGTGTCCTTTGAGGTGCTCTAGGGCATGTTGTTTTGCCTCCTGATGCTGCTGAGAAGACCATAGGTCTTCCATAGATCCCAAATCATATCTGACAATCTAGTGCAAATGTTATGGATACTCTAGGGTTTCACCCCAGGTACCAGGTGTTGGTATGTGGCCAACTGAATGAAACTCCTAGAAAATACAGTCACTACTATCAAGAAAGCTCCTTGGTGAGCCAAATAAAAGTGTATGTTTTAAGGTGAGCTGAGTAAATTTTTAGAGGCCACTGACAACATTACTAGACTCCCACCAACGACAGTGGGACTTCACAGGTCAACGTGCAAACACCTAAATTTGAATACCTTAATCTGTGAACTAAATCTCATTCCAAATTCCTACTTGAATATCTAATGCCACTTGAAATGCATGTGCTCATTCGTGGACCCAACCCTGGGTATCTAAGGCTCTATATCTTAGCTGCTTTGCAACAATTAAAGAGTAAATATCAGAAAAAAATCCTTAGAAATAGGCTTCTGAAGCAGCTTCATGTGCAGTACAGATAGGGCAGAGGAACTCCTTTTTGCTATATTCCCCTTTACAGAGTGCCCTGTTCTGCTCCTCTAGGACAGCAACTTTCTCTCCTGGGGAAGCAGGTAAGTGTAAAGAGATTTTTATTGCAGATATGCTCATTTCTAGCTCCCTGTCCTGATGATTGCGGTGTGTGTGTCAATTGGTTCTCATTGGCTTTGTTAAAAAAAAAACAGGCTCCTTGGGTTTCTTCAAGATTCCCAAAGGAAATTTTAGTTCATTGGCTCTGGTATCATCCTACAGTGTCTGAATACTGGTGCTACTGGTTGGGTCTTGGAAGGGATTCAAAGGCAGCACTGTACAAGAAAACTTCACAGGTCTTGGCATGTTAGATAGTGGTGGGTAGTAGGGTTGCTTAATAAAGCAGTTCAGTTCAAAGTGAAGGTAGAGGGAGTGTAGGCTCATAGATCATAGCACACATGCTAGCCCAGAAATGCCAGGGTATTTCAGTTGTCATTAAAACATGCAGGTACATGAATTATTGGTAGAACTAACCATCCTGTGATGCCTGAGCACGGAGCCAATAGAGGCAAAACACTTCCAATTTTTAGCAAGTTTGAATGCTTTGGCAAATTGTTTAGCTTGGAAGTTACTGAAAGTCATATTCATTTAATTAGCCTTCCAGTGTACTGGCAACAGGTCTAGGAGTTTATCTGCACTCAGATCCCCTCCACGATAGGAGTTTTTCAGGTCCCACACATTGAATTTTGGAAGCAACTTCAGGAATTATGAACATGAGGGATGGATGGTACTTGTCTAAGTCATGCAAGATGTGGGTGGGCTCTTTCTCACCTAGCTTGCACAGCCAATTTTTGCCAGTATCCCTCATACCCCACCTGCCAGCCCAGGGCTGGGTTTTCAATAGGGCACGATAAGGTTTTTGACACAAAATCTGGATGCCTCAGATTCAGAATATCATTAAAGGAGTCTCAGTTTTCAGGGGATGAGATGTTCAGCAAAGGACAGACAAAGGCTCTGGGTGCCATATTCAGACCACCTTCTGTATGTGGCTATATACCTCAGGACAAAAAACGAATGAGTTATTTGTATTACCCTGATTTCCACACCCTGAACCATCAGTACTGTGAAGTGCCGACAGTACCCAAATTAGGCACCCCAGTAGAAAGTTTGGAGATTATTAGGACTATATTCAAGTCCTGTGGCACTTGAAAATGGGGACCATGATGAAAAGACCTATTTGTTTTTCAGAGAGAAGCAGGGAGGACTTGACCTTTCTGCTGACGTTATAATCTCCTTTCTCTACTTTGGGATGTTTGTGAGACAGAGAACCTTTCTAACATTTTGCACATGGTAAGAAACTCCCTCCAATGAAGAATAATTAATCTTTCATCATAGCTCATTTACATCTATCTCACTACCAGCCCAGGAATGCTGGTCTAAACAGAGACAATCTCAGAAAAACAGTCAGGTAGACAGGGGGAGTAGCAATGTGGACTTCATTTTAGACATCAAAGCAGTTGTTAACTGAGCAGTTCTATTTATAATGTTGGTAGATTTTCAATGCACTTTCACAGAATCAGATAGACAATTAAAGAGTGGAGGTTTTATGTCAATGAGTAAGTAAACATTTCATTTCTAAAATGATTTGTCTTAAATGAGTTGCTTAAGGTTCTGTTTATAGTCTTGGAGTGCTGCAGTACTGTCACACCTTGGTTGGTAACATCTACCCTCAGGGGCTCGAGGGAATAACGTCTGGCCATGAGGTTTTTTCTCCAATAACTTGTTAGCACCCTTTGCTTCCCAAAGCAATGCAGTGTATTTTCTGAGGTCTGCATTACAAAAAGCAACTTTAAGTTCCACATCTTTAGGCCCTCTTGGCCACAGGACAAAATCCTGAATGACAAGATTAAATCTTTTCTTTTTAATTTTTATTTAATGCTTACAGGACTTTTTCTTCAGTCAACATCAAGGCTTGGGTTTGTGGAGTAACTCAGGGCTGGGGAAGTAAGGAGACTGGGCTTTCACAGTCCAGGTATTGCCAAAGTGGGAAGATGAAGGAGGTAGGACATGATGGGGGGAGAGAGAAGCTGCTTATGGTAAGGCAGCTGGGTGTAGTTCTGGAGAACAGGGTTTTGCCACAGGTTTCCTATGTTGCACCTTTCCCACCTGGGGAAATGTAACTAGCCCCATCTGGGACTAATTAGTCACCTGGTGAAGGAAAACAGGAACTATAAACTGATTTAAGAGTCCTGCCCTCTCTTACTGCAATATTCTTTCAGTGATGACTTCAGACTCACTATGGGGAAAGGGGAGAACTGCTTACAAGAAACACTTTTGCCTTTGTTTATCCTTGGTGGCTTCAAGGAATGGATCAGACTAGCCTGGGGCAGGATCCAGGCTGCCCTTTTCCTCCCTGATGTTCATTTCTGCCAATGCAAGTATCCTGCACCTCTCATGTCACTCAGTCCCCTGAATGTCATAGGAGACATTTCCAGAGCACCAACTTTTATGACTCCTGCAGAAAAGCTGCTTTTTTTAAAGAGTCCGTGTCCATTTCTCGGAGTGGTGAAGATGAGTTTAATGGCATGGCTCCCTAAACGCTCTGGACCAGAAAGCAAATAAAAGAGAATACAGAATTGCTCCTTGTTAAAATCTCATGTTGTTCTTAAGGTAATCTCAGAGTCCGAGGAGATGGATTCCCTCTTTTTCAGTGTTTGATATCACCACCATCATCTCAAAGTCTTTCTGTTTGAAATTGTAACACAGTATTGAGATGGACGTTGGTTATTTTAAGGACAGGAAGGAACTCAGGTCAGATGTATTGAGCCTTGTATGTTGAACACAGGAGTCACAATATAGCTGAGAAGAATGGGTACTGAGGGGAAGAGCAGCATGTTATGGCTAACAGTGGCAAACAATAGATACCTTGGAAAACAGCTGAGAATAATCATGTAGTGATACTTCCTCAAACACTCTCCCAGGTGTCAGCAATTTGCATCTGAACCAGAGGGGCTGCCTTTGTGTTCAGTAGCCCTTGGGGTTTTTTTCTTCTATGAATTTCTCTAGCTGCTCATTGGACCCAGGTAAGCTATCGGCAAAGGTCTGTCACTCTCGTCTCTGGAGACCAACACTGCAGCTTCTGTCCTGCTGTGTATTTTCACCTGCCAGGTGCTTCTGGTAGGGCTGGTCTGGTATGCATGAAGCAACAGTCTTGGATATGAGGAATCACAGCAGTGGGAGTGGCTTTACTGCAGGGTTTTACTGCAGCTGGGGTATATCACCTAGCAGTGCCCTACACTCAGAAGAGGTTTGCTTGAAGGTATTTTCCCAATGACACCTTGGATATGGGAGATCTGGCCCACGGGATGTTGCACTGGGAACCAACAGCACAGTACCAGTTACAGAATTTCACATGGACTTTATTTACCGCTCCTGTTTAGGTGGACAATATGAAGCTTGATAGAGGCATGACTCTTGGATGAAGCATCTGCAGTAGGTGACAATGGACTGTTGTCCCCTCTCTTTCTCCTCCTGCTGCTAACCCCAGCTGTGCCCATACAGCTTCTAGGGCTGGTGTAATGTAAGCCAGATAGCAGTTTGGACTCTGCTTGAAAAAAGCAGTCTGTCTCATGACTCTTCTCCTTCCAAAAGCAGCACCAAAGCAGGAATGAGGAGTGAGGGACCTGGATGCAGATGAGGGTGGGTGCTGCCACTATGAAAACATGTGTGGAATCAGAAAGTTGTTTACTTAATGTCTTTATGAATTTGGAATACACTCCCAAGACACTCCCTCCACGCAACCCCGCACCTCCCTCACCTCCTCATCTTTGTGTATGCCTAACAGGAGGTTGGCATTGAACCCAGCGATGCACAGACCTACACAGGGTGATAGTACCAAAGAATCATTTTCACCCCTCCGAGGCCTTTCTTATATGTACACCTCGCCACACCACAGCCAAGGCAGCTGAGAAACTCTGCCCAGATCTGGAAGCATTCCCACGCCTTCTCCCACCTACCCACTGCCCCATGCACCCCTCATGCCCTGACTGGCCAAGTGTCTTGCTGAGAAAGGCAGGGGAGCAAGCTGAGGTGCCACGGATAAGGCTCTGCACTGATCCTCCCTCTTGCAAACCCCAATGAAAGGCAAGGATGCTTCCTAAAACAGCCTCCGAGAAGAATGGGTTAACCCAGGAGGTAGTGAAAGCCACATGAGAACTACACAGGTGCAGCAACAGTTTTTATTTGGTAAATATCACCTCCACAGCCCAAGAGGAGGCTCATGAAAGAAGATGCCTCTTCTGCAACTAGGAAGAGTGTGGTTAGGAGCACTTGCCGAGCTAATAAAGGCTGTTGAAGCTTCAGCTTCCGTTGGTGGTTAACCCCGTGACATCGTTCTGCTCCTCTGAAAACAGCACCTGACTGATACACAGCTTAATTGTGTGTGATAGAAACACGTTTTTATTACATTACCTCGCCACCGAGTGCACAACCGAAAGGCGCTGCTTAATTGAGCAGGGGGTAATTCATACATAGCAAGACAGAGTTGTGCGCTGCTGCTCGGGTTGGCACGGGTAATCAGGGCTGCCCCTACCCAGTGAGCAACTGCTGGAGCGGGTGCAGGGCAGAGAGCCGTGATGCGATAGGAAAATGATCACCCTTGCGGTTAAAAACCAAAGCTCGACGACCTATTTCCTAGCAAAAATATTCATGTTTTTCTTTGGTGCTTTTCTCTGTCTCTCAAGGAGGGGTGTTTGGATCTAATGGCCAAGATGTGCAGCTGTTGATCTGTCTGAGATGAAGGCTGGACCTTGGCTTTGTGGCAGAGACACCTCCATCTGCAACACCCATATTTTCCCCTGGCCAAGGCTCTACAGGGAAATGCAAGATTCAGAGCAGGATGGAGCCCTGAGCACCAAGCTGATTTCTGCATTAGGATCTTTTTTACATCACCAGCCCAGAGCTCTTTTGCATCCACAGGACTGATTTTTGAGCAGCCAGAAATACACTAGCAAAAAGGTCCCCATACCTTGTATCCCTGCTCTAAAGCTGCTTCACAAGCTCAAGGGCTAATTTTTTTTTCCTGCTTTCCTCAAGGGGTAAATAATGTCAAAATTGGAGGAGGATGTTACATGGACCTGGGCTCACCCTGCCACTTAGTAATGTCCAAAATCACCATCACATCCTCTCCTCAGCTGGGAACGGCTGTTGTCTCTCATCCACCGTGTAACCAAAAGTAACTACGTAAGGGGTTTGCCAGGTTCACTGTCCATAAATATATCTCTATTTTCTCCATTCCTAAGCACTATTAAACTGTATTTCAAATACCGAGGAAGATGAAGGAAGAGTCTGCAACGATACTGTCAAGTTCCCACATAAAATCTGTATTCCAAGAGTTTCTCCCTCTGTAAATGCAGGCCTCCGTGAAGGTATTTTATTTAGGGTAAAATATGTATTTTTTTTTCCTTCGGAATTCTCTTTGTCTGCAAAGCATCACACACACCCCCATGGTTCTGTAGGCACACTACGATTTTAATATTGCTTTGGTTCATGTTTCACTCACTCCACATCAGCAGAGCAGTGTGTACAGAGTTGCAGCCCACTTCCAGGCTGGTAAGCAGCTCCCTGGAAGTCCTCCTTCATCTGGGCCAGCTCTGCTCTGCAGAGGTCCAACACAAAATAATGGGGTTTAAGACTGCCCTCACAGAAACCCAGCAGAAATTTTCTCCTTACTTCACTGAGGCAGGATTTGGCCAAGGCTGTCATATGCTGCAGAGGATCAAGGCTGATCCTACTTGACTTTCATTCCTCACACCTTCACCACAGTGCCTCCATCCATCGGCTGTGACAAACATCCTTTCCCCACCCCTTCTTCCTCTCTCCCCTATCCTCCTCTCCCAGCCACCTCCTTTGCACAGCTGGGCTCGTCACAATGCTGATTTCTTCAGGCAGTAATTTATGAATGGTACAGGCAGCGCTTTGGAAATTTACCCCTTCATGCCAACTTCCTGCTATGTGGAACACCTGCATTTAACAGCAGAGAAAGAAAACAACCACCACAGTAAACCTTAGGTAAAACTGGTTTCAATTAGGAGCCTTAATTGCAAGGAAACTGAAGGGAAACAAAATGGGATCTTTACTTATATGAGCTCTCCTCCTTCTCTCCCCCCACCACCCTATTCTTTCCCTCCAGCTTGGATGAAGCATCACATCTCTTCAATTCCCACCCAGGCACTCAGCATCCCCACAAGTGGGCCTAGTCTCCAAATCTGTGCCATCTTTCTCATTTGCCCTCCTCACAGGATGAGGCAAAATCTCAGCAGCAAACTCTTATGGCTGCAATGGACCTTCAGACCATTTGGGACTACTCTATATCCCGAAGGCTGGTGTTTTTCAACCAGTTACCCTCCCACTGAGTCCTGTAACTTGTTTTTAGCTAAATGAAAGACACAGAGACCTCAACTTTTCTACTTTCTTTCCCTCACCAGTATTCCCCTGGGTTTGAGATGTCAGCCATCATACAGCCAGTGTAGCTGAATTCCTGACTGAATGGAGCTCAACAGGAGGCTGTGAACTTCCGCACGTATTTTTCCCTCCCCCTGTTGCAAATATTCTCCTTGCAAGAAGACTGAAAGGTGTAATTTCCCCATTTTAACCCAGATCCGCTCAAGGTGCAGTTATTTTCATATTTCAATCAACACAGTTTCGTGTCTCTTGGCAGAAGGAGCACGTTGCCATATGCAATATTGTGTCTGCAGGTGTTACGGCCACTGCCACACTAAGGAGGTGAGAGGAGATGGTTTGGACCTGTTACACCTACATTTCATCATAAAAATATTAATGGATCATTCCAGAAAGT
The DNA here is from genome assembly GCF_047370975.1 of Nipponia nippon. NCBI lineage: Eukaryota > Metazoa > Chordata > Aves > Pelecaniformes > Threskiornithidae > Nipponia > Nipponia nippon. The sequence continues at coordinate 5,689,028 of NW_028262347.1, forward strand.
CTCTGCAATCTTTTCAATTGCTTTTACTAGATGTCGTTTTGGACATTCTTGGCACCAGCACGGCCCATTTGTGCCTCGTTTCTGCCTCTGAAGAACTGGAGGTGGGTTATGTACGGCACTTGCTCTCAGCTACAAGGGTTTGCAGGCTCCAGTTTCCCCCGTCATTAAACTCAAGACTCAAAAGCAGTGTTGCTGCCCTGAGCTCGCAGCACAGGACATTGGACTTCCCACTCTACCAGCAGGAGATCCTGATGATGACGGCCATGGTGGCAGGGGGGCCTACAGTTCTTCCTCCTTGTTTTCTGCATAAATGGGGTAAATGACTACTAGACCCAAGTGGCAATGGGATCTCCCACACATGGAAATGGTTGAGGTTCAAACCATATGCAAAGATGTACATACAGTAGCCTGATGTAAAAAAACAACCCTATGTGATTACACTTACAGGTGTTATTGTAAGCTTGTATGGTTTGCTCAGAAGTCACGTTGCCTGTACTCTCCTTTTCGCAGTAACTGCTTCATGTTGTGGTTTGTCCTTAGTGGCCTGTTATGTCCTGGTTGCTGCTGTTTATCAGCACAACCTGGTGAGACCAAAAGTGAAGATGGATATTTATCCCTATGAACATTTCCCTAGAAGAAACCAGGCTGTCATCACTGGAGTGAAACTGTGCTCCTCCTTAGCTGATGTCAGTGCAGGGCCTTGAAAACAGGTAGAAGAGCTCAAGTCCCATCCAGCAGAGATGAGTTTCAGCAAAATTTAAGCACGTAAGGAAGGACTGTTGGCTTCCAGTAGCATTGAGGAGAGACCAAGTAGCATCCCAGGATTCATGCAGACATTGAGGGGACTGAAGGACTCCACCTGTCTCTGCCCACTGACTGCGGTACTGGGGATGGCCCTTTTGTAGTTCAGGTGCTGCAGGTGGGCACTTAGGGCTAAGGGATGGAGCTGGGTTCCCTCTCCAGCAAACACACAAGCCATTGGGTGGATTGCAAATCCCAGCTGTGTTTCTTCATGCCTACACCACCATCAGCTAGATAAAAGTGCTTTTTCCCTCCTGTACCAGCGAACTTTATTTTCCAGGAGGCAAAATGAGACTTGTGCGAGGTAACCAGGACGAGAGTGCCACCTTTCTTACAGCAAAACCATCTGTCAAAACCCTCCTGCTCATGACACAGCTGCGAAGGCAATGCAGACAGAGCTCGATGGAGCACTCACCCAGGCAGAAAGGTTTATCTGCCATTCTCCTGAAGTGCTGGGCGTGTGTGGTAAAACCGAAATCTTTCTCAGCGCAGCCAAAGGACGTAGCTGTGGTTGCTCTGCAGCGAAAGAAGGGATCGGTGCATGTTTGATCTGGGGGAGGTCCCGGTTTGCCTTGCACCATAGCTGACAGGCGTGAGAGCTGCAGCTCCCATCCCTGCTGTGGCCGGGACGTGCCGAATGCTGGCGCGCAGCAAACGGCAGCCGAAAGGCACATACCTTCCTGGCTGCAACGTGCCCTGATGATGGGGAACTGCATCTCAGTTCCTGGCATGGTTAAAGCCGTTACCCCTGTTTGCTATGTCATGGCTCCCACTCCAGACCTGTCCTTCCCCTCTCGTAGTTAATTTCCTTATTTGCTTTAGCAAAGGTGGGACATGTCACGCTGGGTTTCGAGCAGAGCCGCACCGGGGAGCTGGAAGCCAGTCTGGCAAAAGACTTGTTTGTGTGATTTGTTATGATAGAGATGAAGCAGTTTGTCTGTGGGCACAGAAAAGGAAACAAAATAGTATTTTCTCTCATCCCTGTTGCAGATATTTGTGGCAGCTTTGTCCTGCCTTTTGTCCTTGCCATGAGCCTCAGTTTCTCCACCTGGGAAATAAGGAGAGATGCTTGCATTTTGGGCCAAGCTACAGGTGGCCGCTCACTGTTGTGGCTTTGGCTAAGATTAGAATGTGCATGCCATGGAAATGGAGGAGAAATGCAGATTGTTCTTATCACTGAGTGAGTGGGCCTTAGCACTCATGTTTTTCATGCATCAAAACCAACCCTGTACTTTCAGTGTGCACACCTTTCCTGCGAGGTTAAATGGATGGGACTGAAAAGGAATTTTTGGGTCACCAAATTCAGTCCCTTGTTGTGTCTGCCAGTCATCTCGTCTACTCCTTCCCCTAACAAACTTTTCAGGCTTTTACCAACACACACTGCTTTTACCCAAAGCTGCTCCAGACCCAGAGTATATTAAAGATTAGTCACACTTTACCACAATTACTTGGGAGTGGAATGAAAGAAAAGCAAAACAAGACAGACTGAAAGTGTAACTTTCATGGGCCTTCTTGGGAGTAAGACGTTTTCTATCTGGACAGAGGTGGCTGCACCATGAGAAACAGAAGAGTGCAACACTCAGAAAGCAAAGCCAGAGCAGCCGCATCAGCTTCACTGCGGTGCACCAAAGGAATCACTTTGGATTACGCAAAGCCCAGCATGTTTTGTTACGTGAATATGCAGTTGGGTGTACAATGCCACCAGGCCACATACAACCATTTGAGAAGAATCTCCTTCTCCTTGCCAGGCTTGCAATGCGCAAAGCAAACCAGATCCAGGGCTAGCTTCAGCATGGGCCCGATGCTGATCCTCACATCAGTGGCAGCTTAGCTCCCCCCTTGCTTGCCTCTTTGCAGTCAAGTGTTCCCAGGCCGTGTGTTTGCAGGGGCCCTCAGGAAGGTGAATGAGCAAAGGTGTGAAGTCAATGTTCACCAGCTAAAGGCGTTTAACCCTTGTGGGGATGCTCTCATTCAGGAATGAAGTTGCCTTACATTGCTGTATCTTAATCCTCCTCTGAGGATTAAGCACTAAAGGCATTTTAATCCTAAATGAGAACATGCATATGTGCTTTAATTTATGGGCACTGACTTCACACCTGTAGTTAGCTGACTTGCCTTCACTTTCCTGCATGTTCCTGTGTAGGAAAGCTCTAACGAGATGCAACTGGAATTTGGGTGATGCTGTGGCTATTAGTTCTCTCTTTGAGGTTTCTGTGGTTTGGGTTTCAGTACATTCCTTGTGTTTTGGGTTAGAATTTTTTTCCCCTTTTTGGCCTTTTCAGACACCCTTTCAGTTTTAGTATATACACGTTTGATTAGAAGATTCTCAGATGTTAGAATTTTATGCCCAGAGAAACATATGATTTTTGGCCATTGAATCCTGTTGGGTTATGAGGCAGCCTCCATGTGTGGTTTGGATTAATCCTTTGAATGAGAGGGAAATCTTCCTTTAAACACATGCTTCCCTCTCATAGAGACTCATAGCTCTAAGTGCTCAGCTAAGCTACTTAAGTTACCTAGTTGGTCTCCTGAGGCTCTGTCTATAAACACTGCAAAAAGTAATTTTCTCTGGGGTGGTTCAGTTTAGAAATAATTTTTGGAGAAGTCTCTCTCTCTGTTGGCTAGACACTGAGTGTAGAGACTAGGCAGGTCAGACAGACACCTAAATTTTGGTAGTGCAACGGTTCGACTGTGCTGGGCTGCTTTTTTTGCTCCTAAAAAGGAGCTCAACCATGGTATGTGTAAGCGGGAACCAAGACCACCTACACTGATTTTTTTCATCAGCTGTAGCTCTTCCGCTCTGAGGTGACTGGACAGAGTGAAATGTGGGCAGGATTAGGTTGTGCTAATGCACCAATAGCTTTCCTGGCTGGGAAATTCTGCATTGGCCTTCTAAGAACATCCATTACCGTGAAAGTTAATGTCTATGGGGACAGGGACTTGGACTCACTGCTGCCAACCTGATGAATCTATCAGAAGGCGGCAACTGTGCCTTCAGATGCAGTGGTACCCAACAGGCAGGGTGTTGGTTTAGGACACCGGGTCTGGGAACAAAGGCACATCCCCTCATCCTGCTGTGCTTTGGTTTATCCAGCTGTGAAATAATATCTCTTCTCTTTGCTTTGAAACTGCTGTTGACACTTGAGGAATCTAAGGTCCTTCAGGAGTGATGATTTGAAGCAGGCAGTGACTTCATCTCCTAGAGAAACCTTTCTCGCTCTGTTGACTACATGGGGAGGCAAAAGAGACTAACTTTTCTATTTATACATGAGATTTGCTTAGTACTAGGTTCCTTACTGGGGTTCTGGGTAAAAAAGTGGATGCTATTATAATAATGATATTATTATTATAATGTGCTCAACATGATACTTCATTCTCCATGTAAGGTAAGTGGGTACCCCCTCCCATTTGTTGTTATCATTATTTACTAATTATTCCTGTAGCCAAAGGTGTTTATTGCTTGATGGAACTAAAAAAGGAAAAGGGGTTTAGGTTGAAACTACATCTCACTCATAACCACTTTCATCCACTAAAAAAGAGGGAAAATAGCCAAGATTATTTGCTCAAAGGATTGCCTGGTTTTGATTTTGCTGTTGTTGTTGTTGATTACTCTGTAAAATCTTTATGGCCAATATAAAAGCCCTTCACTTACACCCTGATACCTGGAAATCAGTACAATCTGGTCAACTACTCTGAGCTTTTTCAGTAGCTGACCCTCTTCTTTGCAATTTATGAGCTATTGCCAGATTTTAAGCACATGACTAGTGCCAGAAACAGTGGGCTTCATCTGCGTTGAGAATGAGGTACACACTTACAAGGATGTTTTTAGAATGGATTGCTATTTATTTCTAAATAATCAGAAAATGTGAATCATAGTGTTCATCTTCAATTCTCAAAAAGCTTTCCAAAAGCAGCAGAAAAGCTTAATTTCCACATGAAAACATGTTCAATTACACACCAGAGAAGCAGAAAAACAAATGATCTTTACACCATTGCAAGATGTACAAACACACACTCCCTTCATGAAGAGGTGCCAAAGCAACTTTCAAGTGACCCTCAGTCTTTAGGGCTGAAAGCTTCCTAGTCCTCAAGGCATTTATATACAGACTTCACCCAATTTGAAATGTCTGGCACTTTCATTTTAAAGTAATAATTAAATTAATATTTAAAGTGAATTTTAAAAGTGACATGTTGTTATATTACAGAACAAGCTTCAGTATTGAAATTTCAAATGAAAACATGCTGTTGCGAGTATTATTTTTCTGTTCTTCCTTGTGTCAAATTTCATTCACTCATTTAAATCATAGGGCTCAGCAGATCTCAAAACAATTTATGGAGGAATTGCAATAAATTACACTTATGCCCTTTTCACAGAGGAGGAAACTGAGGCAAAGACAAATGAAGTAACTTGGAAAGTTTATGCAGCAGGTCTGTTGCAGAGGCAGGCAGGATTCAGCTCTTTGGGCTAGTTGTGGGTGTTGTAGTGTATTATGCAATGCTATGTGCAAAATTAATATTCTCTCATTGTTATAGACTAAATCCTAAGAAAATCATGAAATACATTAATCCAAACTACTTGTATGCCTTACCTTTTAGGCAATATGGAAGCTACTTTGAGACCTTCTCTTCACATAGTAATAAGACAGATGTTGCAAAGATGTTACAAAGTAAGAAAACTCTGTTTTTTAAACATTTTCTGTATATTTGAGCAGTGTGACTTTAAAGTATTTACCTACAAGTGTGGGGCTGGAAGCGTGCTGTCTTTTGTTTTGTCTGAGGCCAAGGTTTCATATAACTCCTGGAGAGTTACCATGAGATTCATGCTACCATCAGGCTGCAGGACACAGAATACACTTGCTTTCAGCAGATTTAGTGATAAAACTTCTGATTTGGAAAACAAACATAATTCTTCAGTCCTGAACCAAATAAATTGATTGACTTTATAAGAAAAAAACCCACAACCCTCACTTCCATGCTCTGTCTTTATGCTATCTCTGCCCTTTAAGGGATGAATTTTGCTCTAGCTTGCACAGATGTGTCTCATGGGGTAAAGATGTGTTTAAAGGGAAGTGTATTTTTCATGCCCTGGTGAATTTGGCCTCTAGGTAGCAAATTCTTCACTCTGTTGTTCATGCGCTTTCTGGTGCAGGGAACGTCTTGTTGTTCAGTGCATGTAAAGGGCTGGGTGCACTGCGGTTCTGGGCCATGGTTTGGGGCTCCTAGGCACTACCACATGCTGCGTAATTAATATTAGTAATGAATAATAATAATAACAATAATAATAATAATAATAATAATAATAATAATAATAATAATAATAAAAAATAGCAATAATAATAATGGCTGAATATGAGTGAACCCCATAACCTTGCCCTTGGGTGCCTGAGTAGGAAACACGAGCCAAGGCAATTCAAGAGAGACACCAACAAGAGTTACAGCAGTCCTGGCAGCTGGCTTTCCTAATAAGCATCATAAATGTGTCTGGGAGGGGGAGGCAATGCACAGCAATTTCACATTTCTAGGCTCCACGTACAGGGCAGTGTACCATCACCGATGGACTCATTTCAGTCTTGACTGGAAAACCAGTGGGAATTACTGCTCTGGAACATTTTTCATTGAAGGGAGAGCAGCCCCAGAAGCAACCTCTGTGAGTGGCACTGGGGTGTAAAATGAATTGCAAACAACTATAGCTTTTATGTCTTCTATACAAATGCTTGAATGATGAGATTTGAGCTATTATGGAAGGTCGCTTTGAGGTGCCAGCCAGTTGGTTATCACTTGGACGATTAGCAGCTCTACCTGTCACCTCTTTATTCAAATGAAAGAGATCCACTTCGATTCTGGCAGGTTCCTACTGACCCTTAATTTGTTGAGGGATACATCCTGAAGGGGTGCTGAGCATCTCCACCTTCCAGTGATGACTGCACTTCTCTGAAATGAGCATCCCCTTGAGAAATTATAGCCAATGAATGGTTGGAGTTTGTATTTCTTGCTCTAGTGTTACTATTAATATTCTGCCTTCATACCTAGGCCCCTTGTGGTTTCAGAAGGCTGTTTGATACCTGGAGAGGAGGAACCTGGTGTTCACATCACTCCTTCAGCATGGTGTTCGTAGTGCAGAAAGATATTTTGATAGCACAACCTGTCCTTCCACAGCAAAGCCTGGGACATAGCACCGGTGCCTTAGCACGTATTTAAGTTCTCTGGTAAATAAGAACAGACTGAAGCTTTGCACTCAGAAAGAAAAAAGGGTTTGGCCACAGTTCTCAACGACAATGTTTCTCACAGTTTCCGTTTAGCGTGGCATTTATTGCCTCTCCCAGGAAGACCCTTGAGCAGGGCCAGCAAAACAATTGTCAGAGTAAGCAAATATTGTATGGATAAAGGGCTTCAGTATGCCAAGCCAAATGCTGCCCACTTCCAGTCTACTGTAAACTCAAAGAAGCTCTCTTGACTTTGCTGGTGTTGCGGTGAATGCAAAGCCCAGCTCTGCAGGGCCCTTCCCAGTCATTCCTGGAAGGGTCAGCTTCTGCTCTGAAATCCACCACACCCCTGTTCTTGCCAGCAACCAATTCTTAGGTCACAGCCATTAACCTACTGCCAGTGCCTTTCAATTAGTATTTTTGCCCTGTCTCCTCCCCCCCGGAAAGCTTTTCCTGAACTTCTCTCCTCTGATGTTTAGAAATCTTCAAATTTCCAGCCTTACGGCCAGTTTGTTCTTGTGCCAACATTGTCCTTTTGCTTAAATAGCTCATTTCCCTCCCTGAGATGTATTTATAGAGAGCAATCATATCCCCCGCTAGCCAGTGCATGCTCAGCACCTTCCAGTATAGGTCCCTGGCATCTGTCTTATAGACATGGTTTAAAGTGCTTCCTTTGTGTCTGAACGCAAATAGAGTTCCCACCCTGTTCCAAACATGGTGTTTGCACATGCTGGATCTGGTCCAAACGGCCTCAGGATTGCCTATATACTTAATTTAAATGGCAACAAAAATAAATCTCAACCCAAGTGGCCTCGTGGGACAGGCTCTTTGCAAAAAAATGGAGATCCGTGTCCTTCTCCCAGTTCCCTGTGCATGAGAAAAAGGGCAACTCTAAGTTGCTGAGACTGGATTCCCTTCTCGCCTCACTGCTGCTCTCCTTCTGCCCTGCTCCTAGGGTCTCACTGGGGAGGGAAGCCCCTGCAGTGGTGCTGATAGGACCAGAGTTGTCTGGCTGCCAGGGTGAATCACAACAGCTCTGTCTCTAACATCCTGCTGCCTGTTAATTAATGCATTAATTAATTGCCTTCTAATTCCTATAATCATCCTTATTTTGGGGGTGAACAGTCTTTCAAGGTTGCATAGCTTGCCCAAGGCCACGCAAGAAGTTAGTGGCAGAGCCAAGAAAGAAACCTGGGTGCCCTGACTCCTGGGCTGGGCTGTGCTCACCAGGCAATAACGCTCCCTTCGTGGCTGGGCCAAATTGCTCTCCTTTTGGTAAAACGCCCTACTCACCATTTCCTTCACTCCAACAAATGCGCTCAGTGCAACGAAGCACCTTTTTTTTGCCTTACAGCAAGACTAGAGAAAAGCGTGTAACAAACTGAGATTTGAAGCTGCCTTCAGCAGTTCCTAATCTTTGCAAACGTTATACTCTTTGTGGTAAGGAGCTTGCGAAGCTCTCCCTGCCTCCTTTGTGAAGGCTGATATGTGGAACTGGCAGGGTATTGTTTTCACTTCTGAGTCGAGCTTGCCTTCTGTATGCAGATAAAACTTCCTTCAAAGTCAGTAAGAGTTTTGCTGAAGTGCATAAGCCCGATTTGTTTTTAACTTATATGTTACTTCACTGACATAAACAAGTTCAAACTAGTGCTAATGCTATACACAGCCAGTACAGCTACTGCAGAGGGAACTGAGTTGTGATCTGGTTAGTGCATCATTGGGAGAACTGTTCAGGTCTGATGATCAAATGCCTGTTTTTCTGTAATTAATAAGAAATGGACTTTGTTTTTACTTAAAATGTTCACACCAATATGTTTTCATCTGCACATCTAAGTTAAAAATAACCTCCCAGAACTGCATGTGTTAACATGAGTGGGATTCTCTACAGTATGTTTGATATTATCGTCGTTATTTATTGTTATTTTACTATCACTATTATTCAGAGTTCATCACAGAGGTAATATTTCAAGACAAATTAGGCAGAATTTAGACTGACCAAATTCATCCTAGAGCTACTCCATCGTCTTTGAACTGACTCATCTTGAGATGGTTTCATGGACTTTGTATATAAAGTGACAATTACCTTCTTTTCAATTTCCTGTGTTGTTGTTATTCACCAGCGCAGCTTTTCTACTCACCAAACAAGAATCTAACTAACAAAAATATGCATGTAGTTTATTATACATATTCATTCTTCCAGTGCATTAATGTTTCCTGTGAGAAGTAGAGGACTCTCAGTTTACACTGATGGTTATGGCTTTTCGGTGGGAAATTTTCACAAGAAAAAGAACCCTTTTGGAAAGAACCTGTATATTTTAACACTTTTTTTTTTTCTTTGAAAACCTGAAAAAATCTGGAGTGACACCAGCATTGCCGAGGGGTTTGCCTGTTCTCTGCTTATGACTAAAATTGAAAGTGATCTCAATTTTATATTAAAGGTTATAAAATATAGAGAAGTTTGACCAGGTTCTACCCTGTATTGCAGAACTGGGACTTCAAATGTCTTGTATTCAAGGGAAAAACCAGAACCATAAAGTTCCACCTCCCAAATGCAGAGATTTTAATTGCTCCAACGTCTGCTCAGCCTGCCCAAAAAAGCACTGGTCTGGGGTGATGGGCTGAAAAGTGCTGTTCTTACTGCTTGTACTGCTTGCGTGAGAGAAGGCATAAGAGGGCTGTTGGGGATTTATGGAGAAGAGGCTGTGGAAGTCCTAAAGAAAGAAATCAGAGGAGGAGGCAGAAGGGAGGCTCCTGCCTGGTGGTATGAAGATTGCTGATTCAGGGCTGCAGCCCTTGCAGAAGTTAGTGTGCTCTGCAGTGTGAAAGGAGCCAAGCCACTTATGCAATATTAATATTAATAACTGCTTTGCACTTCTATAGTGCCTTTCATCCGAGGATTTCAAAGCGCTTTACAAACATTAATTAATTAAGGCCCATAACACCCTGTGAGGTAATGCAAGTAGATATTACAGCTCATGCAGAGGCCAGAATTGCCAGCATTACAGGTATAATCCTCTAGCAAGAGTTAACTTATTCTTGAGCAAGCTTTCTTACTTATAGGCATAAACAGGCTTCCCTTTAACACCGAGCGTGTCTTTTTTTTTTTCTTCTTCCCCTTGATCCGTCAGTCTTCACACAAGCAAAACTCCCACTATGAGGCAGCCAAATGAGGTGAATGAGCAGTACTTCCATCGCCCAGCTCACTGCTTCCTCTTTGATTGTCTGATAAAATTGTAGGATATTTAGAAGCTGCAGGGTTGTGTCACATATTAGTGTCCTGCTTCTGTGGGGTTTCCCTCTTCTAAATATACTTTGCACCAGGGAGATTAAAAAAGGAAGTGAACTAAAGTATGTTTTATGGCACCTGCTTATCAGATGACCTCCAAACAACCTGCAGACATTAGCTAACGTAGCCTTCATCACAGCTGGTCATAAATGTCATTAGTGCCATTTTAGCCAGGGTTTTTTAGCCATTCTCAGCTCCTGTATTTCAGGGTGAAGGCGGGAGCTGGTGGGGAAAATGTAGGCCTGTTAAATCTGCCTCCCTGCTCATTGCAGCCACTCATTTAACTCCTGTCTTGCACTTTTTCAGCTTAGCATTTGTGCCCATCCCATTTTCAGCCTGCCTTTCCCTCCAAGTAAAGTTGCAGGTCGTGGAGCTGTGGGTGCTTTGCCATCCAGCCTTGTCCACTCTGCGTGGGGCCAGAGGCAGGGCTGAGCTGAGGTCCATGCCGTGCACCTACTAAGGGGTCCTGTCCTGAAAAACAGTGCTGAGCACACGCTGAGACCTAGGTTGACACCGCTGGCCATGCTGAGTCACGGTGTGCAAATAAATACACTGGCACGTGTCCCTTGGTGTGTCCTGGCAGGAGCAGACCTGGCCAAAGGGAAGCCAGATGGCTGGAAAAGCCACATTTGGGCTCTTATATTCCAGTGCTCTCACATACATCCGTAGCCCGCAACATACAGAAAATGGCTGTTTATTGTATGGGGGAGAAATACCCATTTTTCTGCTGTTAGCCCCTCTCCTATCCATCTCCCCTCTCCCTTATGGGACTGAATGCTCTAAGTAACCTGGGATGGAGCAGAGCTTTCCTGCTCCGAGCTCCGCACACAAGGGGAACGGTATGTCTATCCTGCATGGCCATTTTGGTAACTGCTTGCTACAGCTGGAGAAGAGCAAAGGGACTTTGGGGGGAAATAGTCCAGAGCACGACTTCTCTAGGATTTGCCCATTCAATTGCATTCTGAAACTGTACAGACATTAGCTAATTAATGTGGTGAGTTCATTAACCAATTAATTGCATTTCTTTCTGTGAGTGGGCTGGGCCTATCAGTCATCTTCATAGAGTGCAGTTTAGGGCGTTAAAAATATTCTCTTCATCAAATTAAACTTTATTAAATAATAACTGCTTCCAAATTCTAGGCTAGGAATGAACAACGTCACTCTAACCACAAGAGCTGTTTATTGCGCATAAACTTCTTTTACTGCCCTGCCAGCTGTGATAAAACCAATTCAGATGCATATTCTCAGTACAGTAAGCACTTTCTCCCCTTTCGTGGTCTTGCATTAGCCTAAAGACTCTGTCCTTTTGTGCAAAACTCCCACTGAAATCAATGAGAATTTTGTGTGTGGAAAGAATGCAAGGTTGGGAAGTTATACGTCCGCATGTTGGCCAGCAAAGGCATTGTGCTTGCCACAAGGGGCTTTTTGGCAGGCAGCAGAATGTTTTGCATTTTTCAAAGACAAGCAGAACTGAAGAAACACTTAAAGGCCAAAACAAAAAAAAAAAAAAAAGAAAAAAGGTTTTGTCTTTTCTCTGGTTTTTATTCTGCATAATTCTAAAGTGAGTCTGAAAATATCTCTTTTTATTTTATAAGATTTGCATTTTAAAAATACCTTTTTTTAAAGTTAAAAAATATCTTCCTTCATTTTTTTGAACCTCGCAAAGTTCATAGGTTTATTTGTTAGAAAGTGTCTTTAGCAAGACTTTTTTCTTCCCTCAATATTTGTTAGACAGCAGAGTTAAAAAGTGCTAAAATTAAAAAGAAGACATTTTTTCAAATAATTAAAAAAAATCTTTTGGATTTAGGTTTTAAGATCTAAATTTCGTTTTCTGGGTTTAATTTTAAAAAAAATGGTTTGGGGAGCCTTGGTTTTGGCTAGAGGCACCCCAGAAAGTTTCTATTTTAAGATACGTTGAGCACCACCTGCTTCTTGGCAGGGACATTTAAAAACAAAGTCACTTAAAAATCATCGCATTTTAAGTAATTTCCCTTCTGTAATTTCATCCTTGAAGATCTACTTGATTTTGATTTATGGCTGCCCAGGAGCAAGTAAAAGCATCATTTCCAGAGATTTAGTAAGAAAAAAAGACATGAGTGTCTAAGTGCCACTGCAGGTGCCTAGATCTTCAGTCCCCGCTCAGCACCTGCTCCTGTCGCGTGATATCTGGTGCTCATCAGGTCCAAGAACAGATCCAAGTGGCCCTCCAGCATTTCTTGCAGGACGTCACCTCACATGCGGCTAAGGAAGGAGGGACATGTAGCATCCTCTCTATTTGAGGAAGGACAAAACCCTTGGCCTATCTCATGGGCAGTTACTCCAACTACTTGGCAGCTATCTAACATTGTACTCAACTCCATGTGCACCTACCCATTTTAAAAAAACAACCCAAGTTTTGGCTTCTTGCAGCCTTTGAAAGAACATAGGGGAAGAAATTTGTTGAAAAATTGTGTCTTCCCTTCCTCCTGCCCCCTTGTTTTCCACATCATGCTCCATGTTTTTATAGGAAATCTTAAAACTGCTCAGCAAGTCAGGATTTTTGGCTGATCTGTTTTCAGCCAGAAGTGTTTCACCTCCCCAGTGAACGCTGAGTAGCCAAGCTCCAGGTTTTGGATTTGTTTCTCAGTCTCAAGCACATAAAATGCGGGCATTACAGCACCTAGCTTGTACATAGCTAAGTCCTTTCATTAGGTCTAGCTCTTAGCTTTGAGATACTTTCAGAAACATCAGCCTTAGATGGAAAAGATCTGCCCTACTACATCTAGGATGCTTATGTCAAAACCTGGTAACATAAAGATCCTGTTTCCCAGCTTCTTCAACTCATCATTCCTCTTATTAATTAAATTAGGGCAATTTATATCAAACATGCTAAGAGTAAATTGGAGACTCTTGGAAGAACTCCAGCCAATTAGAATGATAGTTAAAAATAAATTCATATCTGAAAGAAAAAGAAACCTGAAAGACCACAGCAGGCCACAAAACACTGTAAGAACTTGAAAATAAAGCTGCAGGGAAAAAATCAATTGCATTGTGGCCAATATTAATCTCCCATCAATAAATGCCATATCTTTCACTGCTTATGGTAATTGCCCCAGTGATTCCCCTTAAAGTGGTTCTCGAGTACTTAGAGGGCCTGTTGATAGCATCTTATCAGGTCTCAAAGCAATGGTGTGAAAGCGCAAATAGGAACTGTGGCCTAGTCTGAGAAAAAATGTGGTCTTTAGAATGTGCTGATTTGACAAAAGGCTGTTGTTTGTCACAGACATTAGTTTTTATCTGCTTAGTGGATAATTCTTCCAGAGGGGACTCTTCAGCATCTCTCTGACGCTGCTGCTCAGCTCGACACGAGGAGGATTTTCCAGTAAAAGAAGGTATTGAAGTCAAACGGGCCCAGACTCCAATAGCTGCTTGAAATGGGCTTTTTTGGAATCACGGTCTGGATTCTTCGGGGTGGCCTGTGACTTTGCACGGGTTTCTGCCTGAGGGCTGCTGTTTTATTCAGCCTGAAAAATGACAGGAAGGAGTTCATGCTACTGTGAAAGTATTGTCGTAAAAATAGTTGTCACACTGAAGGGAAGTGGGCTTGGTGTTTTTTTTCTCTTGGAAAGTGTTTTGAGTCAGAACTAACGTCCATGATAGCTGACTGCTGACCTTAATTGACTCTTGGGACGTAGGCACAATGTCATGTTTGTTGTGTACAAAATGGTATTCACAATCTCCACTTGTTATCAGGCGCATCAACTCTCCTGTATGGATTTTAAGAATTATCCAGTTGAATCTCTCCTCATGCTCCCTTTGCAGCCAGGACCTATATATTTCAAAAAATATATAGGCCAGATCCTGCAGAAAATGCACAACTGGCCATCAGTGTGGAGTGAGCTGTTTGGGTCTAAAAATTTTGCATGCTTTTCACAACTGAGGAATCATTTTACATGCACATTTTATGAATTGCTGGATGACCCTGCCTATTTTCTCACTGTACAGCTTAAAAGAAGCTTAAACTGCCTGTATGATACTTGGCAGGAGGTACTGGCCAAATACGAAAAGATTTCTGGGAATCTGTTCAAGTAATACCATAGAAAGTCAGGCAGCAGAAGAGATGCATGTAGGGATTCTCAGACAACATCCTTCGACTGCATATATTGAGCATAATCTTGTGACTATTACCTATATGTCTACGTGCTACTCTTCTTGAAGACCACACACAGAGTTTGATGTGCCTGTGTTCTCTCACCAGTGAGTGTTATATTTTGCTTATTATTTAGATTTCCTTAGGCTTAAGTGGCATTTTCTAGATTTTACAGAAATGTTCCAGAATTTATCCCTTCCAAGGTGGCATGTGCTATTTGAAATTAAACTAAAAGACATCTCTTTGATGTTACTTTTCATTCTAAACTTAGCCATCGCATGCCAAAGCCCCAGTTTTGATTGAACACGGCTTTCTTCGTTTTTGCAAGTATTATTTTTTAAAGTAAAGATCTTATTAAAAATTAAATTTTCATTGCCCTGTAATGTATCAGCAAGATTACACAACTCTGATTTACTGTTAGAATCAGAAATTAACTTCAAAAGACAAGAAATGGAAAGTGGTGGCTTATTCTCCCATGGCACATTACAGCAGTAAGACAGGGTGATATAGTGATATCAGAAATGTATTTTCCCCTCAGATGAAGAAAACTATATCAATTCATTTCCCACCTATGTATTTACTTGCATTTCAGGACACTTTTCTACCCTAAGTAAACATCTGGGACAAGTCACAAGCTGGTATTACTATTGTAAAAAATGCTGGTGGATAAGAAGTTTCACTTTTCTGCTACCTCTGATGCCAGCCATTATACCCTATTATACATTTTAAGCTAAATTAAACAAAGTATTGAGTGTTTTGGATTGCATCCAGCTGTGCATTTAAACCCACTCTGGACTACAAGCAGGAGTGGTCCCGCTGAATCTGGGTATATGCCATAAAGGAAGCATATGTTGAACTGCCCAACTGGGTCCATGCCAGGATGCAGAGCATTTTGAGGATCCAGGCCATCCCACAGTCATCTCAATGGT
The DNA here is from genome assembly GCF_047370975.1 of Nipponia nippon. Taxonomy (NCBI): domain Eukaryota; kingdom Metazoa; phylum Chordata; class Aves; order Pelecaniformes; family Threskiornithidae; genus Nipponia; species Nipponia nippon. Next base: position 5,704,376 of record NW_028262347.1, read on the forward strand.
TTCTGAGTATCTGCCTTAAGTCATTAAATTTTTTGAAATGGCATCTCTGTTGTGGTATGTTATCCCTCCTTCCTTCATGAAAACCTTTATTGAAGTTTCAACTCTGTCCTTGAGGCCTGATCCAGACCAGGATAGGAGGCACTACATTCACAGAAGTTCTTGGAGCTGACTGAAGTCATCCACGTGGGTTGAGGTATCCTGCTGGAAGAGGCTCTGCTCTTACTCTGCTTGGTTTTAGCTCTGTGGACTTTTTTGAAGGAGTGACCTGGAGAAGAAAGTAGACAGTCCTGAGTGATTCCCCAGCTGGTAAAGTTTTGTCATTTGCAGAAGATCCTAACACAGGACCTTAAAAGGGGCATTTAATGCTTATTTCAAATGGGACAACTCATGGCAATACCTAACTCTTGGGCACATGTGCCCAGAATGGACCCCAAACTCAGTGTTATGACTTCAGATCAGTATGTGAAGAGCATTTAATGCCTTAGAAAATTCATCCCAAAACTCCACACTGAGCAGTAAGTGGTCAAGAAAGAAAACACAAAGTGGAAGTGCCCAAATCAGTGCTGCAGGAAAGTATGGCTGCGACAAGTAGGCCCTCCAGCTTCTCCTGAGCAGGTCTTCAAAGGACTGAGCAAAGCCAGCTTCGTTTTTCTCCCATCAAAAAATGCAGTCACCAAAGGAAAAGGAGGAGCCTCTCACCATCTATACTGTAGTCCGGTGGTTAAAACCACTTGCCCAAGAAAAGCAAGACAAGTTCTCGGTTTGCCTCTGCCTGGGAGGTTCAAACCTACGTTTCCCAATTGCCATGGGAGTACCCCAGCCACAAGACTGCAGGTGACGCTGGGTGGAGAAAGCATTTCTGCATTCCTTGGTCAAGCTGTGGGACTGCGCAGGAAAGATGGAGAGATTCCCACGACCCTTTGTGAGGAGAAAGGGATGCTGGGGTTCTGGGGCATTTCCCCTTTTCAGTCTGATGTCTGTTTATCTAGATGGAGTATGAGACTTGGATTTGAGAAGGGGGAGTGGCAATTTTGGGAGTGAGTCAGGCAGGCATTTAATGAACGAAGGGTCTTCTGCTACAGATACAGACCCTCTACATCCTTCAAATCTCAGTCCATAGCTCTGTAGTGCAAAATACTCATGCAGCAAAAACGTGCAAACCGAAACTTAAGACAGTCCTCTTTTTAATCACTAGGGCATGGACTCATGCTCTGCTTGCGAGTCACCTTGGGGTACCATGGCTCTTTCATTTCTTTCTCTGTACTCATCAGCATAGCTTGAATGAGGAAATAAATGCTTTCTCCTCCCCTCCTCCCCATGCCCTGCGCCTCACCCTCACCTGATAACTTGGGGTTTAGGATGGTTTCATGGGAAATGGAAACTCTGAACCCCTGGGGCTGAGGAGGGCCCAGACCCCACTGTCCCACTTCCTGGGTGAGAGCTTTAATCCTGAGGTTATTACAGGAGGGGAGGGCACTGGCACTGCTGTCTCCTCCTCTGCCAGCTGTATTTAAAAGAAGAAAGCAACTATGACTGCATTCTTGAAGGGTGTGATCCTGCAAGCGAGCGGTAGGTGTGTTCCCAGCATACCTCCAGGATCAGGCCCCTCAGGGGACTCCGGTGCCACACTGCCTCGCCGTGCTGGATTGCAGTGGGGCTGCCCAAGCCAAGCCAAGCCAGGAGGCACCCAGTGAGCCGAGGCACCTCCAGGGTTACACGGTGGAAGGAGGGGCTTGGGGATTGTGATTTTTTTAGATGTCGAAATTCCCCCAAGTCTTTTCTGTCAGGTGTCATCATCAAGCACTGAGGCCCTTCAGGGAGGGCAGCTTCCATGAAGCCTTTTCACAGTGAGTTGGGTACCACCAGCAAGGTTTTAGTCCATCCTAATGCCAAAACCCCACTCCGGGATATGCTCTTCTGTTCACAAACCACAGAGAGAAGCTACAGAGGTGCCTCAATGCAGGACCCTGATCACATGGAACAAATACTGATCTGAACTTATGTTTATTCACTTAAAATGACATGTGGGCTTCAGCATATGCTTGGGTTTAAGTATATGGGCTTAAGAATTAGGCTTAAGTATATGCTTAAGTGATTTGAGACCCTTAGACAAGACTTAGCTTTGAGACCAACAGCAAGCAGCTCAGCTCTCATTGCCAGCTCATTCCCTTTAGACTTTAATTGCTGAGTGAGATCCACCTAACGAAGGGACTGCAGCAGTACATCAGGCAGGTTAAAGGCAGTTTACTGGGAATTACCTCTCAGGGGACCGGTCATTACTTTTGTTTCTTTCCTTCTGTTGTTCCCTATGAAAAAAAACATTTTTGTAAAAATGGTTCCCTCAATGTGCCAAAGCAACATGGGACATTAATCTGGAAAACAGGGCCATGTCTCCACAGAGGTCATACGGGATCCTTCTTGTCTCACCTACTGCAATTTTGCAGTTTACAAGATGGAAATAGCTTTCCTGTGACTGAAGGCGTCTTTCACACACTGTTTCTTTAAATTATCATTTGTAATCCCTCAAAGAGAAAGAGGCAAAGGAAACTGGGTGGGAATTAGTTGCTCCTTCACGTACGTTGCACTAGTTACTGTGTGGGAGGATCATTATTTCTAATGATGATGGATGGTTCCTATATGAAAGAGTTTCTTGCCTCTGTTGTTCCCCAAGTTGGAGCAAGAAAGGGTTACTATTTTAATGAGAGAAGTTGAAATACAATTTATTGAGAGGGATGAAAAAGAAGAACCATAAAAGCTGAATCAAAACAAATGGAATGCTTTACCTGATCACTTTTATGGTGTTGCTGCTTTCATAATGCGCTCACATGTGCACGCGCACACACATACGCATGCTGCCACTGAGCTTTGACTTCAATCTCCTTTTTTCCCTCGTATCTTCAGAAAAGACAATTTTCACCAAATAAATATTTCCAATGCATGTTTTTACTCAAAACACAAAGAGTGCCTACAAAAGCTTATACACTGACAATTTGTTCTTTTTTAATAGCCCACTGACAGAGACAGTCACTATTGCATTGACAGAAACCTGAAACCTTATTGTACCTATATGCTACTATTATTCGGAGCACTGACGGTACTATCCAAAACAATGACAAAGAATGTGCTAAACAGGGACCCTCATACAAATACAAAACTGCCAGAATAAAAGCATTGGTTTATTCCAGTCCGCACTCAGCTGATTAAACTGAAGGAGTCGTCATGAAGATAGATAGATAAATAGATTGATAATATCATTTTTTTAATAATTGCAGCCTTCAAACTTAACATATTTTGACAGGAGAGTATATTAAAAGCCATTAAAACAGCTGTTTGGCTGTAGGGAATATTACTTGTGGGTTGAATGCAGAGATATGTGTAGGTATTTATTCAGTAATCAATCATAGAGAGAAAAGACCTTGAATTTCAGTTGGAAGTTTTTATTTTTATCCTTTTCCTTACTACTGGTCTTTAAACCTGCTCTGAGGAAAGCTATACATGCCCGGCTGGTGCTCATCAAAAGCAAGCAATCACAGCTAAATCAGCATGCAAAATGCCACTCAACCTTGGGCCTTTATTAAAATTTGCTGGGACTCAATTTGAGATAGCAATCGTTCTTATTAAAAAGCAAAATGTAAGATAGTTTTTTTATATAAATCTCTGGATGGAATGGAATTGTTAATCAGCATAGGCTGATGTGATTTCTCTGTTGCAAATCCTGCCGAGGGCTCAGAAGTGGCACATTACCATAATTCCTAGGCTAGAGCTGGCAGCTTGAAAAAGACCTGCAAGAATCTTTAAAATGCTTAAGCAAAGCTGTAAGTCACAGCAAACAACACACACTGGGGATGGTTACCACAGGTTCTTCGTGTTATATAACAAAGTTTCTTCCTTCGGTCTATTTGCTCTTACCACAATTTGCTGTTTTGTTGGGTAATTGTTTATGTTTTCTCAAGAAAAAGGGCAACAACAACAAAATCCCAAATCTAACCAAAGCTCTGTTATTTCCCCTAAGAACCCAACCTATTTTAATACAAACCCCTCTGCCATATTGTGGATTCAATATGTGTAATCACTGACTATATACGTATATATACACACACATATATTTTTTTAATTTAAAACTAGCACCAATTACTTCACAATCATTTTAGCACCTTTCCTTTTCCCCTGTCCTATACTGCTGTTATGCTGGTGTCTGTGGGTCAGCAGTAAACACATCCCCACGAATATTTTGTATCTTCATTTTAAAAGATTATTGACCTATTTGTTATCCCAGGCATTAATAAAATTAAGCTATTATTATTGCTAATAATGAACACTAAGTAATGCAAATTACAATTATTTTGTATGATGGAAAACAATGTCGATCACTGCAGATAGAAAACTCCTCAGCTGAGCTATGCTTTACCAGTACAATTACGATTTATCTTTAATATTACTATAACTTTCAAAGTCTGCTGTCATGCCTACATTAGGCACTGCACAAATGTATAGCAAAGAACAGTTTTTCTATATATGTTTTATTCTGTCAGTTAATAATGAGTAAAGCACAGTCCAAATGTCATACTACCACACTGGCAATACATTTTGGAGGCTATGGCATCAATAGGAAGTGTTTTCATTGCTAGGATGCTTTTGGCTCAAGATCCAAGACAGACGGTTGACTGCTTTCTTCTTGTCTTTAATTGGGAATGCATAAGAGGCAAAGGAAAAAAAAGAGCCTTTTCATGAGGTACTTCTACCTTGATATTGCTGGTCCAAATCTAGTCCAGGCCAGTAATGGACAAAAGCAATTTTTTCTGATTTTTGTTTTTTGGTTAGGGGTCTGGGAAATAATGATGTTACTCACGGTCCAGTTCTCATGGGAGATGTGTCCACCTAAGAAACGTACCTCCTCCCAGGGGTTTGTTGAGGTGTTCTGCGTTAAGATGCCAAAAAATCATTGCACAAAGAGTGAGCTACCTGTTGACCTACAGAACAGCCTTTGCAAACTGATGCATATGGAAAGAGAAACTTGTTCTGATGTTGATTCTTCTGTACCTGCCTTGAAGATTGTGAGAACAAATCGGTCATAGATTGCTGCCTGATAGTCATGAGCAAATTTTAATTCCAGCATGCAGGCACTCCCTTTGGAAGGGAAAGACAGGCTCAATTGCACATGGAGAGACAGAATTGCAACCTTGCAAAAATCAGAGACTTTGTTTCGAGAGCCAAACAAAATTGAATGTGTTCCCCCCACACACATACATACCCTATCATCAAATATTATCAATTTAATTGCTCAGCTCCTGCAGCTGTGAGCACAATATATCAGCTTGGCTGGAATGGAATTTGTAATTCTGTAAGACACGTTCGAAAATAAAATACTGAGCTAAATTCTCAGCTAATGAGAATCAGCATCAGCATAGTTCCACTAACCTCAGATAAGCTACTGAGCAAGTAGGAATCGTTCGAGTTCCTCTGACTTAGTTGGAATGCCTTCACTCGACTCAGCAGAGCAATATAAATTTACTCCAAGAATTTGTGTTTCTGTGCCTTTTTGGGATCTGATATATAACCAGTGCCTGGAATGAACCAGCACGATGTGATACACCACAGCAGACCTTCTCTAAACATCAGCGGCTCTGCCATGTAGCCGTACTGGCGAACTCACTGTCATGGGATGTTGTGAATGCTTAAAATCTACAAGGTTTAGGGGGGCCACTGGAGAAGTTAATGGAAAAGAAAGCTGTTTAAAGTTGTTAAATACAAGGACATGATCTCTGGCTCAGAAATTCTCGATCTGCAAATTGCTGGCATATTTGGGAAGTACCGTCATGTGCCTGCACTTTTCTGATATTCTTTTCTCTGCATTTGCTTTCGGCCTTTCTTAAAACAGGATCCTAAGTTGAGAGGACCTCCACTCTGGCCAAGTATTGCTGGTTTTATATTCCCCAAAAAATGAATTATGAACCAGAACTTTTTTCTTCCTCATCAGGGCTTTCATCTCCTCTTCCCCCACTCTAACACACACTTTTCCCTTTATTTTGAGCATATAAAGGGAAAAAGACAGTTAAGACAATAAATAGAAGATCATAAATGCCACATACCTATTTTCAGCTGTTCTAGGAACAAGACGAGAATGGGAATTTTTACTCTGGATAAATTTCCCACTCCATACAATACTTTTAGCTCACGGAGCTACAGTAACAGTAATTTTATGAATCAAGTAGACTATTCCTGTCTTCTATGCTTTAGTCAAAGTATTATCGCAAAAGATGAAGTCTAAATTGTCTATACCTATGATATAGATATACACACATATATATGTAGACATATATACTTATATGTGCATATACATGTTACTAGAAAAATGGTTTCTTTTTTTATTTCAGTTAGAGATAGTAATTTGTGCCTGCACAAACAAGATGAAAATAATAACACCTTTCACTTGTTTTGCTGTGTTGTTATTGATTTCCTTAGGTGCAAAGCCACAGAGAATTGGGCCCTTTGCATTTAATTCTGTGTGTTTCGCAGCTATTGCCATGTGGCCTATTCCAGTGAAAGTTTAGCATTCTTGAAGGGTTATGTAAATGTATACATTAGTGAATAAACAGATGGTCTTTAATGAAAAACATCTTCTTTTGTGAGCTGTGTCACACTGATTTGATTCTTCATTTGTAGTATCAGATCTTTGATGTAATGGAAAAATGCATGGAGCTGAGTTTATACAGTCCAAATTTGAGTGGACATCCCTTAGAAAGGTAGGAAAATTTACACTGCATCAACTAGTGGTAGGTGAACCAGTACAGCCGATTTTTCATTGTTAGTGCTTGAGAACAAAAAGATGTGGATTTTGATCCAAGGATCTTTGGCTGCCCAGCAGATCTGTTTTCTGGGCATCAGAAGTGCCCGGACAGATCTAGGAAACAGGCTTCATTTTTCAATTTAAAACAGCAATCAGATTGGAAGAGACAGAAATTATCTCTCAGAGAAAAAAAAAAAAAAGGAAAGAAAGAAAACAAAAACAAAGCCAAAGGAAAAACCTGAACAACCTACAACCTAAAAACTTAAAGAGATGCTTTGTTTATTTCCATTCATGTCAAGTCAAAATGGAATAGGAGTTTAGATGCCTGTGCTGCATTTATTTATTTTTTTGAATGACTAGATTTTTTAGAATCAGGTTACGCAGTTGGACTTCACATTGCATTTGCTGCGGCTGCTTCATCAGAAATGCTGGTAGTATTTGTCAGCCTGGAAGTGTCTTGAGGCTGCTTCTGAGAGATACAAGGAGGCAACTGATAAGGAGAGCATCAGAAGGGCAGTTAATTGCCTCCAGTCTCTCGGTGCCGGGGAATATTTAAAATCTATGGGATTAAAGGCAGATTAAAAACTGTGGAAGCAGGAGCCCAATAGCGCTGAAAGATCATAATCAGCAAGGGTAATGGCAGAGCAAAAATGAATGTGGCAAATAAAATGACAGATAGGAAATTCAGATCCGCTTCTAATGCTCGAAGTTCCATCTTGTAAGCACAATTCATCTACGTGTAAATCATTTTTTGGCTTCAAGCTTATCAGCCAATCGGTGAATTAAAAATGCTCTTTCCTTGGAGGATTAAAGAGGTTGATTGAAGTCAGTGTGAAAACTGGCTAATAAGTCTGGAAATGTCAGGAGGGTGCTTCATAGAAACTCAGTGTACTTTTTCTATATCAGTGCTATGAAACAGGAAGTTTGAAAAGCTCTGTAGTTCTGTTACTTTGAGAAACGCTTTTGTGTTGTTTTTTTTTTTTCTCCTGTGTGTCAGAGTGTCATGCAGAAATATTTTAATTTGCAAGATGAATGGTGATAGATGCAAATGTTGAAAAATTAGATTGGGAGAATTTGCTAAAATATGCAGAGAAGTAAGAGAAATTTCATTTCAGAAAGCACAGTGAATGCATATCACGGCCATGGGAAGTTCTGGGTTCCAGGCCATGAACTGCTTAGACATGTTCCACCTTGGAGGGGATGTTTAAACTTTGCTCCTTTTCCATGTGTAAAAATCTAGCGTAGGCGGTAAGGCCAGAGATTGTATTACGGCAGGCTCTCTGCTAAACATGAGAGCTACCAGGCTATCTCCAGATATGTGCATACATGAAAACACACACTCCTGTATGACATGAGGGCTTTCCATCAGTGTTATTAAAAATTGAACAAGAATTTCAGAGCTTTACATGCAAAAACTGTGCTGTTAATGTTTCCACAGCCAATATTTCCATCTGCAGTGCCCACACTAGTAAGTGCAAATATACTTACATGGATGTATTTAGAGAATTTGACTGCATCTGTCAGTTCCTAATATTGGCTGGACTATGGACTAATACCCTCTCTTTATTTCAGACCCAAATCACAAAGAAAGCCAAAAACTGTTCACAAACAAGTAAAAGAGAATTTTCTGGATGGAAAGCTGCTACCTGCAGCTGCATGATGTCTGGTGCTGGGTATACCAGTTTCTCTCCTCCTGGACTCAAGGGAGGAAGAAGTTGAGGGATGTGTTCGTGAGTATTAATCCTATCTTTCATTAGCATGGGGAGCATTAGCCCTTCGGGTTGTTAGAGCCATGAAAAGCAGTGGATGAATGAGGATGCTGATGGAGTAAGAAAGGAATCAATTATTCAATTCTCAAGGACTGAGCCTAAGACTAGCCAGCTCACTGTCACCATTTGCTCCCGCACAGACAAGCTGTTGTCCTGCTTGCTGGCAATGCAGCTCTGTCCTTTCTCACCTACCCCATGAGCCAGATATGGCTGGTTGGCCTGGTCTGTCAGTGGAGGCTTACTGGGAGCCCCATGCTTTGGCAGCAGCTTTGGGCTGGGGTCCTACCTTTTGCTGCAGGTACATGACCCACCGCATGGTCACAGCATGTCTTGTCTCTCATGTGATTCTGGGGAATATTGTCTCAGCCAGCAAGAAAAGAAAAAAAAAAAAGATAACTCACTGGAAAAAAATCTTGCTTATGGTTAGGTTGCAGGGCCCAGAAAATGTCAAAATCAATGTAAATGGCTGTTTACCTGCTTCTAGTCTGTAACGTTATTTACTATGTCTCATTCTTGGGCTTGGAACACCAAATTGGCAAGCTGACCCATGTTTTCATTCACCGGTTCATTCATAACCACAACCAAAGAAACGACAAAGATGCCCACAGATTCATAAAACCCCTGTCAAAAATGATGTCCCAAAACTCTCTGCAGCTGCCTGATTCCCAAGTCTTCGACAGAGGTACCTCCAGGGAGGAGAGGCAATGAGATATACTGGATTCCTCTCCCTGCTGTGAGATGTGTTTCTGCTCTTTTTGCCCTATGACTGCTTTTCATGTAAAAGGCGTTAACTAGTGCAACTCTAACCCAGATCTCACGTCGGCCAGCTGAGAGCCTAACCGCTAGACTGCCGAGTGGTGGTCTATGTGTGTCTGGGTTATGGGAGGTTTCTTTGATCTCCTTATGCCCCCTGGAATGCATTTCTGCGCAGCTTCAAGAAGAAGAGGCGGCTGCACATCCTATCTCCCCAATCTCAATCATCTCACTTTACCCCCATTGGTTCGGGCCCTCTCTTGGGAGGTGGGAAATGTGGTTTGGATCCCTCCAGGCTGAAGAAGGTACCGAAGCCAGATTTCTCACTTCATGGGCCAGTGCTTTCTCTAGCTCGTCTCCTGATAAAAAAAAAGAACGTGTGTGCACCCCTGTCTTGGTCCACGTTTCAAAAAGAGTGAGCAAAGCTCAGTTCTGAGTGCTTCCAGATGTCTCCCCTCGGGATTGGGCTCGGCCCTCTGGAACCTAAGTGGAGGGAGATATTTTGCTTTGCAGACCTGATTCATGTACCTTAGGATGGGTTGGAGTTTGGACACACCCTGTGTGCTCAGCATTTCCAAATTGGCTTGCTTTCAGTGGCTTCCAATGCACCGCATGGATTCTCGCCCCAGGGCTGCTCCCTGTTGTAGCAGACTTCCTGCTTTTAAGCCTCCAGGCTTGAGGCTGTAGCAGGACGAGAGAGGAGGTGTATGGAAGTGCTCCACTCTCTCAGATAACTAACGCTCCTTATGCATTAGGCAGGGAGAGCTCAGGGGCCTAACGCTGTGCTTTGGGTTTCTGTTTTGGGGCCAGGCACCAAAAAAATTACCACTTAAGTCCTTTTCTTGGCTCTAGTGTTTAGTTTTTAGTTTGGGAGAACCCTGTTCAGTACCTCGCTGAGCCATGTATTTTCTCAGACTACTGCGGTTAGATTACTGGAGGTATTTAGACTTCTTAAAATGGACAGGAGAGCTTGGAAAGCTTTCCAAAATCTCATGGATTTAGGCATTCATTCCTAGATCTTCAATGGTACTGAAATCAGCAGGACTTTAGATACCTAATTACCTCTCTGCAGTCACTTCTGCAAATCCTATGGGGTGCCTGTGTACAGCTGAAGGCATATAAGTATCTTTATAAATATGGCCCTCAGTGTCCCTGGGTACATCTCCTTGGTGCATTTTGTATAAAGCCTCAAGTTTACACATGCCTCAGCCAAACTGTGTTTTGTGTCCAGGCCTGTGTTAACTTTTGGGCGTGAACCCTATGATACATGACCTGTACGATGACTGACATGACCATAAAGACATCTTGTATGACCTTGTGGTGGCATCTGTCACCTGGGGATTCTCTCTTGAACAAGTCTTAGAACTGCCATCCATAAGGGCAGATAGGATTTGCTGATACCGTCTTTCTTGGCAGTCCCTGTGTGGTGTGGATGTCCGTGCCGAACTGTGGGCTTCTTATGGCCAGCAGACCCTTGAAAAGAGGTAAGACATGATTTCTTCAAACATTGCAGCAATTTCAGTTTGGAGTTAGCCTGTAACTATATCATAGCTATGCAGGCAGTCAGGCAAGATACCGTTTCTGTGCGCAGTATCTTGGCCAAATGGCTGCTAGACCAATGCTAACTTTTGTCTGCTGTGGGTCTGCTTCTGCATCTGCCAAAATAGAGATGCCCACAAAGGCATCAAACTTATGCTTTCTTCCTAGCCCTGACATCACTGCACTGTGTCATGTCACTGTTGTTGTTCATAGGTGACTCTAGCCACATAGATGACACTTGACTGTGGCAGAAGCAGTTGAGGGTTGTCAGGCAGGATGAATCTTTCAGAAATGGTTAAAAGCTGTGAGGAAAGAGAGATGCTGCTGGTGCAATTAGCTAATTAGCACGAGGTCAAATTCTTCCTTCAGACACAGTGCTCTCCCTTAAAAAGAATAATTTGCCTAGCAACATCAGAAAGAGACAGCGAAGAGATTGGAGCCCTTCTCTAAATCTACATGTGGAAAAGAAAACATGGTGTTTCTGATACCGCTCTTCTCCAGTGGGACACCTGCTGAGTTTTTAATGGTATATGCCATGAAGGAGACCAAATCAGAAATACTAAGGACTGCTAAGGTGAAGATAAGTAGCTTATGTGTGATGTGACAGAACCAGAGAAGGGATGCACAGAGAAGGGCTATGTGGCCAAAGCAACACACAAAGGAAAGGGTCTTTGCAGCTGCATTCGGGGTTGAGGACTGGGGTAGAAATGCATGGTTGGGAGAGCCTTTTCTATTCTTTGTTTGCACGGTGGATCTCAGTTTACGAGAGTTATGATCTAGTGACTGAGGCCTACTTTGCTGCACAAAAAGTGGTCCATAACAGCAAAATCTCTCAGCCTTTAGAGAGAGTGAGATTAAAACTCTTTAACTGTGAGTGATGTTAGGGCAAATTACCCCAACTCACCACTGCCTACAAGTGCACACAAATATCTACCATAATTCATCAAATACCTACAGCTTAAGCTAGAGGTAACTTGATTTGTACCATGAGAAGTAACCTTAAGGTACCTCAGGGTTACCTCAGGGTACCTGTGACCTTAAAATAAGCTGAGCTCCAAAAGGTATAAATAATAATAATAATAATAATAATAATAATAATAATAATAATAATTGCATCTCCCTGGATGCAGCTGGACTTACGTGTCAGGAATCATCCTTAATAATGGTGTGTGTTAATGAAATTATTATCTGATAACAGTGATTTTCCGTACACCTGTTATAGTAGGTAATCACAAAAAACAGAAAGGTGAGGTTTTTAAGCCCACCTGACAAACAGGAACACCTCACTCTCTATCTTTGTAATCACAGCTCCACAACCAGTTCTTTGGGGCTGGCTTTTCAAAGCAAAGAACTGGAAAACTAGGAGAACTTCCCTCGGATTGATAGTTAGGCTGATGTTATCCCAACCAGGGTATGCTCACAGGACTGAAATCCACCCATGGGTGCCGCAAGAGTGTATTGAGGGTGGAATTTGGATAATAACTTACAGTTTCTGTCCTGCTGCCTGAGAAGGAGATAAGCTAATATAGCTTTCAATGACCTATACATGTCTCTGAGCTTCCTTGGTTTTGGTGGGCAGGTTGGCTGAGTGTTTCACAGGTTGTTTAGTAAACATGGTTAATAAGCTTTCTGTAGCAAATGCCCAGTGCTACAGCCCTCAGATTCATTTGATTAGCTATTGCTGGCTTTTCTGTAAACATGGGGCTGCTGCTATATTTATCTTTTATATTTTTCCTATCATAACCCATGCAACATGACATAAAGACAGGAATGAACTATTGAGGAATGTGGTGTGGCAGGTGAATTCTGCACAGCTCCCTTGTCGTTTAGCTTTGTACCCCTTCCCCTCCCTCCTCTTCCTTTATGCTTTCCTCCTCACCGTGGGGAGATGCTCTTCTTCTGAGCTCTGGGTCCGCGTCTCAGTCTCCATTCATCTCTCTGAAGAGAATAAACTGACTCCAAACTGCAGCGGGGCTGACTGCAACAACAAAACCCATAAAGAGATTCCCCTTCTCCTCCACTTGTGAGGGCTTTCCTCGCTCAATCTGTCCCAGGGGGGTTGAACGCCTTCTGCCACCTCACTCTTGAGACGTTAAGACCTTGAAATTTGAAAGAGGAGTGGCGTAGTCTGGAGAAAAATGGACCCGTGTTCTAACCCATGCAGCTTGTGATACGCACATTGTCGGGTGATAACAAAGGATTTACATAGGATTTACATTTTTCTTAGGGGACGTTTAGTGGAAAGGGAGCAATCAGTAGCAATGACAGATGAATCCATTTGGCGGCAAAGGCTGCCTCTTTCACACAAATAACAGGCTTTTTCTTAATCTACAATTTGTCACTGTTTATTCGGCAGTGCAAGCCCTTAAATTGCCCTGCAGCATCCTGGGTTTGTGCTCCCTGGGAAGTAAGGGAGTAGTTTGGGGGAGTTAGAGGGCATTTCTGCCTCTCATATAAACCTAGAAACCTGAACCAGCTTTCCAGGCTTCAGTCAGTTTTTCTGGGTGAGAATATAGGTGGAATGTGACTTGATCTGTCGTGACTCATTCACGGGCAGGGTGCAGGAGGAAACAGTCTCACTCCCATCAGCAGTAGGCAGGTTTGGCATTGGTGCCCTCACTGCTCAGCGCTTGCTTTGCTGGGACTGATGCTGAAGTGGATTCACAGCTTTTTATTAGTCTTCTCAGCTCCTCTTTAGCTCCTGACATGAGAACTATCAAAATCTGTCTAGTTACCTCTGTTGCTCCAGAAGGCAGAGAGGACACAAGAGGAACTTCAAGCAGACAGCTCGCCATCAACTTTTATACAATCCTGCTTGACCGTATGCCATGTTTGCTCCCAGTTTGCTCCTTGCTGATTGGGATGTTTTCATCCTGGCTTCTGTTCCCTGCTCCAAATATTATTTCTGCTCCAGTCATTTGTAGTCCAACTTATATCTGAATAGTGATTCCTGCCTTGGGGCTGTGGATAAACTATGTGAAATCTCTATGGTCTTTTCAGAGCACTGGGTTCCTGCTGAACGCAGACGGTGGATCTAATGCTGTATAGCTCTGGATGTCTATGCCATTTGCCTCAGAGTCCAATCAACATAAAGCACTCCTCTTCCAAAAAAGTCTCCACTCAAGTAATGAAATCAGTTTAAGAACTATGGCTCTTTTATTTTAATGACCACTGCTCGGTTTAGGCCATTCTCTGCTCCCCTGTTAGCCTGATTATATAATTCTGTTTTGGGGTGTCTCTGGAAGGTGACATATATTATTCAGGAGAAGGTGCCTAATAAACAAACTCAGTTGTGCATCCACATGGAAGCTGATATTTATTCTAAGTAAGTAACTAGCTTCAACATGGTTCAGGCTGGGTGGCCAAGCACTCAGAAAGCAAGAAATGCAATATTAAGGTTGGGAAGTCATACAGTGGATAATCCAGCTGGACCTTTGACCTCCTGTATATATGCCTGAAATTGTCTTATTATATGGCTACAGATTCTTTGTCCCAGAATACCACACTGACTATAATATAAATGTAAGCATATCATTATACACAAGAGTGTTTTCACACTTGGTTGGGTTCTTGACTTTCAATCAGATTTATGTATCAATCTAAGCTTGGAGAAATGCTTTTGTTTCCTTTTTTTTTTTGTTCCTATATATGCACCTGTACAGAATTAGATTAACTTTCTTCCACCTTATTCTAAATTAGAACAATTTCAGGGAATGTAGTATATTTCAGAGAAATAGGAACTGAAAAATCCCTTCAGAGCAGAATTTAATTCTACAATAAAAACCCTATTCAATGTATATGCAGAAAAGTAACTCAGTTGCAATCTTAGTGTTAACCCCAGTAGTTGTCAATGTCTGCAATGGGCTTCAGATCCTCCTCCTAGCTAAAGCCTTGGTTAGAATCTACATCAGTCACTGTAGTGGATATAGTTGTTCTCTTGTGGAAGTGATTAATTGTCTAGATAAAAGTGTAATGTCATTAGCTTTGTCAGAAGTTTTATGTGACTGAAAATCATCCATAGAATTGGTAGTAATGACCCAATATATTTCATTGCCAACAACAGGGATGACCAAGGCCTTTTGTTTTTCCCATTAAAAAAAAAAAAAATGCCCAGATTTTACCAGGATCCTTGTCTCATACAGGAACATTTAGATTCCCCTGTTTTAGGGATGTTTCCAGGTTAGCAAGAGCATCTCCTGTACAACCACATTTGCCACAGAAATTTGAAGGTATATAGAGAATGAGAAGGGGATTTTCAGGAACAGAAAGGGGGAGCTTACAGTTAAGGAAGCTGAATGCTTATCTGGGGAGAGGAACTCTGCCCCTGTTGGTGTTGCTAAGGTCCTTGGAGAAATGAGTGAATTCCTGGAGTCCCTTTTTTTCATCCCCTAGGAGCCCTGTTTAGGACTCTTTGGTTTGCTTTGCAAATATGATGAGCCATTATTGTGACAATTAGAGTTGATGGGATCTGTGTCTGAAACATAGAAAACTTTCTATAATGCTAAGGTCTTAGAAAAGTCATGCCTCAAATGAGGCACCTAAAATCAGGGGACATCCTTGACAAACTACTTCAACTTCAATCTATTATTCTCAAGTACACTCTTGTTTTTGACCCAGTCAGTTAAAATGGGAAGCGTTTCAGGTTTTCTTGCCTGAGCATATAACGTCTACCACAATTTGACCATAACTTTTTCTACTACCTCTAGATGGTAGTGGAATGTAGATCCAATTATTGATATTATTTCTACTATTATTATTACCCTTGCTTTTATTTAAAATATGATTATTACTACTATTATTTATAATTGTAATATGATCCTTATTGATTAATGCCACCACTATTGCTATGAATAACAGTGGTTGTGGCTTTTTAGGCTAGCTTGGGTAGGTTATTCTATGCAAAATCATTGCTGATGGTCTCAGCTGAGAAGTAAGGGACAGGGCAAATGATCTTTCCTTGAAGACAGAGTGAGATCTCTTGGTCACAATCAGGGCCAGCTGGCAGAGCACTGTGAGCAATGTTTGGTCTCTTCTTGTGCTATTCTTGCTTTTATTCTCCTCTATTTCCTGCTATATTCAAATAAAGAAAATAAAAAGAACCCCTAGAGGTGGATGAAGACTAGGTGCTACACGAGCTAGCAATGTGCCCTTGCCACAAAGAAGGTGAATGGTGTCCTGAGCTGCACTAGATAAAGCATTGTGAGCAGGTTGAGGGAGAGGATCCTTCCCCTTCACTCAGCACTGTTGAGACCCCACCTGGGGTACTGTGTGCAGTTCTGGGCTCCCCAGTACCAGAGAGACATGGGCATACTGGAGAGAGTCCAACAAAGGGCCACAAAGATGATGAAAGGACTGGAACACCTTACACATGAGGAAAGGCTGAGAGAGCTGGGACTGTTCAGCCTGGAGGAGAGAGGACTCAGGGGAATCTCATAAGAGTATATAAATACCTGAAAGGAAGGTACAAAGAGGATGGATCTAGGCTTTTTTCAGTGGTGCCCACTGACAGGACCAGTGGCAATGGGCACAAATTGAAACACAGGAGGTTCCCTCTAAACATCAGTAAACACTTTCTTACTGGGAGGGTGACTGAGCACTGGCATAGGTTGCCCAAGGATGTTGTGGAGTTTCTTTTCTTGGAGGTGTTCAAAAGCCATCTGGACATGGTCCTGAGCAACTGGCTCTAGGTGGTCCTGCCTGAGCAGGAAGGCTGGACCAGATGATGTCCAGAGGTCCCTTCCAAACTCAGCCATTCTGTGATTCTTTGATTCTGTGATTCTGTGTTCACTGACAGGGTTAAAGCCCTGCTCCCTCTCCCTGGTCCCCATACCAAGGACCTTTGTACTTTTTTGTTGGGGCTCCAGCTGGAGTTGAGGTCAGGCTAGGACATCTCATGTGTGCATGTGGGGAGCAGCTTTGCAGCTGCTGTTCCTCTGGCTTTGGGCATCTAAGGAGAAGCTGTGGCACTGGGCAGGGCAGTTCCTGGGCCTTTGTGAATCACTGAGCACCTGAGGGCAGAGGAGAGACCTAACGGTGGCACCTGAAGCTTCCTCCAGCTCCTCCTTAAAACTGCACCTGGATGAGATGGACCTGGAAACGATGGACCGTTTTTTTCCTATTACCTTTTGGTTATAGGCTAAGTTTGCTGTGAAATGCAGCTTCAGCTGTCATGAAATTACTTGCACCCTTCTGGTCAAATCTACTGATAACTTCATCTGGGAGATTCATTTGTGGAGTAAGTTCACCAAAAACTGAAGGTGAAATAAGAATAGGATACATCTGTTTTGTCAGGGATTGCTCAGCTGCTGGCATTTTTGTGCCAGAAGTAGCAAACACAGCTTCAGTTTTTCTTCTTTCTTGGAGAGTGCCCATGCTGCTAACATATGAAGAAGAGTGAATGTACTCACTCCCCGCTGTCTAAAATGTCTTATTTCATATGAATATGCAGTCACAGAGAACTCACAGACAACGTGCTAACCATCACCCTCAGGAATTAGTCAATTTACTTTCTGCATTGACTAGTATTTAAATATGTTTTTGAGATAGGAATAGATCCAAGAGGAGGAATTAAGAGCAGCATGCTCCCATAGCACTCCCCAGGGAGGTGAGTAGGATATTCAGTGAGGAGGTAGCTGAATCAGGAAGAAAGTTGGATTTGAGCAGATGTTTCCCAACCAGCCTCTGGGCTGAAGGGTATCTGAGGGCAGCATGATCCGGACGGCTCTGGAGCCCTTCCACTTGGCAAGCAATAATTCAGAGCTCACACAGACGAAGAGCCAGGGTGAGTCACCAGTCTGCTGATTAGGCTGCTCTCCTGGGAGGGAGGCACCTGGATCCCAGATCCAGGTTAGGGCTGCAAAGTGAAACAGCATCAACTGGGAGGGATTGGAAATACTTAATGCTGCCTGGTTAGGAGGCTCTTCTTGTGTGGGAGGCACGAGTTTGAATCCACTCAGAGAAAGGAGGGAGTTTAACTCAGGTCTCCTAAAACCTAAAAGAAAGCTCTTATCACTACCTTATAATTATGAGGTTGGGATGGCTCTTCTTGGGGTGCCGAGGTGGACATTTGACCTTGTTTTCTTAAAAGCGATGTTTTTTGATCCATGGGGACGTTCGACAGAGAACAGAACAAAACAGTGACTTCTAGTCCTCCTTTCTGTGGGACTATCTTTTTTTTTAAAACTGCATTGAGGGCTTTTTACCTGCAGAACAGACAATTATTCACACTCCCCTGACTGGCAATACCATACCATGCCCTGGAAAGTGCTGAGAACATGCTTGTATGTGCAGCTGGGCACATTATCTCTGGGAATGGTCTGGTAGACTGGGAGCCAGGGATGGCCACAGAAAAGTTTGAAGGGCCTGGAAGAACTTGTAGCTATGAAAAGAGAATGGGGAATTTTTTTGTCTTGGGAAAGCCTCCATAATTTTCTCTTAAATGGATATGCTAATGGTAAGCGGTAAAAATGTAGAGTCTTAGGGATGGATTTTTTTTCATTTGCACCAGCTTAAAGCAGAGGATGATTCAATTAAAACACAGAGAGTTATTCTGAATTGACTCTTCTGTAAAAGAGATAAGAAAAATGGCCAAAATTATTTATTTATGTCAATCCTATAAAATGTGTAAAGGGGAATCTCCCCGCCTTTAACAGAAGTGATCTGAAAGATCCTATCTGGTCTACCTCTGTCAGCTTGGCATCTTTGCAGTAGTCAGTGGTTGCACAAAACTGGCCAATTTTTCCATATATAACGTTGCTAAATTACCCTTTCTGGTTTTGTTTTATTACCCCCTCAGAGCAATGATCTCACCGATCAGTGTTGTGTTGCTCTTCGGGAGTGGCAGGGGTGGAACGGGGTGGGACGAGCAAAGCCCTGAGCTTTTTCCAGAGTTCCCTGCATATGCAGAACATTTCATTGTCTTCTCTAACACGCCCTCACCTTTCACACAGACTGGAATTTGACACACCAGGTTAGAGAAAGAAAGCAAGGAAAAAAAAAGAAAAAAAAAAAAAGCACAACACAAGAAAAAACCCAGCAAACAAGATCTTATCATGGAAAATATCCATCCACCCTCCTGATAATAAAAAAGGCCTCAGGTTAGGAAAATAAAAAAATGACTCTAATGAACACTCAAAATTAACATGCAAATACATCCATGGTTCCTGGCACAGATGGAAAGCCCTCTTCCAAAGATGCAGTTTTTACACTTCTTGCAAAAGGGAAATTTTATCCCAATTATTGATGGTTTTGCATTGTCTTGAGAAGATTTTCTTCTCTGTTGAGGAAAGCTCTGGATACTCCTTCTCCCTCACCCCACCCCATACCCCACATTCATTTCACCAGGTGGCATGACGAAACCCTCCAGATCAAGGCAGGTTTCATCAACAAGGCTTCATGCCATGCCACCCATAATTCATCCCAGCCTGCTGTGGCTTTCTCCCAGCAAGCAGCACCTCTTGCAAAACCAGTCCCTGTCTCACACTCCTTCCAAACTTGTGTTCCTGAGCACCAGCAATAGAAGAGCATGAATCACTAACAGAGCATACAGACCTTCGCTCCACTCCGTCCAGTTTGTGTCATTGCCTTAATGTTAATTACACACCATAATGTGTGCATTTAATTTCCGTGGTATTTCCATTAAATTAATCAGGCAATTAAAATTAATTAAAATTACAGAAATCACCTGCAGAAGTGCTTGAAACATGGGGGAGGGGAAGGGAGGGGTTGGGAGGGAGCTGGGAACGTAGATGGCTGTGTTTTCACAGACCTTCCTTCCCTTGATTAATTTTGGGGATAGACTCTTTCAGAGCAGGTTATTTAAGGATTTAAAGACTGTTCCAAGGCCCATTGAAGCCAATGGAAATCTTTCTATCGGCACTGATAGGCTTGGGACCAGGCCACTAGCCCCGAGTGCTCAGGATAGAGATTTAAGGGGTAGGTGATGAAAGACCTGATGCTGAGCAGAAATCCCGCAACACCTCTGAGGAACAAGGCCAAGGGCCTTGAAGTACCAAATCAGGGTCAGATTTTGAAAGGCCACCAGTTAAAGATGAGGATGATGTCCGTGGGAGTTGGGCGCGTCAGTACTTCCAAGGATCTGGGCTGGAGAGGTATTCTAAGAAACTGAAACGTGTTTTAAGTGTCAAAGGACTTTCAAAACAAGACCATACGTATCCCCTACTGAACTCCTACTGACTTCTGTAGCTGGTGAGAGGGGGTCCTATTTTCACAGAGGTGATTCATGCCTCCTGAAGTCTTGGGCAAGTTACTTAGCCTCTCTTTAGCAGCTCCCTTCCATTAGGCAAGGATTAGTGCATTTGGTTGCTTCACAGAGGGATTTTACTCTGCTCTGTGGAAGCGTTTGAAGATATCGCATCAACTTGGACAGTTCTCTTGCTGTTTATGCCCTTTTTACCAGGCAAGCACAGTCACATACCCGTCTTTTAACCGAGCTGTAAGTTTTTCCCCAGCATGGAAGGGTCAGCACTTTTAGCTTTTGAACAGCTACTTCCCCCACAACAGCCTACCAGCCAACCCCAGCCCAACTAGTTCCTGTGTCTGGGAGACAGGTTAGTTCCTTCCACACTTTCCTGGAAAGGCTTTGCCTGGCACACTCCTGTCTTAGCAGGTGAGTCACCCATTCTTCGCTCCCATTCTTCGACCCACAGTTGGGGATGTTTATACCGCAGTCACTGAAGCTCATGCAGGTATTCCCGAGCTACCTTTAAATTAATTTGCCAGAGTACCATTGTTAGGATAGCTGTAGTTTCAGGGAACACTGTGTGGGCTGAAAAACCAGGGTATGAAGCAAAGTAAATGCTCATAATTAGGCTGAGCTGCTCTGTGCTGCACTGGCTATTGGAACCTGAGCTCGCTGTTTTAAAGACATAACTGCTTTTTCACGCATTATAATTTCCCTCACACTGCCAGATAATCCCTCACAGTTCCATAGGCAATTACCCATGCTTCTCGGTGTCCAAGAGGGAGTAAAACCTTATCACCTCTGCCCCGATGGCACCCGCTTCTGCTCCGCACTCATGAGACACCTTTTTCTCTCCAGTTGTTTAGATGATTAACATAATTAAGTTATGCACACAGCAAATGTTTAAGGCTTCTAGTTAGACTGAAGTTTACTGCCAGCTTCAGATCTGAAAGATTTAAGTGTGCCAGAACTTAGGTTATTGTTTTCCCAGCCATATCAGTTGATATTTTCTCTTTCTGTAAACCTTGCGTCTTTTACGCTCTCAGATGACTGGGCCACAATATTCCCATCATTATTAGCCACTTTAGCATAGTTTTCTGCTACCATTTCTCTTTCTTAAGTCAGAGCAAAATGGCCACTGTTACAGAATATTTTCCCATCTTTTCAGTTTTTGGATCGGTATCTTTAATTTTTATCTTCTTCACTCCTTTTTTTAAAAAGATTGAAAATAAAAAGGAGCAGAAACAGGAAAGAGAAGACAGAAAGAGAAGGAAAAAACCCACCCAAGAACAGAAACACTTGATTTTCAAAATTAGAAGTTTTAAGAGGATGATAGTATTTTGCTTCTGAACAGCCCAGAATTTTAATTACAAATCTGATGAACACGCTTTCTTCTCTCCAAAATTCTCTAAGTGATGAAACACCCCTCTCTCAGTTTGCTAATCCTCCTCCATCTGAATCGTTTGACATGACTTCTTGTGTGGCCTTTGGCACGTCACTTCACCTCAGTTTCCTCATCTATAAAATGGCTGTTAATCCCTATATAGTATCACCCACGTAAATTGCCAAGGCTTATGCCTGAACAGTGCTTTGAAGATAAGTGAGTAAAGTTTCAAAAGGACCTAAGAGATTTAGGAGTGAAAGTTTCATTAGCTTTCCATCAGATTTGTACTCTTATATCTCCGAGAGCCTTTTGAAAGTCTGCAGAATTGCAAGACTTTACTCATCACAGTCATATTCCTTGTTCTCCTCAAGGAAAGGGATTGCTCCAGGCTAGTTTTGGCAGAAGAGCTTGTTCCTCAAAAGAAGCAAGGTGAGATTTGGGGCTCTCCAGTTTCTTCCCCCTTTCTGAGTACAAGATATGAAACCTTGAATGCATGCTCCAACCATTTCAGGCAAAGTGGTATCTCTCAGGCACTCAGTATTTGTATCGGTAGACCTACTTGGCTTATTTCAACAGAACGAAGGGAAGGAAGGCACGTATCTTCAGCTTTGCTGACAGATTTGAGATAGTAACCTTCAGCTGGAAGGCAGCGGTGAGCTCCTTTGGATGATGTGGAGGTAGTTATCTCTTCAGTTAGCACAACTGCTTCTTGAAGAAAGAATAATGCTCTCTCTTCTGTAAGCACAACTTGATAGAGAGGGCCTGCAAAGATGCCCTCTCAATTTTTGGGCATGCTGGTTGATTAAAGAAGAGTTACGAGGTTTCTCTCACTGCAAGAGGATGACCTTACCGCTCCATTTGTCGAGAGAATGGAAGTCCCAGGGTTTTGCTAAAAGAACAACAGCATTAAGTAAAAAATAAAGGTAACAATTACTAGGGAGACATACTGAAACAATTCCAAATATTGGGCTTTTTGGTTTTCCTTTTTTATTTTTGGGTTTGCCACCCTGAGTTCCACTTTCTAGCCTTTCTCAAAAACTACAAAAAGGGAAAGAGAAAGAAACAGACCATTCAAAAAGCTGTATAGATAGCAGTGGCTTGGTGGCTTTGGTTTGTTCAGCTTCAGTGGCTAAACCACTATTCTGAAATCACCTGGAAATAACGTTGCTTTTCTTTGTGGGACTTTCCTTATCAAAATGAAAATGAAAATGAAAATGAACTTGTGAAGAAAGAAACATTTTTTTTGGCCATAAATTAAATATTTTATTTTGATTTTTATTTTATTGACATACTTAATACAGTTGAATTTGAAAATGAAACATGATTTGAAAACAGGAATCTGGAAGGTTTTATTCCCAAAATTTTGAGGCAAATTGACTTAAAAGCTTTTTTTTTCCCCCAAACTGCCATATTTGACATAAATTTGCTGATGATTTTAGAATCATAGAATCATAGAATCGTTAAGGTTGGAAAAGACCCTTAAGATCATCAAGTCCAACCATTAACCTAGCACTGACTGCCAAGTCTACCACTAAACCATGTCCCTAATTTTGATCAAATAGACACTACATTTTGCCTAAAATAAGCCTTTCTACAAAAAAAAAAAAAAAATTGTCCTGAGTTTGGAAACTTAAGTCCTTAAGAAGAAACAGTAAATATCATTATAATACTAAACAAAGGCTAGTTTCAGGGACTGACAGCACAAGGCTCTAAACAGTCTAATGCAGCTTTGAAGGTAGCCATTTTTTGATAAGGGGTGGAATGGACCAGCTATTCACAATAGGTCCTCCCAATCTCAATTGTTCTGTGATTCTGTGATGATCTATATATCTGTCTTTAGTACCTTGTCCTTATTACTCCAAAATTGAATACTTTTCAGTTTAATACATTCAGCTTTTAACACTATGTTTTTCTTCAATTTACAAGAGATGAAACAAACACAGAAGCAGGTCCCAGTGAAATTTTCTGGCTGAGTAGGCAACTGAGCCTACAAGATTCAAGTCTCAAAACATCATCACACTGTAGGTTTCCCATTTTCTCTTCAGTTGTACAAAATTTAATAAATTTCAAAAGCTCAAGAAACATCTCTAAAATACTTGTTTGGGAAAGTCTGAACAAAAAAGGATCTCTTGGGAGATTTTTATTTTTCATTTTTAAATTTCTTCAATTACAGTGGAGTGCAATTGGCCTAAAAGCTATGTTTCTGCAAGGACATTGGTAGTGCCCATGCCTACTGCCAACCACAATTGAGAAAGACAGGGGACCCAAAAAACCCCAGGAAAATTTAGCCTGTGGTGGAAGGTTCTTGGTATGCAGCAGAGTTTCTTTTCACCTCTGGAACTGCACACTACATTCTAATTAAAGCTGCTAATTAAATACATTTTGTTAAAACATGTTGCATCGAAGCTGAAGCATTTTGTAAAGAAGTGTCTTTTTGTTGACATTTTTCTTGGAGAGATTTTTGAGGTTCAGGGCTCTGGTCAGGAAGAGTATTCAAGGAGAAGCAGAGTCTCAAGTTTCTGTTACATGGATAGTACAAAAGTGTCATCAAAACTTCGGTCTCGTTTAATTTGATAAAATATTTGAAAAGCTTTTTGTTTTCCTCTTTCTTCTCTCCAATGTGGAGGGAAAACAAATTTCAAACCTCAAAAACTGTGGTAAAATGGAATTGCTGTCCTGTGGACAATTCCTGTAATAACGCTAACAAACTTATGCTAAGTCCAGTTCCTCCCTGTTGAAGCACAGCAATTCATTTATGCAGCTTTACCAAGTGTCCAAAGTGTTTCATGCATTGCTAATAATTATGGGCACATCTTGGTGGTCATATTGAACTCAATGGCAATTTTCCCACAGATTTTATCAGGAACAGAATTTATCCCTATATGCTTTAATTGTATAACTCAGTTTCTGTTATTGCTTAAGACTCCCCAGTCTGTGCCAGCATGTGAAATTCTGATGAAGTTTTATGTTAGCGGCTGCTGCTAACTGTTCTTAATTATTTGATAGTCATCTGAAGCCTGAATTTCATAGATGTGCAGCTCCTCTCATTCCAATTCTAATCAGTGGTAATTTGGATACTTTGTCCATCTGTAAATCAGACCTTTAAAGGGCATTCCTGATCCCATTGTCTCTAATGGATGCAGGTCCATACTTCCAAGGCTAAATCTTTTCATCAGTTAACAAATGAGATACAGCTGGTTAAAAACTATCCAAATTGGCCTTTTGGGGGAAATTACAAGATTTCTTCTTTTTCTGGGGGGGGGTGTCTCAAATTTAGGAAAAAATCAGAGAATATTTTATAAAGCTAAATATGCTGATAAAGCAGTGTTGAGCACGGCCTTGACAGCAGTGTATGATGGGGAACTGGTTGGACACCAGAAGTCCTTGATGTTCCCCACTGCCAGGCGACTCACACCTGGGATATCTACCCTTGAAATTTTCACAGTTGCTCAGCACCATGCTGATATAAGCACAGGTTACAGCTCCAACATTATTATCCTCCTTTTAGGGAGGCTATAGGGAAGCCTGTGCTTCAAACACTTGATTTAAATTAGGATTCAACCTAAGACACCTGAAAACATATTTGTTAAGGCATTTCTGTGTTTAACCTCCATTTCTCTAGTACCAACTTTCCAGGTCCTCTGTTTTCTTCTTCCCTTTTGGGGAATGGGGTTTTTCCACCAGGTCTGCAAGGACTAACAGTTAATGCACACAGTTCCATCAGCACACAGTGGATCTGCAAGGGTGAATAGCAGCTGCTGGTGTGTTATGGGAGAGTTCAGCATCTCCCCTCCCTGCTGTCTTGTGGGAAGTGTGAATTAGGCAGTACTGCACACATAGGGATATCTATAGCAGTGGCTTCACAGGAGGCTAGTCCTCCCAGGGCTGTACATTCATGGTCAAGTGCATGGCTGGATGAGATACTTTGGCATCATAGGTTTTGCCAACCCCTTCTCAGCTTTGCAAGTTCAAATAATAGGATTTTCTCTCAATGGCAGCAGAGAGTAACCTGCTGCCCTACTGAAGAGGTACAGTGGCTGATCTAAGAAATTGGAAGAGAGGGTTTTAGTCTCTTCCCACTCAGAAATCATTCATGTAATCGGACCTCACATCTAGACTAACACCCTGCCTCGCCTTAGCTGTAATTGAAAAAGGAAAAAAAAAGGAGTCTCTGTATGCTAGAGGCACATATTTATCAAAAATCTAGAGTGAAATACAGGTATGTTTGCCTTTGGGCACCCAAATTGGGGCATCTAAAATGCCTGGTATCCAGTCAGGCGATACTCAGAAGTTTCTGAAAATCAGCCCTTGGAAATACCAGAGAAAAACTCCCAAATTTAAGAAACCTTCTGTCAAAAATCAGTTCTTACTGGGTAATTTTGGAACAACTTACATATTCTCCCCACCCCCAAATGCTTTTAGGAGGTTTGAATGACAATGAATACCTTTTGCGTTTGAGGTCAGACACAGAACTACTCCCAAGCTGACACCTTACCTACAATGTTCTCAGCCTGGTGGGAATACTGGCTTTGAAATTGAAAGGTTTATGTCAGAAATGCTGACACAACCCTAAACTGGAGTGATGTGGACATCAGGGAGGAGTGTGATGTGGGAGCTCTTTGAATCAGTCTTTCTCCTAATCCTTGGAAGGGGCTGTAGAAAAGATTAATTTTCTATATAAAATTTCATTCATTGAAAGGATTCAGAAGATAACACTCATAAACTATGCAAGCACAGACACAATGTGGGTGAAAGGGTTAAAGGACTGAAGAAGACTCAGTAATTCTCACAAATGAGGACCAGATGTTTGTTGACATTTTAAAAACACGCAGTCTCCTCCACCCCTACTTACCTTTCTGATATGGTGAATTGTTCAGTTGCAATCAATGAGACATTACCGAAGAGGTAGTTTCTTTTCCATGATTTCTTCTGTTTGTATCATGAAATACATGGACAAAAGAATAAGGATCCATTTATAATAACAAGAGCACTTTTCACCTAGTAGAAATTGGCATAGCTCCACTGAAGTCAATAGAAGAGCTCTGATTTACAGCAGATGGGTTTTTGTGCATCAGTGTGATTGTCTACATTCAGTGATATCACAAGAGCCTTTACAGACTATGTCATGTTGCTCCATATTATGTCTATGCAAGGCTGTGCTAGGTCAAATGCTGTGGTGAAAGGTATGCCAACACAGAATCAAGCCTCCTGTATACGTGGGAGTTTTGAAATCCCAGGAGGAAAGAGCTGCACATCTAATAATGAGAAGACAGATGGCAATAACATTGGTAACTGTGAGGTGTGACAGAAGTGATCAAGTGCATGAGGAAAGGTCTTCAGCTCTGTTCAAGCCATAGGGAAAAAAAGGAGAGATTATGTGGAACTGAATGACCGAATGACACCCAGGTAGAAACAAAATCCATCTTATTTGTTGTTTCATTTTGCATTAAAATCAGACAAAAATGAAGGATGGAGAGGAAACAGGAGCTATGTTGCAGTTTTGCTATAACAGATAAGTCACATGATGCCTGTTCAATCCAGTCTGATTCCTTCCCTACCATGACTCACTTGTGCATACTCATGAAGGGGTGCTGAATTTGGCAGGCAAAACACAGAGACAGTCATATCACGTTTTGTAAATCCTGTTGGCTCAGTTTAATCTGCATCCAAAAATACTGCTTGTGTGATGAAAGGGATGGGCTGAGCAGTGGAGAGATGTTTCAGTGCCCAAAGTGACTGCTCGCATCACCATTATCCTGAGCACCTCAATTCATCCCTTTTGTCCACTACCCACTGTGGACTGATGGCTTCTTTTCCTAGGGGCAGGAAATTATAACAGCAGCAAAGAGAGCCAAATTGAGTAAAGTTATGCCTCTTCTATTCAGACACTGAGCTATTTGGGAGCAGGTGGCTGCTGGATGTTTCCCACCAGTCACTTGGAGCAGTGTGGCAATGAAGGTGTAGGGAAACTGGCCAAGCCAAATGCCTAGGCTGCATGGATTGAAACTGGACCTCTGGCTAATTGCTGAGAAATCTGTTTTAAACATCATAAGCTAGTCCCAAAGTAATGACATGGAGGCAGGAGAGGGCAGAAGGAAATAGTGTGACAGCAAACCCAGAGCATTATTCTGGTCTAGGATGGGGTTTAGCTCAGGATGCTGTAACTCAGTCCTATGACACATAGCTTTATCTATGGGACATCTTTTTCAGAGAATGCCCACCATTTGGCCAGCTTCTTGCTTCAAAGGCAGTAGTAAGATGACTTCAGAAACAGGGGACTTAAGCCAGAGCTGGTAGCTTCTGAAAATAATCATATCTTTATAATTTACTTAAATACTTATTATTTAATTATTATATTTTTATAGTTTACTGTCTACATAGGTGACTTGATATCTAGGTATCTTTTATCTTTTATCTTCCTTCATTTCATTTTGCCCTGTTCACCCAAGTCTTTTTATTGTGTTTTGTTATTCCTTAGAAAGATATATCACAGATGATGCCCTGCCACTGAATACATCTTTAACCGATGTATATTTAATATCCTTTTTCTAAACTCTTTTGATTTACTGTCTGTTTTTATCCCCTGTGATAATAACTAGTCAACGTATTACCTTGAAATTTTTCTTCCAAAGTTTTCTCTGTCCCTTTTCACAAACCTAAATCTATGTTGGCCAATGGCCAAGTAATTTTCCATATCAGCAACCTCTCTGCTTGCGTGCAGTCAGGAGAGATGTGCCTCTTGTAAAGTCTGCTTTTCTCTAAAATGTGGAGTTCTTGTACTCTGAAAAATCCCCAAACTTTCTGTTTAAAATTAGCTGGTCATCCATGTGCTGGCTTCCGGCTTTTTATTTCATTATTTTCATGCACCTTTGTTCAGATTTCCCTACCACTACTTAATACTACTGAATACTAAAGTAATATTTGATTCTAAAATTGCCTTCACTGAACTTAATGGTAAATTCATGATGTCAGGTATCATGAAGATGAAGGGTGGTAAAATTTTATTTCTAGTGATATGAATTGCTCCACCACCTTTGACACTACTCCTGGAAGCTGTTGAATATGGATTGGAGAGCTAAAGTTAATGGGTGATTTTGTTTTAGTGGTCCATGATCCAGAGAAAGGGGTGAAATCAGGAGCTAACACCAGTTTGACCTGAAAAAGATGAGAACTGGGTGGTAAGTTCGCAGAAGAAAAGTCCAGACATAGGCCTGAATTATGCTTCTGTAATTACAGATGGTCTGATGCACTTAGATTAAAATATTGGTATACATCAATGTAGAAAAAAAGCAGAATGTTTCTCTATGTGTTAGATTTTTTTTCTTTTAAAGCCTCAACCTCTACTAGTACACTAAACAAAGCAAGGCACAGGGCTGAGCACTGTCCACACTGTTTAAATGCTAGCCTACTCCTGGGTAGTTTTTGGCCCATGCTAACTAGCACTTTCCCCAGCAATGCCCTGCCAGGGGATATTCCCAACACGTAACATGCAAGGAGACCTCCCTGGTTATTTTGAGGAAAGACGCTAATTGAGCTTCATAGACCTGTCCTGCAGCATTTGCATTCAGGGTCAGAGAAATGGATCATGATATAGATGTAGCTGATACAGATAACAGGCACTATTGCTGCAACACTACCGGTAGAGCTCGTAGTGAATCAAATCCAGACGTGAGTTTTCAGCACTGAGCTAAAGACTCATTTATGGAAGCTGCACTTACAACAGGTGTAACTCCATTGTGATTAAGGCACAGAAAAAAAAATCTGAAATGAGCAGTAATTACCTGCACCACCCTATTTCATTCTTCACAATTAGATGAGCGCCTCCCCCAAAAAAAAGAGATGTGAGCAAAGTTAGGGGTAGGGGAAAGAGGATATGTAAAGGGTTAAGGCAAATCTATTAGCATGACAAGGTTGAAATGGTACTGTGTGCTCTGTTGTAGGTAATTCTTGAGCATACACAGCAATAAAAGGAGACAGAAGGCAGCGGTGGAAATCTAGTTGAAAACATGTGTAGTAGGAAGGGACTTTCGGCACATAATAGCACGAAAAGGTCACACAACCTTGTGTGGGTGGTGGAAGACACCACAGAGACTAGCACCCTCACAGAGGTATAGGGATGATATTTATTGCTATACTCTGTAAGTACCAAAACAAAGACACAAAAGGAGACAAAGGGGATCGACTGTTTCAGAAGATAAGATCAAGTGCAGAACAGAGGGAGAAGAAGGGACCAAGCACTAAGGTGGGAGTTGCAAGGTGACTTTAAGATAAAGAGGGAACACTGTTCAGTGGAGGGACATCAAGGACCTCTGGTGGCATGTCACAATGATAGATGAAGGATATGGCAGGTCTAGTCCTTTGTCCCTTGTAGTCAAGGAAAAAGTCTGTTTCTTCATGAGTATGGAATTGGACCTTACTGGATTTTAAATGCACCATGTTAAAATACCTGTAAGATGTGTGATGAAATCTTCCTTAGCCTCTTTTTCCAGAAGACCCTTCAGTTTTAGTTAATCTACTCTGAAGGGACAGATGCGTTTTGATCACTGCTGAGTGAGTGATGGAGACAATAATACCCTAAAATGCAATGCCCAATATAAACAGAACTTAGGCCCAGTTTTGTGTACAATTATTTTTCATGGTGTTAAACAGATCCAAACTGTGCTCAAAGCCTCTGTTCATGTGTTGAGGGACAAGTCTTTCATGTGTTACATGAATCTAGAAATGCCACAATATAGCACACAGCCTCTACCTTTTGCCTAGTTCAGCTCCCGTCTTGGACTGTCCCATGGGCAAGGCAGTACCTGTGGCATGGGGACTGAGCTCATAGCCTGCATTAGTGACCTTCTACCAGTCTTATACGTCCTTTCTGCTAGCCTAGACAGTGCACTGAAGCCCAAGGGTGAAAACAACATGGACTCCTGCTTAAGTCTGAAATCCCATATTGTTACATTAGGCAACCAGGCTCTTGGCTCCTCTCTTATAATCTTGAAGAAATTCCTTTTGAAGTCAAGGCAAGCCCCAACTGAACCTCAGTGAAGATGAGCTCTCCAGTCATCTGGATGGCACGTCCCAGCAGGGAGTGATGAGCTGTGGGCAGATACTCCTCAGTGGGACATTGGCCTTGAAAATTTAGAAAGAAATGTTGAGACTCATGTTGCTGAATGCTTTAATTGTGCTTAACACCACTCTTAGGCAGCAGTAGGCTTATGGGTCGTGGGTTGACTGTGAGGTCTCTGCTTCACAGCCTGTGTAGCATTTTCATAATAAAACAAGTTGTTGGTTTTTTTTTTTGTTTGTTTTGTTGGGTTTTTTTCCCCCCATTTTAACCAATCCACGTGTTTTCTTTGGACCTTTCAATTCTGAAGAATCACTGTCTTCCTCAAGGATCATCAAAGGATATTTCCAGCAAAGACTAAGTTCCTTAACTAACATACTGGGAAAACTCCAGTGTCTTCTATGGAGATATCAGCCATATAGTCTGGCAGGCACTGGCACTAGAGGTTTCTGAGCCCAAAGTGTTAATGGAGAAGCAAGTCCTGTGGCTATTGCAGAGGAAATGATATTAATAAAAGTATTTCACAAAATTCTGGATTCCTTCCAGTCAGATGAATATTTTTATTATGTTTAAGTAGTCATGTCAGGGTCTCATTTACTGCAGACTTTTAGGAGAGCAAGGGGCATTCCTGAATGTCACATTTCATATTTTTCCATTCTGTCTCAGAAACATTTGATTTTATTTCATCAAGGGAGACACTATTCTCCACAAAAGTAAGTGTACTGTCACTTTTTTACAGCACTGCTTTTCCTTTCTTTTCCCCTTCTAAATAACAAGAGTATCTACCTCCTCTTTAGAGACTTCTATGAGGCAGTCTGAAGGACTACCTGGAGGAAAAAGATGGTAACTAAATTTGGTAGGTGGCACACTGAGACAGAGGGAAGTGATTTATCCAGAATCGCCTAACAGTCATCCCTCAAAGCAGAGCTGGGGACAGGAACCAAATGACCGAAATCTCAGGATAATGAGTGAGCACATATGTCTCACCTGAGGTCAAAGCCAAGGGGAGACTAGTTTTGCATGGGTAATGGGTTTTAACTTGAAGAGTGTGTTTTGCACAGAAGCTGCTTCTTTGGATTAGTCACTTCTGATAGCAGAAAAAAATGTTGGACATTAGAGTCCCTCTGCTAAGTCAATGTATAGAGTCTAATGCATATGCACATGTGCATTTTAAGCTGGATGGGTCACTAGGGATTCCCAAATTTTGTTTCAGCAGCTGTTTGCTTTGCTCCTCTGACTGTGCATGTCATCTTCATGACAGGGTGCTTGAGAGAAGAGGATGGCCTATAGTGTGACCTGATGAATGGACGGGTCCTGTTTTGGTCTGCTCCCATGCAAGGAGTGGGGACGCTCTTCCACTTCATATAATACAATGCAGAAACTCATCTTTGCAGCCATGCCATTCACACTGGATCATACCCATCTTGAGGGGGTGTCATTTTCCTTCCTTGGCTTTCTGCCTCAGTAAACTGTGGATAGAGACATCCTTCTTAAAACAGTGTGAAGTCTACAGGTAAAAAGCCCTGCATATGAAAGATAAATATTTCAACTGTGTGGATTCCAGTACTCATAAGTAGTATGTATTCCAATTTCAGGAGCATCTTTTTCTCACGTAGCAGAGCCAGACAAAAGAAATTGCTCCCATTGTGTGGGGAATTCCAGCATTTCAAAATTTGTTCTGGTAATTAGAAGTTATGATATTTCATGGAATGGAAAGTCCAAGCTGTTTTAAGACAGAAACACAGAAGCACACTTATCAAAAGGGAGGTCATTAGCCTGAACTACTTGGCACAGGTGGGGACTCAGCTGGCCTGAGGTATGTAGTCCTGACCACTACACTTTAAAAAAAAGTAATAAACCATTTGGAAAGAATCCAGAGGATAGCAACACAAAGGAGAAGAGGTTTAAGAAAACATGACCTATAATGAAAAGTTGAAGGAATTGAGTTTGTTTAGTCTAGAAAAGCAGCGAAGGAAGGGAGGCACGATAAGAGTCTTCAAATATATAATAGGTTTTTTAAAAGAGGACAGTGATCAATTGTTCTCTGTGTCCACTGCTGGTAGGGCAAGAAGAAATTAGTTTAATTTGCAATGGGAAGAGTTTTAGGTTAGTTATCACAAAATCCTTCTAACTCTGCAGACAGGAGCAACACAACCTTGAAGGGCTGCAGAATCACTATCACTGGAGGTATTTAAATCAGGTTAGACAGATGTCTGTCAGGGATGATCTAGAAATATTTGATGTTATATCAGAGCAAACGGTAAGGTTGGAAGTTGTCTTGAAGTCCTTGCCACTTTACTCTCCCATCATGCTATGAAGTGCTTTATCTTGGTAATCCCCGCATTGTCATAGAAATCACAGAGTACATAAAACATATTGTACTGTTGTGTACCGTTATTCTAATTAAGGAAGAACATTTGCAAAACTTTAATATTAAAGGTCAAAACAAGGAAAACAAAATAAAATAAAACAAAAATGTCTAAACAAATCAAAGAGAGAAGGTCAAGCTAAATATTCCATTTCATCTTGGAGTTTTTTTGAAACATTGCCAGTGAGAATATTATCACCATTGACTGGCTCCCAAGAAACATCTTGATTTTGATAATCAGCTTTTTCTGATAGAAGACTGTATAATCAAAAGAATATTAACCAACCCTGTTGCATCAGGAGGGCTGATGTAGGTCAATAACATGGGCCCCACTTCTTTTACTCTAGCTATGTATAGAGAATGTATTTTTAGAAAAACTTCGCTTTCGGCATGGTGGATTTGGGATGGGAAATGGTATTTATAGTACAATCCTTCTTTCAGAGCTTACGAAGGGCAGCTCATGCAGGGGAGTATCTGTGGACAGATGAGGCTAGTTCTCCTCACTTCAAAACTTGGAGCTTCGAAGCTGAAGATAATGAAATCTTGGCAGCAGCTGAAGGAAGCTGAGCAGCTGAGGGGAACCAGAGAAGTTATCATGTCTCTAAGTGGGATTTAATGTGTGAGGGGTGATCCAGCCTCTGATAATTTCTGTATGCTAGGAAGTGAAAAAAAAAAACAAAACCAAAACCTAAAAACTTGTGGATAGTAAAGACCTAATTATCTCTGTCTTCTAAGCCTCGCTGCAAGTTGCATGGAAATTCCTTTTGGGTCAGAGAAGTGCAATTACTCAGTAATCTGTGGGGAGATATCATCCTATAATCACCTGATATTTGCTTACTAACAATTCTCATTAAATTTCCCTTAATTAAGAAACAGTTACCTTGTATTTAGGGCTCTGTGATTGTCGTTGATGCTTTCTGAGAGTGAAAGCTGCTCTAGCTTGTAGAAGTCGATGTACCCCTGTTAAAACTGTATATGTTGGCTTGGGAGTGAAAGATGAACCTGACGGACCAAGGCTTCCTATATGCCTTGGGATTCTTAGGTTTTGATGACATGAGGCTTTATTTTACTGTCACTATACCCATTTCCTGGAAATGACCTTGCCTCAGTCCAATTTCAGAGCCTCTGTGATGTGATAAAGTACTTTGAGGTTCTGTTTTTAAAGGGATCTTGCACTTGTCCTTGGAAATGGGCAGTATGGGACTATTACAGCCCAACACCCAAGGGCTGATCCTTGTGTGTGGAGATGTTTTTACAGGCATCCATGGGGAAACCCTGAGTGGTGCATGAGCAGCTGGAGCAGCTCCTTGAGGAAGGGGCGCCAGACCTGTGCTGCACGATCCCTGCTACCAATGACACCATTGCAGGCAGTTGGGCTGTTATTATTACATAGTGACACCCCATGGGCATTGCACATAGCTAATGGGAAGAGAAGTTGCAAGAGAAGTTGGTGAGAAAGAACTGACCAAGAGAGTGTATAGTGCAAAACTAATTTTTTGATCAAAGCCTTTAAGAAAATGTTCACTAAAACTTTGGGCTCCTGTCATGTTCTGCCCAAGAACTGTAGCAACAGCAACTGAGATGGGCGCACATGACTTATGCAGAGACCCTTCTGAAGAAACTATTTTTCTTCTTTTGACTACAGTAAAAAAAAACCCAAGTGTGGCTGAATGTTGGATGTATAACCCCCAAAGCAAATAATTCATAATGAATGCCCTATCCTATTTTAATTCATTCTGTGTTGTCTCTATATGGCAGGATGTCTAGAGGCCAAATACTGTTCTCCATGATGCTGGTGCAATCCCATTGATACATTGATTTCAGAAGGTCACACCAGATTATCATAATGGCTCCTTCAGGCCGTAAAAATCTATGAATATGAAAGCATGAGAGAGCAAGTTGAGGAGAATGCAGAAAACTTAACTTTGTATTTTTGTGTGGAGGAGACAGGGGAGTATGAGGGACTGTAATGTAATAGACATGGCACCTTTTGATTTTTGGTTATGAATGTGAATACTTTTCAGGTTGGTACCTGTTGAAAGCTGCTACTATTTGATAGCTCTAGAGTAGTTCATGTGAAACCAGCTGGCGGTCTCTGCACAGTTCCTTGGAGCTAAAAGTCTAGTCAAGTCAATAAAGAGACTTCTTTGACTTCAACAGGTCTCAAATCTGGCCCTCAGTGGTTAAATGTTCGCAACAACATCAAACTGTCGACCATATGATGCCTCCTGCATTGAATGTAACCCTCACCTCTTCTCCCCTCCAACAACCCAGCTTTATCTGAATATCTGCTTTGAAACACAAGGAGAAACAATGACGCCCTTTTAAAAACTGGCTTTCAAATGGATATCACTGTAAGAAAAGATTGACACTCTCTAAAAACAAATGTTGCAGTGAGAACCGATTGAATTTCCTCCATAAAAGTCTCTTAAATACCCACATCCCTTCCCCAGGGACAAGTTTGCCATAAACAGGCAACATTCTTTTGTTGTTGTTGTTGTATTTTTAACAGTCTTGTACAATATCTTGTCAAGATATCATCAATACAATTGCTTTGACATTTTTAGTGCAGCATTTGGAAAGCAGGTTGGGTTTTTCAGTCTGGCAAGCCAATATAAGTCAGTCTCCGATACTTAATTTCTCTGTGAGATCCTTCACTTCTATTATAAACAGATCCAGCAGTTGAGAGATAAATTTCTTGGTAACAGTTTGGACTTTTTTATGAACCACCTGCAAGTTTTCTGCAAACAACATGTTTTATGGGAGCTCAAGGCAATGTTCACCCATCAAGACCTGACAGTAAGAAGTGGATGAATGAGGCCTTATCTCAGCCACACATGTAACCTTCTGTGTCCCCTGGCTTGACCTCCCTCTGCACTCATTTATGAAAATGATTCATCTTTAAAGAGCTTCCTCGCTCTGCCTGGAGGCTGTAGATCTTTCTGCACTGGACTTGTGTAGGCTGAGGTTATAAACTTCGACATGGAAGGCATACAGAGGGGCTTAATTTCGAACATTAGGGAAAAAAAAGAATGTGTACGCTGTGTACACACTTAAAGAGACAGGTTAAAATACACAGTTAAAAAATCTCTTTTTGTGAATACTGAGAATTTTAGAAAAGGAGTGGCTGAAAAAGTGGGTCTCTTATTGATGTCATGTTAGATTTTTGTTTAAGATCAAAATAATTTTTTGAAAGCTATTTGTTTTCATTATTTGTGCTTCTTGCTTTATGTGTGTTTTTTTTTTTTTTTCTGGGGAATAATGAATATATAATAATGCATTTCTAATCGGTATTACTTCCTGGCTCTCAGACACTCACAACTGATATACCCCAGATTCAACAATTAGAGGGAAAAAAAAAAAGCAAGCAAAGTCTTTCATGACAAAATAATCTCTTGTAGTAGCGTAAATAATAATTTTAAAACTCAGCAAAAAAGCATTCTAGTGGATTTTTAGCAGTATTTGAATTTCTGCAATACTTAACTTCATTCTGTTAGTTAAAAACTTCACCATGTCTCAGACTCATTTCTGCCCTTTCACTGCTACAGGAAGTAAAATTCTGCTCTTCTCAGCAAACATGAACATCTGAGAGTTAGCACTAAAAATAACCTTTAAAAAATAAAAGCTGACGTCAGCTTCTGAGTTAAGTTACGTGTTCAAGTTTCTTGGGGTAGAATGCTTTTGCTATTAATTTAGAATTTGTCTTCTTTATATAAACAAGCTACCCAAACTGTAATCTCAAATGCTTTATCATCCATGCATGAAAAAAAAAAAAACCCTCACCTGTACTGGGAGATCATTTAAGCCTGAGCTCATTTATTCAGCTGGGCAGAAGCTGGGTTGGAGCCTGATTCCACTGTGCTTGGAGGTGAACCTGTTCTTCAGGGCATGCGTGAGCAAAAAGTTCATCCAATACAGATAGTCCCTGCACAGTGTCCTTCTAACAGTTTCTTTCTTGAGGTCCAGGCAAACCTTCCCCCCACTAGCACAACAGAGAGACACAGAGTCCAGGAGAGTCTAAGCATGAAAGGCCTTGAGCTGTGTCCTCAAAAAGATGTGGGTGAGGGCAGATGCAAGCAGGTCATGCTTATATGGATGGAACTTCTTTGTGGGAATACTTATCTTCAGGTTAGGCAGACTCAGCAGCCAATAACTGGGATGTTACTGAGTAAAACAAATCCCTGGAGATCTTGCTGAGATGGTTGTGAGAAACTGGACGTGGGCCTGAGAGCAAAACACTAGCATGGAAAGTGTCTGCGTTCATTGACTCTGTCTTCACAGTGGTCATTGTCTTCTCCACAAATATGTACTCTGTGAAACAAGAAAATTCTTGTTAGCCTCACAGCCTATCATCGAGGAACTTTTGCTAGTTATTCTGGGAGAAATAAAAAGATTACGGGAATATTAGAGTTACCTCCCAATCAGGTAATATAAATCCTTAATAGTTTATGTTAAAAAAAATTCCTGACGTCTCTTGGTATGGAAAAGAAGTTCCTCCATACAATCTCCCGTGTGAAGTGATGCAGTGAACTAAACACGCCATTCTGGTGGAGTGTTTATTGTTCTAGAGTAAATAGCACACACAATACATCTATGTATGTTGCAGCACTTTAGCTCACCGAGCATCACAGGCAGTCATAACACTAATACTTTTAATCTCAAAAGTTGTGCTGTTCTTTTTGTTCCCCCCCTACATGACTGAAGTTTTATAGATCTTGATTTAATTGTAGTCACAGCCATTAAATCCCATTGGTTCTGGTGAGAGCATTGGCCATTAATTCAGAGAGCTTTTCTTACTCTCCCTTGATTATCTCTCAATGTATTTATACACTGCACTTCTAACCCCTATAATCTTTTGTTGCTGAGCATTTTTTTAAGTCAACAAGCTATGTTCAGACATGCTATATTGATGTAGCACTAAAGACACCTGAAAAATAACTGATATGCCTGTGTAGGATAGTGTGTTGGACTGCAGTGATATGATCTGGAGTCCTGCAAACGCTATGACGACACTGATGTCAGCTCTCTTCTGGTTCTCAGCAGAGCTAGGCCAACTGGATGCGGACACTCTCTCCTTTGCCCCTTAAACCATCCTTTTGTCTCCTGTTTTGAAGTAGACACTCTGTCTCTCTGGTCATCCAAGTAGCCGTCCTTTATATGTCACTAACCTATAGTCATGTTTCTAAACGTAGGCTGATTGTGGTTATACACATCCAGAATGTCCAAGTGAAGTTGTCTTTAAATATACAATGCAAGCTATTTTTCCCAACCCCATAAATCACTGAGGAGCTTTAGCAGCTTTTGTTGAAATCTGGTGAAGCTGAAGATACTTTAGGTGGGGCTCGTTGCTGGGCTTTTTGTTTGGTTTGTATTTTTGCAAAATCATTGATGAATATAAATCTCAGCTTCTTCTTGATGAGTCTGCAAATACCACCAGCTGACCAGTGGAAGCCTGGTTTATTTACAGAACATCTGTCATTGGCACATAGCTTTGGGGGTTAGTAGTTGAACACTGAAGTCTTATGACTATATTTACAGTACTTGATTGGGTATACTTAATATGCTTAAGAAGAGGGAAAATTGAACACACTTGACTCAACTACTCCCTGGGAAGAGCTGAATGTCAGCTAGGGAAAAGGAGGGACAGAGACAGACAGATGGCAGAGCTCTCATCTGTAAAAAATAATAAACAGCATGCCTGAGGAACAAGAAGGTTGCCAGCTTTAGCAGATCAAATGTATCTGAGTGGTGTTAAATAAATTAAACTGATTCAGAGAGGCTGCAGATATTAAAGATCCTGGATACAAATGAATAAGGATTAAAGCTTCTGTTCTGTTCTGTTCTGTTCAAGCTCTTCTGTCACTAGTGTGGTACCAAAGATCCACATCTACCAAAGGACTTGTGTATCACAGCACTGAATTTAGTAGCTTCTAATTCTTAGGAGCTTTGTTGATATTGAGTTGCCCAATTTAGGCAAATAAGCTTCTTATGCAATACGTGGGGCTCCAAGCACTTCCGAAAGGGTTTAGCACACGGCAGCACAAAGTAAAAGCCCAGTCTGATAGCAGAAAAGCCAAGAATAGATGTGAAGATTTGTACTCTTTTCTTCTTAGGAAGCTAGGTTCCCAACGCCAGACTGGAGGCAGATACCGTCTTTCATTCAGGTTTCACAGCCTACTTGTCAGTCCCTGAACTATGTCTCCAATAGCCAGTTGAAACACTCACTTGGTATCTTGGAGACTCTTTCAGATCTTCCCAGTCTTACTGGAAGAGATCTGTGTCTCCCACTTGAATGGGTTAAAAATTAAAATACAGAGCCATTCTGCCTTGTTTGGACATTTTATCCAAAGGTGGAGCACAGAAGATGCTGATGACCAGTGTAATCTCTGTATTTCTAGCTTTACTATCTTCTTAAGAGGTGAAAAACCTAGGTTCAGCTCCATCACTGCCCATTAAGAATACTGGGGTTTTGAACTGGGGTCATTCCTAGACCAGCTATACATTTAATCAGTCAACTATTGAGATTACCTGCCCAGAGCAGGTTTTGCTGGGAAGATAACGGAATGAGTTCTATATCTTCCTGCCTCTAGATGTTGATTTCCTCACAGACATCGAGATCTAGTTTTGTGCCTAGAGCATCAATGAATTTGTCAGTGATTTGCAACACTGTGAGAAGCAACCTTCTCCATTCCAGAACTGGGGTAGTGTTGCCCAGTGGCTAATTTCAGTGCTTGCAAACCTACGTGCAAAGAGCTTGTGATACCTTTGAATCGCCTCCCATTTCATGTTTCCCACTAACAATCCTCTGTGTGGTGTTTGGCAGCTGGAATGGCATGACAGAAAGGACAACAGCCACAGGGCTTTTTTTTTGAGCACAGGGATATTTTCTGGCTATTTCATGTTTCACAGAATACCACACCTGAACCATAGGAAGAAGCTGGATGTCCACTGAATGAGTTTCCTATACCTGATTGCCAGGCAGGATGGGAGTTTTCACCCTATTTTGTTTAGATAGCTGCCTCTGATCATCTAAACTTTCTTATTTCTTGGCATGCTGACAGCATGCCAGTGGCAAGACAACTCCCTCCAGGAGTTCCCATCATTTGGAGCACAGCTTCCTCCCTCTCCACCTACTGCAGCTATTAGACACATTCAGTATACACTCAGGCATGCATGCACTAAAATACCTAGGTGAACCCAAGGAGCAGCCAACTCTGAATACAAAACAGCCTCCAAATAATAATACCTGTGGAGCCTGAAGAGTTGCCTTCCTTGCCCAAAAGGCTTTTTAGGGGTGCTGGGAAGGGAGGGGAATGGCTTTTGAAACCCCAGGTTAAATCCTGCAGTGGAGATTTTAATTTTTAAGTGCCTCCACACTTTTGGAGTGACCAATTTGGGATACTTGCAATGGGCCTGAAGCTAAGCTTCCTCTTCAGCTGTTAGATCCCACAGGACAGGGGTGTACATCACTCAGCCAGACTTAATTTTGCAGTAGCCCTCTGACTTCCCACCACCAAAGTGTTAATTTAGCCCACAAAAATGAGTAAGCCTGCGGGACCAAGGGGTTGGCTAACAAGGCTTTTAGCCTGTACAGATGCAGGAGTACTCCAGTGCAGGACAGGACTTGTTCCCTGCATTAACTCTCCTCAAATCCAGCTGCTAGGAATTGGTAGGAGTGAGGGGGGATATTTTCCCCTCCGAGGCTTGTTGAAATGGAGGGGCTATCAGGTGTAGCACCAGGCAGTGCTTTGCAGGATGGAGGCACTTTTTCCTGACTTTTCTTTACTTTTCCTCATTACCAGGCAAACTTCTAGTTGGGGAGGCACTGGCAGGCTTGCCAAGTGCCAGAGGTAATGGGAATAAAAAGCTTAGGGGATTTCCCAGCCAATTTTCACATAGCCAAGCATCCCAAATGATGTGTTTCTACTTCTGAACCACTAAGTATTTAGGACTGCAGTGGTTATTTGGACAGCCCATTTGCCCAGAGAGGTAAAGAGCTGAGCGAGGCCCCCCACTTCTTTACACAAGCCTACCCATATCACCAACTGGAGCACAAGGAGAAGAGGTGCCTCTGAGAGGTCACTGCACCCTCCTCTCTCAGAGGCAGCCAGCAAGCTTCAGTTTTCTGTACCTTCCAGGCAGAAAATTGGGAAGCTAAATTGCCCCAAAATAAAATTATTTAGCAATACACCCATTTTAAGATTACTGCTATAAGTCAGAGAAAGAGCATTAAGAAGTGAATGGTATGTTTACCAGCGGCCATCACTTGGTCTGCTCCCTGAATAAGACAGCTGTATGAAATAAGGACATAAAAAGAGTTGTACCAGCTGTCCAAGGATCCATCTAACACATCTACCTCTTCCTGACAGGGGCCGATAATGAATACAAGCTTGGGGAAAGGTAAAAAAGCAAAGTGAGACTTCCTCAGAGCACTCTCCCAACATCTTGAGATTTGCATTTGAGCGTCTTCCGGAGCCAGAGGTAATGTCTTTGTATTTAATAGCTCTTGAAGAATTTTTCTTTCATGAACTTGTCCAGTCTGTTTTGAATCCATGGAAATTTACAGCATCCACAACATCCTGTGGCAAGGAGTTCCACAGCTTAATTATACA
This sequence comes from Nipponia nippon, assembly GCF_047370975.1. Classification (NCBI taxonomy): domain Eukaryota; kingdom Metazoa; phylum Chordata; class Aves; order Pelecaniformes; family Threskiornithidae; genus Nipponia; species Nipponia nippon. Next base: position 5,745,845 of record NW_028262347.1, read on the forward strand.
TTGTATGAAGAATCATTTCCCTTTGTTTGTTTTGAACCCATCTCCCCCGTGTTTCATTTGATGTCCCCTTGTTCTTGTTCTGGAAGAGACAGAGAACAATTGCTCTCAATTTCCATGCCTCTTTGATTTCATAGACCTCTGTCATCTGTTTCACAACCCGGTCCTTAATGAGCAATCTAAGGTTATCACACTGACTCCTGATTGCTTAAAATTGTTCTTCCCACCTAATGGGAATCCACATTGGGCAGAGAGAAGTGAAAGGGTTTTTAGAATGAGGAAGAATAGAATGTCTGGGTGGATTTGTAATATCAGTAACCATCACCATTTACAGGGAACAATCTTTGATCTGCGGGTACTTGGGAAATTCTTCTCAACCATCTGTCTGAGGAATTATGAAGGAGTTCCCTGTCTTGCAAGTACACTGCAAAAGCAATCAGAGGATAACACCACATCTAAATCTGCTTATCAAAACTGCTATCAGGAAGAGATGACAAAAATATACTCTATGTTTACCTAAAGATCAGTTCTCTTTGTTAACTTTTGGTTCAAAGTATATAGCCAGTAGACACTTATCATGTTATCTCATTGAGATATCAGTGATACTGTATTACAACATTACAGAGAGCTTTATAGACTAGTGACAAGAAGCTGAGAGTTTCTCAACTGACATATAATTATCTAATGTGCTTGATGTGCCAAAAATTGCTACTCTACATGGATGAACTGAAAGCACAGAAAGAGAAACAGAAAATACCTGAAGTATTTGGTAGGAAGGAGGAAAAGGTGATCTTTATAGCAGAGGTTCTTTCTTAGAAAAATATCTCTTAGAAAAATAACCCTAATTGCTAGTCTGTGTGTTTGTGCAGTTGTGTTTGCAACATGAAATGATTGCGTATTCCTGCCTGGCTTATGTGATTTGCTCACAGGCTGCCTCAGTCTGATTAATTACTATCCTGAAAATTTAGCAAGGTTTCAAGAAATAGCTGGAGATTTTTCCAGGTAGTTGGAGAAGGGAAGGGAAGGGAAGGGAAGGGAAGGGAAGGGAAGGGAAGGGAAGGGAAGGGAAGGGAAGGGAAGGGAAGGGAAGGGAAGGGAAGGGAAGGGAAGGGAAGGGAAGGGAAGGGAAGGGAAGGGAAGGGAAGGGAAGGGAAGGGAAGGGAAGGGAAGGGAAGGAAAGGAAAGGCAAGGAAAGGAAAGGCAAGGAAAGGCAAGGCAAGGCAAGGCAAGGCAAGGCAAGGCAAGGCAAGGCAAGGCAAGGCAAGGCAAGGCAAGGAAAGGCAAGGCAAGGCAAGGCAAGGCAAGGCAAGGCAAGGCAAGGCAAGGCAAGGCAAGGCAAGGCAAGGAAAGGCAAGGAAAGGCAAGGAAAGGCAAGGAAAGGAAAGGAAAGGAAAGGAAAGGAAAGGAAAGGAAAGGAAAGGAAAGGGAAAGGAAAGGAAAGGATATTAGAGATCTAAACTTTTCCTAGCTAAATTAAGAATAGATATTCAAGAAAAGTGAAGATGGGTAAGCAGTTCTTCTCTTTCCTGCAAATGGCTATCATTTTTCTGACATGTTTGAACCCAGACACTGATAGAGAAAAAAACTGTGTTCTGCATAAACCAGAAGGCTGATCCAGGAGGTCAATGTTTACAGTCCTGCAGGAGACTGACCTTTATCTCAATGGTCATCAATTTAGAGTGAATGTGAGACCCAGCTTCTCAAAGGTATTCAGACGTCTATCCTTGTTTAATTTGTATGCCTAAATATATTCAGAGGTCTGTGCTCAGACATCTTGATTTATTTTAAAGGAAAAACAACTTTGTTAATTTTTTTAAGCTACATTCAAATGATCCAAAATCCAAAATTAAAATCAAAACTTCTCACATCATGGCAAGTCATTACAGAGATGCACATTATTTTACATGTCTGGAAACATATTCATCTGGCTGTAATTTTGTCCCTATGAAATGAACTTTATCTCCAATTTTGACACAACATACTGTCCCTACTCCTCATTTAGCAAAATTTAGTCATGTAGCAGAGACATAGACAAGACCTTGACATGGCTTGCGTGCTGTTGTCATAAGACAACTGTCCATTATGCTGGATTGCCCTGTTCTTTCTTAGTTCTGCCCTTTCTGTCTGTGTCCAGATGGAACGACTTCTTTTCATTACCTCTTTTCTGCTTTGATTGCAAGCTTTCTGGAGCAGATACTTCCTTTTTGTTCTGTGTTTCTTTGTTCTTTGTGCAACACCCAGCAATCTGAGACCAGTTTTGGTTTATGACATGCTTAAGTTTGGTATGACTCCTAGACTCCTAAGTTTACAACTACTAAGCATTACACACATACAAATAGTAAATAATAACACCAATAAGAACATCTGGGTCCATGGAACTTGCTCATCCTTCCATGCTGTTGGAAAAAAGGCTTTAACTGCCCAGCATCTCAAGATATAATCTTACTTGTCCATGGCTGACTCCTCACACTGACACTTCAGTGGGAAAGTCCCAGTTTTCTTTGTTTTTCTCCCCCCTCCTCCCCTGACATGCAAGATTATGGAAACTTGAATTCAGTGGTTTTTCTCAGGTTTCTCCAGCTGTTTATCCTTCCTTTACTCATTTCGGTAAAATCTGTGTGCTTAAATCAGGTGCGGGTAAAATGAAACACTTTTACCTTGCAGATAGAAATGAATCAACTCCTTGCTCTGCTTATTAAGCAAGAAAAAAAGGAGGGAAATACATATTGCATTTTAACCTACAACTTTTCACTTAATTACAACTTGAGAATGAAAATAAATTCAGCTGCTAGGCAAACAATTATCTTTCTGTGAAATTCTTTATCTTCATTAGTGTTAATGTACTTTCTGTGCATCAGACCACCTGCTTTTCAGAAGTTCCATAAAAGTATTTCTTAAGGGCCCAGCTCTACCCAGCCTGTGGCTGGGTGAGCTGGAGGGAGCAAGGTAGTCCTACTACTTACATGATGCAATTACAGGCAGAACTCCACTTCTTATCCTTCAGGGCCAACATACCTCATAGGAATCACAGAAAAAGTAAGTAGAAGCCTTGTTGCATGGCTGGAAGAGGAGGAATCTGAGACAGCTCTGATTCCTATTTTGGCAGAGGGTCATCAAGAATTTGGGGTGGTCTATGACTTATAGATATCTTTGTTTCCCACAGCCTCCAATGTGTGATTTGCAGTGCCTCCTAGGGTTTAAGCTGACTGCCAAAAATCAGTTCTATCACTCCAGCACAGCATTTTGGGTAAAAGATGCAGGGAAAAGTGAGCTTTTTGTTGTCTCATGAATGTCCTTTTCTGGATATCTAACAAGATTTTCTGTGACAAAAGGGCCAACACTGATGTAGGAAAAATGCCTTGTGCTAGGGCCACTTTCCTGCCCAGGAAGCTTTGATTTGCATGATGAGCTGGGGAGAAGGGAGTTCTGGTTGCAACAGGCCAGTCTGGTGGAGTCCCTCAGCGTTTCATGGTAGCACTCTGCCAACCCATTCCTTCTTGTTTACTCAGTAATTGCTCCTGCCCTTACTTTCCAGCAGGGGGGAAGGGAAAAGGAAAGGTAATGTGACCTTTGGTATTCTGAAATAATATGATAACTATGCACATCTTCAAAGGACACTGTTGAAGAACAGCTGGGGATGGTGGTGGGAACAGCCTCCCCCTAACATTCAGGCCTGGTGGAAGAACCAGAAGAACCTGCAGAGCTCATGAGAAGCAGTGGAGAAAACTAGGAGTGGCCAGAGCAAACTCATTGTCCCTTTTCATTATATCTGAGATTGACCTTTATTAGTTGCCTGTGGGTATGGAATGGGCTGAGATGAAGCTCTTCAGAGGAGGCAAAACCCAAGCACCCATGCAAAGCATGGAAAAGGAAGAGACAGGGTGAACGGGAAAGGCAAAGGGAGATTACACTGAGTGCTGATGGTTCTCCCTTTAGGGCCCTGACTAACCGCTGTAGAAGCTGTGCACAGTTTTAAAAGGACTCAGCTTTCCAGCATCTGGATAGACCAGGAAAAGCTTATTACTCCTGTTTGTGTGAAACAGGAATGGTGAAGCAGAAGGCATCTGAATGCCTCTGAGGATGCTGGTCAGAGAAATTAAATTCTAATTATCTATCAGAATCACTGCTTGATGGAAATTGAAGGTTTCTGCAAATGCTAGCTTTTCTAGAGGGGAAAAAAAAAGACCTTTCATCTGAAAATCAGACAATCCAAAAGAAATATTTTGATTCTTGAAAAAATAAAAGTATATTATTTCTTATTTCACACAAAATCATTTTTGGGCAGACTACTCAGAAAACACGAGTCTTCAGCAGAGATAGAAGAAACCAAAACCTGCATACTTGACTTCAGGCTTCTACACTAACTTTGAAAGCACTTGACCGAAAACAACCATTAAGGGGGAAAAAAAAAAAAAGAAAGGATAAGGATAAGTTATTGCCTTCTGAAACAAGTTTGTGAAATATCACCACTGGCATCGATGAATTCCCTCACCAGTGTGACCATGAAAAATCTTTGATTATCAAAAATAAGCTGATTCTTATGAGATGACCTACGTATGTAGGCTTTGGTCAAAGAAAAGATTCCCAAATGGATCTCTTTTGTTGTGGGCTAAGAAAAGTTTGTGTGCAGCACTCAGAGAAAATTTCTGATTATAGTCTAGGGGAATTCTTCATATGGTCCTTATATTGATATCTGATTTCATAGACAGTGCTCCATGAACAAAAACTGAGACTAAGGGCAAGATAATATGTCTCATATTAGGCTTACAATTGATTCTGAATTTATGATGCTGAGTGCTTCAGATTCAGCGAGGATGTATTCTGGGTTTCACCTGTTTACAGTGCGAAGAAAGGCTGGAGGTTTACGGAGTGAGTCCACCATTTCTTACTCAAGCGTAGAAAAGGGGGTGGTGGAAGATGAAAGGAGCCTTGACTCCTTCCAACATGCTCTCCTGCTTCTTTTTCTCTTTCCTCCATGCATTGATGCGCATTACTGACTGCAGCTGGAACAGGGCAAGGCAGAAGATTGCCAATATTTGCTGCTTAAAATCACTCAGCAACAGAAGGGTACTGCTTCCCAGCACCTACAGAGCTATGGTATAACTCCATAGTCATGAGGCAGGAGCAGTGTTTGGAAACAAGTCTTCCACCCCTTCTTTTGAGGCAAATGTAGGCATGGCTAGTCTACTGAGATAGGGGTGTCAAGGATGACCTGGAAATTGAGCCTAAATATGTACATTAAAAAAATCCTACCAAAACAAGTGATGCTAATGCTTTAAAAATGCATTAAATATATAAAGAGAAGTTATTTAAATAAGCATTTTGCTTCACTATAAATAATTATTTGCTGTAAGTGGGACTCATTTTCAATGTAAGAAAAATTTGGTAACTCAGAGACCCCTCAGCACTGGCGTTGCAGATATGCACCAGCAGCTCCCTTCAGGGCAGCTGCCATGGCCTCCAGGCATGCTCAGGTCCTGTGAGATTAGAATTGGCCACTTTGAAGATGGAGAAGCCTCACCTTGCTAAGCCTCCAGCTCTGTCATCCTTCCCTGAGGGGATGTAGTGACGTTTGTGGTACAAGCTGGACATCTTACATGGCTATAATTATTTACTAATAGTGGTCATAAAAAAAGAGTGTGCACCACTCTCTCCTTGCACTTTCATGTTGGCCTCTTGACATGTTTTACAAACATGAAGGAATGAAGTTTCACAAGAGTCCTGGGAGGTAGGGAACAGACCCCTGCAAAGGAGCCCTCATGCTACAAGACGCCAGTTAGGAAAGGTGTCAGGATGGAGGTTTGTTTCTGGGGAAAGGTAATCATTGTTTTGGGAAACCTGACAACTGTGCCGGAGGAAAGAGGCTGATGGTGCACGGACATGTGTGGGCAAGCTCCCCGCTGACAGGGGAGAGCTTCCAGTGTCGGCACCAGAATCCAACCATCAATCATACTGAGGCCATGTGTACACAGCAAGCATTCTGTGACCAGACAGAGGCGGCACATGATGCAATGGGCACAGGTGTGCAGCAGACACCAGGGAAAGGCAGCAGGGCTTTGCATACATAAAGCATCTTTCCTCTGAAGTTCTCAAGGCGATTTGCAAGCATTAATTAATTCTCACAACGCCCAGGGATGGTAGGCAAGGCAGTGTCACTGGCAAATTAATTTCATAGGTAGTGTCTTTGATATCACACGCTCATGTGCTCACTGCATAGGATTTGATGTATTATATTATTTCCCCAACACACCTGCTGCCCTTCAGCTCTTCTATACAGCATCCTGGATGAATTTATTATTATTTCTATTATTATTATTGCTGTTGTTACTATTACTATTAGCATTATTATGGCAGGACTGGTGCTATGAAGTGGATACGTACAGCCGAAGAGAAAGTCATTGCCCCAGAGAGCTCATAAGTTAAACAGGCAAGATCCGTATTTGTGCAAGTCCATGCTCGCACTCCAAGAATGCCTGCTGTAAAATGCCTCAGTAAAGTTTGTTCTGGGATTGACAAAGATTCGTCTGTCTGCAGGTTTTTTTGCAGAGCTCTGCATTTAATCTGTCTGTGTTATGGGTTGACTGGACATGAAGATGTTCTTGCCTAAAGATCTTCTGAGCTGAGGGAGCATGGTGCAGCCATCTGAGCGCCCTGTGCATTGATACTAGGTTGACATCAAGCAAATATGATGTCCATACAGAGAACTGAACATATACAGAGACTTTTGTCAATAAACAACATTCTCATAGAAAATTATCAGAATTAAGGTTTTTTCTTTTTCACTTTCAGAGTGAGCTTAAATGGAAAAAGAGTGGAAAATCATGCAGGTAATTTTTTCTTAATAATTGAAACTAGCAGGAAATGGAAATTTATCTGAAATTTATTGGGCTTGGGAACAGATATATTACTGATTGGATCTTACCAATGCAGTGACTTTGGGCATTTAATGGCATGCTTCAAAGCTTGTTTCTTCCTTCCTCCCTCCCCTCTTTTCTTCCTGTTGATTTTTTTTCCCCTTTCTTTTTTTCATCTGTTCCCCAGTCAGGTGATCCCAGCTAGGAGATACAGATTGCTTCCCTCAGCTGGCCTAAGGCATGCATAAAAAAATCAGTCACTTTCATTCAACAGAATATCTAACCTCTTTATAGGTACTGATATATCAATATTTTCTTATGTGTGACATAAATATTTATCTACTGGAAAACAGAATACAAGTGCTATGGTTTACAGCATTGCAGAGCTGACCTTCAGTTTGGAATTCACATGTTTCTTCAGTAATTTATACTATAGGTTAACCTTGCACTTCATCTTTTCTATCTGTGCCCTGAGGAAAAACAAGTAGTCCAATGTCACTTCCAAGCAATCTGGATTCTGTGTCACATCTCATTTGAGATTATTCAGTTCTGTTTACTGGGCCTTGAACTTTAAAGAAAGAGACTTGGTAGCTTCATATTTATAGGAATATTTCACTAATTCTTCATATGATATTCTGAGATCTGGTGAGTGCTGATGTTAACACGGCTTTTGTTTGGGCCAGGTCTTGAACTGGAGAATTGAATTTTGACAACCTTATTTTTTTTTATGTCATTACAGACGGGTAGATCGTTTGTGTAGATTGCAAATAATACAGGCGTGAGTATGCTCCCTTGTGGTAAGCCATTCTGTTGTCACGTCATTTACTTTATTTCTTTCAAAGTTCATCGTGAAATCATTTGTTTTCTAATAAAGATTGTATCAGTCACACTTTGTGATGATCTTTCAGTATGATAAGCATTTTGGCAGGGCGTCCCATTAGCTCAGGCAAGAAAAGGAAGCAGAGATGCTACTTTTTTCTCACAAATAACATTGTGTTGAGAATACCCACCAAGCTCTGGAAGATCCAGGTTCAATTCTCTCTTCTGCTTAAGGGGATTTGAACTTGTCTCTCCACTTCACTGACTGCCCTAACCACTAGGCTAAAGAATATTCTAGGGCAGGGCTTTCTCAGTTCCTCATATTGAAACCATTTTACTTTGCATAGGTTAATTAAATATTCATGGGAACAGGAAGATGGCAAGCCTATGCAAATGACTATATATCTTCATGGTATAGTCTTTCATTTGGGAGCAGAAGCCTGGCTTCCATTATCCACATCAATGAATACTTAAATGAAAAATACAGAAACATTAATAGAAGCAGGCACAGGAACTGAGGACTTCCCCTTCCAGGTGAATACACTAACCACTAAACTAGAAAGTCATTCTCCCTGTGACCCAGGAAATAGTGAAATATCGTATACAAATAAAACTGCTCCAACAAGAGAACTTCAGACAGGTCTGTCTTGAAACCTTGCACTGTGAATATTCACCCATAACTTGAGACTTGGGTTCAAGTTCCTTGAGAAGAAAGCTATAAGTTTTAATTACCAAGGTGTGTACTGTCCATCCCTGGTAAAAAGAAGGGCATTGACACTATTTCTTGCTCTTGCTTGCCTGCTTAATTTTTTATGCCTCTTTAGGTGATCAAAGGGTTGTTGTGTTGATGAATGGTGTATTTGTTCTGTACAATGTTTGTTCTGTACAATATTTGAATGTTGCCTTTTTTGGCTGAGTCAGATGGATGGCTTATTGCCTTCCGCACTTCCTTCATAATAGTAACTTTCCCACCACTGGTAGATTGCGCTACTGAAGGGAAACTTACGTTGTTGCTAACTTCATTGTATGGGGGTTTTGACAGGGAGGAAGAGGCAGACAATTTGTCTTCTTTATCTTATACCTTTCTGGCCTCTAATCACAATGTAGCTGTGTCTTGCACCCACCAGAGAAGAGCAAGTACATAATGGTGTAGTCATCTCACTGTATAAACAGTAAAGACCAGTACGTGGACTCACCCCTTGGCTTTTTGGGCAATGACCTTCCCACCAATTTCCAGGTAAACCCCCTCATTATCAATCCTAGTGAGACTGATTGGGCTTGGGAAAATCCACTATTCCATACTGTATGAGTATCATTTGCTTTGTATATTATTATTTTATATTATTATTATTATTATTATTATTATTATTATTATTATTATTATTATTATTATTATTACTGCTACTACTACTACTACTACTACTACTATTCTATTTCATTTTATTTCAATTATTAAACTGTTCTTTTATCTCAACCCACGAGTTTTCTGACTTTCACTCTTCCAATTCTCTCCCCCATCCCACTGGGGTGGGGGGAGTGAGCGAGCGGCTGCGTGGTGCTTAGTTGCCAGCTGGGGTTCAACCACGACAGTGTCAAGGTTTTGGTAGCAGGGGGACTGCAGGGCTGGCTTCCATGATGACACCAGAAGCTGCCCCCATGTTGGACAGAGCCAGTTTCAGTTGGCTCCAGGATGAACACGCCACTGGCAAAGGCTGAGCTAATCAGTGACATTGATAGCACCTCTGTGATAACATATTTAAGAAAGAGTAAAAAATGCTGAACAGCAGCTGGGAGGAAAAAAGTGAAAAACTGTGAGACACACAACACTGCAGACACCAAGGTCAGTGAAGAAGGAGGGGGAGGAGGTGCTCCGGATGCTGGAGCAGAGATTCCCCTGCAGCCTGTGGTGAAGACTATGGTGAGGCAGGCCGTCCCCCTGCAATCAATGGAGAACCACAAAGGAGCAGGTATCCATATTGCAGCCCAAGGAGGACCCCATGCAGGTGGATGTGACCTGAAGGAAGATGCAGCCTGTGGAACCTATGCTGGAGCAGGCTCCTGGCAGGAACTGCAGCCTGTGGAGAGGAGCCCACACAGGAGAAGGTTTTCTGGCAGGACCTGTGAACCTTTGGGGAACCCACACTGGAGCAGTCTGTGCCTGCAGGACTGTACCCTGTGAAAGGGACCCATGCTGGAGCAGTTTGAGAAGAACTGCAGCCCATGAGAAGGACCCACATTGGAGAAGTTCATGAAGGATAGTATCTCATGGGAGGGACCCCATGCTGGAGCAGGGGAAGAGCATGAGAAGGAAGGAGAAGCAGGGATGAAGAGCTATGAACTGATCACAACCCCCATTCCCCATCCCCCTGTGTCACTTTGAGGGAGGAGGTAGAAGAATTGTGGGAATAAAGTTGGGCCTGGGAAGAAGAGGGGAAGTTGGTTTTAGTTTTATTCTTATTTCTCATTATCTTACTCTGATTAATTGGCAATAAATTAAAATAATTTCCCTAAGTCGAGTCTGTTTTGCCCACGACTATAATTGGTAACTGATGTCCCTGTCCTTATCTTGACCTATGAGTTTTTAATCATATTTTCTTCCCCTGTCCTGTTGAGAAGGGAGAGTGATAGAGCAGCCTGGTGGGCACCTGGCAGCCAGCCAAGTTCAACCCACCACAATAGGTTTTGTTTTGTCTCATCTCACTTTAAATATCTACAACAGAGTTTGCCTCATCTGAGCTAATCATCTGGGCTTCACTGACAGTCAGTGGAGAGAAAGACGACTTTCTAGGAGGCAGTTCATCTCATCCTAATGTAGACATAAATATAAAGCAGATGAAACTTATCTTTTGAGTGCTGCTTGTTCTTTTGGCTGTTAAGGAGGTTTAGAGTGTCTACCTCAGATGTAGATATCTATACCATAACTGTCAAGAGTTAAGTAAGATGGCTCCTTCTCCTGCATTTTACTGTTTCATCAAGATTTATTTGTGATCTGTAGTTCTGATTACCCTGAAGACTTGAGATGGTTCTGCATATACCCAGTGGCAGAAAAGCTTTGCAAAGGGAAAATACTGGTTGTGTCCATAGGACACAATTCAGAGCAGTGCTGAGAGTCCCAGTCTGGTAGCAGAGAGCAACACTGCGTGGTGATACTACCCCAGATGCAGAGGCAGCACTAATGCACCAGCCAGGCACTGAAGTCATATTAGAAGCCCTCAGAAAAGTTAATTAACTCAAGTGCAGAATGGCACTGATACAACTGTATTCCAGAGTGAGCCTGTTCACACTCGTCTCTCTTCCTCCCCTCCTTTATGTACTGCAAAGGTACCAGAGGCTTTAGGATCCCTGGACCTCATTGGTAGCTGGATCTCAAAGGCACCCAGGACATGAACCTCATTTCAAAAAGCAGCAGTTAGTTTCCCACATCCCTCTACAGCTTTAGGGCTAAGTTGTTGCAGAAACATAACAGTGTTCAAGAAGAGACAAATTTAAAGGAAACAAGTGTCTTGTCCATTCTCTGCATCTTTATATAATTCATCTTCTCCATTTTAATTAGTATCAGATTTATTTAATGAAAACAAAATATACTTACATCTGCCTCTAATCCCTATTTTTTTCTCAGTCAGTAGATCATAGTCCTGCATTTTCATAAAGACATGAAGAATCAGGATGTACACAAGCACACAGATAATGTTGTTTCATCCAGCAACTTGAAGGTGCTTCCCAAAAACATGATGTATCATTTCAGATGTTGCAAAGCTGAGTCACTGACACTCTGATGTGACTAATCTTAACGATGTGCTTTGATTCCATAATATGTTGCTGTAAAGTTTGACATGTTTGGTACATTCATTTCAACATTCCAGTATACTTTCTGTTCCCACAGTGAATCTACTCATTGGGAAGACAATTTGTCTGTAGAAAAAACCCAACCCAACACTTGAAAAAACTAGCTAATTTGCCTTTAAATTTGCCTATGGACCAAATTTTGCCCTCATCAATGGGATGCAACTTCCATTGACTTTACTATTCATATATCCAAAGGCAAAATTTGCTCCTATCTATCAATCTACCTACTATTTTATCTACTATCTGTCTGCTTAACTCTATTAATTAGTTAATGTTTGTAAAACACTCGAAAGATGTAAAGCCCTATAGAAATGCTAAGTATTATAATTATTGTTATCTGACTGCTGTATCTCTTTACCTATCTAGCTATCTACCTTCTCTATCTATTATAATAACAATAATACTTAACACTTATATAGTGTTCTTAATCTTCAAAGTACTTTAAAACATTAACTAATTAATCTAATCTAGTTATCTCACAAACAACTCCTTTAACAAACCAGTGGCTGTTTCTGTAAAATACAATTCTTTGCAAAATAGAAGAATTGTACTTTGAGGGGGGGCGTATTTTGTTCAGGTTTGACTATGATAGGGTAATAAATATGTATAAAAGCAAAGAAGCAAGAAGATGGATGAGAAAAGCTCCATCATTAGAAAACATAGAGCTTACAACAGACAATAACATTTCGTAAGCAGCCACAGACCGTGAAGAGGTCTCCTGTCCAACTTATTCCTGAATTATGTGCGGTTTTAGTTTCAATATAGAGACTTCCTGATACAGAAATGTGATTTTTTTTCCCATGTTATTTATAAAAGGCCATGAAATGTTTCTACCAGTTTCTTTTTTCCAGATTATTCTCTAACCAGAAGTGAGGCCAAAGCTGTCAAATGCCACAGCTCAAGTTGGGCTCTCGAGTCCCAGATCTGCAGAGGTATTTAGGCACCTTTTTTCCTTACAGAAACAGTGACAACGGTGATTCAGAATTTTCAAAGTGTTCAGAAGGTGCAATGGTGCCAAGGAGTCCAAAAACATTAAGAAGAGCCCAGCTTCCTTTGAAAACAAATGCACCCGTAAATACCTCTGCAGATCTTCATCTAGACTCACATTGGGGTTGGGTAAAGACAGTGATCACTGTGTATATTCACAGCATCCTGGAGGTGTAAGGTAAGATCAAAAAGAATGTGCAGGCTTTTTTGAGGCAGACGTATAGGTTTCCTTTGTGCTTCTAAATGAAGGTCACACACTCAGATCAAGCACTGCTTGCTGATTGTCCTCACTGCTGAATTGTCACCTAATTGCCTGACTCGGTTTTAGACCATACTCTTCAAGAAAGATCTTCTACAGAGAGGGGTAGTAGAGCTAGCCTGTGCCATTTGGCATTGGGACTATGAATCAGCCCTGGCCCTTTTACACCTAAGATGTGAGGCACAGCCATAATGCAAGACTATCCAGGCCTTATGTGGCCTACAATAGCACCAGAGAGCGGAAAATGAAACAAAAACAAATAGAAAAAAGATTCTGTTTTCAGCTTGATGAAAGGGTAGGTTTTTTCTTTTTTTTTTTCCTTTTTCTGTTTTTTTTTTTGTTTTGTTTTGTTTTGGGTTTTTTTCATCTTTTTCTTGTGGTATTTTTCTGTCTATCCTTTTTATTTGTCTACAAGGGCAAAATGTACTGGAACAGTTCTGGTAAGAGCTAACCTGAAAATGAGTTAGGATTCTCCACTGAGCTCCCCCTAGGCAGCCTGGCAAGAAGCAGAACTGTGACCACTATTAGACAGAGACTTTTGTCTGTATTGGTTCTGACAAAACAATCATTGTTTGGCAATTTCCCAACATCTCTTCCTCCAGCAGCTAGGTTAACATAAAACATACTCCCTCCAACTAAAAAAATCAACAAACTTTTTATATTCCTTTCTCAGGCTCTCTTGCAGCCATGGATGCATTTTGCCAGGTACCAGCTTGAAGCACCGATATGCCCTCTTTACCACTGCAAGAGATTTCTGAAGTACACCGGCCTTTTGTGGAACAGCCTGCATATAGCTGTCATCCTGCAACAGGTATGTTTGTAAATGAAAAATAAAGCAAAACAAAAAAAATTGTCATTAAAGGAAGCAACACAGGGCTGAATTCAGATTGCACATCATTCATTTTGTCATCCAGACAAGAATGGCATATTGAGTTGGAGCGATTACGGGCAAATCAGGCTTCCGATACAATTGATGCAATAAGCAGCTGTGTTGTTTCTGTTACAAATTCACAGAAGATGATCTGAACGTGGTTCTTGTCAGTCAGGCATGAGAGCCAGCTGGGCCGAAATTCAGGTGATATGGGCTCAGCCACACACTGCCTGAGTAACCTTGTACACAAGACCTAATCTAACCCCTACCTTCATATCTTATTTTTTACCTAGTGGTGCACTGCATAAATACAGTGCTTTGATGATCGTAAATGTTATACCGAGCAGGGCTTGAAAAATGACGGTGCTTAATTAAACTATGGCGGCAAATGAGAAACATACGCAGTTAGCATCTGCTAATAAGGGATGCATTGAGATATGAAGTATTATAGAAACCTAAAATTAAGGGTTGAGGTTGGAAAAAAACGGGATCAGGAATGTGGGAGATTTTTCCTAGAAAGGGTGAAGATACCGTTGAGTGTTTGCAAAAGACTAAAGACCCCTGTAACACTCTTGCAGAGCTGACACATCTCAAAGGTGGATATATGAAGCTTACGCAGAAGGAGGACTTTGGATTCTGTTTAGAGCAGCAGTTAAGGAATTATAAATTCTTCAATTTTGGATAGGCTAAATGGGGCTCCCCCTTCTCATCTTGACCCCTGCATTCACTGCAGTGTCTAAACGGAAAGCCCTGTACAAATACAACTACAGCTTCTCTTCCTCCCACCTCCTCCTCCTCTCTCCTCCCCAGAAAGGTTCCTGAAATGCTTCTTTGGGAAGGGAAAATAGACACCCCCTTTCTCTGAGCAAACAAAAACCCACATGCAGAAACCCAAACCTCCTGGTTTGTTTGAATTCAAGGCACTTTGCAAAGCAACTGTTACTTATACGCTTTCCTCGGTGACGCAGAGGAAGACAGAACATGTTTTTAATTGCAAAGCCAAATGGGTCCTGTCATGCTTGTGAGAACTTGTTCTTCCCCAGCCCTCCCTCTCCTCCCTGCTGAGACAGCCTTGCCAAAACTCAGTTTGAGAGTGGTCACAGGGAAAACATGAAGCCTCGCAGGGATTTGGGGAGTAGACGTCAATCTGTCAGAGGTGTCACCAGAACTGGATATATCTGCTGATCTGTTACCACTTGCTAATTATGGATTCAGCAGCTAATTGTCATAAATCTCGGTAAGAGATGTGGAATGAGACAGAGTTTTCAAAACGGCGTGGCCTGGATAGGTTTGCACTCAGCAAGTAGCGGAGCAGAAATGATCATCCCCGTGCCAGGGCTCTGCTGCTGTGTGATATTCTGGTGAATACTTGTATTGTTACAAGCGCCAGTTTGCTCTGAGCAGCATTTCTGACATTCCTTTGCAGGAATGGTGAATGTCCAGGGCTGGAATAAACTGTATTGTTGAAGGATTTTGTTTAATAAACCCAGAGATGCTGCTAGTCACAGCCAGGCAGATGTTTTACAGGATGAAATCTTGCACCTCTTGTCAGGCTGACCTTCTGGTCCACCCTTCAGAAAGCAAAGCAAAACTCTGCCAAGCAGCCAGGAGTTCTCATGCTTTGACTGTGCAAATCCACAAATCAGGCACTATCTCAGTGGGGATCCGGATTGCTGCTAAAGCTGGTCTTAAGGATAAACACTTTTCAGATATGATTCAGCCAGCCAAGACTTTGGAGTCGCGAAGAAGGAGGTTTAGCAAGTTTCACACAGCTCTGGGTATCTTTTGCAGCATTTCGGTCTTGTCTAGTTACCCACAATCTTACACTAGCTGGTTTAAACCTTTCTATGCATCTTGAAAACTACAGTTCAGGGTGGAAAGGGTAAAGCCAAATCTTCAACATCTCAAAGGCATCTAATTTTCTTAAATGCTGAGCACCTTCTCAGGAAATCAAGTCCCTTCAGGGTATCTGCAGTTCAACATCCAAAAATCACTACTTCAGTTTCTGTAGCTCTAAGGATCACAGGCTCTGTATTCATGTGAATCAACCTTCAGCTGATCAGTAGCTCCTGTAAAAGATCAGTGTTAAATTTGTGTTATAGATTGACTGGCTTGTCATTCAGAGTGTAGAGTTAAGATTGCATGCAGAAGAAATGCTTCTCTCTTAACAAGTAATTCCTGGTTTTCAGAAATTTTGTTCCGCTTTTTATTTCCTTTTCCTGTTTTCAGCCAGTTTTTGCAAAGTTTCATGTAGTCCAAGTTTTTATCTAGACCAAGATTACCAACTACTTCTGGAAATATAAAATAATATCTGTCACATATTCCACTAAAATCTGCCAAATTTTCCAGGTAGAAAGACACAACAATCTATTTTAAGGTTGGTTTTCACTAAAGCTGGCTGAAAACTTGACAGTGGAATGTTTGTTTATTTTCCCAGTTGAAAAAGCTGATTCAAACATTTTGCTGAGATGGATCAGTTTTGATTCAGGTGTGACAAACTCCAAGCAGAGTACAATTAACCTTTAATGACTAGATTTCTGCTGGAAACTAGACTTGCAAGACACTGTGGCCTGATGGGAACCAGCTACTCTGAAGCACATCAGCACATCAGGATCATTGCCGGCAGGGAATCAAGAACCTGAAAATGTTAAAACATTTTGATCAAAAGTTTTGATGTTTCCTGCTGGGTGGGAAAGGAGACAGAAAGAGGTCAGAATACCATTACTCACTTCTTCCCTGGGCTTCTATGTCTGCCCGTCTAGCTGTCCAAGAAGTCAGGGTCAATTGCTTTCTCAGGATAAAGTAAGAATGAGGGGTTTACTCTAAATTAAAAAGAAATTTAACATTAAAATATTGAAACCTTCTCTACACAGAATGATTCCCCTTTACAAACTTCTAATACTCATAACAAGCCATGCCCATTAGTGTTGAAGTCCATTAACTTCTTAGTTAAAAAAGTGTTGATCCCTCTATGGGAAATGTAAAAATCCTTCTCAGGGATGAAGGGGGAGAATTTGCTCTGTATATTACTAAGTCCACATAGGTGAAGGTCTTTCTGACTAAATTCAACAGCAGCAACCCACATTTTTATTTCTGAAGGCAAAAGTTTTTGTGTACCAAAAGCAACCATTTTTCCTGCAGAAGGCAGAGATGCACGTCAGCAGAAACCAACCAAGCAAGCAAATGAACCAACACAAAAATTATCCCGCCACAAATCCAAACTTAAAAAAAGGTAATTGAAAAGAAAAATAGGTTCCAAAACATCTGTTTTGAAATTTCTGCCACTGTGATTTTAGGAAAAAAAAACTTGAAAAGGATCTGAAATATTTTATTTGCTTTAGAGTGAGATAATTTTTAGTTCTAATTTCACCAAAAACCTCATAGGAAGTGTTTTGGGGTTGACTTAAGGCAAGTCAGCTGTCCTCAGCCATACCTCCCCTCGCTTTTTGGTAGTGCATGCAGTCTGTGCCAGCCCTGTAATATCAGCCTCTCCAACAGAATTGGCGCAAAATGTCTAATGGACTGGATCACCAGTAATTTTCCACAATGGAGTGACTCTTGTGTAAAAAGTTTATAAGTAGTCTCAGAATCTGGACTAAACTATCAGAAAAATGACTTTTATTGAAGCGTTAATCCTCCATTTAGTGCTCAACTACTGCCTGAGCTAGGAATAGACCAGGAAACACAATGTGGCCCAAAAGACCTTAAATCTGTTGCTTTGTTCTCCCTGTTGCTCTGGGGAGGCCAAGTGAAGAGCATCAAACCATTACCTGATGCAGGTGGTTTCCTTCCAGCACAGTCATGTCCTTTCTGCTGCTGGAGAGACACTTCCTAGGTGTGTGTGTGTGTTTTGTGTCAGAGCACGTGCAGGTGTCTGCACGCTCGTGTAAATCACATCACCTACTTGCTGACACGTTCTGGTCCCTCTGGAGTTGGCTGAGTCCCAGCTGTATTCCAACAAACACACACACATCTTGAAGACCAGCGCTGAGTCTTGTCGTTTCCATCTCTGGCAATCCTTCCCCTTCTTCTACCCAGATTCAAACTCAGCCTTCGTCACTGATGACAAATGCAGCAGCCAGGGTGAGACTAGTGTTTAACTTAATGATGTTTTGTTTTAACACTTTGCAGACTGCTGTCCTGGGTGATTATATAGTCTTCTGCATTTGTTTGGCTGGAAATATGGAAAATTAATTAGTAGCAGAAGGGTATAACTTTGCCAGCCATTAACTGAATTATAAGTGTTTTCTTTGTCTGGCAATATCTTACCTTGTCCTTGAGCCAAAAATATCTCATAACTTGGTATTATATTCTCTGAAGACAGCTTTTTCAATGACTGTATATGTGAAATAATATAATACCGGTAGGAGAGAATTTTTTTTCTTCTTTCTTGCTTTTTGTGTTGATGAAAGGGGATGTAGCTACATTTCTGAAGGTTGAGTGTTTGGAACCAAAAGTTGTTTGCTTATCAAATTTTTTTTTGTGGGGGGATTGTTAATGAAAAATTAAAATATCACAGCTAATGATGAAAAAAAAAGAGAAAAAAGGAGAAATGGGGAACTTTTTCTAAGTCTTAATGCTTTTGCTTACTTGTTTTCTGATGCAAAGCAAGATGCTGTGCATATTTGGGGAAGAAAGAGAGAACCAGGCCTGACATCTGCCTCCTGTATTTATTTTACAGTGGGCAGTATTACAGCTGAAATATCTTCCATCTGCATATTTGCTCTAGTACAGATTGATGTAGCTTGATATGTGTTGCAGTAAAAAAAGAAAAAAAAAAGGAAAAAAAGAAAAATAGAGAAAAAAGTGAAAGAAAAAAGAACCCATCCGTTGCTCTAGGCATGTTTTTAGAAGGCAGTTATAAAACAGAACTCCTAATTTGCCTGGTGCCCATTAATCAACATAGCTGCAATTAGGGGTAAAGCACATTATCATTCCTCCACTTGGGCCTGAAATGTCTCCTGTTGGCTGGCCTTCTTCTCCAGACCAGTTATTATCTGGCTGCTGGATGTTTAGCTGCTTATTCTTCTCGCCATAGGTAAATTTTCAGCATGGCAAACATGGGCCAGGCAATGCATTTGGTGCTTAATGAATGCCTTGTCCATTGGCTCATATACCTGGGGAATGGACTGAGAGGATGGCCTGAATGTTTCTTATTCCCTTTGCGTGTGGAGGCATACACCATTCAGCAGGCTTTCTGCTGCAAATCGCCCACGAGTACCTGCCTGTTTTCAAAATTAATCAGTGTTGACTTGGAAGCACTTTCATCTGCATAAACTCTCTTTCTTTCCCCCACCCCCTTTCTCTTCCTCATGCTGTGACAAGCTACCATGGACGCTACAAGCACAGCGGATGTGCTGTCTAGACACCCAGAGCATCTCAGCTGTTGCTGTGTTGTGAGCACAAGGCTTGCCATACAAAAAAGTCATCCACACATGAGGCTGCTGGCAGGCTCATCTCCTACTTTCTTGGCCAAGTCTCCAGCCACAAAGGCCATGTCTAGTCAGTTTGATGTGCTTTCAAATGTCAATGGTTGGACCGATTAGCAAATACAAGAAATCATCTTGACTGTGGTAAAACCCAAAATTGTCTCAGAGAGAATTTGCAAAGGGTTTAAACAAATTGATCTGTGTAGAGTTTGCCTAGTTTTCTTGCCTAGCAATATAAAGGGATCTGAATTCCTCACTGCTAATGGGGTTTTATAGCCTCCATTCAGTGATGACAGAAGTGCTGTTTGGAGGGGATGTCTGGAGATCTGCAGTCCAACCTTCAGCCTGAAGAAGGCCCATTTCCAACATCAAAGCAGGTCAACCATGGATTTATCTAGATGAGTCTTGAAATCCCCCAAGGATGGAGATTTCACAGCCTGTCTGGGTGACCTTGTTTAACGTGAAGCTGCCTTCCTAGAGAAGAAGCTCTTCCCGATACCAGCCTGTATCTTCCAAGTCACAACCTGTGGCCATGGCTCCTTGCTTTAACTCCTGCCGCTAACAAGAAGAGATTTGGTCCTTGTAACTCTCCATTACATATTCGCAGGTTGATTAACAAATAGATCATCTCTTAACTTCCTTTTCGTCAGACTAGATGCACGTATCCTTGTAGGTTATGTGATATGGGCCCCTAAAAATCTTGTTAGCTCTCTGATGTGCCCCGTTCAGCTTTTCAACAGCTTTCTTGAACTGTGCAACCCAAAACTGGATACAGTATTTCAAGCGCAGCCTCTGCACTGCTGCATAAAGGGGGACAGTAATTTCTGTAACCTGCTGGTCACACTCCTCCCAATGTAACTCAGCAAAAAGTTTGTTATATTCACTGTTGTCTCACATTCAGTTTGGTATCCACTTTGAAGCTGGGCTCTTATTCAGCCTGTCCCCTGCCTTTACTGGTTACTGGGATTTTTCCACCCGAGGTGCAGAAATTTATGCTATCTTTGCTGTACTTCATGAATTCTCTGCTATCCCAGTCTTTAAGTTTCGAAAAACCTGTCTGGCTTGAAGCTCTATTATGCAGGTTATCAGCTAGTTGTAATACGCTTGTTACCAGCTGCTAAATGGACATTGAGACACTTATGGCAATCACTTGAGCCCAGTATCAGGCCCATTTTCAACTTGTGTAGCAGTTTATTCCTTCTTCAACTTCCTAATGGTAATGCTGTGGGTGACAAAATCCTTATTGTATTAAAGATATGTAATACCTACTGCTGTTCCCTTGTCGTTACACCCAGTCATTTAATTATAGAAAGCAATCAAGTTGATTAAACATGATTTGCCCTAGACAATTCTGTGCAGACTGATCCTGATTGCTTCTTGTCTTTCAGTGGATTGGAACGGGACACCAAGAGGATGTGGTCCCAGACCTTTTGGGCCTGAGGTGAGACTGACCAACCTATAGTTCCCTGGTCTTGCCATTCTTAAAGATAGGCATAATACTAACATTTTCCTTCATCAAGGATTTGCTGTCCCTAATTGCCTGATAGGCAGAGACCTTGCTGTCACCCCAGCCAGCTCTTGCAGCACCTTCAGGTGAATCCCATCTGACTCTCAGTTTATCTGAGTTTTCCCTCATTTCTTGCTCTCTCACTATCCCTCTCCTTCCCAAACCATGCTGGTGGGAGTCAGAGGTCTGGGACCAGGCTTAGCCTGTCAAGACTGAGGCCAAAAAGTCGTGAAGTAATTCAGCCCTCTCCATACCATCCATACAACTAGGTTGTCTCCCATATTAATCAATGAAGGTACATTTCCTCTGAATTTCCAGTTACATGCTCGTGGAATCATTTCTTGATACCTTTTATGCTCTTTAGATGGTTTTAGCCGCAGGTGAGCTTTGGCCTTCCTGATACTGTCCAGGCTCTGAAGCATTAACTCCATCCTGATTCAAGAAAGAACATCAGAAGACATAGGATTTCCTGACACCTTTGCATATGGACCAGTGTGTGTGCTCTTGCTGCTCATCCTGAAGACACAGGAAGACCCACGAGGTCCCACGTGTCTTAAAACTTCACATAGTTTTTCAAGAGGTTTGATTTATGGTTGATGTGTGAAGCCATACAGTTCCTTCCCCTCTCTATGTTCTGCGTGCTGGAAAGCCACCTCCCTTTGGTATGGTACTGGTAGAAAATGTCTGTCTGTCTGAGGGGGAAGTGGGCTTGCAAACCTTCTTTTGTGCAAGGCACAAAGGAAAAGGGGTGGCTTGTAGTCAGCAGCAAAATGAGAGGAGGCTCTCTCCTCTCTTCAAAGGGCTTCCTCTTCCCCTTCTCTCTCTATTGTGAATTCTTTAAAAAGACCACCCTTCCCTTCTGCAGAGTGTAAACATCAAAGGGAATGGCGTGGTGGGGTATTTCCTTGTGAACATTGACTTACCTTACAAAGGTGAGGAGTTCACAGGAGGTTGTCTCTTGTGAAGCATGTTCTGGCTGCCTGGCTTTGAATGCTGAGCTCACTGGGAAGATGTTCTTACATCTTCAGGCAAGCAGCTTTGCTGCAAAGCCAAATCTCTTCCTCTCCCTCCGACTTTTTGCTTATCCAGTCACACATTTTATTTTATTTTATTTTATTTTATTTTATTTTATTTTATTTTATTTTATTTTATTTTGCTTTATTTTTTGGGAGGCAAAGCTAAAATATTTTAGATCTTGAAGGTTTTGTGTTTGTTGCTTTTTTTTTTATACAGGGTAATTACAAAAACTGAAGTGTCACCAAAAAATAACTTCCAAAAGTTTATTATAAAAGATTCAGTCTTCTATTTATCAAGGTACACTTACACAAGAGAATGTGAATCTATCCCATCCCAGGACACAGGGAGGAGGTAAGTTTGCTCGTGCTTGTCGCAACCTAAGCATTTGATTGTTTTATTGGCTGATAAGCTTAGAAAGGACAGTCAGCAATCAACCAGCTGTATCAAATTCTTCTTCAGTGAGATAGAGTTTAAGTTTAATGTCATCAGAATAGCTCAAAACCCCTAATTTTCCTCCTGGTTTAGGGCAAACTTTGTGGCAATTAAAACAAAGCTAAGCTGGAGGCCAAGAGCCTTGGACTCAATTTTTCCCCCCCCTTGTGAGTTTTTATCCTTAAGCATAGAGCTGTTGCCCACAAAATCAGTGACTAAGACCCCTATCTGTAGCCAAGGACAATGCAGAAAGACAATCTTCAGCCTGTCACTCCACATCTTTTAACACTTGCTCTGTGATATAAGAAGTATGTACATATAACAGTAAGTTTTTGATTTACTGTATAAACAGACAATGAGTAAAAATTAATTTTACCCATGAAACCCTTGAGGATGTGTGTCCATGGCTTACCTTGGAGCAAATACACCAGTTCTTACACCATATTATCTGCCCCATGTCTTTTTTGGAAGGTCCCAGCCCCACTGTGAGGATCGTTCAGATCTTCATGAAGCACTGCCCAAGCACTGTAGCACGTTGGAAGGCAAACTCAGGCTGATTTTGACAGTAGGAAAGTTCTGAGGATGGGAAGATGAGGGTGGGAACAACTGGGAACTACTAATTGGAACTATGGGATATTTACCAAAAACACCCGCGACATCAGCTCAAACACTTACACATTAGCACAGAGCAGCCAAGTGGGGATGTCAGCCTCAAAACTACATGTCCCTAAGTCTCAGTACTATAGTCACATTTGAAATTCAGGTATCTAGACCTAAAAAAAGAGAAGAATTTCCCCTTCACCTCTCCCCTACAAATGACAATGTCTTTTTTATTCACATCCATGATCTTCATCCAAGATTCCTCTGCTCAAAGCGCAGAGATTTGTTTCAAGCTAAATCCCAGCTGTGACTCACAGTGTTATAGCAGAGTGCATGTAAATGTGCTTGATTGCGCTGGAAGCCAGTTGTGCAATAGCAAGAGAAAAAAGCTATGAACAAATCCTCTCTGTTCAGGTGGCAGGGATGAGCCTTTCCAGTCCACCAGTGAAAAGAGCAAAGGAAATCCTTAATCAGGAGTTAAGTGCAAAGGATCTGATGTATATTTTTTAACCCACGTAGTGGAGGTTGGCCAGAGCTTGTGTGCATTTCTGGAAGTCAGAGGTGTTGAATGGAGGAGCAGGTTTTTGCTCTTGTCAGCACTTTGGTCTGTGTGTGGTTTCCCCATTGCCGTTAGCTCCAGGCGCTTTGGAAATTTTATTCCTCCTGCAAGGCAGAGTGGGAAGGGCTGACAAGGTGGGTTAAAATATTGAGTAATGAGGATAATTAATCAAGAGCCTTCTGCAGAATTTCTACTTTTTTTTTTTTTTTTTTTTTTTTTTTGTCTCAGGGCAATGAGCAGCCAAGGAGCAGCCTCCAGTGGGCCTCTGGCTGCAGTGTGGGTGCTTACCGGTTTTCGGGTCAAAGTACTTGACCTCAAAGACTGCTATCTCTTCAGGCTGGATTGCTTCAAATCGAGAGGGTTATTAATTGGGAGGTAATCTGAAGGTCGCCTTGTGTTGTGGGTACTGCCAATAAGGAATGGGAGATGCTCCCTGACTCAACAGACGTGTAGCCTGAGAGCATGAGTAGCAGGAGGTGAGAAGGTTATAGAGCCTTTTAGACCCAAAGACTTCTGAGTCCCTAACTAGAGCAAACTCAAGGCTTCTTAGTAAAAAGGGAAAAAATATTTTTGTGGCCATCCAGAAACAAGCCATTCTAAAGCCATCCAGCTCAGCCTGAGCCACTAGTCTTCACTACTGCCTTCATCCTGTACCTGCTGCAAAATGCTGAGCAGTCCTTGTGCATTTGAGGGGCTGCAGATGGTGACTGTTTCCCCCAATACACAAGGTCTAAGCATACAGCAAACGTACACTTTTAATTTTAAAGGAGAAAGGAGAAGTCATTAGAATGGAGAGGACAAAAAAACCCCAAACACTCTGGGGAGCAGAATATGGCCTTCCTCTTCCCCTGGTGTTGTTCAGTAACTTGAGGTTACATCTTGGGCTGCTGTTCAGGAAATTCAACTAACCCTGGTAGGAAAATGGTGAAGCGTAACTGCAAGATAAATACATTATTCAAGGACCAACCGCTCCTTTAGGCATTTCACCCCTTGGGCCTGAAAACACTTGAAGAAGTCTCATGTCACTTGCATATGATATTACTGCTTTTTCCAAAACACAACTTTTCCTTCCTCAGAGAAAACAGTTTCAATTAATTCGCTGAACAACATTTCTGCCAAGTCTAACTGGCCTAGTGTATTCATCAAATTACGGCAGCACTCAGCCTGTGTCTTATAAAACTTGTCATGACTGATTTTCACCCTTTTTGCACTGGTTGTAAAGAGATGAATTCAAAGGCATTCCTTCTCATGCAGGTCCGGATTGAAGCATCTGTTTAACATAAAGACTGCAGTGCTGTATTTTGCTGAATTGGGGCCTTTTATAGGAAAGGCGAATCTAGCCCTTTTTGTCATTCTGTTTTTGAGTAAACATTTCTGCAGTGTAACATTAATTATGGATTCTCCACCTTGATTCAGTATCGTGTTTAGGCTGCTATTCCCTGTTAAATCATCTTCCTTGACATGCGAAATTCAGGCTGCCTTTGTTAGATTAAAGTCTTTTTATCTGACCTGCCTTTAAGCTTCATCTACTTAGTCATATCACTGGGTAGGTAACAGAAAATTGCCAATATGTCACCCAGTGGGTAAATCAATTCATGAAAGGAGGCCTAGTGCTTTTAGATTGACTGCAGAATGGCTGTTTTCTTTTTTTCCAAGCATATCTTCCTCAGCACACCTGGGTATTCCTCCTGAGGGCTCAGGAAAAAAGTTTGAATTGCCTTGTTCTTTATTAGCTACATCCCGTCTCCTTTATATTACAGGTGAACGTGATTTGCTCCACAGTGTGTATTCCTAAGAGAGGTACTGAAAGGAAAAGGGCAAATTATCGTCCCGGAAAGCAGGAAAAGAGCTGGCAGGAATATTATCACTACTAACAATCATCTGGGCCATTTTCTGCATATGTTTGAGAGGTAGCATCTTCCTGAGTGGGGTGTGCATGAGACATAGGCGACCTCTTGTTTGCAAATAAGACCAGCGGTCTCTTAAATGACGAGTTTCTTTGTGTGCCTGTCTCCAGAAGTTTTCAGAAAAAAGCCTCCATTTTCAGAAAGCCCCCAAAATAAACAGTCTGTCCAGGGATGTGAATCAGTTGGTGAAGTGTTGGAAAAAAGAGGAGGATTTCTTATCTGTCCATTGTAAAGTCTACCAAACCTCTAATGGCTCCATGGCAAGAGACTCGAGAGAGGGGGGTGGAGATGGATGTTTTCCTTGGGCAACAACAGGTTTTGCAAGAGAGTATTAGGGGAAACTGAGGCAAGAAAGTGCGTCTGATGTCTTGCTCTTTTATTTCAAACTATGTACATCATTTACGCCTTACAAAGCAGAGAGATTGTTTGAGACTCCCTCCTGTGAAGGATGTCGTTATTGATGATCTCATGTCCCCCAAGCAAGGAGCTGTCAAAGGTGGATGTGCTGAGAAATCTTGGCTTGATCTTCTCAAGAGTGACACTCTTTATGGGGAAACGGAACTGAAGGGTTTTGCTTCTCACTAGCAGGGCTGCAAACTGCAAACCCATGGTACTTACAACAGGAGGCATCAATCCAAGGGAGTCCAAAGTGCAAGAGGCACAACAAATCCTCCTAGAGAGTTTTACAATAGGAAGAGCTTTACCAGAACCACATACATATATTTTAATGTGATGTGATATGGAGAAAGAAGAAGAAGAGGTAAGACTTCAGATCTCTCTGGTCTCTGCAGTCTGACACAATACAGTGTATGAAACAAAACACTGGAAACCTCAGTTCTCCCAGGTTACATCTGGACTCTGGAAACAGATATCCAGAGTCAGTGGAGATATTTCTGCCAAATCTGTTCAGCAGTACCAAACTGAATTCTCTTTTTCAGAAGATTTTAATTTTTTTACACAATTTTTAAAATTTTGCCTCTTTATGTATTTGGTTTTAATTTTTAATTTTTATGGAGAAAAGGGCTTTTCCCCTCCCTTAGAATTGTAAAACTTAGGCAAAAAGCAGACAAAGCACCTTTTTGACTAAAAACTGAAAGTTTTTGAATAATTGCCTCTGACTCTGTACTAATGCTTCTGTAAATGTTCTGAAAATGCAAAATGGTATATGCTTGGTACTATGAGCTATATGTCTGTTACAGACAACCCATATAAGATTTTTGAGATTCTTCTTCAGAAAAGTATTTGGACACTGTGACCCTTCTGTTCTCTCACTTAAAGTGGAAATCAGGAATAACTCATTACAGTCTATGCCTTTTCTTCAGTGTAAGTGAAAGGAGAATCAAAATGCATGTATCTGATATACATTAACTTAAAGTCTGCTATTAAACCACAAGTCATGAAAGACTATGGGAAATCTGAACCCCTGCTGATTTTTGCTAATTCTATAAAGAGTCTATTTAATTTCCTCAGGAAAACAAGGCAAACCTTCCCTTGAGGGCTTATACATTTTTTGAATGGGCTACAAGTAAGTCCCTAAGGGCTCAGTTATCACTGATCACAGTTTGGTCTGTTGGATATTGCTAAAGGAAATTTAGTGTGATTGTCTGTGATCACTGGCATGTGCTCATACCCATTAGGAGACCTATTCAGCCCACTGACATTTGGTTCCTAGGAGAATAGGGTAGCTGCTCTCAAAACATTTTGAGTTTGCAGCATTTTTTTCTTTCCCACTCCTTCCCCCCCTCCCTGTGTTTTTTTTTCAGACAGAGGAGCAGATGTTCAAGATCAGAAAAGAGCTCGTACAGAGAGCTGCCGTAGTGGGAAGAGGGTGCTGTATTACTAAGAAAATGCTATATAACAAAAGCACTCATCTTCCAGTTTTGTTAATTTTATCTCTCACTCTGTTCTGGGCAATTGTAGGGGCAATGTAGAAAAACAATAATATCATCTGCAGCTGCATCTATTGTGCAGAAGAAGTGAGCGTTAGATAGTTCCCTCTAAACCACAGGTGCATTCAGAGGGTCACAGGTCTGGCACCAAACCCACCAGTGGCTTCAGGACTGGGTATGCTGCAGTGTGGTTGTCGCTTATCACCCCAGCTTGCCTTTACAGAATACAGGGCAGTCCCCAAAATTTCTAGCTCTCTCTCAGAGCTGACATTTGCAGTTCTGAGAACTGGTCTCACTGGTATCAAAGATTAGAGTCAATATAGATATACGGTGGGAACCAGTAGTGACGCCTGTATAGTGGTGACGGGGAATAAAGAACAAGTTATAGCCATGTGAGAGGTGAAGAACAGATCTGTCAGTGTCCGGGCATTCAGTCCACTGGATGCAAGTAGGAAGCACGGGATGATGTTCTGCATTTTCCTGAATGACAACAGCCTAGATGTTCAAAGAGGTCTCTGCTGTGTATAAAATACCAGATTTGCTTTCTTTTCTGCAGAATTTGGATATAGGTCTCACTGCAACATCCTTTTCTCTGGGGTTTAATGAAACCCAGGTACAGTTGCTCTTTTGCCAAGATGAGTAGAACTACAGGATAGGAGTGGGGGAAACAACCTCTAATAAACCTAACATAAAGTTCTGAAGTTTATACAGCAATAAAAAAAAAGGGGAAAAAAAAGGACAAAAATATCGATTTAAATTTTGGTTAAACCACCAAAACCATCAAACAGCCTCTCGTCATTCTTCATATAATCTTCTGGTTCTTATTTAGTGTTAGACCCGAACAGACCCATTTTTATTTTCCGCTCCTACCTCACCAGTTTTAATGATTTAGCCATTTCTTTTAATAAAAGAGAGTAAGTTGTGGAGGCCAAAACCAATGTGGCTAATCCCTACTTGTGTATTTTCTTCTTGTAGGTCTGCCAAATCTCGGTGCTTTGCCTAGAGACTTTCTCCGTTAGGACAGATTGCAAACCAACTTGTTTTCTTCTTGTATGTGCGTCAGTGAGATGTTTAGGGCTAGTCCCCAGAAAGGGTGGGGAAACAATCCAGGTGTGAAAATGCGTGCATGTATATGCTTGCAATTAAACTGTAACCATAGTTGCAGACAGCTTTTTTTAAGTTGTAGCTTTGCCATTAGCTGGTTCCAATTCTGCATTTGAGTGCTACTGAATTTCCAGCATTTATTTAGGTGCTGTTTTGCTGGACATTTGGTCCAGTAAGCAAAGAAACACAACTGTTTCTCACCCATATGCAGCTGGGCATTTGTGTTAGTCTGTGCTTCCCACAGAGGCCACAAGCAGCCTGACACCACCCATCCATCCCCTCTTATTGACTTGGCTTTGTTCTTGAAAATATTTAAACCAGGTTTGATGCTAAAGTTTTTCTTGTTCATATACGCTTTCTTTTCTCTCCTTTTTTCTTAAATACTGTTGGGTAAGGCAGTTGAAATGAAATAATAAGCTAGGAAAAAAAAGCTTTAACCATTAAATGTTTTGGTGGATAAAAGAAGAATTGTCTGTCATCAGAATGAAAGCTGTCAGTAAAGTCCAACTCAGTTAAGCATTTTAGATCTTTAGTAATGGCCAAAACCAGTGAGCCAAGGGAAAAATATGCAAATGGGGGGGTGCTCTGCAGTTGCTTGGTCTACTCTACCATTCTGGCAAAATTTATCTGGACCTTTGGGGATTATAGAAGGACACAGAGCTATGCTCTTGCAAGTGAGGTAGCTCAGCCTATCATGGTTTAATGCATACCCAAAACAGATGGTAAAAGATGACTATGCCATTAAAGTCCAGAGACATAGAGCTGTGGAGGAGAATTGGGAGAAACATCTGGAGAAGAGCCCAGGATACCTCTGCAGTGTTTTCTCTTTATCTTGAACTCAACATCCTGAAACAGGACATTGAGTTGGCGATCAAGAGAAAAATGTGATCACAGTTTCTGCAAGCTTCCTTGATATATTTTGAAACACTCTGAAGTTTAATTTGTGAGAGCTTACAATGTCTCTGGAGGTCACTGGAAGAAAAGTCCTATCTGCAAATACTAAGTATTATCCATCTGGAAGAAAACACGACTGCAACAACAGAGAGAGATTCCTTAAGCATAATGTGGTTTTCCAGTGGAATCACTTCTCATCTTCAGAGTATCACCTGTTGCATAAATACATTGCTACAAAGGTAACAACTAGGAATAATCTTAAAAAAAAATTCCTTGTGTTCCCAAAGGCAAAATAGTTCTGTGGTGTGAAGATATGACTCTCACCTGACACAGTGCCATTAGTTCAGCTGAAGAGAATTGCCTACGGGCAAACATCAAACTGTGATGGATTAGGTTATGTTTTTTTCCACACAGGTGTCTCTGAGTAACTTTTCGTAAATCTTTGGAGATGAAAAATCAGGGAATAACTTAATCATGTTGTGTTATTAAAAAGATTTACTGAGCAGCACCAAGTGGATTAATTGGGTGGTCCTTAAAAAGCCTAAAATTTGAGGGTTTGCTGTGGTTGTGAAATGTCTCTTTGCATGGAGGTGGTTTTTATTCCCCTCTATTCCACCAGCGTTGGGGGTAATAACTCTGCAAAGAAGAATATGTTGTTGGTGACTTATCATAATTTTTTAAATTACTAGTAACTGTCACATACTACATGCTACAACAAATGAAACTGATCTGTGCAGTGTGTTGGATAGTGGAACAGTGCTAATTAGGAGACAGTGAGAATTATATCAACCCCATATGACTGTCACAAGCAAAACCATAGAGCAGCCTAGGGAATGGTTATGAAGAAAGTATCATGTTCTCAACATTGCCTAAAGGGGAAGTCTCATAAAGCTTCACTATAAAATTTATCTGACAGATTTCCAGGCAGAAATTATAACTCTGATTCACATGTGTTTAATATCACTTCTATTTTTTTTTCCCTCAAAAGACTCTTAGAAGCTTCTTGTCGTATTGTCATTCTTTCTTTTGTGAAAATGGAACTAGGTAGCTGTGATGTCACAGCACTTTCTCAGCATTTGCAGTCGACAAAGGGGTTTTTTGGGGGGGAGTGTTGTTTGGGGTTTTTTTTGTTTTTTTTTTTTTAACCTTCAAAGCATATTACAAACCATCTTCAACCCACAATTCTTCACAGTTGCCCTGTCCAATGTGTAGTGTCATGCCTATACAAAACAGTTAAACACTTTTTTTTTTTTTTCTGTAGTGAGACATACAAAGAGTCAGGAATGTAACAGCACTCAAAATGAGTGAAAAATCACCCTGTGCATTTAGCACAGATATGATGAACTTTGAATGTCAGGTCATGCAGAGCACTGAGATTGCCAGGCTGTAAAAGAGGGGAGGGATGTGCAGTCCAGCAGTCCAACTTCCATCAAGGCTCATTTTGGTAGTCCAGTTTTCTTCCAGGTATGGCTTAGCGTCATGATGTCTCCATGAGCCCCTGGGTCTGTGCAGCTGGGGTGGCCTGTGAACAGGTCCACCCGGCTATCTCAGGCATGCAAAGCTGTAGAGCAGGAGAGGAGATGTAATCTGAGGACGCAAACGAGTGAAAGGCAAACCCCATAGTGGCGGGGAATGAGGTGGAAACACCTCAGTGCATCTCACTTTCAGTGGCACAAGCTTGCAAATTTGTCACCCCCAAGGGTAACGAGAGGCAGGAGGGAGATAATTTTTATTTAACAAAGAGGGATAATCACATCTTTCTATGGCTTGTTAAGCAGCAGCAGACAAATTGGCAATTTTTTGGCAAGATGAGAAAATTGTCATGTGTGGACCAAAGAACAAAGCTGTGTAAGGTTGCTATGATTTGTGAGTATGATTAATCTTGGTGGAGGTAGCCTTTATGACCAAACCCCTGACATTACTTTAAGGCTTTTGCAGTAGTCTTTGAGACAGAAGTGCTCCTTGGAGAGTATTATTGATGGAGCTTCTAAATTAAAATGTCCTTAGGAACTCAGCTGATGCTAAATAAACTGACCAGCAACTCCTGTTGCTACTGGCTTTTGAAGAAGTCAGCCTGGTAAATGGAAGGATGCTCAAACATCTCTGCTGTGTTTATTATTCTCACTTGCACTGAGGTCAGGCTTCATGGACTGTAATGGAGATATGGCTCTCACCCACACATGGCAGCTGCTTGAAACTGTATAGCTGAGGTCAGTATTGTCTTTGTACCCCCCCATTTTATTGACTTACCAGCAAGATGACTAAATAATTTGTGAAGCAGCTCCTGAATTAGTACACTTTTTGACCCAATGGAAACGGAAATAAAAATTGGTTAATCAGCCTGGTATATTAAAATAAACTCAAATTGTTTGTCACAATAATGACATGCAAACTGCAGTTGTTCATACTTTGCTTCAGACAATTTTGCTGAGGATCAGAAATCTTGGAAGAGGGGCAGTACAGAGAGAGGGGAATTTCACAAGTTTACCATCTAATTTTAATCTACTGCTGCAGGAGAGTCAGAGCTCATGTAACTTCGGGGTTACACTGCTGCAGCTGAGCTGGGCCTCTGTCTCAATGATTTTGCATTCATGTTGCCAGCAGACTTTATTTTGCACTGGCGAAAAAACAGGTCTTTCCGTAGTAAAACCACCCTGTGACATTGCTTCTGGAAGACAACCACAAAACCTAATTCCTTAATCCCACTTGAGAAAGCTGTTTTAAATGGGAAGCAGAGTTGTGTTCACTTCCATACTCACATGACTGATTCTGGTCTCAGTAATGCCAGTGCAAATTGAACCACACACTATAACATGGCAAAATTTGCTCTTGATCTGGCCCAGATACTGTAATTCCCATCTGTGTATAAGGTGGCTCCATGCTACACTGACAGATGCATCAAAGACTCAAGAGACAATGCGTATCACATTACTGGCAAAAGCATGAACTGAATTAGGAGTTATAATTTCAAAAAGCTTCCCCACCACCACCACTAACAGAGAGGGGCTAGGCCACTTACCTGCAGGATTAAAGGTTCATGTTCAGGATCATCTCTGCTTGCTTGCTTTGGAAAAAATTTTCAGATTTTTAGCACATGCTCTAATTTGTAAGCCCTTCTCAGATGGATATTTCCTTACTTTTTTTTCCTAACCTATGTTCTGTATTGTATAAATTATATGATAAACTCCATATCGCTCCACAGCAGTGATGCGATCCAGAATCGCAACTCTTTTTCAAGTTATGGAAAGCAGTGGTTGCAGACTGTATGCCCTGCATCTTGAATGGGGATTTTTGCAATGGAGGGCATCATCTGTTCATGAAAAAGACTTAGAAGGTCTGGGTCACATGCCAGGGTTGTCAGGAAAAAGTCTAGATGATTTTAAAAATAAAAATCTTTGTGTTCCATCTCACCACTTTGGCATAAGTGTCATTCATAAAGTGGATTTCCCTTCTACTCCTTGTGCTTTTTTCCTTCTGTGTACAGAGCTCCCATTGCTCACTATGTGTGTTGGGTATCATGGAAAGGCAAAGAAAACTAGAAAGTCTCCAGAGACAATAAGGAAATGTCTGCTGTGGTTCATAATGACTTGACCAAAACAGTGATGACATTTAAATAGTGTTTATAAAGTGCATTTAAGTCCTCGGCTGAAGTGAAAAGTCATTATCATTAATATCCTGCGGTTTCTTATGAGGCTATATTTTTTAATTTTAAATATAGATGCTTTTATAATAGTTTTTCCAGAAATAATCCTTTTTTCCCCCCCGCTGTGGAACTGGCACTTTTTGCTAAGCAGCTTCCAGCTGAAGGCAGCAGGCAATACTCACTGCCGTCGTCGCAACTTGATGCTGAAACTGCCAGTGACAAAGCAGGACTCCATGTAGGTGAGTTCTTGAGCTCAGGAAGAACCTGAGATCTCATACCTTGCTTCCAGTAATATATGTTTGTTTTTAATATATTTGTTGCTTTAACTTCATTGGGTAGGATTAATTTTACCTTATTCTGTTAATCGAAATTGATGAAATAACAACTGGAAATTGTTTTCACCTAATTTAAAGCCATATCTTAGACTATGAGGAATCCCTTCCTTTCAAAGTGTCTTTTTAAGGTAGATGGATTCCAACCTAAGAGTTTTAAATGAGGTTATTATTTGGATTAGTAATGAAAGATGGTTTCGTAACTGATTTCCACAAGGCAAAACACACAATGTCATGGAAAATAGCACTTATTAATACTAAAGGCCAGATCTGATCAAACAGAAAGCAGAGGAATGCTGTGGCTAAACTGGAAGCAATCCCAATGCTCTGTGATGCAACCTAGCACAGAATCAGATTGCTAGAAATGGGAATAAAACTTACTGCTTCACTCTGTCTCCTTGCAACTGCTAGGATTTTTGCTTGTGAAATGATATGTTTTGTCTTAGTTATATGTGCTAAAATATAGGTCTTTCACTACTGCTTTTGACACACTCTTTGCAGACAAAGTGATTTCAATGTGAGAAAGGGTTACTAATACAGGTCTGGTGTAGGAGAGCAAATGCATAACATTTCCGCCTAAGTAATCACTCATTTTATCAAGAGGTGGTTGCAATGTGAAACAATATACCACAGATTTATGTTTGCACTATTTAGTCCTGATGGTAGTATTTACTACTGATGGCAGTAGTATCAGTACAGAATCATACACAGAGACTTGTAGAATCACTTATAAGTTTTGCTGCCCAGAGATGGCCATTTTAATTATGTTAATTATGCAAAATCCAGATTAGGACTATTGTGTTCTGTCCTGTCCTGTCCCATCTTATCCTATCCTGTCCCACTTCCCATGCAATAAGGAACTCCCGAAAGTGCGTTACTAGTGTGTTCTTTATCTCTAGCAGATAACTGAAAATCAATATGATTTTGTAAAGAAATGACACAGTGAAAATTGGGAATGATCAAAATTAACCATTTGCAATAATTTTCCTTGATAATAATAATTTTGAAGTAATGTGAAATGTAAATTTGAAAATCATGTGACCAGGCAGTGGCAGATTTGTGAAAATGAAAAAAAAAAAAAACGAAGAAAAAAAAGGTGGGCAAAAATTTTGGCGTACTTTTTCTTCATTGAAAAATTATTTTGTAAAACAAAGAAAGATATTAGTAAAAAACATCAGTACTCATACTTTTTAATTGCATATTTTTTCATTATTTTTATCAGGGGTGGTAAACAGCTTTTGTTTAATCATTGTTTTGTACTTCTTTTCTTGAAACCTGATTTTGTATGAAATGAAAAATGATCTCCAGTAAGTAAATTATCCATAAATGGTTTAGAATCACATTTTTTTTACAAGTCTTATAAAATATTGATTAAAATATCCAAGTAAAATGCAATAACTGAAGTTAGATCGTCTCTTAATTCTGCAAAGGATCATATATGCTATCTTCTCTAAAAATTATACTTTGTTTCCTATTTTCATTATTTTATTTTTACAGTTTATTTAACCTGCTCTGTAAAGTACAATGAAACCAAACAAACCATCTCTCAATATTGCATAGTATGTAGAAAAAAACCACGTGTGCTTATGCTATGTGTACAATCCTGTCATTTGTTGTCACATTAAATACAGAAAAAATGATTTTTTGTTAGAAGGATAAATATACTAATACAGATACGCATCCATATGTAGCTCAGTAATTTCCCAAGATTTCTAAGTGTGAGAACTTCAAGTGCAGATTAATAAATCTGTATTTAGATATGTAAACTCAGGAGTGCTTTTCAAAAGTGCTGAGAATATTACATTTCCCAGGTATGACAGTGCTTGCTCATAATTTTGGGAAACAAAGTCCCTCATTAAGACAATTAAAGTGTGTAAGAAAGGCCAACTTTTAGCCTCATTGTTTTTAAGTTATTTTTCCATAAATCAGTGTTATAGCTCATTTCAAGAATTTGAATGACCATCTCCTTCAAACAAAATTAAACTAATGGACTCAGAACCTCACTATTGTCACAGGAAAACAATATGAAACCCTTCTTTATGCTTTTATCACTGCTGTCATTGACTATTGGCATGCATAAAAGCACATAATACACACTAAGCACTGACTTCTCTCTATTCCAGATTAGATTATAACCACTGGAAGAAGAAGACCCCAAAAGCTGCTTCTACCTCTACCTTGCTCTAAATACATGGGCTGCTCAATGGTGGTGTTTGGTAAGACAATGCATCAGTTTCCCTGCTGAAGAAAGATGCCATTTAAAGAAATCAGCCTTATTATGTCCCAATGACAAGCATAATTAAGAATGTCTGTCTCTGAAAGGCATAAGAATAGAGGGAAAGCTTTTGTTCACCTGAGCACACTACCATCCTTGACCCATCCAAGTAATTTAAGCCCTGGCTGAATTGGACAAGGACAGGTGTAATTGGGCCCCAGTCTCAGCTGCTTCCAGCCTTGCAATTACCCTAATAAGGTTGTCTGTGGAGGGGTCAGTAGCTAGCGGCCAGTTTGGCTGGAGCCTTCTCTAGCTGTCAACAGAAGGAGAACAAGGAGTCCATTGGGTCACAGTGCGAGATGTAATGAATGCTTGTAATTGATCTAGTGACAGCAGCGTCTGTCCTGAGACGAGAGAAATGGGCATCTGCAATGAAAGACTTGATGCCAAAAAAACCCCAAACAACAACAAAAAAAAAAGTCCACAAAGAACTCGTATGTTTCTGAAGACGTTGCAAGGGGGGATGTTACATGGGTTTTAAAGGGCATGCAGTCATGTGGACATTTCATTCAGCTATGCACAA
The DNA here is from genome assembly GCF_047370975.1 of Nipponia nippon. Lineage (NCBI taxonomy): Eukaryota > Metazoa > Chordata > Aves > Pelecaniformes > Threskiornithidae > Nipponia > Nipponia nippon. Next base: position 5,781,589 of record NW_028262347.1, read on the forward strand.
CGATGTTGCCATCTCTGTTCATTTATGTGAAATGAATAAAACAGACCTTTCCACAAGCTTTTTAACTCTGCCTTCTCAACCCACTCCCTCCCAAAACATCCAAAGGCATTTGCAGCCCATAGGTAAGGATCCATAGGTAATGTTGACAGATGGGCAATTATGTTCTCTTGAATCTTTCCAGGATGGTGCTGGATCTACCCTTGAAAATGCTTTCCCAATTAGTGGTGTGATTCAGCATGTATATTCTGAGCTTCATTATTTCAGGTGGGCTGAAATGTAATTTTAACTCATCCTTCCATCGTTCTGTTCTTGTGACAGTTTTTAATTAAACATAGTCTTTAATCAATTAAGTGGCAGCTGCAAGTAATGTGTTAGTGCTCTGAATGTGCTTTAGAAATACCTAAACTTGCAGAAAATGCAAGTTCAAATATCAGCAGGGAAGAGACTGTCTTTCATCCTTCCTTTGAATTCCATGAAATTTCCTGTCTGGGTCTGCACATCAATATCTTGCCTAGACATAAGAGACAGACTTTCAAAAACAATTCATCCCTCCTCCCTTTTCTATCTGCATGGTAATTCAGGATAATGGAAATAATAGTAATAATAAATATTGAAGCTGGAGTTAGGGATTGCAGCTCTAAAGCTTGAAAATCCCTGTTTATTGCTGGCAGAAACTACAAGTTTGGAAAAAGTGTTGATGCTGTTGATAAAGACCATTGCTTATCATCACTTTGACTTCAGGGCTAGCGTAAAACATACATGTCCCTGTGCATAATTAAGCTTATGGTTATTTGTAATAATGACAACAATAATAGTAATTGTTATTACTCTTTATAGTTGAGGTTAGAGACTAATTTCTGCCACTTTTTACAAAGATATAACAAATGATGTACACTTAGCCTAGTTAGGCATCTAAGATTTAGTGTCTCTCTACAAGGTAATCAGACCAGAATCTCCTTCCATATATTTTTTTAATAAATGGAATAAATATGACTGTGAAAGCATGAGAGAACAGAACTGCCATTATACATGTGAGAAATGAGAACAGAGACACCAGTAGGTTATGGGTGGGATTGCCAAAAGTAAGAAGATGGAGATGCTTACCCTAACTATTCTCTTTAATCACTAGAGAGAAGTAGGCAACAGCAGCAGGCAAGTGATTCAGCCTTTAGGGGCATGGCTAAGAATAAAATGAATTAAGATGAATTCTGCCTGGAGGAACCTCCTACTCTTCATCCTATCAAGGGACTCTGGGGTGACTAGCTCAGTTGTAGACACTGAATCTTGAAGGACTAAGATAGGTTGGCAGAATCCTGCCTGTGACTTGTGCATGTTCAAACTTGGAGTCTGTGGCATGGCCAGAAACAAGATTGACTTTTTTAGTGCTCACTTATGAATGAACCTAAAGAAGCTAAGTATCTTTGCAAGGTCACATGAGAACTTGTTAGCTGGAACAGGGAATAAGACCATATACTTACTACTTCTCATTTCATGTCTTTTGCCATTGCGTTCTGCATGGAGGTCCACAACCCCCAAAATGCTGAGATCTTACACCACTTCTCACATATGCATTTCCAGCAGGATGGCAAATTACAATGATATGGAGAGTGAGCTTCCATTTTATAATCGTGTGAGTTTAATATGCACACAGAGTCTCTGTGAACTTAGTGCCATTGGTGCCAACGTCCTGTAACTGGTAATCTGCCTGGCAGGGAGACTACCGTGCAAGACATCGACTTGGGGAACTGGACAGGCTTGCTTTGAGAGCGCATCATGGCTCCATGGACCCTATAGCTACCATTCCCCTGCCAAAGGGAGTGTATGATAATAATAATAATAAAATAACCCATTGTCTCCCAGCATTTCTCTTTTTCTCATCTTACCCCACAATGCCAAGGAAGTTAAAGAGAATGCTGGCTACCAGAATGATGGATTTATGACTACAGCTGACGCCTTTTTTCCTTTTGTGAATCAGAAGTTTTAAAAAACAGGCGTGTGTCTGCTGAACAAATAGCCTGTATTAACAGAGTGCATCAGGATCCAATGCACATGTTGAGGCCCATGCTGAGCTCAGTTCAGAAACCAAGTGCTTGTCCACTAGAACAAAGCCTCACGCACTGTTCAGACATCAGAATCCTTTGGGTGCATTAAACACACTGAATACAGTCTCTTTTCCCTATCAAACACATCTGGGAGTTGGGAAAAAAAGTAATTTTGGGGACTCAACCTCTTCCTATGTCGTATTTTCATTTTTCGCAGGTTCTACTCAAAGAAATTCCACTCAGATGCTCTTTCTTCACCTAAAGCATTTTTTTATTTCAGGATACAGGCCAGATTTAGAGACTAATCATATTTTGAGTTGACACATTTGACATTCTCTCTGGTAGAGTAAACTAATTCAATCAACTTTTCTGGACATAAAGAATGTATTTGCTGGTGCAATCAGGCAGTAAAAGCTTAGACTGAGATACACAAACTTGTCCATGAAACTGGGCACCCATAGAAACCTCCTCCCAAGTTTTGATTTTTTTATTAATGTCATTAAAAAATGAAATGAATTTACACGTTTTCTGTCCATATGTTCAGAGGGATTTTAAAAATTTAAGGCAATGTCTTGAAACCCACACTTAAGTGAGGAAAAATGTTTGCAAAGCAGATTCTAGAATGGGAAAAGCTATTTACCATGCTGAAGATGCCACCTTGACAATTAAAAACCCACATAGCAAAAAAAAAAAAAAGAAAAAGAACAACATTGGATAATTTAATGTTTTGCCAAAAATATCACAAAATAGGAAAACCAAAAAAGGAATTAACAGGAACTAAAGAATGCAGAAACCAAACCAATACAGATTTAGAAAGAGCCATTGAACCCAAACCATATGAACAGTGAAATGGATTGTCTTTCCCTCCTTAGGAATATGCAGACTATATCCCAAAGTAGCCAGGGTGTGTAATGAACACTACTTCAGCAAACTGCAGCTTCTGGTGGGCCAGACCATGGACACTGGCAGTTAGGCACTGGGTCTAGTTTTTACTTTTTGTTTTCTCTGCATCTCACTTTTCCTGCTGGATATCAGACTGTTTTTTTCCACTTTTTGTGAACTTTTCTCATTAAGTTAGAATTCTTCTGACAAAGAGATCATTTGCTACGTGCTTTTGCTATGCCTCAGGCAAAAGGACCCCCATATCTTGGTCAAAGATTTCACAGTTGCTGTAAGAACAATATAGCTGAATCCCACGTGAAATATAGTTAGTGTACATATTGATCTTATAGATGTGATACATTTGACTGCCAATGTATATGCAATGATAAGAAATGGCCATGATGTCTCTCACTTTTCCCTTTCAGATTTTTCCAAAACAACTAAAGCTAGTCTATTAAACCACTAACGAATAAGAAGGAATTATTTTAACAGAGTGACATCTAAACTGCTTTTCCTCATTTAATTTTTGTAGTGGAAGACATATGATGGAGCTATTAAATAGGCATTAAACAATCAGATTGTTTACCCTTACACTTATAAAAACTCGACACTACCAATCTCACTTTGTACCCACTACTCATTCAAGTGAAATGTACTTAATTTGCTTGGGGAAACATTATTTTTTCTTTGGGGGAACCTAAAAGTAGAAACTCAAGCAAAGTGACTATAATAACCAAAACTGCATGAAAGAAGACTTCAGATAGGCATTTCTGTTCCTTTATACTGTCCTCAGATAAATTAGTGTAATTTGGATCAATGAGCAGTGAAATGACATCACTTAATCAGTAAAGCTACAGTTTAACACAGATTTTATTTACTCTTCAATTATTTAAGAAGTTAGAACATTATTGAAGTAACTGGAAAATTTCTCATTAAAATCAACAGGAGATAGGTTAAATGTTGTGTACTGTGCCTACCATAAAAACACAACCCTCTCTTGACCTTTCACCTTAGGTTAAGTCTGGTATCATTGGTGTCTTTTTTAACTCCCTCAATAATTGTACTGCAGGTAGAGGAAGTCCAGGCTTCAGGACTTAAAAATTCTGATCATATTTGTAATTCCACCTAAAACTCCATTAAAGAAAAATTCTAAAATTTTCAGTGATGGAAAAGGAAACTGGTGGTATAAAGGGGAGGTTACACACAGACCCAGACTTGCTCTGTCCATACAAGCCAGCCAGAAAGAAGCCAGACCTGGCTCTGAATCCATATACCTACACCAGCATGCTGCTGACCACAGCATAGTCATCCTACTGTGTGCGCCAGTTCTGGTTATCCTGGAGTGGTACCAGTGGAGCTTTGGTCGCCTACATGCATCCACATAAAACTAATTTTGGTTTTCGTACCCCTGTTTGTACATGTATTACAATCAAAAAGTCTTTTTCCCTCATTCAGATTGCAGATTGGCTGGTTCTCGCTCCCTGAGCAGCTACTCAGAATTGTGTTTTATCTTCATTGTTCAGTGGGTGGTCCTCTCCACCATTATTTATTACCTGCTGATGACAGAATGATTGGTTTCCTCCTGGGCTTTTCCATGGTTCTTCTTGCTAAATGTTGGAAATATTCCAGCAAAATATTATTTTTTTTCTCAGAATCTGCTGATTTTCCAACATTTTATATGGTTTGGAGAGTTGAAGTAGGATTCTTCTCACCTGCTTTTGGGAGGGCAGTTCACAGATTAAGACATCTATTTTTAGGTTTTGCCATGCAAGTGTCTCCAGGCAAGATAAGTATCTGAGCAGTGGAGATCCAGACTGCACAACCGGTGGAGCCTACAGGGTGATGGCACACGTAGGTACCTGCTCCTTGCTCTTTCTGATCTTATTGAGGACACTGCAGGGATAACAGGGAGCCTATGAGCTGCACAATGGCAGCCTGAAACCACCTACCTCCCTGCTATTTCAGTTCAGCTCAGACTGAGCCATAGCAATGACTCTTGCTCATTTGAGTGTACGCGATTGAAATAAACAATGTCCACCAACCTAAAGAGTGTAACTGCTTAATAAAGCCTTAGTAAATCCTTCTGGCCTTCTCAGTTGAAATTTTAAAAATTACAGATAATTACAAGCGGCAGAAAAGGAGCCTTATAACAGGAAATGCTGGACAGTGTTAATGACAGGTTTCGTTAACAGATGCACCTATACTATATATGACATCTGCATTAGGAAAAAACATACCCACAGAAGATTAGACACTCAGCATAACAGGTATTAGGTAAAAAAGTAGGCAAATTCTCTACAAAACCATATAAGAACCTTTCAGCTTTTTAAAATCCACATTTTAAGCTGTAAATAGTGGACTCATGGGAAAGCCACATGCATTCGAATATTTATGAGAGCAGTTTGTTACAAAAATCTGCAAATAAAAAAAGTAAGCTAAGATCCTCAGTTTGCGAAACATGGCAGAGCTCTACCCAAGTCAAATTTTCTTGCTGTGCAATGGCTGCAAAGGTACCTCATAGACTTCAGTAAAGAATGGGTGCCTAAGTAAACACCGTAGTGAATAGTGTCCTTGCTTTAAAAAGAATAAGCTGTCTGAAGAGAACAAATCCATCAAAAACATAGTTTGACCTATTCTTCGGATGTGCAAAATCCACAGAACTGGAGTTTCTCTGGTTCCCTCTTTGCTAGTTAAAAGAGGTGCCTGTATTTCTTTCTCTTGGATAAGCAATACGCAGGGTCCACGCATTTGTCAGTGCCCACCGTGGAGCACCAAGCAATGATCTTGTGCACTTTTTGCAAATGGTTCCCTAAGACTCAGCATCCCACTGTTAGGAATGCTTTAGTTCCTCAGTACCTTCTGCTTCCACTGTAGAAATTAATCATGGGAAGAAAATGCTTTGGGACATGGGTTATCTTATGTGATAAATGTACAGCAGCTAGCAGGCTGGAGCCTTCATCTTATACACACCACTACTTTTATTCTGAAATGTTCTCCTTTACATCCCTGTGGTTGCATGGGTCAGATACTAGGTGGAGGTGCCCCATGTTTTCAATTTGCTGAAAGAAACTGAGCGAAGCAGACTCTATCAGCCATATATGGTGGACATAGAGTGAACGGAGAACACTCAGCGAGAGCACTGTGTGTGTGTTTGATTTTGCTGCATGTGTAGTTTATAACTCACTCGAGGCTCTGCATCTCATTAGTTCTGAGTGGGTCTCTCCCACCAGGATAAGCAGCCTTCATTTCATGATGTTTTTGGTCTATCTGATTTAATACCAAGTGGATGCCACAAGACTGATGAGACACGAAAGTCCATAGGCAAACCAGACAGGATTATTCAGATAATACAAGAGGGCTGGTAGGGTGCTCCCCTGCTCCTCATTAGTTTTAGACAGAAAAAGGTGAAATTTGGATTCTCTTAACAATGTTTGACAGGTCAGCCGTGTTCTAGGAAGCAGAACATAACACAGGCTTGGGCCAGGACTCAAAGACTCGGACCATTTCTGCCTGAACTGCTCTATTTCAATCTTGAAGAAAAAACAAATGCAGACATGATATTAAAGAGGCAACAAACAAACAAAGCCCAGCAACACCAGCACATAAAGAAAGGTATGAAGGAATTGTAAGTGGGAACACTGAAACAGCAACCCCCCCCCCCAGATGTCTTTTGCCTTTGCCTTTCAGAGCTCTGAGGACGTTGCCCACAGATGGCACAGCCACGAGTGGCCAGGACTTCCCACATCTTCTCCTGACCTGCAGGAATTAGTTGATGGAGCGTAGTGAAAAGCAGTTAACCACTGTGGAAAAGGAAAGATTAATTCATGTAAATCTGAAGGCTGGATGTTGCTTTGATGGGAAGAAAGTGAACAACTTTCACAACAAAATATGGAGCATATAGTATAATAGGGAGTGCTAACGTAGTGGGGGAGAAAGGAGCCATAACTCCTATATTGCTTTTAAGTGTCCAGGGTGCATCATGGGCTAAGAGGTTTTTAATCTATGGGTGTGTATCTTTTATGGGTATGATTTTTCCCTTCAGGCATGAGCCCTTTGTTCACACCTTGGTCAGTAAGGGGAATGATGAAATATTGAAACATGGACTTGCATTAGCACGAAAGACGCAATGAACTCAATCTGTGTTTTTATCAAAGAGAGGGCTGAGCGGTGATTTGATTTCAGCTTGTATACACCTACATGACAAATATACATTTGGTGATAGTTTTCTTAGGCCAGCAGTCTAAAAAACATCCAATAAATAAAAATAGGAGACAGAAATTAGATGGAAAAGAAGTAGGTTTTAACCATGAACCCCGTTAACAATCAGAACAGCAAACTGATGTTTTCAAAAAAAGTTTTTATGCTATTGCTGGACACTTAAAAATAAAGACTGAATATTTTTCCCCTCAAGGGCATGCTTAGCTTCAAACTGGAGTTAAGAATGGGTTATGGCCTGGGCTATGTGGCAACTCAGGCATCCTTCTTTAGCTACTCAAAAAACCTTCAGCAGCTTTCTCATCTGAGGAGACGTCCCTTAACCTAGATTGGTACAGGAGCAGCAAAGTTCGTAGTTTTCCTTTTTCTTTCTCTTTCCCTGTTTCTATAGGAAGCAGAGATAGTGAATAGTACCCAGCATGCCTGAATCCTGTCCTCCATCCTCTCTGCTTATGACTTCTGCCAAGGGCTGTAATGAAGTGGTGGGATCAGGGAGAAAAGTTTGAGTAAACTTCGGGCAGTGTACCATCTCTCTCACAGACAATTATTCCTGAAAACCATGATTTTGACCAGTATCTGGATCGGTCTGAAAACCAGTCTATGCAGATGGAGGTGAATGAAAAAAATTGTCTACAGCTACCTTAGAGAAGACAGGGCCTCTTTTTTAATTTATATACGCATAAACACATATATATATATTACATTTTAATTGCCCAGTGCTTGTTGTCAGATCCAGATTGGATCTCTTTGGCCCCATTTTCATTCTCATTGCACACATTAGACCAACCCCTTCACCTGGATGTGCTGACACACAGATGTTTGTTGACACACTTAGGGGAGGGATATGCAGAGGGCTGGAGGTGGCAGAGGAGACCTACCTGCAACCTGGCAGGGTTCAGAGTAAATACCCACTGAGCCATCCCCTGCAGCCTACTTTGGTTTGCCTTGGGTTTCTGCCACAGAGCTGCTGTATGATCATGAGGGCACTAATCTCTCTGTGTCTCACACCCCCAAGTGTCCCACGGAGACGGCAATATTTCCTTGCACTTCTTTAGTCAGTGGATGATCTTCCATATGAGTGTATACAACCTCTGGCACAAAAGATAACGGTAATGGGGCTAATATTGTGACTCTGTGAAAAGGCACATGTGGGTGTCTCAGAAACATGAAGACTTGAAAACTGCTTTCTACTCAAAATGATGCAGCCTGGAATCCCTTCAAGGCTCTTCATGCTAACAGCATAACAGCGCAAACGGCTTAGGAGTGAGCACGACGCACTGAATTACAACCTCCTCCTACAGGAACTCTGAGTTGCCTTTAAAAGAAGCTGTTCGTTTTGCTGCTGAGCTAACATGATTAAACAAGACAGGTCTGGCAGGGCTCTTCCACATTGTCAAATTTTGAACAAAAGGTGTAATTTTCCTATTTCTTACAACTCCAAACAGCTTGCTTATAGACATGGCAATTACTCACAGGCAGCGTAACTCAAGATCTTTCCAGTGTTTATATCTCCACATGAAGCATACATTTACGTGGCAACGGCATGGGACAAGACATGTCTTTTAATTTTCCCATCATAATTCATAACAGGCCCCTGCCAAAAAAACACTGGAGCTGATTACCAAGTGTGACTACGATCGGATCATTTAGCAATTTGAGTTTCCACACCTTTTGTGTAAGGCTGGGCTTTGTTTTACTTAAAGCAATAATTGCATTCTAATTTCATAATATGGGTCGTGGTTGCTTCATCTCTCTGTGCCTTCAAGGAAAAGAAAAGGTGCACAGAACACAACAAACATTTTTTTAATTAATTTTTTTAAATGAGCTAATAAATGTTTACCTGCTTCACAGGTGTGCTTGCTCGAAAGTGACTTAATTATCATTCCCACAGTCCCCATAAGAAGGATCACAAAGGGATTATACACTGGTGTCATCCCCAGTAATAATGAATTACACTTTTACAAAGAACAGAGTTAACAAATCATTTTTAGGAATAAAATGATGGCAAAGGTTTTCCAATAAAATGTGTTAAAGAAGGAGTTAAGATTTAATAGCTTTTAATTCAGGCAGAATTTCAAAACAAACTGAGCAGAAATGGATGATTACAAAGAGACTTGGACTCATTCCTGCACAATACTCAAATTTGCCTTCAAAGCTCCTCCAATGAACAACACAGAAGGGGAAGGCACCTTTCACATCCCAGTAGGACAGATCCAGATACTGTTGGACACCTTTTATCTTTCTTCTCATCCAGAGCATGAAACTCCATGCTTTAGCTGGAGTGGTAGGGTCATGTCAGTTTATCAGGTTTAACACGTGACGGGTGACATCAGTTTAACACGTGACACGTCACGGCATGTCCCAGCTGGTCCAGGTTTCGTTGGATTACTCATCCGCATCTCCATCACAGCAGCATGGGTTCCCATAAGTCTTCAGTCCCAGGTACTTCATGACAGATCTAGTCAATCAGATCCTACCTTCATAGCTAAGCACAACCTGGAGGTGCTGACAAGGGAGAAATGGTCAGTAGGGGCCTACAATGTGTCTAATATATAATATGTGATCCTTCCATTTCCATGTGCTTCAGACTAGGTTTAGTACCGAGTCCTTTCCTAGACAGCATAGGAAGTCAAATTGTCTGAAAATAAAGCCCAGATAACTCTTATTTAAAACATAAAGGAAAGGCATTTCAAAACTTTATAATATGTATGTTAAAAGATGTAGACACTTTTCTCTCTTTTAGGGAACTATGGTTCTGATCTCATTTTTGCCATAAATTTCTCACTTTATCTCAAACACTTGTCACTTCTATAGCTTCTGCAGTCTCTGAATGTACCAAACAGCAGTGTTTTTTCTGTACTGGTCTCTGTCACAAACCTGATCTGAGGCAGTCTATATGTGTTTTTCCCAAACAGACATAGCCATATTTCTATCTGGGGTATACCCCTAACATCCAGAATGTCTGGAAATCAGGTAAAACCACCTCTCATGCTCTATCCATCCTTCATGTTCCCAGCTGATCTCCCTTTTTTTTCAACTGCATATGCTCGCAGAAGGCTTTAGATCCTGAAGGCTTCTATTGACCTTTTGGAGTTGTAACCATCCTTCCGCACATTCAGAGACATATAGCCAGATGTCTGCCATGTCAACTGGACAGATGTGCCATGAATTTCCTCTAACATGGTATCCTTTTGCTCCTGCAGGACACTGTGGGCTGACATTTCTGTACATATTAGCTTCCTGCAGCCGTTTCTGTGTACACATATAACTAGAGACCATGCATGGGGACTTGCTTCACTCAGGGCTGCACAGCTCACATGATGTGCTCTATAAAGTGTATTGGTATGACTTAAGACTTAGTAGCTCTTCTTACAACATGTTGCATGACCACTTTCATTAACAATATGCCTTAGCCCTTTTATGACATTTTTTAGGTATACTTCAAAGGGCTTTTAAGTTACTGTATCCTTAATCCTTCCCAGAACTTGACTGTGAAGGTAGCTATGCACAGTCATCTCTTCTTACAAATCAGCAAGAGGTGCTTATGTGAGTTTCCCACAGTACAAGAGGAGCAGTGTCAAATTTAGGATTAGGATTTCAAAACATCTAGGACCTTTCTTGTGTAGGTCTGTAAACATCTGTGAAGAATTTGATGTTGTAAAGAGTCAGTGTTCCAGACCAGAGAAGGGCCAGTATTTGCAGTCTGACCATAGTCATCTAGCTCAGAGCCTATTTGACGTGAAGAGTCTGTTTGTGCCCCTTTGTAGCCAACAAGAAAAGAAAGGATTCTTCAGAGCATCATTTAAAGCATGCAACATGCCTCTGCTTTGAATCATGCCCTTCTTTTTTTCTTTTCTATACAGACCATTCACAGTGCTAAGCTTTCTAGCGTAGCTATAAAAAGATAGGTAGTATAAATACCCTTCTCTAATGCTGCATGACTTAAATGCAACCATTTGCCTTCACCCATTGCACAATGCTCATGCCAGCTGCATATGTAGAAAAGGTTTTAATTCCAAATAATTGCTGGCTTTTGGTTTTGACATACTGAGTAGGATTCATTTGCCTAAACAGTGGCATTTCAGGCGTGTATGAGATATTGCACTACCAGCGGCTGCTGTAACTGCAGGGGTAGTTTGTGGGTATCCCACAAATCCTGCATCATGTCGTGGAGATCTCTTAGCTCCTCCAGGGTACTCAAACAGCCCAGGCACCTGTGTTTAAGCAACCTAGATCCATCTATTTGTAAACAAGCTCTTTGATGTCATCAGAAGGCATCAACTGTTCTTCTTGGAAGTTTGATATTTCTATTTCTTTATCAGTTTTCCACCTGCCAGTAATTCAAACAACTAAAATGAGCCTGGTTCTCATTTGCCAAATCCTCCAAGCAACTTCATGTAGGTTTACAGTCAGTCAATAATTACACTGTGAAAACTTACAAAATAACAGAAATTTGTTCCTGGTTTTAAATTCACCATGGAATTGAACCCAATTTTCCTTCCATTTGATAGTTTGAATAATATTTTTGTCATTGTTTTCTCCTTGCTTTGGGCTTTTGCCTTCTAGGTCCTGAAAAATAACTAAATGAAAACGTGGGTTTGTGTATGCATTGTAACTGTGTCAAGCATAACATTTTGTGATTTGAAGAGAGTTAACATCAAATTAACACTGATAGTACTGGAAGAGATATGTCCATGGATATCTCAATGGCATTTTTCTTTCAAAAGGTTAAAACTCCCACAGAATTACCCCTTTTTGTGTAAATACCCTGTCTGTTGGCAGTTACTTCCCTGTCTCGAGCTGCAGCTCAGCGTTTTCTCGGTTGTTGTCAGCTATGCCCTGAGTAACAGGAGAAAAGAAGCCAGACTGAACAGAACATGGACATATTGTATACTTGCTATGATGGGAATGCCCTTCAGCTCTGACTTTGCACATGACATCTAGGTCTTTACCTCCTGATCTGTCACAAGACAACCAAGCAAATGAAAGACGAAGAAAGAGGAAAGGGCATATCATCACTTTATTTCCTTTAATTGTCTAAATAGTCATTCAATCTCACCTATGCTAAGTCAGACTTCTTCTAGAGATCCTTGAAACAGAGAGGCACTTCCAGAGACTGATTCTGCCCTCTTGTTGTAAGCATCTATTCAGTGACCTGCATGGCTGAGATGACTACCTATGGATGTCTATAAAATGGAGAAGATGAATCCTGCCCTTAGTGACTTGCCAAGGTCATTCAGGAAACTGGCAGCAGAGCAGGAGCACAACTGTAATCTGCAGAGTCCTAATCCATACCCTAATCCAAAATGCACTTCTCCCATGCTCTCCAAGCAGAGACAGCAAAACCTCCTTCCCAAGAATATTGTAAAAATGAAATTCCACATCCATCCTATCACTGCTGTCCTCCAGATGAAGTCAGGGTTGTTAGATGAGTAAACTCAGGTAGACAGTGAATCCACCTCACCATTAGCATGTGGGGAATAAGTGATGGGCTGGCAAGAATTCTGATTTATTTTCTCCTTCTTGTTCCATGCTTCTGTCCAATGCCACAACTTGTTTCTCTATAGCTCAGCTTAGTTTTAGCTGGGAAATACGTAGGGTAGACTTCTCCCATTGCCATTGTGGGGACCCAATTTAGTTGCTTTCCAGTTGAAACGTTATAGGGCATCTGAAACATATACACAAGACTGGTAAAAATGATTCAAAACCCAGAGGAGACCCACAGCTTTCTGGGGAAGCAATGAAAAGACAGGCAGAACATCCCAAAACATCTCAGTTGGGAACAGATATGATTAGGCAATGGAAAGGGTGGGCTACAGATCACAGTTTAAGACGTCTTCATGTAGGTGATTCAGGTGATTTAGATGATCTAGGTGTCCAAACTCCCATTATAGTTAACAGAGATCTAGTTCTTAATTCAGATGTCTAAGCATAGCTGTTATTTTAGTACTAATTCAATGCTATCCAGCTCAGTTTGAAAAGCCTTTACATTATCACCTTGCAAGAGATTAAAACCATTACGATATTACAATACCTTTTTCTGTGGTATGATAGACCAGATAACCTGTTTTGAAGTTGCTCTCTAGTTAGAGCAGGAATCTGTTCAGGGAAGATCCATGCTTATGTGGTTTGCAAGTGTCTACTGCAAGATGATCACAGTGACCCTTTCTGGCCCCTATATGTATCTGTTCCATCACTGGGCTACAAATTTTACAGTGCAGAAAGACAGAGAGACAGAGAGAGGCAGAAAAAAAATTTACATGGCAACTGCATTGCATAACTAGCAATCATCGTAATAGAATTACTGACATTATGGGCTGCTAAAGGAACAGTTAGTAGCTTGTCTCACTTGTCTGTAATTTACTCTGTGTCTATTTAGCCTTGATGTACAACCTAGGTCAATTGCTGTGCCACTTTCCTATCTTCCTACTTTTGAGTTATAGAGAGAAATGTGTGCCTCATGAATGACTATCTCTCCTGGTCAAGCTTGTCTCTCATGCTGTTCGGCAGTGCCATGTGTTAATAGATAGCGCCAAACAGTTAATATCACCAGCTAATTGGCAAAGCACGTGTGAAGCAGATGTATTTAAATATAGAACGTGGAGGCTGAAGGAATAACCGAAATGTGTAAGTGATAAGGATTTATTATTAGGACAGACTAAGGAGTCTATCTCTTTTTCCCCCCCTCCTTCATTTCTCATCCTCTTCCCTGGCCAAGTGTATTTTTAATTCTTCCCTTTCAGGAAGATTTTATTCCACTGTTGAGAAAATGGTGATGGATAATTTTGTGTTGGCTGTATGTCAGCACCTTGAAGACCAAACCATTTATGCCACATACTGAGTGTGTGGTATTTGTGGAGGCTCAGGTCTGTAGTAAAACAGTAACAACTGATTTATAAAGTGTAGATGAAGGCGGCATATGTGAAGAAGGGAGGGAGAGCGTTAGAGTTGTGTATTCATTCTAATGCAGATCAGTTGTCTCAAAGATCCGTGATATTAAACCAGAATATCCTATTCCCTTTAAAAGACCTTTGGCTCAAGTCTCAGCCTCTGCTCAGCTTTCCATTGCCTTTGCTGTGAGGCCTCTCAGTTCCACAGGCCAGTCTTCTCCTTGAGTCTAAGCTGCAATGGAAACAGGTGGTTTTAGATGTATCCTCACTCCCCCATTTAGTCCCCATGGAAACTTCCAAGCGAACTAAGGTAGTGGCTTCAGAATTAGGAACTGGACTTTTGTCAAGATGCACATCCTTCAGTTCACCCTCAGATGGGGAGGTTTGGGTCTTTTACATATTTTCCATGGGGGTTGCCTTCTACTCTGAGATACCTGGATACACTTTGTAAGCATCTGTTACGCTCACTGGAGTCACTGTGTGTATATTTGCTTTCTCCATTTTGCAGATGGAGATATTGAGATCCAGAAAGTGTAAGATTAGCATTTTCTTAAGAGGAAAGTCTAAGTTAGAACTTAAATATTCATCTTGAATGAAAAGCAAACAGAAGAATCCATAAGGAAAGATGCATTTCCCCCCTGCTGTTCTACCCAGCCTATCATTGCTCTGGCCACTGTTTTACCAAGTGGTTGGTAGCTGGGCAATAGGCACAACAAGGCAATTCATTGTGAAAAATTAGTCATGCACTTAAATTAAACAAGCATGCCCATGCTTTTACTTGTTCTTGGCTTAATGCTTACTGTCAAAAGGTTGTGGACCAACAGCTATTGGATTTAATGGAAAAACACCTTTCCTTGAATTCAGTGTACAGGCAGGTAAATGGAATTTGCTCACTCTTGAACTGGACAATTTAGAGCTAACTCACTTCTCATCATCAGGCTTTCAATTCCAAATAGGTGAGGTTACTCTTTTATTTATTTAATAAATGGATTGATTTTAACCATATTTTAAGTGGTAGTATGTCTCTGCAAGACATCCAAGCTATGTCTAATCTAAAAGGCCTGGGGATGTTTTAGCTGTGACGTGATATTGAGCAGACACAAGTCCCAAGTAGACACATGTCTCTGTGTCCCCACAGTTTCCATGTTAAGTAAATCTGTGTACAGGGATTAAATAGCGGGGTGTAACACATCCCTACATATCTCTGATCAGGACAGGAGGGGACTTAGATACCTTGGTACAACACGGAGTATCTGTATCCATATCTGTATCCATTGCCTGATCTACACACAAACTCAGTAGACTTCACCAGGTTTATGAAATAAGGACCATATTAAAATAATTTCAAAAAAGGTCTGAAAAATCTTTTCCAAATAAAATAAAAAATAATGTAGATTATTTTCATCTTTAAGATAAATGACTACATCTATGTGGCAAACCACATAAGGATCCAAATCATCCTCAGTTATACCCATGAGACCACATAAAAATGAAATAAGGGAAGAATTTTCCTAGCTAACAGAAGTTTCTTTGGATTTATCCCACACTTTGCAACCTTCCATGGTTCAGTGATGTGATGTGGAGTGTTATCCACTGCAGGATTTGCTTAAAACAAGGTTTTCGGCACACCAAAGCTCCCCTAAGCTGCAGCTTTTGTTTTTATTGTTTGCGTTCTGTTGGAAAGATATTTACAGCTATTCTAACATTACCCTTCATAACAGATTACCATCGCAAATTGCATTATGGGGAAGTGGTAAAAAATTTTGGGCAGGATTAAGGTAATCCTAAAACAAGCTAATAAAAAGCACATATAAGTGTTCTATTTTTAAACAGAGACAAGATGAGACACATAATCTCTTTCAATAAGTTTTCTGGGGCAATAAACCTTTAAACCCAACATACAATATAAATGCATGTTTGTGTGTGTGTGCCTGTGTACATGGGTATTTTCTTAAACTTTGTTTTGCCAAGATACAAAGCCCAGCTTGTCAGAGTTACATCATGTTTGTAAATCTCTTCAGTGAAATTTGTCTGACATCAACCTTCATCTCATGTAAACATAAGTCTTCTTTGGCAGATGAGTGTTTGGTGTTTTCTTGTATTTTTTTTTCAGAATTTATTTCTTGGAAGGTGTTGTTTTTTTTTTAATTTTTATTATTTTATCAAATTTTTAACTGAGGTAATAAAAGGGACAGGCCAGAAATAAGAATTTAATGTTTATAATAGCTTTAAATCTTGCCCTTTTGCGATCTGTAACCACACAACCACTAAATAAAGGGCAGAATATTTTTCAAAGCTGATGCTATAGGCTTGATATGTTTTTCTCTTTTGAAACACATGGTTTCATATAGGTGTTTTTCTCCCATTATTTGATTAAGAGCTGAATTTTATCCTTTCTGATGTGAGTGATAAAAGCCCTGCTGTCTTCAGTCTAATGGAAAGAAGTGTCTAATGCATATGATTGCTAGCTCTACCTGAGTAGGTAGTTTCTAAAACAAGGGGCAGATCTTATACAGATAAAAAAATGCCATTGCTATATGGGCCAATTTATCCTGCCCCTAAGGCAGAATTGCCATAACTCCATGGTGCAAATTGTTGCAGCTTAACAGTGGAATTGCTACAGCCCTGTCTTATAATGAAGGTGATTTATATTGGTTGAAAACCTACCCCAGTGATTTAGATCCTGATCTTGTTTAGACCAAGGTTGATGGCAAAATTGCTGGTGGATGCAAATTTACTAGGGATTAGCCTAGGGGTAGCATGCCTGTGTTGGAGAAGAGATCTATAGCCCAGCTGAAGTGCATTTACACCAATGCACGCAGCATGGGCAATAAACAGAAGGAGCTGGAAGCCACTGTACGGCAGGAAAACTATGATGTGGTCACCATCATGGAAACATGGTGGGATGACTCACACAACTGCAGTGCTGCAATGGATGGCTACAAGCTCTTTAGAGCAAGGAAGGAGAGGTGGTGGGGTAGCCTTATATGTTAGAAAGTGTTTTGTTTGTCTAGAACTCAACGAAGGTAATGATAAGGTTGAGTGCTTATGGGTAAAGATCAGAGGGAACGCTAATAAGGCAGATATTCTGATGAGAGTCTTTTATAGACCACCGAACCAGGATGAGGAAACAGACGAAGTATTCTACAAGCGATTGGCTGAAGTCTCACAATCTCTAGCCCTTGTTCTTGTAGGAGACTTCAACTTACCAGATATCTGCTGGAAATAAAACACAGCAGAGAGAAAGCAGTCTCGGAGGCTCCTGGAGTGTGTGGAAGATAACTTCCTGACGCAGCTGGTAAGCGAGCCACCCAGGACAGGTGCCACACTGGACCTGCTGTTTACGAACAGAGAAGGCCTGGTGGACGATGTGGTGGCTGGAGGCTGTCTTGGGCTCAGCGACCATGAAATGCTAGAGTTTTCAATTCTTGGAGAAGTAAGGAGGGGGGTCAGCAAAACCACTGCCCTGAACTTTAGAAGGGCAGACTTTGGATTGCTTAGGAGTCTGGTTAGCAGAGTCCCTTGGGAGGCAGTCCTGAAGGGCAAAGGAGTCCAGGAAGGCTGGATGTTATTCAAGAAGGAAGTCTTAAAGGCGCAGGAGCAGGCTGTCCCCATGTGCCATAAGTCGAGCAGGCCGGGGAGAAGACCGGCCTGGCTGAACAGAGAGCTTTGGCTGGAACTCAGGAAGAAAAGGAGAGCTTACCACCTTTGGAAGAAGGGGCAGGTGACTCAGGAAGACTACAAGGATGTTGTGAGGTTCTGCAGGGAGAGGATTAGAAAGGCGAAGGCCCAGATAGAACTTAAACTGGCCACCGCTGTTAAAGATAACAAAAAATGTTTTTACAAATATATCAGTGACAAAAGGAGGGCCAGGGAGAATCTCCCTCCTTTGTTGGATGCAGAGGGAAACATTGCCACGAAGGATGAGGAGAAGGCTGAGGTACTTAATGCCTTCTTTGCCTCAATCTTTAATAGTCAGACTGGTCATCCTTGGGGTTTTCAGGCCCCTGAGCTGGGAGATGGAGATAGGATGCAGAATGAAGCCCCAGTTGTTGAAGAGGTGGCAGTCACCGACCTGCTCCTCCACGTGGATGCTCACAAGTCCACGGGGCCAGACAGGATCCACCTGAGGATACTGAGGGAGCTGGCAGAGAAGCTGGCCAGGCCACTCTCCATCATTAATCAGCAGTCCTGGTCAACCGAGGAGGTCCCAGATGACTGGAAGTTAGCAAATGTGATGCCCCTCTACAAGAAGGGTCAGAAGGAGGATCCGGGGAACTACAGGCCTGTCAGACTGACCTCGGTGCCAGGAAAGGTCATGGAGCAGATCATCTTGAGTGCCATTATGTGGCACGTGCGGGACAACCGGGGAATCAGGCTCAGCCAGCGTGGGTTTATGAAAGGGAGGTCCTGCTTCGCTAACCTGGTCTCCTTCTATGACAAGGTGACCCGCTTAGTGGATGAGGGGAAGGCTGTGGATGTTGTCTACTTGGACTTTAGTAAGGCCTTTGACACTGTCTCCCACAGCATTCTCCTGGAGAAGCTGGCTGCTCACGGCTTGGATAAGTGCACTCTGCACTGCGTTAAAAACTGGCTGGACAGCCAAGCCCAGAGAGTGGTGGTGAATGGAGTCAAATCCAGTTGGCGGTCGGTCACGAGTGGTGTTCCCCAGGGCTCAGTACTGGGGCTGGTCCTGTTCCATATCTTCATTGATGATCTGGATGAGGGGATTGAGTGCACCCTCAGTAAGTTTGAAGATGACACCAAGTTGGGTGGAAGTGTCGATCTGCTGGAGGGTAGGAAGGCCCTACAGAGGGACCTGAACAGGCTGGATTGTTGGGCCAGGGCCAACTGTATGAGATTCGACAAGGCTAAGTTCCGAGTCCTGCACTTGGGTCACAACAACCCCATGAAACGCTACAGGCTAGGGGAGGAGTGGCTGGAGAGCTGCCTGGCAGAAAAGGACCTCGGGGTGTTGGTTGACAGCTGCCTGAACATGAGTCAGCAGTGTGCTCAGGTGGCCAAGAGGGCCAATGGCATCCTGGCTTGTATCAGGAACAGTGTTGCCAGCAAGACCAGGGAGGTGATAGTGCCCCTGTACTTGGCACTGGTGAGGCCGCACCTCGAGTACTGTGTTCAGTTTTGGGCCCCTCAGTACAAGAAAGACATCGAGGTACTGGAGTGTGTCCAAAGAAGGGCAATGAAGCTGGTGAAGGGTCTAGAGCACAAGTCTTATGAGGAGCAGCTGAGGGAGCTCGGGCTGTTTGGCCTGGAGAAAAGGAGTCTGAGGGGAGACCTTATTGCTCTCTAGAAGTGCCTGAAAGGAGGTTGTAGCGAGGTGGGGGTCGGTCTCTTGTCCCTAGTAACAAGCAATAAGATGAAATGGCTTCAAGCTGTGCCAGGGAAGGTTTAGGTTGGATATTAGGAAAAACTTCTTCACTGAAAGAGTAGTCAGGCATTGGAACAGGCTGCCCAGGGAAGTGGTTGAGTCTCCATCCCTGGAGGTATTTAAAAGATGGGTAGACGTGGTGCTTGACGACATGGTTTAGTGGTGGACTTGGCAGTGATAGGTTAACAGTTGGACTCGGTGATCTTAAGGGTCCTTTCCAACCTTAATGATTCTATGATTCCATGATTCTATGAAATGAAAACCAAAGTTAAATGCCACTGAAGGCTCCAGGAGTATTACAGTTGACTTGAAAGGCAACCAAGAGAATGGGTGCACTGATGAATTCACTGTCATGGAAATTACTTTAAGGAGGCAGTTTTGCCTGGACTACCACCATATGACTTCATGTGGTCACACAATTTTGCCTGTAGGATCCAGCCGGATTTAAGACAACCTCAGATTCTTTGCTCTTTTCACCTCCCTGCTTCTTTACGTCTGGGCAGCACGCTAAATTTGTGTCATGTGTGAGGAGTTTCACCACAACTACTCTTAAATCTTTAGGCCTTTTTAATTATGGCTTCCTATTTTTTTACTGCCACCTCTTTAATCCTGAAAAGATAATACAGTGATCTCAAATCCTGCTTCAGGGTGGCAGCTAATTGCGTATTTGGCCAAGCACTGGACTTCCTTCCTTATAATGTTTGTCTCAAGTGCTACACGAAAACAATTTGTGGTGCATTTTACTAGCCAAATGTATATAATATTACATTTTATTAGAACGTTATTAAAGCAAAGACTTTTGTTGTTCTCCAGCCAAACACAAAGAACTCTTTTCCCTTGTATGAAGAAATTTCAATGTTAAAACTTCCTGCTTCTTCGAGCTTCCAGCGGTGTCCTGACCTTAATGAACTGAGAAAGGCTATTTTTCTCATTCCAGGAAGAAGCTGTAGATATTTACCATTCTTGTGACTTAGGGTAGGACAAGGTGTGACTACACTGCGTGTGGATACCTCTGAGCTAATTCCAGCTAACTTGTTTGGGTAGTGCATGCAGGAGAGTGCAGAGAAAAGCCCAAATTTCAAAGCCTACTGGAGGAGCAAAGTTATAACTCTGCTAAACTCCCTGCTGTCAGTAATGCCTGAGGAAGCTACTTTCAAGCTAAATGTGTTGCAGTCAGATCTTAACCTTGTCTGAGCTGTTCTCTTACCTTTTCACCTCCTTTCAGGTCACCTTCTAGGTGTAGTCTCTGATTCTTGATTTCCCTGACTCAAACCATGCAAGAACCTTGCCTGTTCCTGGTGTCAAAGCTATAATAGCAGAAGCAGGCATTCATTGAGGACCCGGAAATAGTTTAGAAAATTAGTTCATTTTCCAGATCAAGAAACTGAAGCAGAAAGACTTTCTTACCCAAAAGCTGATCTCAGGGGGAGCAGAACAGGAGCTGCGCAGAGGGTCTGCAGGCAGGCAAAATGACCTTCACATGCATGGGGACTTGCAAGTGAGACACAGCCATGGCTGCAAGTACACAATTGTTTGCAGCCCAACCTGTTGCATCCCCTGTATTGGGGGATTCTTTTCTAGCCTGGCCTTGTTCCTTCACCTTCTGTACCCATTAGGACCAGGTCTCATTGCCTGACTCCATCTGTCTTCCTATCCCAGTCTTTCAAACTAGCCCTGTAGCAAGCGCTTTCTACTGTTCCTCTCTTCTGGTGGAATTATAAAGAGGTCTATTTGAAATAGAGAAGAAATGGGGACTGGAAAGTTGTGGCAAAGCTTAATCCTTTACTTGAACAGCACCCATGTGCCAAACCAGCATGTATCTCCTCAAGACCACATCCTCAGCGAAAGGCAGCCTTGCACACTGGCGCAGCAACATGGGGCTGGTGTAGGAGCAACACAGCCATTGACCCTGTCACTGGCAGCATCCACAATGTGAAGGTCACCCACTCCACACAGCCATCCCTGTCCCAGGGTGATGGTTACAGCAAGGGCTTTGTCCACACTGGTCAGACTAGACTTCTCCCACATGAACTATGCACATCCATGCTAGACTGCACATAGCCCACATCTCCTTTGAGCCTCATCAGGAACCTTGGTAACCCACAGGTAGTATTTTCGCATGTGTGGACATTTTGAACTCGTGGTCCTCCAAGCAATGTGAGGACATAGCCCACCGAAGAGGTGGACAGGGTATCGTAGCCACCCAAGGATATTGCCATGGTGTCAGGGCAAGAGGACATGTCATCATGTCAGCAGGTTGAAGACCTGCTGGAATTATATTGGAGAGGAGGCATCCAAAGCTGGTGTGATCTCACCCATGCTGTTTATAGAGAGCAGTCCTTGGAGTGAGCTGTCGTGGAGCTTTGCTCAGGGTAGCTGCATGTTTGATGATGCCGACATATCCCTAGTGTCCATGGTATGCTTTTCAACAACCCTAATGGGTCTGTGTCACTTCCAGCTTAAGGCTGGCTCCTCTCCAAGTTGGGAAATGCCTGGACAGAGTGAGCTTGGGTTCAGAGAGAACCTCAGTCTCTGTTTGCTTGCCTCCCAAAACAGTGCTCCCTCAAACACCAGGAGATATGTGTTGCTGAGTCCTGTTTTGTTTTGGATTTTGTTTAAATAAGTAACAGGAGAAAGTCTCACAAACCCATCTTTCTGTTCAGACAGCACAAAACTTGAGTGGAAATATGATATATTTCGCTCATCACTCAGGCTTTTAAACTAGTGTAAAATGACGATTTTGAAACATTAGCTTTTTTTTCCTCCCACTTTGTCTTGAGCTGAATTTAGGGAAGTGACAGATTCTTTCCACCCTTCCTGTCCCCTGCAAGAAAAAATAAAGTTTTGGATTTCAGCAATTTTGATGTTATTGTACCTAAAAGATCCAGTTGGAAATGCAATGAATATCTTGTTGATGACATTGCAGTGACAACTGAAGTTAATAAGGGTTGTAAAAAGTCATTTACTTCAATTGACTTATTGAAAATGCACAAGGACTGTCAGTTTCATTAATGCAAAAAATGTAGGAAAAGCCCTGCTCTCTTTCCTTTCTTCCTTTCTTTTTGAAGTTGCAAATATGTTGCGAATAAACTGCTAAATAGATTTAATATTTGACATAAAGAACCTCTGTCCCAGATGTTTGACATAATTTATAAATTACTATGCTTACAGAAAGTGTGTTATTGCTATATGACTTTAGCTTATTTTGTTGTAATGACTGGATATTATTCCTTGAGCAATAGGGAATAAAATAAATCACTAATAACTGGGTAATATCCTGTAAAACACAGATATCAGCACAAATTCTATTCATGTATGAGCAGCGCAGGTCAAGGTTCAGTTATATAGTGAAAAATTTAGCATACCCATTTTAAGGGTCTGTCTTAAAATACTTTTAAGCTATTCCTTAATTTTGCTAATGTTTTGGAATTGTGTTTTCTAGGGAGGACAACTCATCAGAAGCCACCCTGTTCCCTCTTCTGTAAAGTGAGCAAACTTTATTGTTGCACTAAGTCACTCACAAGGCTGAGAAACAATGTCTTTAATGCTGAAGATTTCATCCATGACAATTAGGATTCCTTTTTCCAGTGACTGCATTTTCACCTTCAAATCCCAAAGGTCACAGAGAGGTAATGTTTTCATTAAAACATACCTGCTAAGGTGACCTAAGCCTTAACATAAACAAAGTCTTTTAAATGCAGACACCTGAAATACCTTGGTTTTCAATCCTGGCTCCAGTGTTTGAATCTCAAAGGTGAAGAAGGCATACCAAATTCCTTTGAAGCCCAGTTTTCTAACCCTAAACTACTTACTAGAGGCAGATTTCCACTTGAAAACAATCATGCATGTGGGAATTACATTTTTAGTGAATTTTAAATATGCAGCATTACACATGTATATGTGTATTTCCAATTTGTAAAGATAGGCATTTTTTAAGTAAAAATATCCCAGCTTTTATTTTATAAATATAGCTTATGCTTTTATATAGACAAGTACTATAAACTTTCTCTCAATTAATGCAAGGGAGAGTAAGCCCAAGACCAAAACTTTCAGTACGGCATAGCTTATTACTGGGTATTAACCAATGAAGACGAAATTGTGTTGGATTTTAAGGCTGCAAATCATCATCAAACTATGTGCACAATTTACATAGATTAAGAATCTGAACCCCAGGTCTCACTAGTTTCTGTAAGGGTGAAGCAGTAGCTTTTCTATGAGCTCTGTATTTTAATATCATCAAAACCTATACAGTTCAGCAGAGGTGTCATCTATGCTCCCAGCTGTCCCAACAGTCCATATCATGCTTCCTCCAAGCTCCTCTGGGAGGCAGCTGCCAGATTTATGTTCCTTCTGTTTGTACAAGGAAGCGGGATAAGTCTAACCTTAAGGATTTTCTGTCCCCACATGTTCACTGATCTCTCCAGCAACTTCTATTTTTCATTTAATTATTCTGGTCTTGTGTTATAAAGTATAAATTCTCTGTGTGCATGTTCCTGTCTTCTTGTCAGTGGATGGGAAACTCAGAACATTCAAAATCTGTGGTTGTTGATAAATGGTGAATACAGGCAGCAGGAGAGAGTAGGATACAATGTTCCTTCTCAGATGTCTCACTTACCAAATATGTTAAATATTGCTAAAAATCATGGTGTACAAGGGAAATATTTACAGCTGCAGCAGGACTTGTTCACACTTTGCTAATAAATGAAGAATTATTTAAGAATTTTTCTCCAGCTCAGATCTAATCTGTTGGATGCTTTCACGTTTCTATTAGTAGAGATCTATTTAGTGACCTATCTGAAATGAGCCCGGTGCTTATAATAATTGCTGTAAATTTCCACATTAAACAAATTATCATCAATAAAACATGCAACACACCTGGAAATTTTGCTGTTTGAAGGAAAAAGGCACCATGCTTTAGTAGATAGGGGTGATTTTGATGTCAGGAAGCTTCTTTGATACACAATATATAGGAACAAGTCTAAATGCTACTACTAACTTGCGTCTGTGCATTAGGTGTGTAGCAAACCAAACTTCCTCAGATAATGCTCAAGATGACTACTCAGTGGAGAGAAGCACCTTTGGAGGAAAACAGAGGGAAGTGCTCCTTAACTCGATGTTAGCACCTAAGTTTAGGGTCTTAGGTGGATAAAGCATTCCTCTGCTGGCCTCAAAACCACCTATCTATCTCCACTGCCTGTACAGGCAACTTAGTTAAGGGAAAGTTCACATAACATAATTTTAGATATCTAAATTTCTTCAAGTTTTTTTTTTTTTGTCAAGTGAAGTGAAAAAATATAGCAGCCCACTGAGGTCTGAAAAGACAGGAACAACAACAGAGGTGATGGTCTTCAACCTCAGGAAGAACTTGCTCATTAAATGCATAGCGTCTTCTTGTTAAATGTATCAAATGTACAGATCAGAGTGTAGTGAACTTTCCCCCTTAAAGCTTTAGCGCCACTCTTTCTTGGAAAAGCTAATTCTGCTGCTTTGTAATAGCATGGTCTTTGCAGTGCAGCACATTCCACTTTTGTTCAGTCAAGCCTGAATCTTCAAGAGCAGTAAAATGGCTCAAAAATAATAGCTAGATAATTATAAATTAAATATTAAAACTAAAACTGGCCATATCACTGAACTGATGTGCTGTGTAAAATACAGAAGTTGGTAAAACATTTATTATACATTTAAACAGTGTAATGATTTAAGGAAATAATAAGATTGCAAGAAAAACTGAATTGTGGCCCTGTCCTGAAAATACGTACAGGTCTCCTTACCTGTATACTTGTTTTGTGGAGTAAAAAAGGATTGTCCATGTGTTTAAAGTCTGCAAAGTTGCATGTCAGCAAATGCATGCAGGAGTTGAGTCTACTCATGGAAGGAAAAGCAAGCAAAAAATTAATTCCAAGGGAAGGAATCTAACAATTCAAGCCTGTATATATTAAAACAGTAACTTAGGAAAAGACTGAGTGAATGCATGTGTGACAAGAATGCCAATAACAGGTCACAGGAGTGTGAAACTGCCTTGGCTCTTGATCCAAAGTCAGTGGAGGTCCGTGGACTCCAGTGGGGTTTTGCACCAGGTCCTGAAAGATCCCTCAGAGTAATCTCAACACTCATGAACACTGCCCAAAGAAATTAAATGGGGAGCATGGCCATGACTGGCTTTCCTTTCAACAGGTAACTGATTTCTATGATCATCAGCAGAGCTACATCAATCACACCAGCTACAGATCCATCTGGGGCCCACATATGAATTTCTAATGGATTTGTTGGACGGATGAGGTCAGAAACAATAGGAGTCTACACTGGGATGCTCAGCCCTGACTTTTCAATTCTACTTCCTCAGAGTGAGAGAGAACGAGAGGGCAAATAAGGTGAGCAATCTTAATTACTCCACTTAATCCCCCACTACACAATGCTTAGGTAGGTCAATGACGTAAGAACGTGATTACACCAGAGCAGACTTAAATACCTGCTTTGTACAGCTATACAAGGAGGTGTTGAGCTTGGAGTCCCTTGAGAAGGTCTTTGCGAACTGCTCTGAGTAAGCTCAGGTTTGAAAACTGAGGGTCACATATATTCCACAGAAACTATTTGCTTTAAAGAGGAACCTTGGTTAATAAAATGGTTTCTCATATTTATTTTGATTTGATTTTCTTATAGCTTTTCATGTTGTGAGAGGGGGACGGGACTCTTTGCTAGGGTCTTTTCTTATATGTTTCCTACATTTCACGCTTGCAGTCTCAAAGGCTCTGAAAACAGATGTCTGGTTTTCAAAGCAGGTTTTATTTTTTTGGCAATGCCAGACATTTTACAGTAGAAAATACAAAACAAAAACAAAGCCAGTAACTTCTGATATCTTCTGTTTCCTTATCACCCTTTGTTATGCTTGTTAATCAGGGTGACTGGGAGTATTTTAAACATTCATAATGTATACATTTCTCCCCCCTCTCCCCCCCAAACATCTGTTTATTTTACAACAATATGAACCTTGGGAAAAAAAAAAAAAGTAGCTGCTATTATATATTTTTTTCAACATGAAGAAGTAAACATGCAGCTTTCACATTTGCTACATCAAACGGATGCTATTTATTTAGTCGCTTGAGGCAGGAGGCCTGATCAGAAGAGAATTTCTTTTGTGGCCTAAGGTAGTGAACTATTTTTAATAAGAACAATGCTTAAGGAAAAGAAAATTCCTAAAAACCCTCTTCAATCAGTTGGAGGGGAGAGAAGGGAAATCCCCTCTTGTGGTAAGGAAAGGTAACGAGCTACTGCTGCATTACACATCCAGCGTGGGCTGCCTTAACCTTCCTGCATTGGCGGAGGGAGATGTGTCACCAGGCATCACCTCATCTGAAAGTAAACGTAAAAACACATCACAAGAATCAAATGCCAAAAAGTTCCTGTTTCTCCCCTGTGTATGAGCAGAGATGAGGGCAACCAGATCAGCTCTCGATGCCTGGGCCGGGGACATCGCCAAGCAGGTGATGCCCAACCTCTCATTCTCTTCTACATCTTCATGCTTGTTTTGCTCAATAGTGCATGCCCAAGCATTCAAATACTGAAGAGAAAATAAGAAATGCTAAAAATAATAAATATGGAATTTTATTTATTGCCCTCCCACAAGCAAGTGAAACGGCCCAAGGCAGAGGTAGTTGTCTGGGTGAAAATCATCCAGGAACCAGATCAAGCCTTGTTCCCTAACCTTATTCAGTTTATGAGTATAGACATAGCCCAAGGTCGTCTTTTTTTAAACTACTTGCCAACAACATGCAAGCTAGAAAATAGAATCAGCTGAATGAAAGCTGATGTAAACAATTTCAGAAACCAAGAGTATTGAACCCATCATCAAGAATCATAAGACTCACAATAAAAACAAGACATGAAGGTTTCATTTTTATGTTTTCAGAGTTAAGCGTTAACTTGAGACAACAATATATTTGTCACTTAGTTTCTGTCTTCAACGTGAGCAATTAATTATGAGTGCAAAACCAGGAAAGATGACTGATTGTGCACACCCAAACTGAAATACACAGTTTGATACACAATACAAATATTGTAAGAATATGAAAGAATTTGAAACTTCAAAATTTCTTTTAGACTGTCGTTACTATACTTGGATAATAGAAAAGATTCTGGAAACCATAGTCTGAATTTTTAGGTAATAAAAATGTTGGAGTTTTACTCTTTAGGCCTCAGATTTCAGAGTATTTCAAATGGTCTTTGAACCACAATGAAAACTTTGTCTTGCAACCACATTTCCCAGAAAGTGTTTTGGTTTTCTTCTGCGTACAAAACTCTCCAAATAAACAGATACAGTCTGCTTTGCAACTCATCCCTTTGGTGAGAAAATGCACCCTTGCTGTCTTGACTAACAAATAATAAGCAACATGTTAATGTGAAAAGATAAAACAAGACTCTGAAATGCTCATTTGGGTCAAAATGAGTTTATTTCCCAGGGCATAGGGAATCCCAGCTGAATTGGTTGCTGCAGTGACACAAGAAACATGCAAACTGTA
Source organism: Nipponia nippon (assembly GCF_047370975.1). Taxonomy (NCBI): domain Eukaryota; kingdom Metazoa; phylum Chordata; class Aves; order Pelecaniformes; family Threskiornithidae; genus Nipponia; species Nipponia nippon. Next base: position 5,809,523 of record NW_028262347.1, read on the forward strand.
CCCTCGATTAGAATCTGGGAGAGAGAGATAAAAGGTTTATCTGTGTGACAAGAGCTGTGTGATGGACTACTAGATGACACTTTTTTACGTTTGCTTAAATCTCACAGCTTCTGTTGCTGCTTTGTCACAAAAAAAAAAACCAAACAAAAAACCCACACAAATTAATAATCTTGCCTTTCAAGGAAGACTTTCTGGCAAACAAAAGTGATAAGAGCAAATATGTAAATATCATTAATATTTTGCTTCAGAAACACATGCAAAGACATGCATGTGTGTGTGTAAATGTTTAGGCACCATCATACACTGTAACATGTAAATCTGCCCATGTGTGTTTGTTTAAGTGTATTTGTGTTTCACACGCCCTTTAGCAGGTCAAGATCTTCAAGCACTCGTGTTTGAGTTGGCATAACCATGGATAAGCAGATACTACTGCATGAACCTATGGCCATAATTCATGATACAGATACATATATACTGTACCTATATGTGCCCAAACATAAATATGTGTATGTATATATTCACAAATATCTCTATGTATACATACACATATAACCAGACTATCATGAGGTAATGCACTCATGAATATTTGTGTTTATATATATCAATACACATATATCTTCATTTATGTAATATATGCATATGTATTAAAACATATATTGCATATGTATTAATATATGTATTAATACATATATTGTGTAAAAATATATATGCATCTATCTATCTATCTATCTATCTATCTAAAAATATGCAAAAAAATACATGAAAACCTAAGTTTAAATAGGGTTTGAGCTACTTTAATCTCCAGTTAATGCTTTGTCTTGGACAGGAGGCTCCAGTGAGACATTGTGATAACCTGATGTAATTCAACTGTGTTCTTGATGCGAGTTCAGGGTGGTCACAGTCACACAGTGGTGGACTAAATGAATCAGGTAGATGGCTATAAATGAGAGATGAGGTGACAGAGGAGCAGACCTTGCAAAGTGTGATGAGGATAAGGAGTATAGCCAGCTCCTTAATCAGATTTCCCAGATTACTGTATTGTATTTGTTTATGGGTTTAGTGTGGATAAAAGTTGCTGCCTCTTCTCTTGAAATTTCTTTAACTACTTCCTATAGCGCAAGGCTATAACTCACTCCCACTCACTCCATAGTTAGATGTGGAAAGGCCTACAGGGAAAGACCTTTGTTTCAGCGGGCTTCATAAATTCTGTCAAAGGACAATAATCCTCCTAGAGATTAATTTAGTCTTTGTTTTCCTTTAAAAACACAAAACCAGGGGAATTTCCCACACAAAGAAATGTCAGATTTGAAGTTGCATATGGTCGTATCCTATGTACTTGTCCTGGTTTTGGCTGGGATAAAGATAATTTTCTTTCTAGTAGCTGGTATAGTGCTGTGTTTTGGATTTAGGATGAGAATAATGTTGATAACACACTGATGTTTTAGTTACTGCTGAGCAGTGCTTACACAGAGTCAAGGCCTTTTCCTGCTTCTCACCCTACCCCACCAGCAAGTAGGCTGGGGGGGCACAAGAAGCTGGGAGGGGACACAGCTGGGACAGCTGACCCCAACTGACCAAAGGGATATTCCATGCCATATGACGTCACGCTCATTAAATAAACTAGGGGAAAAACTGGCCAGGGGTCCGCTGCTCGGGAACTGGCTGGACATCGGTGAGCAGGTGGTGAGCAATTGCATTGTCCATCACTTGTTTTGTATATTCTTTTATTATTATTATTATTTTCCCTTTCTTTTCTGTCCCATTAAATTGTCTTTATCTGAACCCATGAGTTTTACCTTTTTTTTTTTGATTCTCTCCCCCATCCCACTGAGGAGGAGTGAGTGAATGGCTGTGTGGTGTTTAGCTGCCTGCCAGGTTAAACCACAACAGTACTGCATCACTGAGCACTTATCAAAGCAGAATTAACACTGCCAGCAGCTTTGAGGCATATGCCTTTTGCAAAATATCATAACCAAATATACCTACAGGCTTATTCTCTCCACCCATTCTTCCCTAAGCTAGAGTTCACATCCTGCTCTTCAAGATCATGTTCAAGTACATAGTTCATAATTGCACTAAGCACTTTTCACTGCTGATTTGCTTGAGTTTTAGTGGTTGCATCACACTGGGCCCAGAACATGACAACTGATCAGATAGGTGGTCTAAGATGACTTTTCACCTATCTGATTCTTCAGCTAGCTGGAAATGATAGTGGCTTCCCAGTGTAGCTTGCAGCAAACCAAAGCTACTATAGATCACACCAAGAACAGTTTTACTTCCTAAATGGGGTTATGACTCACAGCCTTTTTGGATTTCAATAAGACTGATGACATTGCCTTTGTCATCACTCCCTTTCCTCTGCCTCACCTGTCTGCCAGATGCTGTCTTTCACAGAGACAACGAAGTTGCCTGTTCATTCTGCTGTTTCATAGCCTCAGGTTAGTGTGGTTTAACTTCCCAGATAGGGCTACCAAGCTGTGGCATCCAAAGATCTAATACTTATTTGCTTCTGTTATCTCAGAGAGCTAATCATCAGCTAACGGCCTGAGGGACAAATGGTCATGGTGTGGCTTCAGCTGTTCAAGATAAACAGGAACCAGATGGGAGGTACTGAGAATGTATCTATGTTCTACATACCCATCAATAGCTATAATCTGCATTTGAGTTACATTTCCTTGGTGGCTGGTAGAGGAAAATGGTCACTTTTAAAAATTAATCTTAAAATAAACGTGTAGAATATGCTGTATTAATCATATGTCTTGACTATCAGGGGATCTCAGGAAGATTATGTGGGATGTAGACATCTAAAAATAAGCAAAGTGAACTCACTCCCCAGTAAGTTGAAATCTTAGGACTTCTACTTGATCACTGCAGTAGAAAGCTGATGACCAGAAATATGTTAATCTAAAATAACTCAGTTGGGTTAGACTGTAAATTTGTGTCCCAGGTGCTCTGAAATTCTCCAAACAAAATTCTGCACTAGTTAGTTTCTAGAAGCATCAAGGAAAAATATCTATATAATGTGTGTGTGTGTATATATGTATAGGTATATGTATACATATATGTATATGTGTGTATATATACATGCGGGAGAGCCAAAAAGTAAATTAAAATGAAAATGCACCAAAAATGAACTAACAGAAGTTACTCTACATAAAGCAAATCTGTTCTCCATGTCTACCTTACTCCATGCATTGCAATTAAATCCACTTCTCTGCACCTGAGTCTATTCACTACATCAAAGCCAACCCACTAAAAGTACTTATTTCACAGTAATTCAGCTATTAATTGGTGTTTTCCTCCCCTGCTCCCCGCATCCCATCCCTCTTACTGTCTTCCTGGGATGATTTATCATGAATGGTGAAAATTCGCATGTCCCCTTGTAGTGTAGAGTAACTGGAAAGTGTAAATGGTGTTTGGAAGGACTCATTGTCTGATTTATGTTATGCCAAAAATAAGCACTTCTGCTCAGGCTCAGCCTTGTTAACAAATTTCTTCATCCACGGCTAAAGCCGTCACTACTGCCAAATTATGCAGTAATACAGACTCAGCAGGACTAGTTCTTCTCCAAATCATAATGCCAACGATTTTTTTTTTTTTACTTACTCTTGATTTACGTCTGTTTAAGGGTGGGTGAATGAGGTCTAATGACCACCAGAAATGTTGCTCTCGATTTGTACTGCTGAGTGAGCATCAAGCTTACTATTCCAGGGAAAATCCACCTGATCCATACTATATCTTAAAATATGCTGGGTATTAAAATGACAAACTTTGATTTCCTTTTTCTTGCAACTGGAACACAAACAGATATAAAAAAGAGGTAACAGGGTGAGTGATTCTGCGTCGAATTGCCATGTAGTTTCTACCACTTCCACTGCAATACCAGTTGCAGAGGCAGTGAGTGGGAAAGCTGTGATTAGAGCTGGCCTGCCCTTGCAGTTTCCACTCTCAGGGGAATTCCTGCATTTGGAAATTAGTCGTTGTTCTGAATCACAACAAAGCGGTTTTTCTCTCAGAATTTTCCAGGAACTGAAATGAAATAATGATAAAAGATTCAGGTCAATCAAAGCATTTAATTTCACTTGTAGATTATTTTTTTTCTTCAAAACAATTATTGTGTCAAATAAAAGCATTTTAAAGTTATTTTGAAACAAAAATAAAAATATTACAGTACAATACAATTGAATGGTATTTTTTTCTTCTTCTGGTAGAAATAGTTACAACTTCATATAATTGCATTCAAAGGTTCTATTTCGATTAGAGCATTTTGTGATAGGGGAAGAAGATGGCAGGGTGGAGGAATTTTAAGCTAACTTCAGCTTTGCCAGGGTAAAGCACAGGCTCATGGGTCTCTGCAGGAGAGTAGTTCCTAAGCTATGTGTTTAATGTGGACTTATTCCCTACTAAACTTCATAAAAAGACATAATGGATTTACCTTTTTTAAAATGCTCAGAAGAAATCACTGCTTTTGAGTAGTTGCTCATCACTTTGGTCAAGGATCTACTTTCTAATCATGTATCTCCAGCTTTCCTTTGTAACATATTAATGGTTTTAGAGTTTTATTTATTAATTGGGAAAAGAGAGTTGTTTGTACAGTTTCACCTGTACAAGCCAAAAGGCAGAGCTGATTTCTGAACAGAATTGTGCTATCAGCTCCAACAAGGCAAATGCAGAGAAACTATCCTGTAAGAATAGTATCATCCCAGTGTAAAAGGAAAGCCAGCATCCTCTGAAGGGAGGACTGCAACACCGGCACCAACCTGCCTGTCCTCATCACATGGATAAACAGCAAAGCAATGCCAACCAACCCAAATACCTCTCAGTGAGACATGAATGCTGATAAATATTTGTGGGATCTCCTGATTTGTTTTGCTTTGAAGAAAAGGAGGTAGATACTTTGGGAAGTTGTGTCTAGCATGTAGCTGGAGCTGGTTGTTTATCCATTGATTAGGATCTTAATTAATGCTTTTTTGGGGCTGGATTTCACTGTAAAGAGGTCATAATATTAGCTGTTTGTATGGACAAAAAAAGGACATCTCTGTCCAAAATTTCACAATCAAAAATTTTCAGTCTGAGCTGGAAAGTGAAAGCATTCAGCTTCCAAGGGTGGTGATTTTGTGAAAGTCAGATATTCTGAAGGAATCAAAAAAATTACGTTTCAACCCAAAATCTATTTGGAAACCTTCTACCTGACCACTGACATTGACAGCAGGGGCAGAAATAGGTCCTGTTTATGGTAAGCACTATTCAAGTGCACGAGAAAGAATCACTCCCATCCCCAAAGTTTTCACAGCCTAAGCAAGTGGTTTGTAAAGGCAACATTACTGCCTACCATTCGCTGAAAGAAGATAAATGCACACAGGAAATCTGCGGCAGAGGCACAGCTAGAATTAAATCTGCTGAATGCCGTGTTAGTATTGAAATGGAAAGCTCTCTTTGCCTCCTGTATAAGTTTAGTAGAAGCTTTGCTGAACTGGGATCCAGGACTTCTCATCCAGAGACGTTGACTTGCCCTGCGCCTCAGTTTCACTATCTGCAGGGAGAGTAATAATGTTATTTACATCAGATTATCATTTACATCAGGTTAGTCATGAAAATGTTGTAGAATTCTATGGCATTTATTAAAATGCTATGAAAGAACAAGATTCATCCGCTAGTCATTACTCATTGTATAGGATTACTCACAGGGTAGGTTTTTTCCTGATCAGATGCCCACCATCCTTTTAATCAAAAAAATAATGTGACTAAGAGAAATTACTGTAATGTTGATAGTGAATGACAAATACTTTTGATCCATTAATAATTCTTCATATTTTTAAAGAAATAACCGAATGAAAAATAGCCTTTCTGCAAATGTTCCTATGAACTAAAGCCACTTACTGCAAATAGGCATGAGCAATGAATTAAAAACACGCACCAGATTTTGATCTCAGTTCAACAAGTTTTGCTTGGGCACAAGTCCATTGGCTTCTTCACCCAACCGAGTGAGACACAAATCAGGCTGACATACGTATGCATGTCAGATAAAAGTGCGCAGGGTTATGTCCATATTAGTCATGCGATAACAGGACAGATACATGTTAGGGTGGAACAGTGTTAGCAAATTATCTCACAAAAGGCTATTTGTCTTCCTTGGGATGTGTGCCACCATTTTAACAAGTCTGAATAAATCTACATTCCTGACTTCCCGTCATGGAGACTTAATCCAGCTCGGTCAGCAAAGGGATGCAGGCTACAATACATGGGTTGGAGAAGGAAAAGCTTTCAGAAGGTCTTGCATTTGCCCTCCTGTGGGTCCATGTTTCTGCTCTCAGACTGACCAAGGTGCCCAGCAGCACACTGGGGAGAGGGTGAAAGAATGGACTCGTTAGAGACACCTGCAATCCAGCTATGGTGTGGCTGGCTGGATTCCCTTCATAATCACTGGCCAGGTATTGAATCATCAGTGATGTGTTTCATCTTACCTGCTGTAGCAGCAGCTGTTTCTGTGTTGACTACGAAGGGAGCTGAGGGGGACTAGCTTGGGTAAGGTGTGTTTGTCTTGTTGGATGCAGATAAATTTGACTCGAATCATGAGTCTGAGCTCCCCATGCCTGGCAACCTTCAGCTGAAGGCAAAGTGTTAAGCCACTTCATTTTACCTGTTGTTGTATTAAATGGCAGTTACATGATGACATGCCTGAGCCCTCTGAGCCACAGTCCCCTCTCTGTGACAGTAAGAGCATCGTCACAGCAGAAACAGTTGGCATTTAAGCTCCCAGTTGGCTTTGCTTAAACCACCACTGATTTGCCCTGAAGTGCACCAGGAGCACTCACATTTTCTGTTTTTCAGCAGCAGTTGCAGCTGAAGCTGCAAGCCTGTAGCTAAAAGCTGTAGCAAACATTAACTCCTTAAACTTCTTCAGCTAAATACACAAAGCTGTCCTGCCTACATCTTAAATTAATCAAGCACAGATTCATAGCAAGTGGTGAGCAGTGAAAAAGAGAGCATTAGACCTATTTTCCTCTCCCCAAAATTCAGCAGAGTAGAATGAATGACGTAGATCGCATCTGCCCATGCTCACAATCTCTACCTGCCTGCTGCTTTTAGGTTATGAGCTCTTTTATAACTAGCCTCTGACATACAGTTATTTACAAAACAAATTTCAGATCATGGGATCTTGCTGCCAGCTACCAAATATTATTTGCTATACTGACTCTGGAACAGCTATAGATTGAGGAAAATAGCTCTGGTCAACTCCTAACCCTGTTTACTGGAGCAGGACCTAAATTGTGAAGTTTACATATTGTTTAATACCGTGACCTCTGCGCACTTGTTAATCCCCCATCCACTGCTCTGCAGCTTCTTTCTTGTCCACAGCCTCCAGACTAATACCCAGAAAGATGCCTGGATTTCTGAAACTGCAAACCACGCAGCTGTCAAATTCGCAGGGGACATTTTGTTGAGTCAGCACACCACCGCAGCACGATCACAGGTATAGGATCTTCCTATGGATAATCACATCTTCACATGCACCTTCCCGCTGCAGCAGGATTTTGATACTAGCAGCAAGATTGCTTCTCGCTCTCAGGGCAAGCTGAACTACAACCAGAGAAAAGACTTCGGAGTCTATTATCCATATAAATAACATTTAAAAAAATCAATGTTTATATCCTTTCGATCACCAGTTTTTCTCCATTGTGATGATTAAAAAAAAAAAATAAACAGCTATCAGATTTTATTCTTGGTGGTTTTGTACTCAGGAATATTTAATTTGTATTATGAACTCGGGAATATTCTCTTTTGGCCAGAAATACTCGGTACTTCATTGGTGCAGACTGAGAGTATGGGCTCACGGAGAAGGAAAGAGGACATATATCCACAGTGTATCACTCCTCTACAGTATGTGCACACTGATGTGTACTTATCTTACTGCACACACAAGCTATCTCATCCCTCTTTTATGGAGAGTTTAGTTCCTTCACATTTTTTCTGCATGCATCGCAGGCAGTGCTCAGGATGCAGCCAATGTGTTGAAAGTTCACACCCTAGCTACAGCTTAGTCATTACTTGTATAACAGTACACTAAAAATCACTGTGATGAAGATGGTGGAGCTACACTAGTGTGTAGGTTATAGGGGAGCAGAATAAAGGCGGTGGCTCTTTCCTTCCGTGTAAAGCTTCTGTTGCAGCTAGAAAAAAATGTGGGGACACTTGGAACGGCACTTCACTAAATCTGAAATGAAATTTCAGATGGCTCAAGACGAGTCAAAGAGGAAGATCTTTCCTGGAGGATATTCACTGAGAGAGAAATCAAAGCAGCTAGGCACATAGATCCCATGTCAAAATGGTTTTATATAGAACCCAGGTATATGTGCCCAAAATAGAAAACCTGGCAGTGCCTGTCATGCCGAGTTTCACTGCAAAACACTGATTCAGCAGTTCTGTACCATGTGTAAGAAAAAAAAGTGTCAGTGCTTCTACAACTAAGCTTATTGGAATATTTGATTATTAATAAATACTGAAAAGAAAATACCTTGTAGTCCCACTAGAAAAGAATCTGTTCCCTCCAAGAAAGTGTCTTTTTGCTCTTCCATCTTAGAAAATCTTTATTCTAGGAAACAGCGGCTCTCCTCCAGGAAATTTTGGTATTTAAACCTCAGTTTTCCTGAAATGTGGCAAAACAAAAATGACACTAATTTGAAAGCTTTGAAATAGCAGTTCAAAAGGAAACATTTCATTGGGAAGTATCTTATTAAAAATCAAGCAATTCTCAACATAAATACTTTCCAGGCCAAAAAAAAAAAAAAAAAGACTCAACCTCATACGTTTCCTGAAAAAGAAAATAATCTTACTTAGGTAACTAATGAATGTCTTTTTTTTTTTTTTTTTTTTTTTTTTAATGGTGGGTACAGTGCTAAATAGGTGTGCAGGCCATGAATAAGTTTGATAGAAAATAACTGAGGGCAAATAACACAGAAAAGGAGGAGGAGGCTTTGAAATTAGATTGTGTAAGATGTTATTGGGAAATATTAAGCAAAGGCCTTCCCTGAAACACAATCATGTTAATATCGAAATTAAATACCTTTTAAATATATGATGCACACTTCACAATATAGATTCTCCCAGGGCTTTGATGCTTTGATTATGAGGTGACAGGAACAAGCCTATAATTAGTATTATATGGTGATTTCTATTTAAAGCAGATTGTTCCAAGAACTGTAATCATCACTACATAAGTGAGTTGTCCTTCAATAGCTAAGAAGGAATTAGGACCCAGAGCAAAGGTAAACATGCAAGCCTATTTAAGTGTTGGCTATTTTTTTACAATAGTCTAATGGAACCTGGAATTTGGATATTTCTGAATAGTTTTAGCAATTGCAGGTTAGATCCTGTCTTGCATCTAGATCCTTTTCATGTATCAGGTCAACATTTCTTCTGTATAATGGAACAGATTGTCTTGAGGGAAATGATGCCTTCAAAAATGTTTGCTCTGTACCTTTGGCCTGAGGCATCATCCTTGGAGACCAAGTCATTTGAAGCAATGAAATAGCCTCTAAATGGAGCTGTGAAAATCATAATAACATCTGGCATGGTGAAACAGAAATTAGTAATTATCATCTCCCAGCAGAGCAATGGGAACCAGCTATTTTCTGTCCATCAAGAAGAAAATAATTAATGTTTAAAAAAAAAAAAAGACATCTTAAAGAGCCAAATTAAGTTTACCTAATCAAATGCTCTAATACACGGAAATTTGTCTGGATCACCACTTAACTAAGTGGTTATTCAAATGGGTGTGTAGTATTTAACATGAATCCGAGATATTTGCTCCCTTTACATCCCATGGCAACACCTTCCATAAGTTAATTATATGCTGTCTTAAAAAAAAAATAAAGCATTTAATCCGTTTCACGGTGGCTATGTAGCTCTTCAAATGCCTAGAACAGTTAGCATCTTGGTAAGGGTATCAGCTCAGCAATTTTTAAAACCAAAAGGGCTTATTTTAGTATCTTGTTTGATCTATTAAATGATAAAGGCCAAGGGACTTCTCTGAAGTTATTCCTGCTTTAACAGCACTGGATCCTGACCTTACAGCAGAGATCACTCTAGATTTGAAAAAGTCTGGTAGTAAAAGGAGTTGTTCCAATATTTAATTACTCTCATTTATTCCAGGCTGTGTTTGTTTAGCTTCCACTTCTACCTTTTGGACATTGTTATACCCTTGTTTGGTAGAATAGCTATCCTCCTTCTTGTCCATCATTGATTTTTGGTCAAGGTGTAACACATCCTGTTTGCTTGGGTCCATGTTAGACAATTCAGATTATAGTTGGACCTTTTTCATGATTCACATCTCTTGTGCATTTTGTACCAATAATATATTTCTGTCAGCACTGACTTAAAGGTTTCTTGCAGGCATGATGTCAAATGATCATTTCAGGCCCACAGTGCTTAAAAATGATGCTTTTTAGTCAATGACCTGCTCCAGTCATCTCTGTGTAACAAACCAAGAGCTTCTACACTGTCCCTCATTAGACTTCTCCAAAGCTAAGACACGGGATGTTCCAGATACCACATCTCCTTTCCCAGGCAAATTAGTCCTGAACAAATAACACTGCTCTAACCCAGATTTCTAAAATGTATAATCCCTTCCTAGCAGTGTTCTGTTAACCTCTGATGAACCTTGCCCTCTTGTTTGGACTGTTGAATCTGCCTTGAAAGAGAAATCCTACTGCTGTCCAGAGACAGTGAGTCCATTAGCGCTGGCAGAGGTATTTCCTGAAGATCAGCTGTCTGATCCTAGCGGGGGTATTGCATGACTGAATTCATCTCAAGCAAGCCAGAAAAATCCTTTTTGTCTGGAAACTTTGACCTTCTGTGTGAATTGGATCCTGAATGACTTCCTGTTAAGCTAGGGAATGTCCATTCCACCAGAAAAGGGACCTAGAGGAGGTACTGGTTGATGTGAGAAAATGGACATTTATCTGAGTAGCAATACTCTGAGGAGATAATTTGGCTACCACGTGGCCAGAAACCTGTCAATTTATTCCTTGGTATGTCAGGAGCAGTATCTCCAGGATGCTCCATGGACCAAGACATAGGACACCACAGGCAGAGAGGTCCTGGCAGAGGCTCCAGGTTGCTCTTTGGACTTTGCAGGGAGCAGATGGAACCAGTTTTAGGTCACCTGGGATTATGAGACCATATCCTTGATGGTTCTTCACAGATGGGTGCAGGCCTGAACTCCAAAACCTGATGTCCTCCCATGGTATGGTTCACATCTGAACATTAGGGTTCTTTTTCAAGTGGAATAAAACAGAAATATAGCACCACAGAAAAAGAGCAGTTATGACAAGATAAAACACCGTTCACATTCATGCCAATGGTTTCTTAATTATTTTTTCTAGCTTTTTTTCATTCTGACCCTTCTATATTATAAGGAATTTCAAAACGACTTTAAAATATGCTTTTAAAAGTACCAACAAAGTATGAATTAATCCTTTAAAAGAAGGCATGCCACATTAGAAACCTCTGTGCATCATTGATACCGTAACTTAGATTACTTCAGAATATCCTAGGTTTCTCTGAGCTGGCAGTGCAGATGGAAAGGTAACAGTTGTGACCAGACTTTTTGGGTATGAAAACACGTAAGAGAGCTGTTTTCATTTCTCCATCATGTGACAGAGAAGTGGTCAAGTAAACTCTAGCAGTTCAGTCTGCCTACAGTTTTTAAAAATCACATGTAATCTGCAATGTAGATGGAGTAAAACAACACTAAACCTTCAGTGCCTGCTAGTTAACATAGCCGCCTTGCCAGCTCGTGGCTAATGTTGCTCCTTATTTCTAGTTTCTTCTCCATACTTAAAGCTACTAAAAACCCACCCACCATTTTTCTGCCTTTATGTGCTTGTGTCAGAGATCCCACATTAGGCCCACAGATGCCAAAAGGAGCTTGCTCCATGGGTTGAACATTGGATGCAGCAGATCATGTTTCTCTTCCACCAGAGTTATGCAGAGGTTGTTGTCCTAAATAGAAGTAGAGGCACGATGAGGTTGGGTGTTCACAAAGCATTCATCCTGCTCCAAATGGGATGAGAGACATCCTGAACCTTCTTCTGCCTGCTCTGGCTGGTGGATATCTGTGTGCTGGTGTGTGTGCCAGATGAGAGTGTGCTCCACACTGTCCTGTTGCAGCCTTGGCCTCAAGAAAGCCCACTCATCTCTCCCAGGCTCTGTTTTCTCTCTGCCTCCTGAGGGGTGGCCGCACTGGACATAAAGGTTGATGCAAATAAGAATTTTTCCTATTGAAATTATACAAGTTGGTTGACTGGAATATTTTATGAATTCATGCTGATCAAAGAGATTTGTTTCAATTGAGGGGAAAAAAAAAGCAGTAGGAAAATGGGAAAGGGGTTTTGGAAAAAATGTAAATGTTTTCTTATTTGGACGCTTTCGAAGTAATTTGAGGTGGTGTTTCATTTAAAAATATACTTCAGTTTTATTTAGAGTAGAATAAACATCCTTTCCAAGGGCTCAGAACTGCAACATTTCATTTCAGCCTGGAAAAAATAGACTTGAAGTAAAACTTCTTTTGCTGCTGTTCTTCTCGCTTTCACCTTTCATTTTCATGTCACTTAAAAAAAAAAAAAGTCAGAAACAGTATGAAAAAAGTAACTGTGAAACACAGAAATGGTGGGACCCAGAAAAAGGCTTTCTGGGTTCCACATCTCTTTCCACATCTCATGTATTTTTATAGAAACCTGTTGGGCTTCTTAGCATTTTTTGTTCATCTAACTGTACTCATGTGTATAGCAATGGTACATGATCTTACAGGAACTATCTGCTACTGAAAAGACAATGATATCTCCAGGTAAGGGGAAGACAATTTGCAATTTCTGCTACTGATGGTGATGTGTCATCAGTGGAAATCTGAAAACCGGTGCAGGGTCCTCTGAGAAGGGGCCACTACCTGTGTATGAATCTTGCATTTTTTTTACAGCGAGCCATGAAACTAATTTTCAGTAGCTTTCCTCTTTTCTTTTCCCTGCCTGACTTCCAAAGAAGAGGTCAGGTCAAACTTCTGGCTGGTATAATAGCTAATTACACCCCCTATTTGGCCTAGGATGTAGGATGAGGCATAAATTAGGACCTGATAGCTTAGTTGGTGCCGTGGCTGGTTATTAGATGTGTGTCAGCAAGCAAAGTTCTGATCAAAGCTCACAGTGAGGCAGTCAGAGGTCGTGAAGCATGGCTGGGGACTAATTGCTGGGCTGTGCGCTAAAAGGAAGTTTGCAATGAAAGGCCATTAAGCTGCAGCCTTTCCAATCGGTGGAGCAAAGCTATGGAGAAATGCTGATTGCTGAGCAGGCAGGGAAACGAGGGGGTCCAGCATGGATCCTGCTCTGGGTGACGGTGATGGCTCACCTCATTTCTAAAGAGCTTTCCTAAGGAAGGGCAGGATCTGCTCCTGAATGTCAGTCCTAGCAAGAGCTTATTAACCCATTCTCTTAATTTAAATGGGTTGGTGAAACGAAGCAAACCTTTTTTAAGAGCTGTTGCTTACAGAGAAATTTGGCTGGTTGTAAAATGAGCTGGCAGCAACAAAACTTCACTCTTAGTGCAGAGAATGATGAGGGCAGAGGATTTAGTCAGACACTTGAAAAGCATACCAAGATCTTTGAATGACAGCTCTTACAGCTATTTAGAGAAAAAGTTATAACAGTTTATATAAGTTTATAGAAGTTTATTCTTAAAAGTTTTCTACACACTCTGCACAACCCATCAGCCATGTTTTGCCCATTTTACAAACAGGGAAACTGAGGCAAAATGAAATAAGATTCACTCTTTTTTTTTTTTTTTTTTTTAACACTCAGATTCCCACAGGTCACATTTCCTGGAGTCCAAATGACATAGTTAAGCCGATTTGAAGAAGAATGAACAATCCTTTCCCTATTTTTTTTCCCTTCTGTTGCAGAAGTTAATCACTTGTACCTACCAGTCACATCTTCAGTCTTGTTTCCTTTCAGGTCTTTTTCAGAGCTCTGAGAAATTTTCCCAGTTAAACCTTTCTTGAGGATGGTATCCATCTCAATTTCTCTCTCCTCTTCCTCAGAAAATTTTGAATAAAATAAAATAAATCATGGCTTTCTGTACATTCAGTGAAGATGAGGACAAACACTTCTGCTTTCTAAACATCGGTATAATTTTAACGTATGTGAGCAGTTTAAATGAATTAAGTATTTAAGTTGTAACATGACAGAAGACCTAAATAGCAGAAAGAAAATATTTTCATGTCTGTTTGGAAAGGGCATCTTGAATATAAACAATGATAAATAGCTAAGAAATGTCTGGTGGCTCTGCCCAAATATGGATTATCAGAACCAAAGCTGGAATTCCCATACAGAGAAATTTCCACTCCGTCAACATTTATTTTCAGTCTGGTTTGGGACAAAATGTAAACGTTTTTGGGGAAAGGAAAAGAATCTCATGAATGCTTCAGTCAGAAATGTTGAAATGTGTTTGTGTCGCTTTGGCTTTCAGTTGCTCCCAGCTATGTTCTTGCAAAGTTAGAGAAATTGTAGCTTAGATGAGTCATGTTCAGCATTTCTTCATGAGTTTTTTGCCATAACTACATTTCTCATGAACTCACGTGTCCCAACTCAAGGAACCGTTTCTTGATTCGTGAGTTAATATCCAGCCTGTTGGGCCATGTCACTTAATCTAAAATGAGAGCTGCAGATGGGACAAATACTGTTGCATTTTTAGCTCAGAAAAAGCTCTTATACAAATTCCCACCTGGCTGGGAATCACTTTTCACCCCTCTCTCCTCCTTTCCCTTACATCTGGCTCACATTTTCCTTTCTTTTCCCCTACCTGTCCTTGGGGTAGGACGTGAAGCTGTCATTGGCAATGGTAATTATTGACTGGCATAATACAATTACCAAGGCATATCATCAGCCTGTCAATGAAGTCATACCTTTTAAATGTACAGTTTATTATTTAAAGGCATGTAATGAACCTTAAAAAAAGTAAACTGTGGCTGTAGTTTTCTTTCTTTGGATCAAAGGAATTGTAGTTCCATGTAAATGAATGAATTTAGGGAAAAAACACTGAAACAAAGATTAAAATCTCTGTGTGGTATTTTGCACGTGACACAGAAAACAAGAGCAACATTTAATAGATTTTCTAGCTGCTGCAACCCATTTTCTTTTAAAGAAAATCACTCACTGTGTTAAAGCAAGAAGGGAAAGAAAAATTTTGTTGTTGTTGGATTTGTCTTTTTCTTTCCCTTGGTACTGAAGAAAATGAGAAATCTGTTTCATGTCTCTTTCTGTGTTTTTCATACAACTTAACTAGATTATTAGAAATGTTCAGTAATAATCTGTAGATGAAAGGAACATTAACTCTTGAGTCTTTATTATGATTAAGGCTTGAAGTCATTTGAAAATTGTATGTGGAACATGATCTATTACATCTTATGGCAAATAGGAGCTCATATATTTAGGCTACAGCTAAAGAGTAACATCTGCCTATGTATTGAAGAATTAATTGTTAGCAAAAGAGAAACGAATATGTTTGTGACTTTGTACGGTAAACTCAGAAGTAAAGAGAATAAGGTCCTTATGTGGAAAATTGGAAAGTCAGTTGTCCTGCAGAAACAAACCATTCTTTTGTGAGGAGTAATGGAAGAGATCTTTTTCTTTTTATATCCTGAGACAGAAGGCAAGCCCAAGACTGTATGATTTTAAGTTGAACTTCCAAACCCGTAACTGGTAAGTTGGTTTTAATAGATGTTGTCAGTAATATTGCCAACAGCAAAGGTGCTCTGGCAACAAACCTGCTCCTGTTGAAGTCAAAGGCAAAATTCCTTAACCTGTAGTATCCATCTTGGTATTTATATATTTTAGAAATGAGCCAACCCCCCAGATTTAAAAGTAGTATTTGAACTTCCCTAAATTGAGGCTTAACTTGTTAGTGGGCTTTAGGTTCTGCTTGCTGGGAAGTCAGACTGATGCCATTTGAAAATTTCAGATCTGGATCCAGTTTTTGATTTAACGTACTCTCAACACTTCAAGTTGTTCAGTTCCAAGATTTTAGTTCAGGTCTTTCTATTCTCAGTTTTATAACTTGGTACGTGCAATTGTTTGAAGTCTCTAAAATGATTAATGTGCATGCAACCCTGTGAAAACATTCTTTGGTGTTCCTCCAGTTTGTGGTTTCATACATGAGAATAAGAAGCAAAGAAGAAATATTATCCTTTGCTTGCATTGCAGCAAGTACCACTAGTCATGTAAATATAGCCCCAAACAGCAAAAATTACTCATCTGTATTTGAAACAATGTTTGCAGAGCTCAGCTTCATTTTACTAAAGCAGCTGCTGGAATCCTATGTCTTTAAATAAATAATTCACTTGTATGAGGAAGGAAACCTGAGTGAATTCTTCAAGTGATGTAAGCTGCTATCAGGAGAATCACAGGAAGTGTACAGGTATATTACCCAGAGCTTTTTCACAAGGCTTTGGTAACACAACTACTTAATCATGTTTAAACATCTCCTTAGGTGTAAGAAGAAATCATGGTTAACAGACAAGTAGATAAAGTGTAAATATCTGGAACTGAGTAACCATAGATATGAGGTTCAATAGATGTATATGTACACACAGCATTCACAGATATGCATAAACACAATTCACAGACATTCTGGAAAATAGTAGTTTAGAAAAGACCTCCAAACAACATGAAGATTATTTTGTACATAACACTATTTTCTGTAGAAGTTGCTAAAGTGCAGGATACAATTCTGGCAAGTAGAATCTACGGGTTATTAAGTTTGAGTAGAAGGTAATGCTATTCAGATGCATGACATCACTATGATTGATACTGAAATAATATGTGCAATTCTGATATTCATATCTAAACCAGGATGTAGACAAATTGGAAAGTGTTAACAACTACAGAATACTTTGAGTTCAGGGTCCAAATCAAATATGTCCAGTCCTCAGTGTTGTTCTTTAGCTTCTGCTGCACACACTCATACAAGATGATTGTAGGAGTTTCTTCAGTGTTTAAAAGTTTTAAAATATGACTGTTATTGATCATTTTGCTCTGACATTTGCTGTTCTAGTGTAGATATGATAGTAGTCTTTCCAGTTGCTTCTTCTACAATCTGCAATAATTTTTCCTGTCCTTCCTGTTCTGAACCTCAGCCCAGAGTGTCTTCATGTAATCCCTGATCTCAGTTAGATGGTGGCAAAAGAGTTGTTTGACAAGCCCATCAACTGACTGAGAGCTCCCAAGTCCATGGCTTTTCCCTAACCCTGCCAATATATTCCATAGATGACGACTATGTGTACAGTGCAGAACAGTGTCTATTGGCAGTGGAGAAATACCATGATAACCATGGTTTCCAGGTTGAAGCTGGATCTTGCATGTCTAGCCTAGAATAAAAAATTTACTGGACTCTATTGTATAGGCACATGTTGAGCAGGAGGTGAACTGTGGATGGATAAATAATTTCCCAGTCTGCACAAAAAGTGGTGTAACACCCACATGGAGAACACAGAGAAGTTACAAACTTATAAGGGGAAAGTCAAATGTTATTCAAAATTATAGATGAGTCTGCAAAAAAAAATCAGCATGGACTGACATCTTCATCCACAGCCAATGCAAATCCTGGACCATACCCAGGTATAAGGTAAGACTGCCTGGAGCCAAAGATATCTCAAAACTCCCAATACAGTCAGCATTTCCTGACCCCACTCTGCCTAAACTCCTTTTCCACAAAAGAAAGAG
Organism: Nipponia nippon; assembly: GCF_047370975.1. Lineage (NCBI taxonomy): Eukaryota > Metazoa > Chordata > Aves > Pelecaniformes > Threskiornithidae > Nipponia > Nipponia nippon. The sequence continues at coordinate 5,827,291 of NW_028262347.1, forward strand.
AAAATCAATACCTAGTTAGTTTATGCATTTATGCACGACTCTCTAATGTCAGACTATAGGTACATTTGTGGCAATGCATTAATATTGACATGGACTCCACTAAAATATTATTGAAGTACTAGAGGTATCAAGGACATTGAAATTACACAAATGTGACTATGCAAAAGCTAAATAATTTTGAGCCCATTTAGTGGACTCCAAATATTAACACAATATAACAAGTCATGTAAGCCTACCTGTCCTTCAGCACATCTGCTTCTGTGTGTAAGTGATGGATAGCTTTTTGTTCTGTCTGCAATGTGTGCTCTGAATTTAACTCACTATTGACAGGTTATTAGTTTGAGCTGCTTAGTTGGAAAGTGTCATTTTAAGTTCCTGTTCAATGTGTGTCATGTCTCTTTCTTAAGAGAAGTTATAAATCTTGATTAAAATCCTGTTGAATGCACTGTTAGGGTGCCGTTCTGAATTTACATTACTGGAAATAAGAACAACATTTGATGCTAGGATAGCGGAGCAAGGACAGATCTTTATTTGATGTGAGTACAGCTCTGGCAAAATATGTGAGAAGTTCCCCGCATTGTGAGTCCCCTCTACATTTCATCCCTCCCCTCCCACCCAGAAAGTCAGCTTCCTTTTTGGAAATTTCCATTCTCCCAAAGCGTCTCCCCTGCAGGTTTGCACCAGTCTGAAGCATATCTAACATGGCAATTGAGAGGTTTGTTGGGTTCACACACAGTGCAGAAAGCAATTTTACTTTCATACTTGATGTTCTTCTGCACATCTGACCAGAGTAGCCGAGTGCACAAGTTGTAATCTTTCCAAAAGCAGTAGGTTGATATCAAAGACTTTGCAGTGAAGCACGGAATTGTGGCAGTACTTCAAGGAACAGGTTTGCAATTAACTGTTAAATACAGATTGAAGGAATGCCCCGCTTGGTTGCTGCAGGCTTTCCTTGCGTGCCAGTGATGACTGAATCTAAAGCACAGAGCATGGCAAGATGATAACCTGTTAGCAGGGGGATAAAAAACGGGAGGAATTATTGTGTAGTTGATAACATGCAGGCTGCTTAATGGTTTCAGAATATTGCACAAAATAACAAGCCAGACCCTCTGAATTACAATTCTGTTGACAAAAAAAAGAAAAAGGAAGGAAAATAACCAACTCATATTGTGTACATGTGAGATCTCTTCTGAAAATCAAAGCAAGCTAGGAATTGCTCAGCCTGCAAGCTCGTTCAAACATCGAAGGATATTACAGATGACAGTCCACATAATTTGGAAAACAAAATGAAACAAAACACAACACGTTTTGTTACCAAAAAAACCTCCCGACTCCAAAAACCTGAGATTGCTTTTATATTTGGCAATCTAGTCTGGAGTCCAGTGAGCTCAGCGGTTCTAGTTTTAGGACAAGGCATATGGAACAGAATATTTTAATTCTGTTTTCTGTCCCATTCTTTAATTGTTAGACTTGCCTGTTTGCACCATAAGCTGCTATTTGGATGGCAAGCTCCATTGTGCAAAGGGCGTCTTTGGTACATAGCACTTTGTAGCATGACCAGACACCAATTTCAGCTTGATGTGGCTACTGTATAGGAGGCCACAATTTAAGATATGGACCAGGTGAAACTGGACTTCCGAGGCTTCACTTCTCTAGCACAGAGAGAGAAAGCTTCGAGTGAGTTTCTAACTTCATGCTCATGATGATAGTTTTGCTTGTATCAAAACCTCTGTCCTTATTACTTGTTACACTGTGTTCTATGCTACTGTGAACTCTTTCAGTAAATAAGAGTATCCACTTCTTTTTGGTGGTATGTCCCAGTGGATGAGCATGCCTTTAATGAGAATGAGATTCAGTGTTCCTGAAGGGCTTTGAGATTTTTGTAATGCTTCTATATATCATCAATCAATGGTAAACCTAGGATCTGAAGATGTCAAACAAGAACTTTGATACCTATTTTTTAGATTCTAGACGTGATCAAACTCTTGTACGTCTGTGACTAGCCATTCCTGAGGGTTACAGAGCCTCACTGTGTGAGCAACTGTTACATTTGAGTGGCAAGGAAACCTTTGGATGCATTAAGAATCACAGAGAAACAGGACCTGAAATAAGAGTTTGTAGATGTTGCTCTCCAGATGAAAACCAACCTTTCAGAGGGCTGAGGATTTGTTAAGGATCTTCAAAACCATTTGACATCAACAGAGTTTGCAAAGAGTTTCTCAACATATGTCAAGTTTTGGCACCAAGTTGTTAATGTAATTTGCTTAAATAAGTAGTGTTCCTGTGCAGTTCATGATTTGGCATGAACCTGAAGATCAGCACTGAAAAAATATGAAAGTGCTGTATATATTGAAAAGGTATGGTGATTTCTCTGCTTTCAGAACTTGAAAATAGCATAGATAAAGAAAGGTCATAGCTGGTCCTGCTTTGACCAGGATGTTGGACTAGATGATTTCCAGTTGAATTATCCTATGACCATCCAAGAGGTTGCATATAGGGCTGCTTGTTGTGCTACTGGCTGAGCTACTGGTCAGCCTCACCAGGAAAATTAAGTCAAATTTGAACCACGCCCTTCAAAGAGCAAACCTCACTTCATTGGCATTCATGTTCCAGGAAGCTAACTGATTTTTTGCCATTTGTTCAGGAAAATTTCCTTTGAGACAGCAGCCTCCCAAAGTTATATCTGAATGACAGGTTTTTTGTCATTGTTACTACAGGCAATCTGCCAGTGCAGTGTTTTGAGGATTTGATCTCTTCCTCTCATCCCATTTTTGTGTGTCTATTCCATCCCTGAGATCTTAACAGAAGCAGTGTGTGCCAATATGAATAAGTAGCATCCACACTCACCATCTCCAGTTCAAACTAGGCATTTACTGCATAACTAAATGTCAATAGTTGCTCATATTTGGAATAAGAGCCCATGCAAATAAAGTTATTAAGTGAATGACTCAGTTTATATTGTACCTTGCACTCTTGCTTTCTGTGGAAATACTCATAATTATGTCAAAAACATGAGTTTTCAATAAGTTTTGCTTGGAACTTTTGACTTCTAAGTGTTTTTATTGTTGTTGGAATCAATGTTGATGGGTAGATTTACCATTTAGCTCAATATAAAATGTTCTTCTAACTTTAGAGAGCTTTATTTTGTTTAATCAGAGAAGTCAGCCATCTCAAGCCAGGAAATTAATTGAAAATTGCTAACAGATAAATTCAAGTTGAATTTGGGGGTTCTCGTGCTTCAGCTCTGCTGTCTATCAGATCAGATGCTCAACTGCTCTTAAAGGTCCAAACTTCAAAACTACTTTACATCCTTGAGTGGAAAATACAAATATTCCCAGTGGAGCTGAGGTCTGGTCATGAAGGAAATGACTAACACAAAGCTTTCATTTTAATTTTGTATGAAGAAGCTCTACAGGATTGACTCCTCTGCTGTGCAAATAAGAATAGCAATGTGGTACTGGTTAGAACAGCCCTAGGGCTATTCTGCCAAAACATGGGAAACTGAAAGAAGGAAGAAGGTGAAGAAAGAAAACCCAGGGATGGTATGGAGAGAGATCTTATGCATCAATAAAAGTGAACAGAGTAGTTTAATATGTAATTATTGTCCTTCTCCATTTGGTTGAACTGACTATGTCTCAGGACCTGAGCCAAATAATTGTGCTAGATTTGCTGTGTCCAAATGTACCTGTGGAAGAAGCTTTATGATCCAGAGCTAGTTTTATTTCCTGATCTTTCTTTCTTTCTTTCTTTCTTTTTCTTTCTTTCTTTCTTTCTTTCTTTCTTTCTTTCTTTCTTTCTTTCTTTCTTTCTTTCTTTCTTTCTTTCTTTCTTTCTTTCTTTCTTTCTTTCTTTCTTTCTTCCTTCCTTCCTTCCTTCCTTCCTTCCTTCCTTCCTTCCTTCCTTCCTTTCTTTCTTTCTTCCTTCCTTTCTTCCTTTCTTCCTTTCTTCCTTTCTTCCTTTCTTCCTTTCTTTCTTTTTCTTTCTTTCTTCCTTTCTTCCTTTCTTCCTTTCTTCCTTTCTTCCTTTCTTCCTTTCTTCTTTTCTTTCTTCCTTCCTTTCTTCCTTTCTTCCTTCCTTTCTTCCTTTCTTCCTTTCTTCCTTTCTTTCTTTTTCTTTCTTTCTTCCTTTCTTCCTTTCTTCCTTTCTTCCTTTCTTCTTTTCTTTCTTCCTTCCTTTCTTCCTTTCTTCCTTCCTTTCTTCCTTCCTTTCTTCCTTCCTTTCTTCCTTTCTTTCTTTCTTTCCTTCCTTCCTTTCTTTCTTTCTTTCTTTCTTTCTTTCTTTCTTTCTTTCTTTCTTTCTTTCTTTCTTTCTTTCTTTCTTTCTTTCTTCCTTCCTTCCTTCCTTCCTTCCTTCCTTCCTTCCTTCCTTCCTTCCTTCCTTCCTTCCTTCCTTTCTTTCTTTCTTTCTTTCTTTCTTTCTTTCTTTCTTTCTTTCTTAATTGCTGATGTTACCATAAAAAAAAGTCTTGGTAGATTTCTGAGAATGAAAGATATGATCGTAAATGAACTCATGTTTTCTGGTTAGAAGGACTGGTCTGCAGTATTTTCCCTTTCAAAATTAGATCTTTCCCTCTATATTTAACCTGGAGGTAGGGATTCTTCTCTTTTACATGGGAGTAAAATAAGGCAGAGACCAACCTTTTTAAATGCTGGGTGAACTACAGGTATGGAGCAGTCTTGAAAACATTGCCCCAGCTCTGAGCCTGAAAAATCTGACCTTGAGCACTGCTGAAAATGCAGCTTGTCAAGTAGTGACTTGCCGAAATGCCAGTAAACCAGAAGATCAACAACCGTTCTGGCTGCAGGATCCCATGGTCTAACTTCTCACTCAGCTGCAGCCTCAGCATGGGTGTGCCAGGAGGCAGCGGCGTGAATTACCTACAGTGAGCCCTTCATGGGGGATACTGTGAGGCACTTGACCTTCTGCTTCCTCAGGCCAGCAGTTTCACCTTTGCTTATCAGATCACAAATACTGTGAGATGCTTTACCAAAGTAGTGTTAACTTTTCCAGAGAACCTTTTACAACTCATCATGCCCATGAAACCAGTGTTGTTAGCAGTGTAATCTTGGGTGAAAGGCAACATCACTAGAAAATCCAAATGGTGGTATATGTAGCTAAATTGACATAAGGCTATCAGATTAAAGAAAAAAAAAATCTTTTTCTCTCTAGACACACACACACATATGGCCAAAAATAATGAATGCTATTAGTTTCTCTGACCAGCTTTCTTTAACTATTTAACTGTGAGGTTGTCCAGGGGCTAAAGCTGAGAAATTCATGTCTAAATGCCTATGCAATCCGCCTGCATTTCATAAAGTTTGAAAACTGTTTTGCCAACAGTTAGCCTGAGATAAATGGGAAGCTGGAGTTTTAGATCATGTTCCCAATCACTTGCTAACTGCAGCCAGTCACTGAATTGTCATGTTCCGGAGATTGCTTTCACATTCTTGTGAATTAGTGTAGCGTGTGTCAGCATTCCTTAAGAGGTATCGTTCAGCTCAGAAGCTTTCAGCCTGTTACGAGCTCTGTCCTCCTCTGAGCAGGAGTTCAGCAGATGCAATACCACTTCTTTGGGGAAGAGAGTCATCAATCATAATCATGCCTTAGTCTCTCACTGGCAGAAACACCAGGAGTGGTATCTATTGACTGGACTTTCCAGAAGAAAATGAGAAAATATATTTAAAGACTAGAAATTACACCAGAGTACAGAGTTTGATCTCTTCTTGAATCCAATTTTTTCTCAGTTCAGAGGTACCTAGATTGATTTTGTTGGGTTATCTCAAATAGTGCTATAAAATAAGGTCTCACAAAGGGTGAAGGGTGAGATGTACAGCACCTAGCTTTAAATATCAGTAGTGCTTGCATCCACAGATGAGCCAGTTTCCCTCAGCTGCCTTTATTGTCGAGTTGGGAAAATAAAGGTAATATTGGGGCACAATTTTTCACATCCTAAGGTAGCTGGAAAAATAAAGCAGTTGACTCCATTGCTTATCAATGGAGTCTAAGGAAACTAGCTCAGATGCAGAAGTCTATATTAAAGATGCCCAAGCTGGGTATCCTTACCATTTTATACAAGGAAAAGTGTCCCTTCCCTTCCTGAAGTCATTCAAATTATTGTGTGTATCACTTCTTGAGAAGCGCCCTAACTGCAGGCAGTAGTGAGAAAATAACTTCCTATCCTCTGGAAGCAGTGTGGTTATGCTGTACAAAGACATGGAGGGAGGAAAAAATTGAAAAGTGTTGAAGAGATGAACAGAAATGAAGAACAAACCAGGCAGAACATAATTCTGCAGCATTGTAATTACAGTACTCTGAAAAAAAAAAGGTGGGACTCCTAATAGCTGTTCCATACACAGTAGAACACTTCTGTCTTCAAGCAAATTATCATCAGTGCAAAATGGCATAGGTGACATTAGAAAGAGACCTTGGAACAAGACCCAGCATGCCCCTTCCAAGTGAATGTCACGAGCTCTGCTCTAAGATCATGATTTTTCTTGCAGCTTGACCTCACTGTTGCAGACGTTGCCCAGTATCAGGAGGAAGGGTAGAGTACTCCTGTGCCAAATATATTCTGGCCTGGAGACTACAGACAAATTTCCTAGGAGATGGAAGTAGCAACAAGCTAAATTAGGAAATGAACACTTAAGTTTTCTAGTGCTTAGACAAGTGATCTAGCCTAAAGGTTATGATAGAAATGCCAGGGTGACTCTGCCAGTCACAAAGTGGTAGTCATCAGTGTTTCTTCCAGGGCTTTTGAGCCTGTTGATTCATGTCAAGAATGCTCTGATGATGCCTGACAGTCTGGCCTCTTCATGAGACCCAGGCAGAAGAGCAACTCATTGTAGACTGTGAAGCTGTCTAGACACAAACCAGTGTGGTTCTACCCTGTCTTGCCAGGAGAAAAGCAGTTCTGGGCACGTGTAGTCTTAAGTGCCTGGACAACTTAAACCAAAATAAGTGAGGTGAGGCTGAGTGACCCCTAGTGTTAAGAAGAAGATTTTAGGATGGCGGTTTGGGATTTGGGAACACAAATTCCTCTCAGTCTCTCTGATTGACTGCATGGAAGTGGACACCAGTCTCCACGCTGCTGTATGTCATTGGCCTGTATCTGACATCAATGGGAACATACTTATCTCAACACTGAGTGATTTTGAAAAACCGAAGCCCTTGTGATTAAGAAAAGCAGATATAGGGATCATTTTGCCCGCTCTTGCAGCAGAACCCAAGATAAATGAGATAATCTAGCAGGAAGTGGCAAGATGTCCCATGTTTTTTTGAAACTGGTTGATGTCCAGGAGATTGCACAGGAACCACAATGGACTTCAATCCAAAGTCTAGAAAGAGAAGTGACCACCATACATGTATGTGAAGTCTTGGTGTCCTCTACAACTACACATGGGCAAGGTCTGGAGATTTTCATATGGTGAAGCATCAGCTTTAATATGCAACTGCCCTTGGAGCAGTAACAACTCTTTCTATGCCATTTTGTAGGGAGTGGGCCCTGCTGCTATTTGAAGTGCATGTGGATTTTTTGGGAGACAGAAAGGGAGAAAAATCTGCAGAGGGGTTTTGCAAGGGTTAGAGTGGGAGCTGGCTGTCAATAAAGCCATTTAAAGGCATATTGGCCTCTTAAAGAAGACATGTTTCACCTTCGCCTTAGAACAATCTCAAGCCACCTTCCCAATGAAGAGGAGAAATCCTTAGTCCAACATCACAGTGCCATATAGGAGTAAATGCAGAGTAAGTGGAATTTGTTGACCTCTAGGTAGAAAGTTTACTTATATTTCTTGCACACACTAAGTTGCCTGATTTTTTTTATTTCACACATGTTTCTAGCTGTAGTGGAAGGGACTGTGACTGAGATCCAGACCTGATGGACTGCGAATGAGAGCATGAGTGTGAGGAGAGAGAAGAAAAACTCACAGCAGCTGAAAGCAGAGAGCTGGGGTCCAAGACCTGTCAGAATTAGATAGAAAGGTAAAAGGCATGGTTTCTGTGCTGAATCAATTTATTCCAACAGAGAGAAAAAGTTCAGCTCAAAAGAAATGAGACTGACATTTTTATGCTTTGGAAAGGGTTTTTTAATGCACTGCTGGACAAACTGAGCCCTTTGACATGCCTGGTTGGCAACTGGGAAGACATGGCTGTGCCTAGACACAAGGGACCTCAGAGTTTGTTCCTCTCTTCATACTGGGGCTTCATCGCTGTTCACGAAAGGGAAAAAGAGCTTTTAAAGAGCGGTAGTTGTGGGTAGAAGCAAGAAGCAGGGAGGGGAAAAAAAAGAGAAAAGAGCTAAGATCACCTTGTAAGAAATGACTGTGGTTCCAGTCACTTTGATGAAACTTTATGAAGCTGAAAGTGCCCATTCCCTCAAACTGATGTCCTTTAAAAACATGCTGGGGTGGGAAAGAGGCGGGGGAAGAGTTGTGATCTTAGTATTGCAATAAATCATGTAACAGGCCTTTTCAACCTGGCCCTTCAATATTTGCATATTAGGCTTAAAAGAAAAATACTCTAAATTATGTAACAAATTTGAAATATTTTTCTTATATTACACCTACCAGAACATACAATTATTGATTTCTCTGAAATACCATGAAAAGGGCATATTTATGACACAATGTTCTCTGTCAAATATGCTTAGTGTTCCATATAAGGAAGCTTGATATTTTCTAATGGAGGTTTGACATTTGGAGTACTATAATTTTCAAGCTTTTTTCATACTTTAAGGAGTTGAAGGATGAAGAACACAAAAGAAAGAAAGAAAGAAAAAAGACAGACAGGAAAGAAACCTGAGATTATGATGAAATCACATGGTTCAAATAACAGGTATATTTTGAAAATGCCAAAAAATTGAAAAACTCAGAAGCTGGAAGCTCTTACCATGAAATTTATGTTCCTTTTGTTGACCAAACTGGGTGCTTTCATAGATAAAGATGAAGTTTCAATAAATCAAAATAAAATTGTAAACAAACATAGCATTTAATACACAGTAAAAGTTCCTATTTTAGAACACGGGGAAATAAAGCACTGTTAATATAAAAACATTTTTTTTTAGAGCAAGAGGTTTGCTTAGTTCTATTTCAGCTTTTTCCTAACAAAATAAAGTCCAGACTTCCATCATAAGGTATTCTAATGCTTGTAAAGAATTTGGGAGGGAGTTTCCCTCCTCCATTTCAAATGTTAATGCACAAGGTGGCAAGGGGAGAAAAGCTGACCTCACATTTGGCAAGTCTGAGCATAGCCATCATTATCAAGATGAATCCTAGTTTTTGCAGCAGAGATTTCCGCAACCTACTTTAGGTAGCCAAGCACAGAGTAACCAAATTAAACTGAAGGACACTGCCTTCTGCCAGATTGGTTCCTGAATTTGGCTTGCTGGATGGCCAACACAGTGTTAATAAAATGGGCAACTGGGGAGGGAAGAAATAAGGGACAGTTACAAAGACAGGATGACCCTTTCTGCATCAGTATGGATTTTGATGGTTTGAAGTGACATTGTGACTACCTAATCACCAAGGCACTTTCAATTGGCATCAGAGTGGCACCTCTAGAGGTACTTGAATTAGATGTTCTCAAGATATACTTGCACTGGGGCACCCAGCAGTACCTCCTGGTTCCCAGAACATGGCATGGGGCCACATTGCATCCTGACTCAGCAGTGCACCACTTTCCCCTCTCCATGCCTGGTTTCCAAGAGAAGAGAACTCTTCTGTAGGGTGCATAACCAGCATCCATGGCCAGGACCCTGTTTTGAGCCATCAGGAGCTTGTATCCCCAGGCATGACATGACAATGTTCCTGTGCCAACTTCAGACATGGCCTGAAGCACTTCCTAGAGGAGCCCACTCTCTGGGGCCAAGCATCCCTTTTAGCTATCTTACTCAACTGTTGTCCACACCACCACATCAAGTATTTAAGGACTGTTGCAATGCAGTCAAAAGGCAGTTTATTTTGATGTAGGAAATCTGAAGTAGGCCTGGTTGTCCACGTCACCACCAAGGAGTTCTCTCTTTCACTCTCTTCAGCCCAGACAGATAAACCACCTCATCCCCTTCTCAGCAGGATTGCCTAAATCTCAAGAGAACAGCAAGAGTATCAGGCTGATACTCTTGCTACTCAGGAGAGATGTTGCTGTTCCACTTCTCCGTCAGTACTGAACCATGCTTGAAAGGAAACATCTAGTCCCAAATTGTCATTTCCCTAAAGGCCACAATGCATGTGTGGAATTAACTATGTAATTAGATTATGCACCATCATGGCCCTGGCAGGATGAAATATTTTCAGCATAAGTAAAACAGCTGTATTATGAGTTAGGAGTAAGGTAACATTTTACAGACTTTTACACTACAACAAAGAAAGATAAGTGTGACATGAAAGTAAAAGTCTTTTATCTGTGTATGTCTTTGAAAAGTCAGTCTACACAGACTCAAAGCATCTGTTAATCAGATTATGGGCCATATCCTGCTCCCAAAACAGTTAACAGCAAAGCTCTCATTGATTTCCTCAGGACAGAAACATGCCTTAAAGGAGCACTCTACTTCTTCATAGACCCGCTTGTTGGAGAAACATTTGTACTATTCACAAAGACAAAGCAATCTCCTGGAAGCAGAAACTCCTACCTGCACTCTTACCAACTCAGGTTATTTTAGAAACCGAAAAAATCCATCCAGCATTAGGATTACATTTTCAAAAATGTTTTGTTTGTGTTTGTCATGCTGCTTCTATGCCACTCATGAAGGAGAGGGAGTTGTTTTTTGATTCATAGGAGTCATGCTTTCTGTGGATCTTTTTTCCCTGTCAGATCTTCTCTTTCCCACCTTCTAATATTAATTGCTGGTCCTGAGCCCCCGGTAAGACGCATACTGGGAGGTGAAACATTTGTACCACTGGGAATGCCTGTCCACATCAGACAGCAGGACCATAGCCGATGTTCATGTTATATCATTCTGACAGTGTTACATGCTCTTTACTGCTTTTGTTCCTGCAACTACTTCTTCAAGGTCATCCTTTATTTTAGTTCTTCTGGTTTAATTCTACTTACATGCCCTGGTGTTGTATTCAAATCTTGTCCTTTCTTATACAGCAATCAAAAAGAGGCAATTGCTGCCTATATGTAAGTTACACAGTTTAAGTTACCTGTAGGGTTTTGGTCATTAAGTAACAGTAACATAATCTGCATCACCTTAGCAAAGAAAATCCTCAAAATAGAGGTTTTGATATTTCCTTGCAGAATGTCTGATTTTGGGCTCCTCCATTACTTAATGTGGCTGCTAAGCCATTGTAAAAGGGGAATGATTTCTTTGTGTTTTAGTCCCTAGAGTCTGATAATTGGGTGCTTTTGAGACACCTCACTGTGGACACTGAAAATCAAGAGTGATGTTGGAAACACTTGGTCACAGTGACTTGCACTCTGTGGCCTGTCCATCTGGGGGGTAGAGATATGATGGTGCAAAGAGTGCTTTGCCATCTTGGAATATAGATCTCCTTCCAGACTATGCAAAATGCAGATTTGTTAGCTATTGCTTGCAATGTTTCTTGTTCTGCCCACTGTGACACAGAGGGACACTTCTGCATTCCACTTGCACTAGGATCTTTGCTGTTACACTTTGGGCTGCCTCAAAAATATGTCAGTAGTTAATTTTAAATTATTAATTCCCACAGCTCGACAGCAGCAAACAAGTTTTCAAGGGCTTCCTGAGTACAAAATCTGGACCGAAATCTCTAGCTATATAATTTCATCAGCAGGAAGTACCTTTCGCAGACCTCACTGCTAGTCAGATAGAAACCACAAATTCTGCTTCTGTTGATAAACCCCCTACATTAAAGACTTCAACCTTCAACAATTTTCAATTCCAAGCAAAAACCCTGACAATTTTATTTCCCATGTGCTTCTCATTTTCCAAGAGAAATGCAATGTCCTCTCCCACTGCATATCAGTTTAACTCAGCCCACAACAGCAGTGAAAACTTTTGGAAGCTCATTTTCCAGAAAGCTTGTTGCTTTACATTGGCAAGATACAACTTCTTCCCCTACATCTGTCCTGAAACTGCACGTACGTTTAGTCCTCTACAGTGTTAATTCACAATCACGCAGAAGCTTTAAACAAATTGCCTTCAGGCTGCTCTGTTTCCACACCAGCAGCCTCCTTCTATTTCCAGTTGTGTTATAGAGTCTCTCCATTAACCTAAATGGGAACCAGGACAGGCTCTATTGAAATTGAACTAATTTCTGTTACTTTCTCATACAGATGTCAGCCTTAGTCACATTTATTATATAGTGCTTCTATTCCCCTAGTACTTAAATATCTGAGGACTTTTTGGGACTGCATTAAGCCACATGACTAATGTATGTCACATAAAAATCCTATATGCCCTGTATGAAATGCTGTCATAGAATGGGATCTGGTAAGAACAAACAACTGGGCAGTTACCTTCAAGAAAACATTATGGAATAACTGAATTTTTGCCTTGAATCCTATAATTTCTAAACCTGAACATGATTGACTTAGCGCTGTAAGGAGATGTTTCCATCCAGTCAGGACCCCAAATCAGCCCTTGCTTGACAAAGGAGGGGGAGCATCCCCAGTGGTGATGTAGTGGGAGATGAATAAGGGTAAACATGGTTTACCTAGGATTTAGGCACTATAGAGTTTACTCACTTCTCACTGCCTGGCCTACAATCCCAGTTGGATGAGTATGTTCCCTTTCATTAACTAAGTAGACAAGTCTACCTTCACTGTAGTGCAGTGGTTACAGCACTTCTGAAGAGCATAGTAAATATGTGTTCAATTCCTGCTGAAGCACAATCTAAGCTTCCATTTTCCTGAGAAAGGTATTAACCTTTATCTCTCTAAAGAGAGATATGAGATAAGAGAGTTTGAGGTGCTCTGTACTCCTCTCGTAAAGATGTCTAAAAAATGATTCACCGTTCTCCCAGCAAGAAAACCTAAAAGAAAACATTGCTCTTTAGTGATTAAGGGCTCATTTGGATCAGAAGAGTCCTACATGTCAGTCCCTGTGTTGGAGACTGTTTTTTGCATATTGTCTAATGACTGTTACATATGAAATGACCAGAAATCATCCTTGGAATATGCACTAGCATCTAGGCTGCTTTCTGATCAAAGGCAAGCTATGTAATTACTAAGCTCTTAAATCATGTCCTTGTGTTGTTGCTCAATGAATCCTGTGGGGTTTTTTGTTTTGTTTTTTCTTTCTTTTTTTCTTTTTTCTGCAGGGACAGTTTCTAAAGAAGGATACATCAACATACCCCCGGTCCCCCAGTCCACAGGTTTCCAGGTAGAGTCCGTCCTTAAACAACGTGTGTATGGGTACACAGAGGGGAACAGCGAATCTGGTCTCCCATGTCCTGGACAAGTGGTCTGACAAGAGCCTACCCTGCTGTGGAGAGCACATGAGGGGTGTCCTTCCTTTTCTGTTTTAAATATTCTTTCTTACTTTCCATTTAAAGCATCCAAGTAGAGAATCTTGAAAGCATAAAGGTATCTTTTCACAAACATTAACAAAAAGTCTGTGTCCTATCCTAGCAGTGATGGTTTGAAATGTTCCACAGTCAGTGTCTTGGTGCTTTTCTGTATCTATATCTGTATCTGGCAAAATGTTTTGAATAATGATTCGGCCTGTGGAAATGGTGTAAAACTGCCTGCTTTAAACACTGGCTGGCTTTTGAAACCTGAAAGTTCTTCTTTCACAACATTTTCTGAATACTTCATCACAGTGGCAAATTTGATTTGTTTTTCAATAGTTCATTTACTAAACTTAACAAAAGGAATGGAATTTTTGTGTCTTTCCTGTGTGTAATGAAAGGTTTAAATTCCTTTCATGGATGCATGAATGTACCTACAAACAGACAGAAATGTTCAAGGAGGGGACAAGAGAAGGTGATTTATTGGAGGCAGCAGGCTTATTTATTTGACTGTCTTTATTATTGATGTATTTTAGGAAATCTACCTTTCTTAGACTCCTTCCATTGTTGGTCAAGCAAGACTTTTCCTGGGGGTGTTTCTGAGAGGCCATTTGCTTTGCATGTTTTGAGTCACATTTTGGCAGCGGCAGCATGCATCTCCCATCCATAATCCTCAGTATGCTTGAGCTGGGTGGTAGGGAGGGCTAAAGGGGCTATATTGCCATCTGTAGGCATCTGACAACCTAAGGAAGGTGACTTTTCTTATTTTCTCATGAGACTTGCTGAGCAGAGAGGATAGCAATGTGGGTTTTCTTTTCATCTTTCTGCTGTTTGCTCAGACATACATGTTTTTCCCTATTTCTGCAAACAAAGTGGTTAAGTTAAAGAACAGCCCCAGGGAGGAGGCAGGGATATAATTTTGATTACTTTTGTGGTCAGTGGTGCACTGGCATTGAAAGGGAGTTGGCTGTGGAGCAGAGTTTTTTTGGGTGTTCTGACATTTGAGTTGTGATATGAGTTGAGGTAGATGCGGATGTTAATGTCACTATATCCGGTGATAATCTTGACTTTGGGTGATTTTGTTGATAAGAGGTGGGTGCCTTTGAGTAACCTTAGAACAAGCTTCAGGTTAGGTTCACGTAATATTATATATGCTGGTATCTCTGACGCAGTTTTGTGAGAGAAATCTGGAATTGTGTGTTCTGAAGAGTAAAGTCACAAATAGTGATTACAAGATGGGATTTGCACTGATTGGTCTCTGGCTTGTCTGGATGCTGGTTAGCAAATACAGTCCAAAAGTTTCTTTTCTGGCCTGGTGCAGAAAAACATTACTATCAACGGAAGCTGGAAGGATGTGTTTGCCTGAAAAGTTTAGTAGCTTTCAGCCTATTTTGAGCTGTCTTGGTGAGTTTATATTGCTTTCGTTGTTTGCATTGCTGTAAAAGCAAAAAAGTACACTTTGGGGTCACAGACTTCTTGCTTCTTATATTGTAGGTGGGATTTATCTTCTCTCGTTTTAGCTGTCTAAAGGTTAGGCACCAAAGCTTGCTCTCTAGTCTATGAAGAGATGTACACAGCTTCAGAAGACAATTCGTGCTGCCTATTTTAGGATAAGATAAATGGTCCTGCTGATGTCCCACATCTTTTCTTTATTTACAGTGGTGATAGACCAGGTGATTCATGTAAACTGAAATTCAAATCATCTGCAGTAAGATGACTGCAGCTGAACCAACCCCTCTCAATTCCCTGTGAAGTCCATGGAGAGCACTAGTATTTTAGGCATGACTCATCCCACCTATTTGAGACTTCTATTTCAGAATAAGATGTTTGAACGAGATCCAGTCATGAGGACTAGCTCAGGTGGAGGCACTGACTTTGAACTTTGACATTTACTCAGAGGAACCTTTTCCTAAGTAACTAACTTTGTTTCTAATTAAAGATAGGAGAACTCAACTTGAACTTCTATGTAAATATAAACAAAGATCACAACGATACAACTAATCTAAGATGAGAATTAAGACAATGTAATATCAGCCCAAGTGTGGATTATCTGCCGGAACAGCTTGGGCACATGTTGAAAAATGTATTTTAGCCTTTTCGTAAGCTGTCAAGGATCAGCTGCGCTGTTACTTTTTTTTCATATCAAAACCTCTCTAGAAAGAAACCTGTGCATTTTTGCAAATAAATATTGAAGTAGCAATATAATTAGTGTCTTATTACCATACAGAAACGAATTTTATGGCAACTACAGGAAATATACCACAGATCTTCAGTGCCAGACCACCCTTTAATCATAAATCCAGCTTCTTTCTAAACTACCTGGTAATACCAGGAAGATATTCCTTTCTGGTGATCTCCATGGCAAGACATGGAGTTAATATCAGTGGCCAAAATTAAATATTTCTGTTTTTTCTTGGTTAAAGAAGGTGCATTTTAATTTTTTTTTTCCGGTTTACCACTTAAAAAACAATGTGTTATCAATTTTTTCCATCTAGTGTTTTGGGTTTATTACTGAATTTTTCTGGTGTGAAGAATTTTTAACTGCAAAAATAAAAGTCCTCCAAGCTGATCTTTTCATATATGGAAAACACAATACAAAGTCTTTTTCTTCTCTCTACGTATGATATATCTGTTCCTGACTGTACAGGATACTTTTTGGCTCAAAAGTTAATATTTCAAGAACCCTGATAGACTTTTGCAGCATCAGACCCTTTTTCTGATCAAGGGTTTCATTTTAACTGTTTTAGGGAGACATATCAGACCCAGTAATGGTGCTGGATTTTTGGAACAAATCCAATACTTTTCTCAAAGTACTTGAACATGCATTCACGTTTTTTTGTTTCCTGTAAGTTTGCTTTCAGATGAGACCTCTTCCCTCCCTTTTGAATACAGGAATGAAAGGACTTTTCCCATATGCAAACAAACAGGAAAACTTCCTTCACAGTAATTTTTTAAATATTACTGCTCCATTTATGTCTATACAGCCATATAGCCAAATCATCATCATAATTTTTTTAACCCTAATGTGATGATTAAAATAGCTTTCTATTTGATTTCCCAAGTAGTTGTAATTTACCTCCTTCAGCTGTATCAACCATTTTGATATTTCATTTCTGGTGTAGTTTGGCATTTAACTGGGGATATTATGGGGCAGGGTCTGGAGCTTTATTTTGTTCTTGTTTCTTTGTTTTGAAAGGGGAAGTGTTGTTTGCTTGGGATTGTTTTTTGTTTGCTTTTTTAATTCTGATAAATAGAAGTCTTACTGTTTGCCTACATACTCCTGGTACATTTAAAGCAACCATCACCCTTTAAATTTTTAATAGAAAAGGGAGTTGCTTTGGTTATGTACATGTACAACTAAGGAACTGTTGTCTTAAAAATGCATACAGAAGGAAAACCTGTAATCTGCCTTCCCACACTCTCATCCTTTGACCTGGATCAGTAAACACAAATTGAGGATTTAATCTCACAACAAGGAAATCGTATATTTACAATGGTCAATTAAGGTTAGACCCTTTATAGTCTTCTCTTATTTTCATACCTCTGCATTGTTTTTCCTCTAGACATATGTCCATTGGAACACTTCAGTAAAGCTTTGCATTGGCAGGAGTCCCCAGAATAATCTGTCAATAGAAGAATTAGTCTCATTTTGCCCTCAAAAAGATAAGAGTGTTACCTCACTTCAGAATTGGAGATATCAAAGTATGGAAAAGTCAAGTGACTTATCAGATCACCTAACAGGTATTTTGCAGACTTATGAAAGATTTTGGAAGACTAGGCTTTTATGTCAGCTCTTTGGCTTGGGAGATTTGAGCTGATCTTTTGGGTTACTAGAACGGTTATTTAAATGGTGTGGTTCTCTACATCGATTTAAAAATCTGTAGAACACAAAGCCGGTACATAAAGCATGACCTTGCCTGAATTTACAACCTAAAAATATGAAAAGAACACAACAAAGCAGAGTGACATGTAAAAATTAATATCCAATGTCATGTGTACAATATTATGCAATATCACTGTAGCTGTAACGGTGATGTGAATGAGACAGTGACATCTAACCAATAATATTGTTTGATTTTGGATGAGAGAACTGCACAGGGGAGCTATGGTATCCTGACCACAGGAAATCCATGACTGTTAATGTTGGTGAAATTTTCAGAGCAGAGAGCTTCACAGAATGATCTAACTGTAGTAAAAAATTACAAAGTAGGAAGTGAAGCCAATTGTCACTGACACAAACTTAGTCCTCTTGAATTCAATAGGCATTTTGCTAACGTTTTCCTTGTAGGGAAGAAGTTCACCTCCAGCATGTCATGGAAAACATGGGCACTAAGGGTTGGAGGAAAGAAATCAAAGAAAGAATATAGAAATGGGATGCAGACAAGCCAAGTGGGAACATAAGTGGAGATCTGTAGGGAAGTGAGTACCCCATCCTTGTTTTAAACAATAAAGTAATTTATCATACTCATAGTTGGAAAGAGGAGCTTTTAGAGTGCCAATAGCACTCTAATTCCTTAAACCATGAGGCAAATAAAAAAAGACTTTAAATTTTTTATTTCTTATATTTTCATTATTTGTAAGAGGAGTGAAAAGGGGATTTATTAATGACTAATGCTTGGATCTGGCAGTCATGCTGCAGGGCTTGGGTACAGAATTTGCATGGCAGATGCCTGTTCCCATGGGAAACCTGCTGAGTACAGAACTCATTTCAGAGGTCCTCGTAGTTTTCAATAATTCATCCAGTTTGGCCAGAACCACCACTCAACATGCTGGATTCTTTATAAACCTTTCTTAAGCTTGTGTGTCCTTCAGGATCTTTGCCTCATATCTTTTTTTGACCCCTATTTTTAAGTGGACAACTTCAACACCTGGTATCACAGATCTGGCCAGAACACAAAGCCTAAGGTCATCTCTTGTAATAGTTTTTCTGCGTCACTGGTCAAGTAGTAATCCAGAGAAAGGTACATGAATCCTACAGTATCATATATGAAAGGCAAATTATCTTCTTCTCATTATGTTTCCTCCTGATTTCTAACAGCTGATGTGGTCATTCTCTGAAACATGAGGTTCCCTGTCTCTCCCTATCACAACTCTGGATCATACAAAACACTCCGTCCCTTTATCACAGTGTCATTTTGTCTCTCTTTTTTAAAAAATTATTATTTAATTTTGACTTTCCCCTTTCTGTTTTCACTGGATGTCCCTTTTCTTTGTTACAGAAATAACCAGATTATCTGTTCTTTTCAGCTTGTAGGGTCTACTCCAAAGCCCATTTAAGTCAATAGTTTCTTTCCTCTGACATCAATGAGCTCTGGATGAGGCCCAAAATGAACATGAGTTAACTTGGTTTGATAGGATGGGTATTAACTATACTGATTGCTACTGGAAACAAATTTATGAGCCTCTCACTCTAGGAGCCAACCACAATAATTTTAATTATACAAAAGGAAGTATTTCTTGTGTAAAAACATTCCAACTACTTCCATTTCTTTTAAGCTACTTCAAAAGTGGGCAGAACTACAAAGTAGTATTGAAAACTCAGGATGGGGTGGAGGGGTATTTCCCTTCCTCTGAAATTCCTCCCCCATATATGCATACTGCTAAACCATCCCTAACAGGGATAACTTTTATCTCCAGCTCATGAAGAAACTTCTGAAGAGCTTTTTGCTTTTGTCCTTGGAATACACCACATCATTGTGCAAAATGGCATGTGAAACTCTTTCTTGAAGAAGGAGCTTGAACGGCTCCCGCCATGTGCCTTCCCTCTCCTTCCTTTGTCAGTATCAAAGTTCCCGTTGTGCAGGATATAATATAGGATACCTGCGTCTCTGTTCAAGCATTTCAAAGTGAACACCCTGCTGAAGATCATGAAACTACTGAAGATGTACGCAAACCTGCTAAATTGCATATCCTGCATATCAGGTGAGTAGATATGGCGAATTTATCCTTCATCTGTATGTAGCTATGCCAGTATTTTTATTGAAAGTTTGTATCTTCTGGGAATCTGAACAGCTTAGTGTCAATAACTGTACTGGTTTGATCTGAAGGACTGTATTTCAACAGGTAAGAGAAACGAAGAGTGCTAATTTTCCTCTATCAGCCGAACCGTAAGTCTTTCTGTCAGTACTAATAACAGCCATGGTCCCATCTTTGAACAGATGTTCAAGTTACTCAAATTCAATTTTGGTTATGACTGACATACCCTCCAACAGATCACACAGCATGTTATACTGCAAATCTCTGCCTTGGTTCCCTTCCTGCACAATGGTGCTCCTGTTTTAGGCTGTAAACTAGGTTAAGGATTGCTTTGTCATTCAGGAACTGTTTCTACCTATCATGGTGGGATTCCAGTCTCAGTTGGACCTCTGAAAGTTTCTCTTCCTTTTTCTCTTATTTGGTACTTTCATGGCAATACATGTGAAGAGGAAAGCAGGAAGGAGCACATTTTTTCTCCTCTCGCATCTACCTGCCTTTGTTCATGTGTGTTTGGATGTACGGCATAAATAGTAATGGTATTGAGGAGTATTCTCCTGAGATGTTTGGCTCAATATCTCTCAGCAGACTATCAAAACGGTTTCTACTCTGTGGAGTGCAGAAATTCCCATTAAATGGGAAAAAAACAACAAATCTACTCAGCTTCTGTGAAGAGAATCCTACTTTACAGTCATGCAAACCTGTAACAGTGCTATCGCCTTATCTTTCATCTGACGATTTCAAAGGATTTGAATTTAAGCAATGGAGCATCGCCATGTCCTGGGAGGCAGGCAAGTCTGGGGATAGGGGATTACCCCAGTCTCTGCCCCTTAACTTTGTACCATGGGACTGCCTCACCCCTTCTCACTGGCAGAAGGAACAACCCCTTTACCAGGTAAGCATGACACCTTCTCTACTGGTCTCCTTCGCTTCTGAATGAAGCCCAGATCTGGAGGCAGCAAGAGAAGGGATAGAGGCAGCCATGCAATGCTAAAGGCGGCTGTAAGAGGTTAAAGTGTTGGTAGGAAGGCTGGAGGAAGGAGCTAAGAGCTTGAGATAAAATGGCTGCACCATGAGGCTGGTAAATACTCCCTCTGTCGTTTCTCCTGTGAAACCAGAGACGAGGCATCAAAATGATTTGTATGGAGGAAAACAGGCTGCTATGAGTGAGTGCGGGAATATCCTGCTACAGCTCTGGAGGCAGATATTTAACATACACAACCACAGAAGAACCTTGTGACTTCCTAAGGTAATGCAGGAAGAGGGGAAAACACAACTTGAACGTCTTGACTCTTATGATACTGATAGATGTTGCTAGTCATCCTGAATCCTCTCCCCTGCCAAAACAAGCAGAGTGCTCTGACCTCTTAAATATATTCTGCTATAAAGATAATATTTTCCACAGATAAGAGTGCCATATGCATTATATATGAAGCTAGAACAGTCAATAGTCTATTCATGCTTTCCTTCCTCTTCGCTATGTGAGACAACTCTAAGAAAACAATCTTGATGTAAATGAAAATTAAGAGATATAAGGAGAAGAACCACATAATACAAACAGAGAAGTACTGGTTCAGGGAAAGGTTTCACCCCCGAGAAGCAGCTGGTGCCTCACTTTCCATCTGAAAAACACTCCCACTTACAGGCTTTTCAGTTTTAGTCTTTGGGTTGTAACAAAGCTCCCTGCTGTTATCTTGTTTTGCCAAATACCTGCACTGTAATAGAAGGAAAGATCCACACCGACGGGAATGGAATGCAAGTATGGACTGAGTGGGGATGTTTTGTGTGAGGAAAATAAATATAAACATTCTCAGAAGGGAAATATAGATAAGGGAATACATATTTTATGGAGGCCGAGCAGGTGAGCTTAGCTAGACTCAGGAGAGGGACTTTGCTCTTTCCTGTCTCATGCTCACTGCCTGCATGTGGGATGCCAAGAGGAGGAGGATACAGCCATAACTTTCCCTAGAAATTCACTTGGAGCCAAAATGACCACCTCTGCAAGCTCAGGGGGGATTTTTCATTTCCAACCAGATGTTTGCATATAAGACCCACATATAAACCTCCATATAAACAATATCATAGCTGACCTAAGAAAATCTGTCAGCTCTGGTGGTCTCTGGGGTCTCTATTGCTCTCAGCACCCTTATTGACAGGGACTCCAGATAAGAGAAATTCCCTGACATTTTAAATGATATCATGGAATTTTTAAGTGATGTTCTCTGAAATAAATTAGACAAATATTTTCTGTCAGACATTAAATTTTCTTCTCAAAATATCAAAACGTGATTTATTTTCCAGTTAGGGAAATACTTAGAGTTCCTAAATCTTGGTTAGGGACTAAGAGTTGAAAATAAATACTAGTTGAAAAAAATAAAGTGGGATTTTGGCACTTAAATCCAAAATTGTAATGCCAGTGAATCCCACTTAGCCGACCTTCAACCATATGATGCATAGGTCAGAGCTGTAGGAGCATGTGTTACAGGATCTTTCTTTGGCACAGAGGCTAATAAACATGGCATAGCTCACATCCGTGTTATATGAATCTCACCCTTCAAAACAGGCTAGTTGCCTCTAAATTGCTTATTGGGACTGGTCCCTGGCCTATGCTAAATCCCAGACCGTGCTTGGTAATTGTTGGAGAAAATGCTATCTGGCCCCAGGCCTAAGCAGTGACCTTCTAACAGTGTAGTGGTGTGCACTGCACTCTTGATACAGACTTATAGGACTCAACCCATAACTAAGTTCAACTGAAGTATAGATTTGGGATTCAGTCTGGGATGGAGACGCTTATATTTAAGTGTTTTGATGAACATAACTGGATATTGAGGATGTAGATGTTGATAACTGGATAACCGAATGGAGTCTGGAGAGTAATTCAATTAACCAAATCTTGGTGTCTATTTCAGGGGAAAGTGACTACCTCTCTAGGCTCCCCTGTCCACACTAAAGGCCTGATTTGGCTGCCCATGCAGAGGTGTCTAATGCCACTTGGAGTTGCCTCAAGGCATCCTACCTCATCTGCAACTGTCACTATAGAAAGGCACTTGCCTTCCATGTCCTTCTCACATCTGCCAAGTCAGTACCGTAAGGAATAAGCCATACTCAGCAGGATGTAAGGCATACTCAGGACCCTCAGTTTAAGTCTCAGTACTCTAAGGCTTCTCAAATACAGCAAACCTCAATGTGGGAGCAGCTGAGCCCTACGTATGTCTTGACTATAATGACAGTCTAGATTCCCCACACACTTGTAAACACCTCTTATAGAAACTTACCCGTGTGTGTCTTACACTTGAACTGAAATTTACCTTACAGACTGCTCTTCCTTGAAAGCCTCCATCCTGAGAGTGTTTCCAGGTCATGCATAACACGCTGGCTTCATCCTAAATGGAGGGGCACCTGCTTTATGTTCATGATGGCAGTAATACATTAACTTGGTAGAGTTAGTGTCATTCAGGATTTGGAAGATCCCACCCAAACAGGGAAGTAGAGGGTCTGCTGTGCAGGCTTCACACTCCTGGGAGAGCAGGAGCATGGTCTCCACACCTTCTTGTGAAGTTCTTCCAATCAATGGAGGAAAAAAAAAACCAAAACCAAAAATAAAAAAGACACCTTGAATCAGGACAAAGAACTTACTAGTTAGAGACAGTTCTGTAGAAAACGACATTCCCTGCAGCCTGAAGTCAACCTATACATTTGCCCTGGCTTGCAGTGAGTATGGCATGGTGGTGGCAAGGAGAGAGAAGCTAAGGAGCAGAGAAGCTGTGGAGGTGTAACATGCAGGGAGGCAGCTCTGGGGTGGCTTAGTTTGCTGCCTGTTCAGTTTGTGTACTGTGGCACCCCATGGAATTCCCACCCTTAAAGTGGCCCTGGAGCAAGGACACTTTCTGTGGCATCCTCACTCAGGCTCTGATAGGGCACTCACAGAGCTGGAAGGGAGGACAGTTTCAGCAACTCCTTGTTGCTGAGGGTATGTTTTAACCCAATGACCGTTTGGATAAAATATTCTCATTTCATTAATGTTTTGGCAATACCAGCTTTTAAGGTGTGCCATTCCTTGCTTCTGGAGACCTGCTTCCCTACTGTGCCCCAGCATCTCCTTACAGCCTGAGTTAAAGTCCATATCTGAGTTTCTCAGGTCAGGAGGCAAATAGAAATGGTAGTAATGTTAAACGGTTTAATACCTTAGCTTCCTCTGGCTCAGAGGAAGCAAGAGGCCAGCAACTACAGTAGAGAAAATGAAAACTGGCTCAATCTGATAGCTTCCCCCTTCCCACTGGGAGCTGTGGTGCTGCGCTGCCAACAACAGGTACTGTTTGGTGAGGCTACAAAGAGCGGGGCATCCTCCAGGGATCTGAAATACACTGCACCGCCACCATGACCCAGGGATGTCCAAAGAAAAGTAAGAGATTCTCTGCTGGTTGGTGTAGTGTCAGTATAGCCAGTACAACAACAGGATTTGCATGGGATTTTCACAATGTATTTGCTCATTTTGTAGAAAAACAGGTGTTATTTGGCATGGCTGGTGGAGTTTTTAAGTTCATGCATAGGAAGAAGCAATTTCTGCTGTTTATCTATAATGCCTCGTATGGGATTTCAGTGAAAGGATTTCTCAGACTCTGTCTGTGTAAGGGTTTTGGAAAACTTGTCTTGACGTTAACTCTGACATAGACGTTCCCTGTTGGGTTCTTCTGTTGCTTGGGATATGTTCTGTCACAGTATTGAATTCCTCCATTAGAGAAGCACATAGGTTAATATTTATACTCAGAGCTGATGGAAAAAACAAGGGGAGGTATATTTTCTTTTTTATTTTTCATTTTTATTTGTGTGTGTACCTCTGTGTGTGTGTGTAGAAACTGAGGACAAGGGTTTAATTCAGAATTGTACATATTTTAGGGACTGGAAATTTTATCTGATGATAAATAAATGTAAATGATTTTGGGGGGGGGAGGAAAAAGTAATAGAAAAGATATAAAAATTCTTTATTTGAAATGTTTCAGTCCAATTCATATGTGGCTGGATAGTGACTGTCTCTTCTTTCATTACCAGTGCAGTGACTGTCAGTTTTTACTGACAGATTAATGGGGGGACATCGTAAGAGTGGTAGTACCAGGGATAAGTAAGAGCATCACTAGGAAAGATAACCTCCAAGCAAATCTACCCCATACCTCAAACCCCACATAACAGATTTTTCCCAACTCCCTTCCCCCTTCAAACATAAACCATATACTCATCCTTAGTGCAAGCAATAGTGAGGCTTCACAGTTTGCCCCAAAGGTCAACAGACCTGGGCTAGCTCAGGGAAAGAGATCAGACAACATTAAAAGCAAAAAAGTTGGCTTTACTTGCAACAATGCTTTACTACCTAACAAACATAGCCCTGATCTTGCAGGGAGACCCTTGCAGGCAGATTGCAGAATTCAAGGCCTAAATGAATATTTCAAATGAGCCAGACCCTTTCATTTTAACCAGAACCTGATTTTAATGAACTTATTTTGCCAAGAATAAACAATTCCTGAATAGTATTGTAACTTTCCCCTCTCCACACATACTTCAAAACTGTCAAGGTACACAGGAAAAATATTCATTAGACATTTCAGGAAGTTACCATATAGCTTTTACGCCATGGCCTTATTCCAATTTCTTCCCTCTCTTTCCTTTGGTGTTTGAAAATTTTAAATCCCAGTGACAGTCAATTCCAGGTGTTCATTTCTGACGGGAGTGACAGCTTTGAACTCTGTGGAGGAAACCAAACCAGAGAGGGAAAGATGAAAAAAAGAAAAAAAAAAGAAAAAAAAAGAAGAGAAAGAAAACCTTTTGCTTAGATTAGGTCGGGAACCTCTTGGCACTGTCCACATTCTTCTCCTGCACCTTGGCTTGCTTCACGTCTGAAAGGAAACAGAAAGAGCAGATAATCAACCAACCCTGGTGCACTTTCACAATTTCTGTATAAAATTTCACTTAATGCAATTGTGGCGCCAGGGCTGGGTGTATGATGGTACCATTCAGAATATGTTTATATAACATGACTGCATGCCACTGCAATCCTTTAAATTCTTTTCTAAGAGCTTTACTCACTCCAGGTTCACTCATCCAAAACCCTTTATAATCTCAAATATCTCTGTTACTTTCTCCTTTGAGCAGCAGGGCTGGAGACAGGGGGGCAGGGGAAGGGTGGAAAAAAGAGGGGAAATATGTAACTGATGTGAACACTGAGAAGAGTTTGCTCTTTTTCTCCATTCTTGGGGCATAAAGAACTTTCATGTAAATTCAGTAGGATATAACTGCCTTTGTGGTGGCTCTAAAAGAATGTAAAGGAGGATCTGAGTCTCCCTGAGAACTCCTTAAAAGCAGTTGCTGTGTTTGTATCATTAGTACTAGGTCTGGTACATGTGTGAACACACAGACATGCCCTGGCTTCAGAGGGTTTGGGACCTCTGCGTACAAGCGTGGGGCAGCTGAGCGGGCTGCAGAGAGCACAATGGGATGGTGGCTTCTCATGGCTCCACACAGCCTGCATCAAATGGTATCTGTTTATCGCTTTCCATTCACTGCTAACATGTCTCCTCCAGCCTCTCCTTGTTTCTTCTGTAGCTGTTCAAGCACACCTTTGTGCCTGTGTCTGTGCTTGGGGGGAAAAACATCCTGCAATCATATTGTCACATATTTTTCCTTCAAACCCTTCCTGATAATGTCCTTTTTCATTATGCAACGAGAATAGAAACACCCCTCATGGCAGGGAGGCTGCTGGTCTGCTGAATTCCCAGTGTGTCAGACAGAATGACATGACATTGTTGCTTCTTTATTTTCCCTTTCTTTCTCCATTCCTACTCTGTTCTTTGTCCATCTGGCATCCTGC
Organism: Nipponia nippon; assembly: GCF_047370975.1. Taxonomy (NCBI): domain Eukaryota; kingdom Metazoa; phylum Chordata; class Aves; order Pelecaniformes; family Threskiornithidae; genus Nipponia; species Nipponia nippon. The sequence continues at coordinate 5,853,547 of NW_028262347.1, forward strand.
AATGCGTTTATCGGTGATATCTGAGGGGTTATAACGGTGTATGATAGTTTGGACAGCAAATAAAGACATGTCAAGTAGACTTTGTTTAGGGAAAACAGTTCCTTATAAAGCAAATTTTTTAATATGCATGCTTTTCCAAGCCTATTAATAGGATGTTTAAATGCATATTCCAGCTTTTGACTCGGCTTGCATAATTTCTTCACAGTTTGCTTTAAAACAATATTATTGCCAGACGTGAAAATAAGTGTGTCTGTTTCCAGCAAGAACAATGACAGTCTTTCATTTGGATGGTACATTGCTCAGTCATTTTAACCTAGGCTTGGGGATTAAGGCTTGCAGTTTCTCATCATATGTCAAAAAGTCCATTAGGCAAGTGAAAGATATTACACTGTGGGGTATGTTACTTATTTGTATAAACAGTTCTTATAGCAACAGCAGTGCTGTATAAATAGGAGTTTTGTAGGGCATGTTGCTGTTGTACATTATCCAAAAATTCATTTCTGAATGAGAAAATGCTTCCAACAGGCAGGTAGGAATGTGCTATTGTGTAATCATGGCAAAGAAAAATAGTAAATTCCATCAGGCTGCAAGGTATTGTTCTTTTAGAGCAGTACTGGTTATTTTCATGGAGTTACTGGTTAAGGTAAAAGGCAAGGAGACCAATCCAGTTACCCACTCTGCAAACCTCTCCCTATGTTAAATCAGCCGGTTGGGATTCAGTTTACCCATCACAACAATCTGGCTTTTCTTGAGGGCTGCAAAATACAAGTATCAAGAGCAAGGTAGTTGCTTTGCCAAAGGGAAGAGGAGCCTGAGTGCTGGTTATTGTGGGGCCAAAGTTTTATCCCTTGTGCAATGCAGAGATCCCATGGTATGACCCATAGCATACAGCAGCTAGCTGTGTTTGTGAGCACACAAAGCTTTTCACAACCAGATCACACCAGTATTTTCAGGGCACATAACTGCAGAGGCTATATGCATCAGGAAGACACCAACACATGAAGACCATTTCTCTTTTTCTGTTAGCAGGCAAAAAGCTCCAGGCATTAACGTTTGCTCAGTCTGTCCTAAGGGAGGTATTAACTGCGTCACGGTGCCTTTCTCTACTCCCCTCCCAGGCTCTGCAGTCACAGGGCACCACGTGCTGCTCCAGCACACATTTCACGTTAGAGCGATGTTTTGTGCGAATTTGTGGCACAATAGCTCCTTTCTTTCTGCTGGTCCAGTAGATACTTATTTCACACTGAGGCATGGATGCCTCCCATGGAGGCAACACACAGAGGTATTTCCGTTAGGAGGACAGTTCCTACCCACTGCCTACAGAAAATGTAGCATATTCAGCCCCCTTAAGATCTGCAGTATCTCTAGATTAAAAGCATGGTATGGAGCTATGCAGCTGCTATTGGATGTTACAGGAGACTTCCAGCTTTATGTTTGTCACTAGTGTTGATTAGGACTTTGTGAAGAAAATAAAACTTTTACTCAGAGAGAATAGATTTCCATATGTTTTCAACTAATAATTTGATTTTTTCCCCTCAAACTGTCAATATGCACTCTGAAATGCTGAAAAGAAAACAAAAAATCCTCTGTTCTTTATCTTAACATGACTTTTTCGTTTTAAATGTTTGCTAATAAAAATTTAGAAAAATAGAAAAAAATATGGACAAATTTTACTTGAAAAACATTAAATTAACCAGAACATATTTGTTGGATATTTGTTGGGTTTTTTGCTTGTTGTTTTGGAGTGGAGCAGGTTCCGGAATCTCAAAAACCATCGCAGGACATGGAACTATCATTTACACAACTAGATTTACCATGAGTTGTGGCATACTGGAATTGACTGGGAATCCTCCTTTGCATACCTGATTATCTGGATGTGCTGTGAACACACTGAAAATAATAAGAACTTTAAATGCCTGCCTTAATTCTTATCATAGTTGTGCAAGAAAAGAGAATTTATTTCCATGCTGTTTTCTTCATGGGTTTACTAGCAAGTAAACACATCCAGTGGTCATTCTGTGAATGTGTATGTTTTAATAGGCGTTTTAATAAAGTAATGTAGAATATGTTTACTGCCATTCATTAAGAGTTTGATATCAAAATGTCTTACAACCTATCTAAATTCATAACAACTGCATACTTGTGAATATTTTAGCTTTGCCTACAACCACCTTGGAGGTTTATCACATTATGCATAGAAAAATATTGTGGGAAAGCACAATAAATATAATCTCAGCAGCTATTCCCTTCAAAGACTTTCAGTTTTATGCATCTTGAATTCTAAATAGGTTTATTGCCAATTATACACGATGATGAAGCAGTAACACAGAGTGTATGCCATATTTAAGAGACTCACACCAGCAGATGCTCTTGTAAATATATTTTGCTTCAAACCAAGAAATCAGTATTGTGAAATCCCCCCAAAAGCTTGCCACTGCACTTTCTCAACTCAAAACTTGTAAGCATTCTTGCTCTTTGATGGATGGCTTCGTATAAACTCTGGCCAAAAGCGACCGCAACACAAAGATGCTTGTTTACGCCCAGTTTTTCCATATTGCAGTAGTGCTGGAGGTGTGTACAAAGCTCAGGACCCGCTGTGATAACATCCTGTATCCAAACAAAATTTGCCGTCTTAGAAATCACAGACAATAGGGCTGGAGGGGATGTTGGGAGGATGGAGGGGTATTTCAGTGCAACCCATCCTTCCTTGTCCTGCTGACAAGTGCATGGGGGAACAGATTACCTTTTTCAGCTACCTTTTTTACATAGCAGATGACTGATACATTTCTTCCCTTCTGAACCTTAAATAAACCCCAGTTTTTCTATCTTTTCTCCAGTGGTATGCTATTTTTGTTGTTGTTCCTCTGGATGCTTGCCGGTCTCACCTCTTTTTTAAAACATTTTCCTCGATACTGAGCACCGCATTTCAAATGAAGCCGAGCAGAACCAAAGGGCTGTTTCACAGGTATTTAAATATACAGTGCAAATAGAGACAGAAAAAGAAGGAAGTATATTATACTTAAATTTACACATCTGGAAGGGACACAGAGAGAAATTAAAGTCTTTGTCCTGCAGATGTAGATACTCTCAATTAAGTTCACTAACTGGGATGACCTGCGGGATCTTTGGTTTGGTTAGCTCCAGGCGTGCACCTAAGTACTACTGTAGGTTTGAAAAGTGAAAGACTATCCCAGCCTTACGCCAAAGCAAAGCTGTGAACAGAATCCAGCACTGCCTAGTCTTAATTCAGTACCTTAACCACAAAACCACAGGGTTGTTTTTTTTTTCCTGTTACAGAAAAGGTTTCAGGCCTTTCAGAAACAGAAGATAATAGTCACCTGTCCGTTACAGAAAGTTCAGCTTGTTTTATCATAGTGATTTCATGGATTGGTTTCAATGTTATTCTCAAAGCTGGCAAAACAGAAAACAGCTCCCCAGGGTCTACAACAATTTTAAATGTGTTATTCCATGAGTGTCTCCCTTTCTTTGTGACTTGGACCAAGGCTCTTGATGTCCATATTCACAAGCACTCCAAAGGGTTAAATGATTTTGAGGATATTGGCTAGTGGTAAAATTTTTACTTGACTCCTCGCTACCTGTGGTTGAGCAGTCAGCTCATGCAGTGCAAGCTCTACATTGCTGCTTGGTTCTCTTTATTCATCCAGATTTCCTTTAAAAAAATCTCAATTCCTTTCACAAGACTTGGAAAAATTTAGTGTAGACCTGTGAGAGCACATGGCTTTCCATGCCACCAAATGAATCTTAGATAAATTTTGATTCTGAAAAACACACATGCCTCTACCTAGTCATCTATTTTGTTAATTATAGACAGGAATGAGACAAAATGTGCCAGAATCCAGAGTAACAACTATGCGTTGCTCACATTTGAAATATGAGCAAAATTTTATATGGAAATTTCAGCCCAAAGGTATAATTTTTTATTCACCTGTTATCCAACTCTTTTGCCCCTACATTGCATCCTATGAACTTTACTTAACAAGGCCTATCTCCATTTGTGTGTATTAGCACATCTAATGTTCATATTCTTAACATCAAATAAACAATAATGAAAATTCATTGCACATCTGAGAATGTGTTTCCCATTCAGGAAAATACGTGGAAATGCCTTTAAGCCTATCCATATTAAGGACAGCATGTAAGCAAATAACTTTAATCTTGTACTAAGTATGTGCTTAAATAAATGAAGATGCCTTTCCAGCCTATATTTTTCACATTGCCTATAAGCGCATCAGAACTTCTCTAAGCTTCACTTATTGGCATAGGAAGGATCTTATTGTTACAAGCCCGAAGTAGGAGGTCTAATAAAATTTCCTAATCTGATGAACCACATAAAAAGAACCAGAACAAATATAATTTTATATCTCTACTGGGGGGGAAAAACAGATGATGTGGCTTGAAGTTTGCTCCCCTATCTTTTATTAGGCTATAGCTTATACAAATTAATCATGCACTGCAATAAAATGAAGCTGGATTTATATGTAGGCACAGATCTTCTTAAAAAGATGTAATTTTTTAAATCCTGTAGGAAATAGAAGCTGTACATAAAATTACACTAGATTTAGAAGAAAAGCAAATAAAATACAGATGATGCTATTATAATGTTTTAAAATATGTATTTATCACGTGTTGTCATTTCCCTTTCTGAAAGCACATTGTTTCAGGTCTTTCAATAAAAATAACAGTTTGTGCACAGTCTAATAGTAACAAACTACGTAAGTGAAACCACTACCAGAATATCCTCGTAATGAAGTAATATGGGATAAAGCATTATGCAGAAGAATAAAAAATTCTAAATGAGAATAAAGAAGAAGATTTTGGAAACAATCCAAGCTTTATATTTCAGGCGTCAGACATTCTCTCACTGATGAATGGGTAGGAGGAAGTTTACCTAGCGGTAATCGCTTGGCTCTGATTCATCTTGCTAAAGTTTAGGTGTCTAGGTATCTAAAAATTAGGTGTCTAGTCATGGCTAATTATCTATGTTCCTTCTCTAGTCAATAGAGAGAGATAGGCACCTCTGGAAGGTGATTCAGTCTACCTATCTCAGGACATTTATCTTGGGATAGAATGAGTTTCTCTACCAGTGCCTATTTCTGTCTGTTCATTACAGAGGGAGCCTAGGTGGTTAGCTTAGATTAGATGCCTGACTTGTAGATAACTAAGTTTAGGTGAGATGATTCTCTCCATAAGTAATTACTCTTATTGTTGATACTGGGGATAATTTCCACTGATATCAGGACGTGATGTTTATCTGTACAACCTGTGGAATTTAACCAACAAAGTTTTCCAAATGGTAATAATGCTTTCCAGAAACGGAAATTTGTGCCTGAGTTTATACTTGCACGGGTCATCCCTTCCAGTGGCTGCGAAAAGCAAAGTAGTCTGTGACTCTCATCTTAACTGATTGTATACCAGTGAAATGACCAACTCCCACAATCCACCCCAGAAATGGATGCATTTCAATGAGGAGGGAAATAACTGATTTACACATCTGCAAAACCAGCAGCACTTAAGTTCTGCCCATTGTTCAAGACAGGGGTAATAGTCTTCTGCATTGTTACAAAATCCAATTTTCTGCTAAACTTCTCAGTAGCCTCAGATGAAAAATGCAACAATACTCAAAGTGTAACACAGACCTGGGTTCAGTTCAGCAGATGGATCACTCCCCAGGCTTCTTCTCGTATGCTGTATGCTGTATGGTAGAAGAGGAGGAGGCCAGACAAAGAGAAGGTCTCTTTCCACCTCCCCAGTTCTTTAACAGAGAAGACCCTATGCTCTGAAGCACAACCAACAGTCCCTATGGCACGCTCCAAGGCACTCAGCCTATACCCTCAATGTCATGACGGTAAAAAAAGCCCTCTTGGGAAAATAATAAATTTAAAAAACCAACTGTGACACAATTTTCTCATTATTTCAGGCATTATGAATTAAAAAAAAAAAAGTGCTGATAGAGGTAGAGCTGCTACAAGAGGCAGGAGGAGACATGGGCTGAATGCTAACACAGATGTGGCCCGTCCAATGTAGAGACATCTAATTCTGGCAGTGAGTGTAAGCCAAGCAGCAAAGGTTGGCCAGAAATAATTAATTTTAGGAACATAGATAAAGTTTTTGATACTAGGCTTTCTTTTAGTCATTAAAGCCCCAAAATTTTCTTTCTTCACTCAACAGAACAATTTAGCTAAACTGGAACTGGCTCTGGGACATAGTTGGTTAATACATGTGACAACTCAAAATGTGAAGAAAAAAATGTTCCAAGATTTTAATATTCTCTATGACATTTAAAAAAAAAAATGTCCAGATTGGATAAGAAGTTCTTTTGGCCTCCTCAGCCATTCTAGCACACAGAACCCAAACCTTAGGGCTCACTATTTGGTGTCTTTAACTGCCAGGTAAATGGGAAGTCAAGAGCAGGGTAAACTTCCAAGAAATTTTTAAACTCAAGGAGGCATCTGTGTTCAAAGGGATGATTCAATCTCGAGGTGTGTTCTGGGGCTGGACATCTTATAGCCCATCAAATTACTGACGTATATTGTCTATGGATGTAAGGGAAGTTTTGAAGAAAGAGGTGATGAAATTAATTGAGGAAAAAAGGAAGAATTCCACCCCTTATCTTTCTGATGCACAGCCCTTTGGCTGGATGAAGCTCTATTGTGCCTCACAGCTTGGGTTTTGTTGTTCTTTTCCCCCCAGCCATACTGGTTACTCTAACAAAAGCTGTATCCTCTCTCTGCAGAGCTTATCTTTCTGTATAAAACTGTAGACATGCTAGAGAGGTCTGTCTGAAAACAATTTGCTTTAGTAGTGGCTTATAAGAAATAAATTGATAAGTTCTCAGCTCACTTCTTCCTAAGCAATCTTTGGGTATTGATTCTGTAATAGACATTACTTTGGTTTCTGCAGAATGATGAAGAACTTAACAGTTCATGGACGGTTCTAACCTTGGACAAGATTCTTAAAGAGCATAGTTAAATATTCTGTTGAAAAGAGTTTGGGTGTGTAAGCAAATGTCTTTCACTCATAAGGAGATTAAGTTGTACAGAGTTAAATAACTTATTACTGCGGATTCTTTGGGGCAGGGATCATCTTTCTGCTCCAAGTTTAATGGCTTAGAGCAATAAGCTTTACACAAAAGGTAAATAAGGGTGTTTAGAGCTCGATCATAGCCTTTGCTCTACTTGGTAATTGTTTATTTGGGTGACTCCCATGTACTCCAGTGTTACTGCAGGCCACATTGTCACCTAGGTACATGTTGCAGAACTGGCCCAGAAAAAAACAGATGGTGCTACTTATCATTGCTTTCTGTGGACCAAAAGAATAGAAGAAAAATCAACCTACAGGGCTATTATTCTGGCCTTTCTTTGATCACTGACTTCACTTAATTTAAAATTAAAGAAAGATCAGAAAGAATAAATGCATATTAAATTAATAGCACCTATTCAAAAGGCTTGCATATTGCAGATAACAAAGTAATGTTCACAGAAAAGATAGAGACACAGAATAGGATGGAATTTCCCCTACTTGTTATCATTTTCAGATGTCCGTGTTCATGCTCATTTAATCATTACCATAATCTGCATAGAAAAATGGTCATGCCAATCTGTATCTCACTATACACACATACACATGTATATTAGTTGGAAAGGAAACACAAGACCTGGTTCTTTTCTCCCTTATCTAGGCATCACGTATACAGTATCAGTTGTCCAGGATGTGGATGACTTAAATGTCATTCTTTCTTTATGCATAGGGTCTTCAAACTTCCATCATCTTTTGTCCACAGGCATTGCCTAATCACCAGCTTTATTTCAGAATTGAAACAAAGCAATGTGTTTTTTTGCTATGGAGGCCAGAGTTGAGCATTCATGCCATGGGGACCCTATAACCATATGCGTCTGTGGCCTGACTGTCACGATGTTCAAATAAAAGGAAACGGTCTTGAGTTTTGGTCCCCACATCAGTCTTATTTATTGTTTCACAAGTTATGGGGTAAAACATGGGGTAAGCAAACGCGGTGTTAGAACTAGGATCCAGTTTCCTCTCTTTTTTTTTGATTGCTGTAACTACTGGGTCCCAGAGTGTCAATGAAGTCTTCTTTGTCATGATCCTTGAATAGACCTATGTAATTAGTACACAGTCAGACTGATATTGTTCTTATGGTCTCTTCCCATGCATTGTTTTTATATGTGTTCCTCCTGTCGCAGGAAACAAAGGCAAATGATACAAGAAGAAAAACAAGTTCTACCTGTGTCTGCTTTATTGTATTATTCCTTATTGGACATTTTACCTGTTTCGTAAAGAGAAGTAGCACCTTGATCCCCTTGGTAAATGGTCACCCCTCTTAGGTCTTTCCAAGTTTCTCATCTGTCTGGATATGAGATCCAGCATCAGCTTTCATAGTGAAGGATTAAGCTCAAACAATCAAGGAAAGTTAAGGCATTAGCTGCATCAGGGAAATGATCCTTCTATCACATCTCCTTTGAGTATGAAGCCCCAGGAGATGTCACACACTTGGTGGCTTTACAGCACCACAGTCTCTTCTGTTGTGACTCTTTTTGCCCGAGTCTCAGCTGGTGAGTGCTCACAGATGGGGCTGGTGCAGAGCAGGCTGTGTCCCAGGGTGGGAAAAAAGCTATGCACAGGACTGAAAACTGGTGGGGCCAAGGGGTGAACTTGATGTCAGTAGTGTGACCAACTCAGCGTTCAACCTGCTGTGCCTGAGCATCCGTAGATCAAATTCACACTTTGGATTCAAAGTGACTTGAGCTTCTTTGGTATTCCCAGCTCAAAAACATACATGAAAAAAATGACTTTCACCCCCTTGAAGTAATGATATTTTGAGGTCTCATGTTAGAGAAATCAGTGGAGGCTTCACTCTTGAAATAAATGAGACCTGGATCAGGTTGTCATTGTTTTGCCAGGAGAGATTTTGAAGGAGAGGGTTTCTCAAAGGTAGATGGAGGTTCTGCACAGTTTCATACCATATAAGCCCCCTTGATTAAGCTCTTTTCATTTTCAAATTACTTAATTACTATTCCTCTTGCTTTCAAATCAAAATGTGCAACAGCTTATCTCAGTCATATGAGAAGGCTAGTAAAGAAGGCGATATCACCAGGAAATTAAAAAATAAAATAATGATAATGCCAGTCGGCCTCAAGAAGGGAATGAAAATTGACTCTTACAAATATTACGTATTAATTACACTTACCCTTATTTAATGTCCCCATTATATTATACAGAGCAGTGCTCAGTAACACTACTGTAAATGAGAGTCTTGTCCAAAGTGTCAGTTAAAGGTTCCCTTCTACACTCTGCTGTCTTAAAGAAGCAAATTTCATTTATACTTTTTGTGATATTTCTGTTCCTTGAAAAGAATTTATCTCTTACAAACAACATCAAAATTCTTCTCTATGGGACAGTTTGGGTCAAATTTTAGGCAGACATAAGTTTCAGATCCATCTGGAATATATACATGCCAGAGTGGGAAGCCAGTAGGAAACTAAAGGGAGATTGATTCCAGTTTCACCAATTTTAAAAAAAAAAAAAGGTATAGATTTTTCAGAAGCATATTGAGAAGTGAATTTGTTTCAAAGGCTGTCAAAAGTTTCTCAGTAGGTGTTGGGACATTATGAGATTTTTACAATGATTTTTTTTGAACAATTTGGACTGTCTAGTAGAACAGAGGTTTTTTTTTGGCAAAAACGTTTTTTCAGTGAAAAAAGCAGTCAGTTGTACCAAAATGTTTAATGGTGCCACCTACAGTTTGCCAAATTGTTCATTCAATTAAAAAAAAAAGAATTGTGATTAGTATTATAGCACTACATTTCAATATTTTCTATGGAAATGTTACTTCCAGATAGTTCATTTGTTTTTCTATAAATTTTCTGCATATGTAAGAAACCTTAGCATGCCTGAATTGAATCTAGAATGTGTCTTATCAAAATGAGTGGAAAGTGTTGTGCAGACCCTGATGATTTTTTTAAACATATTCCTTTGATTTAAAAAAAAAAATAATAATTTTGCTTTAATGTCCTCCCCCCCAAAAAAAAAGTTTTTTTAAAATAATTTTTTACATTTTGCAGAAAATTAGTCTATTATGCAGGTACCCCAACTAACAAGAGGCTCTGTGCCTAAACTTATAATAAAGAACATATGCTATGTAGAATGGCTGAGTTTTTCCATTATTCTTACGAATACTGGTGCGGTAGGGATCCACCATGCTCTGTGAACACAGCTCTTATCTACTTCAGTAAGATCAGTTCAGCCTTATTCAGTTCAATAACTCAAGCAATTTTGTCACTTACTTGATAAAAACTCTTTCTTTCTTAGATTTTCTTCTCTAGTGAAAATGCACTGTAGAGTTTAAAAAAATTGATCAGCTCTTCTGTTACATTATTGCCCAGGATCGAATTTTTGCTGTAGAATGAATGGTTCAAAAACTAAATAGTTAAGGGCTATAGACGCAATCCAAACCATGCTGGTTGTCAGTAAGGTTGATTTTGGTTGCTAAATTCACATTCTTAAAAACTATTTTAAACTTTTTCCTCCAGTCTCTAGGACTTCTCCCTAATTGTTTATTTCCACAAAGACACTCTTTTTCCAGGGTGATTATGCAGATTTATGTTGAAAGAGTGCTAGAGATCAGAATCTGGCCCATTGCTAGCATGAACATCATTATGAATGTTAGTCTCCTGAGCATACTGCACTTTGTGTACATATTAAAAAGTTACAAGTCCAGTGCAAATCTATATCCTGTTCAGGCTAGCCTTAAAAATCAATAGAGTTGGCAATGTTCTGCTGTCTGTGACCTCCTAATACTGTAATTACAAAGTCACAATGGATATAATTGGTCTATAAAACTTCCACATACCATGGAAGTACATAATCACTGAGAATAAGATTGACAAGGTATACTTTGTACGTGAGGTATTTTTTTTTTCCTCTGGACAGTAAGGCTCCATTTAGGGTGTGTTGTGGCAGGAGGACTGGGTATTTTTTTCTTCCTGGAATGATGAAGTGCAAACATTTCTCTCTTTCAGTCCTGGAGGTTACAGGTGTGCCACCATGTTACCCATATCACTCTGCAGCATTCTTCGCAGCTATCATCATGCCTGTAAAATAAACTAGGCTCTTGCTCATGCCTGAGTTTATACACTGTTAAAAATTTACTGTCACCTCCTGATTTATGAACTTGCTTTGCAAAGTTCTGAACTTAGTGGTGGGTGACATGTTTCTCTCTGAGTAGTTCCAGCTCTCTTCTCCCACACCATGATAATATGATGTTATTTCAAGTACATCCTGGGCTCGTATGTCCAAGGCCTGGTGATGAGGGCAGAGCCACTTCTAAGAAGTTCAGTGAGTGATGAACCTCAAATGGCTCAGGGATTCAGACTGAGGCAAAGCCTTCAAGTTTCAGGAGGCTTTTTTAAATATTCAAAGCTTCTGGTTATTCAAAGCCCGTCCTGACATCTTTCCAGAACTATCCTATTTAGCTCATAGTTGTTTTTTAAAATATCTTTCTGTTTCCAGCTGCAGGAAGAAAGGGCAGATTTTTCCAGCAAGTTGTTGAATATTTACAGAGGCTAGCTATATAAAAATTGTTTTGTCCCGAGTTTGTTTCAAACACTTCCTATTTTACTTTATTATTTTCGTGGACAGGTTTATTTCTTGCTAAGGCTGAATCACAGATGGGTTTTATTTTAAATGTATGGGAGTTTTGTAGGAGACAAGATCTGGCTTAAAAAGGACATGCATGAAATAGTCTGCAGCAAATGTACAAAGTGTAGGGAGAAGCTTCTGTTGGTCTTTTGATAGATCAGATCAGTCACTGTCAAAGCTGACTTTCTGATGACGCACAGAAATCAGTCCTTCTGACTCAATAATTCTTGAACTTCCTCACAATACAGATAATGCCTTCATATGAGGACAATCTCACAAATACTTTAAATATCCAAAAGTTAGTCTCTGTACTTGTTTTAATCACATCAGGTTCTCACAGTGAAAAGGAAGAGGCACTCTCAGAGGGGAAATTATCTGGCCTATCTCAGATGGCTGTTTTTCAATGAGCTGAATCACCCTCTGCACATGCTTCTCTCTCCCCCTCTGTTGATAATAAAGAGACCTCAGAGTGATCAGCTCAGACTTAGGTGCCTAACTTTTGCATGTCTACGTCTGCATACCCCTTCAGACTCACATAGTTTCCCTATAGTGACAAGAGTTGCATTAGGGAAGAGTGATTTTGTGTATTTGTATATTGTATTTTCTCATGATCTGGTTACGGGGAATGAGGAAAAAGGATTAGCTAATCAGCTAATTGCTGTGCTACCAATGACTTTGGAGTACTAGAGCTACTCCTTTGTCTTTGAACTTTTCTGAACAACTTCACACTGGCCATATTTTGTTCGCTTGTTCAAAAGAGCATAGCATGAAATGTTAATGACTCAGCCAGCATAGGCCAGGTCATCTTCTGGGAAGAACAGCGGTAGTGTAGGAATTACTCTGATTTACGCAAGGTAATTATGCTTCTAAAGTGAATCTGTCCTGTCTCACAGACTGTCTCCCTATCTAACACTTGCATACAAGTGATCATCTCCCCTCTATATGAGACAGCTTTCAGCCTGATTAGTAGCCTGGTAATGAGCTCTGCTTGGCTCTTGGCTGCAAGAATGGGTGCAACAGCACACAGTGGGATCCTGCATTGGGAAGGTCCCTGTTAGAAAGGACATTCCCAAATGCAGCATGATGTATGTCCTTTTCTCCTGTATCACAGGACCAGCACACGATATGGCTGCTTAGAACATGGTCAGACAAGCCTCTAATGTGATGTGTTGGCTTATGTGTTTCCGTCTTGTAACTTTACATATGGGTTCTTGCACAATTGAGGAAGAAGAGAGGAAAAGGCTTTTTTAGGCGAAGGGGAGGCTAGGTAAGACCATCTTCCACTGCCTAAAGGAGGATTATGGAAAGATGAGCCCAGACTCTTGCCAACTGTGTGCTAAAAAAGGCACTACTGATTTTGCAAGAAGGGACATCTCAACATTGGGACTATGTTTACTATGGAAGCAATTAAGCACTGAAACAGTTTGCCTGGAGAGGCTGTGGGATCTTCATTCTTAGAGATTTTAAAAATTTTAATGGTCAAGGCTCAAACAACACAGTTTACCTTGAAAGCAGGAGATTGAACTGGAGATCTAAGGTTACTTGCGGCTTGACTGATGCTGTGATTTTAGGTTGAGAAGTGTGACAGATATGATAGCATCCATGTAATACAACATCTTGTTCCTAGTGCTCTGATTTGGGGAACAAAACCAATGTCCAGTATGGCCAGAGACAGGAAGAAAGTATGGGCAGATCCAAATCGTAAAGAGAGAGAAAAAAATGAGCAGTCATGTCCACATGCCTTACTGAAGGCTCAAAAGCTGGAGCTACCGGCTGGATCATGAAACTCTCCTTGATCTCTGCCAGATCCACATTTGAGTCAGCTCTATAGAAAGATTTACAAATGTGACCTTTTAAGACTGATTTTGTAAGGATATGAGGTCTTTGTGAGCCTTCACTGTGTATCTGTGAGATGCCCCCAGTAACCTGTGAATCCTTTGTTAAATTTCAGCTCATTGGACAAATTTTGAGAAAGAGTTAAACTCCCAGAGGAAATGAGTTCCTAGGCTTTTTTTTTCCCTGAAGACAGATATTTGAATAGATAAAAGAGAACTAAATAATGCACCTATTTGAGGAGTTCTGCAAATGAGAATCCATTTTTTATCTGTTTGTGTATCTATGTATCTATCTATCACATACTTTTATACTCCCTTTATTATGAATATGCTTATGCACAGCACATAATCGGAATAGCAATTCATGCATTTCACCTGATTCCCTTCTCTGATTGCATTCCACATTTAAGGATTAGGATCTTAAATACATATATAGGAAAGTGTGAGTGAATGACTGTGTTAAAAACATAGTTTCAGAGAAGATAAAATGTATTCTCTTTCTGTCAAACACTTATACCTTCTAGCTCTGGTGTACATATTTTCATATCTCAGTCAGTTTCAGTAAACTGTTCTGTTCCAGCTTCAGATTTGTCAATATTGCAGAGTGACTGTATAAAAATTCATTTTGCTTCACATTTCTTTTTTTTTTTTTCTGAGTTCCTGGCTCAGTTGTAACTCCTCTATGCTAACTGGTGTGGAAACATTAGAAACAAGGGTAATATTAATGTATAGTTATAAAGGCATTAATAATACTATAACTTTAATAAAACAAGCTGTGTGGTAAAGAAAGTGGGAATGTAACTGATCTGTCAATGCCTAGTGTTGATTATATAAAACTGTAATCACACAACTCAGAATTTAAACTCTATATCATCAAAATGATGATGCCTTTGAGAAGGAATTTAAGAATGAGATACAACCTGGATTCTGAAACAGAATGATTTAAAATAACCCACAAATGTTTCTTAGGATTAGGTGAGTTACATTGGAATGACCTCAGATGAGATTCGGACCTCCAAAATTACTCCATTAAACCATGTGAGGGCGTGTAGAGATTTTATTTTTTTAAAATATGAGTAATCAATCATTTTTGCAGCTTATCAAGAGTGGAGTCTCAACCATTCTCACTTTAAAAATCTGGACTAAATACCATCGTGAAAAATACCTTCAAGTTTCAGGACAATTCTGGGGGGGGTCAGTAAACTTAATCACCATTGAAATTCCATAGACAGCACCAGGAAGGAGTTCAGATGAAGTGATGATAATAGTCCTTGTGGGTGTTAATGTCTTCAGGTGAAATCCTCACCCTGAAGGGAAGAAGGAGTAAGGCTATCGGGAAGGAAAGGGACAAGCAGGCAGGAGGGGAAATTCAGAGCTTCAGTTGGAACCATTTGAAGAGCTCTGTAACTGCCCAAGTCTAGTTTCACCAGGAAGAGGGAAGCAGCCACAGAGAGGGAGGGTGGGAAGTCTCCTTAACCTTACTGGAGTAACACATTTCCCATGTTTTTGCTGGCATTTGGCTCTTGGCAACTTTCCTGCCCTGTTGTCTGAGTCACAGCAGTTCAGCTTCTGCCCGGAACAACTCCCGTCAGTTCTGTCCTGATTGACCGAATGTCAATGATTTCCTTTTTTTTTTTTTTTTTTTTTTGGTGTGTTTGTTTTGGTAACCTCTGTTCATGGAGGAAGTCTGGATCTGATAGCTTTCCTGTTTCATTTCCTACCTGTGTTTTATGAGTGATCATCTTTTCTTGTTCTCAAGCAGCAAGTCTCCATGCAGTTTCCCTTATGAAATGATTTTTGCCGTCCTTTTGAATTCCCAGCAGAGATGCTGCACAGTGAGGGAAAGACTTTTCTGGTAGGTATGAAGCACAGCTATGCCTGAAAACACAGTCTCTGCCACAAAAAAAAAAAAAAAAGAAAGGAAAAAATATGTGAAAAAGATCATGGAAGATAGTATATTGGGTACTAGCTTAGATTAGTCCTTGAATGAGTAGATTATATTTTGATAATACTCATCTTACTCTTGCTCACATGCATTGCATTTTCTCCTTGCAGTAAGTATTGGAACGGAAAAAACAACTACAAAATAGACAAGATTTGTACTATTTTTTAGAGAAACAATGAAGAAGCAGTATTTGGAAACAACTGCTTTATGTTTGGATTCAAGATTATATTGGGGTTACGGTTTGGGTTCAGATGCAATTTTAATAAAGTTTCCCCATTGGTTCCTAGGTGCTCTCTTTAAACGGGCTGGGATCATCTAAAGCTTCTGCATTTGTTTGTGAGCATTTTTTTGTTGGTTGTTTTTCTTTTTAAACTGTCTTCTGAAACTTCAAAATAACCTGATCTTGAATTAGAAGAGAGCAGAAAGGTAGTTATTTTGTACTCATAAGGTGGGGGAAGGCAGGCAGTTCATTTGTAGAGGATGGATCCTATTGCATCCTCACCCCGATACAAATTCATTTATTTTAGAAGGTACGTGGAGGGCAGGGAGGTGATTTGAGACAGCCAGCATGGCTTCACCAAGGGCAAGTCCTGCTTGACCAATCTAGTGGCTTTCTATGATGGAGTAACTGCACCAGTGGACAAGGGAAGAGCTACGGATGTCATCTATCTGGACTTCTGTAAGGCCTTTGACACGGTCCCCCACAACATCCTTCTCTCTAAATTGCAAGGATATGGATTTGATGGGTGGACTGTTTGGTGGATAAGGAATTGGCTAGATGGTTGCATCCAGAGGTAGTGGTCATTGGCTTAATGTCCAGAAAGTGATCAGTGACAAGTCATGTCCTTCGGGCGTCTGTACTGGGGCCAGTGCTGTACAATATCTTCATCAATGACATAGACAGCAGGATCAAGTGCACCCTCAGCAAGTTTGCAGGTGACACCAAGCTGCGTGGCACAGTTGACACACCTGAGGGATGGGATGCCATCCAGAGGGACCTGGAAAAGCTGGAGAGGTGGGCCTGTGTGAACCTCATGAGGTTCAACAGGGACAAGCGCAGGGTCCTGCACCTGGGTCAGGGCAATCCCCGGTATCAGTACAGGCTGGGGGATGAAGGGATTGAGTGCAGCCCTGCCGAGAAGGACTTGGGGGTACTGATAGACGAAAAGCTGGACATGAGCCAGCAATGTGCTCTCGCAGCCCAGAAAGCCAACCGTATCCTGGGCTGCATCAAAAGAAGTGTGGCCAGCAGGTCGAGGGAGGGGATTCTGCCCCTCTGCTCTGCTCTGGTGAGACCCCACCTGGAGCCCTGCGTCCAGCTCTGGGGTCCTCAGCACGGGAAGGACATGGAGCTGTTGGAGCGGGGCCAGAGGAGGCCACAGAAATGATCGGAGGGATGGAGCACCTCTGCTGTGAGGAAAGGCTGAAAGAGCTGGGGTTGTTCAGCCTGGAGAAGAGAAGGCTGCAGGGAGACCTGATTGCAGCCTTTCAGTACTTAAAGGGGGCTTATAAGAAAGATGGGAACAGACTTTTTAGCAGGGCCAATAGCAACAGGTCAAGGGCTAATGGTTTTAAACTAAAAGAGGGTAGATTCAGACCAGATATAAGGAAGAATTTTTTTACAATAAGGGTAGTGAAACAGTGGAACAGGTTGCCCAGAGAGATGGTAGATGCCCCATCCTTGGAAACATTCAAGGCCAGGCTGGATGGGGCTCCGAGCAACCTGATCTAGTTGACGATGTCCATCCTCATTGCAGGGCGGTTGGACTAGATGACCTTTAAAGGTCCCTTCCATCCCAAAGCATTCTATGATTCTATGAAGTCTTACCCCTGTTTTGCATTGCTACTCATGAGATGAAGATTAGATTCTCAATGCACTGAGGAGTATTTGTAATAACAAATCATGTGATGAAAACCTTCTCCTGTGTGCTGAACAAGTAACTGTTTGTGGAGCTCACCCTTCACCCACTTTATTGAAACACTGTTTTCTTATGCTAGTTTTTAATGTATAGTTACTTCTAAGTGTTAGTTTAATGTAGGATTTGGAATGCTAAATTCATGTTTGTGGCCACAAATGGAAATAATAAATTATATGACACTGTAAAATATATTTTTAGCAACAGTTGTGGTACATGAAGAAAAACTGATAAACCCCATCCAAAGAGATATTATGATACTCTTTAATTCTTTCTCCCAGTGCACTTTTTCTTAGAAATACACATTTCAGGTAGTCTACTAAATCAAGTCATTATTAATAACTCAGAAAATTTTACTTTGAATCTACTAAGATATTTTTGAGCTAATGATATCAGAAAGAGACTTTTTTTTTCCATGTATTTATTGCTGTTGCATGGATTCAAAGGGGCCATTTCATATTTCATAGCCGGAATAGCCATTGATTTCCTTCTGGCGTGCATGTGAAGTTCCTTTTATCACCAATGGGAGTCATATATCCCCATTAAGTTGAGAACAGGCCCTAGTTCATAGCCATTTTTCTTCAAATATGACTGTAATATCAGAAATATACCGTATGCTTTTTATTTTCTTTTTAAAGGTATATTTCACTGGAAATCCTGCACAGACTTAATTGCTGTTCTTTAGAGCTGCTTGAAAAACTCTCCAGGGCCCTTTTTCATTATATTTCTCATAACAAGATACAACCTCTTTTTTTGACTAACTAGACTCGTTCTTAGCTGGTAATCTTTCCATTTTGTCAGTTGTTTTCTTGGACACCAAAAATTTTGCCTGAGCAATACTTCATCCTATATTCACAGCTGACCATTTAAGTGTTTGTCCAAAGAGTATGAAAAACAATGGAAAAATTTCCACTTACCCTAGCTGACTGTGGATCAGTCCTACAATAGACCTCACGTCAAAATTCAAAGAATTTTGTGTTAGCACGGATGTTCCGTCTTTTCTGAGAATAAAGCAAACGGAAACCCTACATCTAGATATTTATTTATTTTTGTCTCTCTTGTTGATTTTGTTTGTTAGTTGTTGAGTCAGTTTTTCCATTGCTACAGTTTTTGCACATCTCATTAAATTCAATCAAATTCAGCAATGCATTTAAAACAGTTTTTTTCTTATATTCCGACTACCAACCATCTTGGGAATGTTAGGCTACAACTAGCAAAATACTGAAGTATCAGCATAATTTATTACAGTCTTTAACCTAGACCAGTAAAATCACCTTTAACTTCTGGAGCATAATTTATTTACTTGCAATTTATAGCATTATACTGTTTTTATTCCACTATTTTCTCTTCTGTTCCAATTCCATCCTGATGTTTTTCTTTTTGGTTTAAATCTCCTCAGCTTACCAGTGCGATAACTAGACTTGCTTAGTCATATACTACAGTAGATGTCAAAAGAAATGTTATCTTTTCTGATGCTTTTCTGGGGCACAGACAATAATCTGGAGTTTGGGAGGATGAAGAACTTTTTTTCTCTCCCCATTGCAGTTCGGTACTATTTGCATTAAGGCAATATCCAGAGGCCCCAGACAATAGTCCACTACAGCTGAATTCTGCTTTTTTGGGCACAGATAGTCCAAAAAGTTTAAAATTAATGTGATTAAATCAGACAGTGTATATAAAGTTTACCAAGGAAAGTGTTGATGATGATGTTTGAAGAGGCTGCTCCACAAGGGAGTCAGAAAAGAGTAGAGCCATTTCTTCAATGTACTGGTCCAGGGCTCTGCCAGTGGCTGATCATGCAGACACCAAGAAAAAGAAAGATGTTCAGTCCATACGTGAACTTATAAAGTGCCGCAACACTGGCTTTAAAGGAAACCTCAGCAAAGCTAGGATATCAGAACAAATCTCTAGATGTCTCCACTTTGTTTAATAAAGAACTGCAATTAAAGGAAAGAGGTTTTATATATATGTATATACTTATTTCTTTCAGCTAAACTGATAAATGTGCATTTTCTCTGTTTCTTATTTTGATACTTTTACTGACATCTTTTCTGATTCTGCTCCATTGATTTTAACTGGTTCTTTCCACATTTACATTTCCATTATTGCTCTTCAGAGAAAGAGGCTGGTAGGTTACAAATGTGGAAACATTCTGTAAATGAGCTACATAATCTGCAAATAAATTGCAGTTTCTTCAGAAACACTAAATGAATCATCTAGAAAGACATACAAGAGAGTTCCTATTTTCATAACCCCTATTTTTTATAAACTTATAAATGCTTCAGCCAGCAGAGAAGGATGTCAGAATGGAATTGCAACATTTTGTTAAATCATTTTACCTCTATTTTTTTTGCTCTTAAATGTGGGAATAAAAGCTTATGGTGATTATTATCCTTATAATATATCCTTTCTCTCCTGTCTTTTTTGATTCTTCACTACGAATTCTTACATCTTTTTTTCTCTAAGGTTTTTTCCAGTCTATCAATATGCTTTCCACAAAAGTACATGGCAAGTGGCAAAATGCATTAGAGCTATTACTTTCCTCAGTTCCTTAAATTCCCAAACACTGAACTTTTAAGAGTTTCATGTCCTTTGGGCTGGGCAAAGCTTGGTCTATATCAGAATACAGTGAAGACAAGCTAATAGCACTGTGTTTACCTACTTCTATATCTCCGATTAATCATCCAAAGAGCCCAAACGATAGTCAACTGTAAACATTACTAAAAGCTACTGGTTGGCACCATTTGTTTTGATTGGGGGGCACCAAAGGAAATGGAGATTTGCTTTTGTTATTCATTAAAACATATACCAGAATTATTTCAACTTCTTCCAATTGCTGATGATTTATGAGGCTATACTAAATAATTTATTATATAGGTGACCTCTTCTGTTTTCACATACAGCTCTTCAGTATCATGGGAACAAGTGGTCAGAACAGTTTTTAAGCTACCATTTTACCCATGTGTTTTCAGAATACTACAGGATGTGTCTAGAAAATATATTGGAGATGACAGTTTTGTATATAAATATATACGCACACACACAAAGCAAAATGATATTTCCTATATGTGTGAGCACATATGCAATCATATAAAAATCGTCTTTCCTATTGATTTTAAGAAGATCTGTGCTGTGTGCAGCTTCACTGAACTCTCAGTTTGGTCCCATGATCTCTGCAGTGTGAGAAGGTATAAGCCTGATGAAAGATGAAATGGCACATCCTGTGTGAATATGACCATTAAGGTCTAATAAAAGTAAAAGCGATTGAGGGCTGTAGCTTTAGGACCTGAAAAAAAGTTTCAGGCTCTCTCCACTGAGTCCAATGGTTCACCCAATGCAGTTGAAATCTTTCTGAAGCTAATGAGTATCCTGTGTTTGAGAGGGATATGCGATTGCAAATGTGCCTTAGTCTTTTGTTTGCATGCTCAGGTTCTCCATACTTGATCAGTAATGGGTTCTGGGGAACCCTGGGACAGCACTTCAGATGTTTTTATAATGAGAACGAGATCATGAGTCCAGTGAAGGGAACAATAAAACCACCACAGGGAAGTCTTATATTTCACTCAGCATAACTTGATTTTTTTCTTCTTTTCAAAAACATATAAAAGAACTTTCTTTCCATTCCCAATAGCCCTGACCAGGTAAAGTATTATTTCTATCATCAGTGGGCTGGAAACTTTGGGAAGTTATTTGCTAATGAATTACAGACTGTGTAGCATCTATATACGAGTCCCTTGAAAGCTAATTTTATATATATATATACATACACACATTCACAAACACTATTTCTCTATATGTTCAAGAAGTTTGGATTTATAAAGAGCACTCACTTACTCAGGTAGTGTTTGAAAACATCAGCTGGAATTTCCATTTTGATCCTGTTCAGGATTTAGCCACCTATACATGCATAAGCACAGAGACCGCCTATGAAGCTCACACAGTGAGATTTATAAAGAGATCACTCATATTTTTTAGTCAAATTATGGTTTGTGGCACTTCTGCTAGAAACAGGTGCATTTATTCTATCTGTAATCAAATTACTACCTCCATATTCATCCAAAGAATGCCTCTGAGAAACAAAATGCTTTTTACAAAACTCAAATAAATGATTTCTAAGAAAAAAGAGACAAGAGAGCAGATCCTCCTCCATAGCTGGTCATACTCCTTGGCCTCTCAGCTGATGCTGCTGATAAATTTGCTGATAAAATCGGGAGGGACTTTCACAGGGGAACTTTACTTTTAAAGTAGCTATGTAAGACTCAAACCTCCTTACATTGCAGATCTGCTGATCCCTGTTGTCTAACTGTGGTTACATGTGCTGACTCCAGTTTCAAAAATAATTTCTTAATCACTTTTGGCTGATCTTGGTTTTTCACATTGCAAAGCCAGTGCAGCTGTGGAAGGACGGACCAGATTCCATTCTCCCTCACACCTCATCAACATCAATGCTAATTAAGTTTTAGGTTTGGGGCCAAGTTACACCCTGAGACACAAATGGCCTCCAGACTGGGGCAAGGGCTTTTCTTTTTATTTTTGCAGTGCTTGGCATGATGTGGTTCATGGACCACGTCTGAGATTCCCAGGAACTACTGCAGTAGAGATAATAAATAGCAATATTATATCAGTTAAGTAAATTATGGTAATTCTTTCACGCATAGCAGTAGGGTTGGAGTCAGCAGGCCAACTTTGTGTCTATATGGTACAGTGCACTGTAGTCTTGGTCTTCTGACTGACCAAGCTGGAGAATACGGTGGAGCTCACCATGATTTTCTCCTGTCCTCTTGCAAAGAAAAGCAGAGGACACAGAGAAATGGTTCATGTTTACACATCATCTTGGGAGCTGGGAAGCACTGCCAGGTCTCACAGCACATTTTGTGACTGCTGGACCTCTTTGTTAACAAGTTAATTCTTCCCTTTAACGTACTCTGCTGCAAGCTGCTTCTCTCACTTTGCAAGGCTTCCTTCTTCAGCAAAACAAATGAGCTGCTCCATTAAATGCTTTGGACCTGTGATACCTTTCAAGGTTTTGTTTAGTTCAAGCAGACAAGTCCTCAGCCCAATACAAACCTGTCTCTCCCTCTCTCTCTGTCTTTCTCTGCAGTGTTACTTGAGTCCCCATTTTGAAATGCTGTAATAGCACAGAATAACTATTTAGTTGAACACAATCACACAATTGTGTGACAAGACAAATGTAATGTAGAGCATGGCAGAAATGTGATCCTAAACTCAGGGCATCCATTCTGCACCAGAACAGTTGAGAGCTATGTAGTTTTTGAAAGCCAGTCTCCTCTTGACAATTACCTTCAATTAATGGTACACTGCACTAAGCAGAAAATAAAAACTATGCCATTAAATCCTTTGGTGCAGGCTGGAAGGGTTCCAGATTGGCTCTAAACTACCCTAAAGAGCCTGTGTTCATATTACATAGTTATAACTTTACAGGCCTAAAAGAATATGAATCAACAGTCATTTGTGCTGTCCCCTGCACTTGACAAAGCTTATGTCTGAGAGTTTTAATCCTGATGTAGCCAGGATATATGGAAGCTGTTTTGCATTGAAAATATAAACCTGTCCACAAACACCCTCTGCTACTTTAAAACCAAATAGCTACCACACAGGTACTTCTTTCATTGATATATATTTCATAGAAATCTATTGAAAGAGTAAAACCACACTTGTCTTTTGGAAAATCTTTGCTATGAGCTTTACATTGGAATCTATGCATTTGAAACCAGGCCCTTTATTTATATGTTCTCTGATGCATGGGCTTTGGCTAAGCTACACAAACAAGAGAGTGATCAGCCAGGATTGCTGAGTGTAAGGTGTCCCAGAACGCACCAACCCACCTGTCCCAGCTCCATCCCACAGTGGTGGGTGAGGTGGGATCCTTGGGAGCATTGTCACCTCCCTGTTGTCTCTCCCTGACCTACCTCAGGTGGCCTTTGACCATGTGACAACTTTGAGGTACCGAAAGGTCAAGAAGATTGTCTGTCCAGGCTAGAGCTCATCCAAAAGTTATGATGAAAGCGTTGAGAGGTGAGAGACCATGCTCTGAAAAAAAGTCAAGCCTTCTGATTTTAATCGTCTCTTTTGACATTGGGACTTATACCTCTACGGACTAAATTATTTTCTAAGTTGCAACTTGGCTAAAATTTTTCTGTCAGAAAAGTTCGGATGTGAAAACATGCTTGCAATTAGGCAATATCTTTAAAGGGAAACAGCTTATTTTATTTAAAAAAAAAAAAGAAAAAAAAACCTAAGTATTTTTTTCCTAAAGAAAAGATATTTTTTTCAGTTTTCAACCAGAATGTTTGCCTTTCAAAGGCAGACCCATTTTCAGGTTGATTTGAATTTGTTAGTTTTTAGTTAGACTTTTCAGTATATCAAACAAATGTAAACATTTTCCTCTGGTGTGTTTAGAACAACTCTAAATATCTTCTTTAATACTTTAAGCACCAAACTGAGGAGGCTGTTCCCGCTTGTTGCTTGGGCTCAGCCTGATTACCGAGGTAGCCCTGACTGGCAGAGATGCCTATCTGGTGCTCAGTACCTTCCATCGCCACAGTCTTCAGTGGCAGATAAGTTGGAGCAGTCTTTGGGCTACAGGTTTTTGCACTCATAGCTGCAGTAAATATATGCGGGAAAGAAGGAGGAGAAGAAGCGAACTTCTCTGAGGCACTGCTGAATCCCAGCAGTCTGATCCCTCTCCCTGAAAAGACAAGACCCAGGAAAAAGATCTCTAGAGTCACTGGGAGTGACTTGGACCATGAAAGGACACCATGTCCTCTCCAAGCCATGGTTTAATATCCAGAGATCACAGGATTGTTACCACAGCCCAGTTCAGTGATCTGGTGCCTGTCCTCCCTCTGAAAAGCATGTCTGAGATGTCCCCAGGGAAATTAAGTACATTTCACTCAAGCATTTCTCATGTGGGACCACAAAGTCCTTCAGATTCTCCCAGTGAGCAGTGTGAAATGTTCGTAATAGGTTATTGTGACATTAATCTTTTCCAGTTTAATTACTAATAAGCTTTTGATACATGTTTTCACTTTTTCCTTACTTTACTGTGGCAACTTTTTAGCTTTCCTTGCTTCTTTTTATGCACCCATACAACAGCTACAATAATTTCTCCTCATGTTTTTCCTGTCTGTGACACCCAACCAGTATTTTTGGCAGCTCTGAAGAGAGACCAGTACACTTCTTATCTCCTTGGGGCATTGCAAGGCTTTACCAACATCCCTCATAATTTTGGGATATTTGGAAATTAGCTCTTGAAATATGAAGTACAACAGTGAAATCTTATCAATAGTCTCTAGAATGACAGTAGTTTCATTGTATAATACAACAGAGTTTAACTGCCTTGTTTTCCTAAAACTCTTCAGACAAACTGTACTTCAGGTTAACCTTTAATCATTAATACTACTTCATTTGGCCCCAAAATATCCACGCTGTTTAGAGCTTTGCTTCCGAAACACGTGATTATTCAAACCCAAAAAGAGAAAGATGTGCTCAATGCACAAGATGTCAAACTGAGATTAAACCCACTAAGGTCTACAAAGCCTGCTGCAAAAATGATAACTATCTTTGTCAAAATCCCAAGCAAAAACATGTACGTCAAGTGAGATCATCGATAAAATATGAATATCAGGGTAAGACTAACTTGTGGGTTAGTTTCAAAGAATTTTTTTTCCTCTGAGATGCAAAAATTATCTCAAATCTTACAACCTATTTCTGAACACCGCATTTATAAATTCTGATGACATGTGTAGTTTCCTTCTATGGCAATACATAACTACAAAAGATCTGTTTATTAAAAAGTATCTGTGCATTTCTGTGGTTCACTGAGAGATTTGGGGTACTAATTTTTTAATTCTAATTTGTCTGCCATTCATTACATGCATACCCACAAACCTACAGCTTTCTCACACTGGACATGTTCATTATGAAAGATGAAAACCTGAAGATGGGGCATTTGATTCCCACAGAGACATCATCTGCCACAGCATAATTGTGTGTGTTTTGTCTAAACAATGTGATGGGGATTTCTCTGCTTGGGAGGGCTGTTCTGAGCTGCAGCTAACCCTATTGTCTCAGGGGGTCCTCATGTTAATTCCAGTCCAGATTCTCCCCTGTTCCCCACTGTAACTATTTATGTGGCATGTGGTAAGGTTTAATTTAAGCATTTCTTACAGGTTTATTTGTTAGGCATTGCTTGTGAACTCAGAGTTGTACAACACAAAACACAGAAACAAGCATCAGCTTTTGCTTCATGGTTAATGCAACTGGAGTCATTGAAGCTTAGTTTTTATTTATGGGAACAGATTGTATTCCTACATCACAAAGCATGAAAAAAACGCTTCCTGATGACTAACTGATTTTACCTTGGGCATAGCATGAGCTGGAGAATTCATCCTATAACCGTGTCAAAGTGAAATTTGCTTTAGATCCTTTTAGATCTTGATTCATAGACTTTGGGCAATAGACACTCTACAACATTATGGCATGAACTACACCAGGATGTAATGTTCCAGCCTGAGGTGAGTGGCACACTACAGTCAGGGTTAAAAGAAGAGGGCAGCTGTGGCTTTTAGGTGATTGTCCTTGTTCAGTAACTATGAAAGTTACTGGCATCAGGATTATCTTACCCAGGGCAGAGTCACTGGGTTCTGCTGTTTAGTGTGAGGGAAGATGAGGGCACTGAGGTTCTTTCTGTGTGCTGAGAAAAGATGGAATAAGACCACCAACTCTTTCCTGTATATTCTCAAATGTGTGTCTGCAGAGCCATATTTTGCCACCAATGCATTTCCCTTATCAGACTCCTTCAAGGTTCTCAAAATCCTGCAGTACCCCTTCCCTCCCAGAGGTCCTTCAGTTGCCGAGTCTTCCTTCTCTTCCCCCTGCCATTCCCCCAGTTTTTCAGTCCTCTGGATTCATTGGGCTCCTTCTCTCTGTTTCTTGGTCAGTCTGACTTAGTCTCCTCTGTGTCTGGGTAATCAGCAGCAGTAATTAATGAAACTGAAGTATGTCTGATACTCAGGCAAATATGGACAATTACATTCCCTCTCCTCTAAGTCTCGCTGTGATTTGGATTTTCACCATAGCTTCAGGTTCCCATTTTGGATCAATGCATAGCTCTGCCAAATTAATGCTGAATAATTAACCAGTAGTAAGAATCATTGTTTTGAGACATTTGAATTAGGCAGTTGTGTTAATCTGGTTTTGGATTTGCCTATCCATTGCAAGTATCCCATTTTTGGTTCCTTGAACAGGGTTAGACCTCATTTAAATCAATCCACTTTTGAACTGTACAGGACTTTTTGCATTAATAAGACCCAAAACAAAACCAAATGATAATTCCAAGATTTGTCTTATGTGACAGAAAGGAAAGACAGTTCTAGCTCAATTATTTTGATGATTCATCTGTGAACTGTACAAGTGTTAACACATCCTATCATTACAATTTCCCCACTCCCACCTGCTGCTTTGCTTCACCCACCTGTTGCATATTGCCTTCCAGATTGCAAGCTGTTTGGGGCAGGTATGTTGTTTACTCTGTGTATGTTGTACAATGTCTAAGTACGACCCAGTTCGGGCTCCTAGGCTCTTCTGTAAAAATAAAAGTAAAAAGTGTAATGAACATCAGAGATAAGCAGAGGTAGTAGTAAGATACTGATTAGTTTTATGATAGGAACCTTTAAAGTGTATTTTATTTTTTAATAATGATATAATTAATGCGTGATAGTGATCTTAGTGTAAAATCTGATTGGAAAGTAGACACCTGTTGTTTTTTCTGCAAAGCAGTTAAATGAGGTCAGCACTTTAAGCTTTCTCCCCTCCCTTCCCTGCAGCCGAGGGTTGACCTGGCCTTGGTTAACATGAGATAAAATTACAATGTCTGGTCCCACCAGTCTCTTGTGGTGGGAAAATTAACTTGTGTTAGCTATTCACTGGTGACAATGCTGGAGAGTTTCAAGGAGGGAAGAGAAGGCTATCAGCTGTTTCTTTGGTCTGACGTTCCATGGACTTCACCACACAGGCTGACTTTCAAGACAAGCTCTTTTATGGTTGTCTTCCCTGCTTATTGTAAGGAATTTGTAGCCCTTTCCAAAGGTGCCGCCAAAGACGTATCTCCTAAGAAGTAAAGATCCTAGCATGAGCTGGATTCAAGCCCTTGCTCAAGAAGAGATGGGCTCATCTGCCTGTTGCACTGGTCCCCTCCACCGTGTACCTGTTTGAACAAAAGCGTTGTTCCTTGTTTGGCAATAGAGTATTTAGCAGGCACCCGTCATAAATCAAAGCATTATCATTAATAATCAAAGTGAGACATTGGACAGAATGGGAAATTAATCACAAGTGGCAGGTGAAGCACCTCAGTGCAAGATGAGCTTTTCTGCATACTGAGAAGGAGAATTTTTCTGCTAGCCTTCACAAAGGGAAACACTGGGTTTAATTCTGAGCTACACCGTAGCTCCCTTCCTTCTGCTGTGTAAAGGCAATGGCGTATGATCACTCTATTGCCAAATAGTGTAAATTTCGTAGTCGTATGAAGTGTCCTCATACAGTCCTACAACAGTGAAACAGGGCCCCTACTTCTTGAAACACTGGGAATTCAAGTTTCTAGTGCTTGACAACATGATTTAGATAATTTCAGGACTCATTGTGACTGAAAAAAAATTTATTGTAATTATCACCTTTCTCCTTCCCGCATGGGCCCCTCAACAGGTACCAAGAGAACTGCAGTGATTAAAAAGACAGTATAATAACTTTGATTTATTTTGATTAAGTAATAAATCTGATTGAAATGTAAACAATTCAAACAAAAGTCCTTTACAATATATCAACAAGTCGAACTTACATCACCGATTATAGCTACTTTTTGTTATTCTCTCTCCTGAAATGAAATGGGAAATAATTCATTCTTTCGTTATGACAGTGATGACCTGAATATCATGCTGAACTAATTGAAGCTTGCCTTTACATTAGAAAAATCTACAAGGCACAGAGATAGCATGTGTGTCTTTCAATAGCTGCTGTCCCAATGCTTTTTTTAACCAAAGCTTACTTTATTCCTGTAATTGAGTGACATAAATTCATACAGAATGAAACTAAATCAACATATATTCACATTAAGACACAGAATGTGCATTTAACCAAGAAATGTCTAATATAGTTTTCAGCCCTGCAATGTGTAAGCAATGATGAATCTGTTACTGGTAAAATATTGGTACAGGAATTCTTATTGCTCCAGCTTTTAGCTCAGGGGAGTATGAGGGTCTCTGGTAGATGTTGTAGGATGCTTACGAGGATGGCAGCTGCAGCTGTAAACGCATGAAAGAAGTGTTGGTGGCTAGCAAAGGACTTTGAAGATCTGCTAGTCCTTTAGCACACCATCAGCTGAGAAGAGCTGGGTGATATACACTTGACACGCTTGATATAGACTCCTTTTTCACAGTAAAAGCCATTTCGGCATTCCAGGCTCACAATTCTTTTTTTAAAATGCAAGCCAAATACTGGCTGGCACTAAAATGGATGGGTGCTGTATCGCCTCTTTTCATGGTGCACTGTCCCTTGAAGGAGAATCCTGATCTAGCTTATTCTCCAGTATGTAGGACCCCTTTCTTTTTGCTGACATCTTCTCAGGTGATGGTAGTGATCTGAAGCACAGGAACATGAGCCCAACATCCAGGGTCAGATCAAAATTAATCTTCCCAGAATCCCGTTTTTAAGAGTGAATGATAGAAGATATTGAGGAAAAGAGAATAAGAATAATTCATCCTTTGATAATCAATGATTTACATCACCTTTAACTGAAACTATCTGGATCATAACGTGTGATAACTTTGATAGAGTATTCTGTTAATTTGATTAATTTCTTCCTTTTGCCTTCACAACATCCTGTGGCAAAAAGTTGTACAGCAGCATGAAAAAAATGTATTTTCTTCGTGTTAAAGGAACATGTAGTTTGTAAATGTATAGATCACAATCATCCTCAGCAAACTCTTTTCCAAGGTAGAGTCCTACTTCATTTAGTACTTCCTTAGATTTTCCAGCCTCAGTTGATGATAGTGTTGTCTTTATATAACTGTAGGGAAGAGGATGCTCCAGCCACAAAGACCTACCTTGTTATCACTTCTAGGCTACATTATATCTAATGATAGTCAGAGAGAAGTTTATCTTGTTAGAGCAATCAACATCCAGCCTAACAAACACTGAGACCATATTATATCAAGGCTTCATGCTTATTGTCCTGTGACAAGGGCATTGAAAGAACTGTTTATTGTTTCCTGGATTACAAAACCCCAATGTTTCTCTGGGCAACTCCTCTAAACCCTGGAGCAGAAGTTGGATATTGCAGGACTCTTCAGGAGGATACTGTGGTATTCTTCTGGGTTGCATTTTGCAGGAGATGGGGCAAAACTTTAGAGATCACAGTTACAAACTGACTTTCCAGCATAAGTTCAGCCAAGTCTGATCATGTACAAATCTCTTTCAGCAGCTACCTGTTTAGTGAGACATATGGGCAATTTCTTAAGGAGCCTACCTCTGCTCCGCATAATCTGCTCCTATTGATAACTTGTCACCAGAAGTCAGAGAAGACCTTGGTTTCCATTAGAAAGCATGATACATATTAAAAACAGATAAGTGGTTCCAGATCTTAAGGAGATGAGTGCTTACAAAATGTGTGCAATAATGTATTTTAACAGTTACATTCAATAATAATAATAACAGTAACTAGTTACTGACCCAGGCAGATCTTTTTTTGAGATGTTGAATTGTTTTAAAACACTCATTTGTGTTTCAGTGACACAGAATTTGGGGCTCATGAAAACACTCAAAAGTGAGGCACGTTCCTTAA
This sequence comes from Nipponia nippon, assembly GCF_047370975.1. NCBI lineage: Eukaryota > Metazoa > Chordata > Aves > Pelecaniformes > Threskiornithidae > Nipponia > Nipponia nippon. The sequence goes on from NW_028262347.1 coordinate 5,883,775, forward strand.
CAGGGGTAAGATTACCCTTGGGGTTGCTGCGGCTGGGAAAAGTGCCTGTTGAAATATAAAATGCCTTTAAGTCAGTTGGGAATATCCTGCTGAAAAAGAAAATCAAAGATTAGGGCAGGGGAAATGTACTGTCATTTTCTGTTAAGGAGCTCATTTTTTTGCCTCCTTTTAAAACCATTAGAAATTACTTCAGGCACAATTTAATAATCTACATCAGTATCCCAGGAGTTAAGATAGCAAATGATATTATGGCAAAAATGTCTTAAATAAAATAAACCTCAGTAAACCCAGAAATGTTGCTTTTTCATCAGATTCCTGAATAATTCAAGAGCTGTAACATCCAAATTTTAATGTTACTTAAATGGGGATATTCTTCAACAACAGTAGTTTAGTATAAGGCATAAGCAGTGTAGTAGAATTAGGTTAAGATTAGGTGTTATGTAAGAGATTGTGTAATACAACTCTTTCACATGTGATTGTGCAATTGTCAGTATTAATTGTAAGCAATTATCCACGTTCTTTGGGTACTGTTGTTCCCATTCTACCTCCCTGATTTTGTGGGTCACATTCCAAAGTCTTCGTACGGGGGAGAGAGGTAGGGAGCACAGGGTGGCAGTGATGGAGGGAACTTCTGCCACATTTCACAGCCGAGAGCCACAGCTCTTGCCAAATTGATGCTGTTGCCCAATAGATATGGGCTGGGTGATCCTGCCTTAGCAGCCCTGCCTAACTTTCTCCCATATCCAAGAATTTGGCTTAACTTGGAAACTCCTGTCCTAGGCGCAGATTGTCCCTCAACTGTGACACTGTCCTGCAACAAGGTGACAGCTGTCATAGATGAACCACATGTGACTTGAACCACACCTTGGACACCCTTGTCTGCTGCTTCATGCACACCATGAACTAAATGCATAATAATGAGTCAGGTTGATTCCAACAGAGATTAAGTGCACAAAGAGAAAGGATCTGAGATGACCTAGAGTTGCTTTTACACTCTTTTTGCCCTCAACTTTTAGCATAAGGACTCTGGCAATGGTCTCTGTTGGTCTTTTAAGCGTTCAACTAAGTAGTATAGCACCCTTACTGGTTAGGTAGTAAATAATGCAAGTTTGCAGGCCAGCATGGATTTATTTTTTTAGCACTCCTGCTGAGGGCCATAAGATAGGTAGAATAGCTGGGGATAAAGGCTGGGAGGTATGGAGGGACATTTGAAAAAGGCTGTTTTTCAGGTTTCTGAAAGGTGGTCAGGATATTGGCTCAGGGGAAACTCTGTTCCATCATGAACTTCCTGAATTGTCACTCAAAATGGACAGGATTCATCTGACCAAGTATAGATGTTGACAATGAAGGCATCTATGTCTTTGCAAGTCATTCCAGTTTCTCTTTACAGTCGGGGGAAATCTAGCTGATATATGCTGTGAAGCCCAGACACATTCTCAAATATTCTTCTCAATTAGGTCAGATGAATCATGCCTAGAAGTGCCTGCTTTCCTCCCCTAACTGTAAGGAGAGCTGGCGAAGAAAAGTTCAGTTACAGATGTCAAAAAGGCACACATATGCCTGCAATCTGTTGAAATGAATTATAATCTAGTTTTCCATTCCTCAGTGTCTCATGTTTAAAATGAGATACCAGTATAGCCTTACCACTGTAAGGTTCACTACTTGGAAAATACTAGATATTTTTTGTTGTTGCTATAAAAGCACAGTTTATACTATAGCTTATGTATTTTACAAAATCAAATAGCAAGTAAAATGGTGTGCTACTAGGCAAACAAAAACCCCTTCTAAGCTTATTGACACAAACTTTCCTCACAGTTGGTGTTATCTCTTTTCAAATTATATTAGATCATATCTCACCAGGAGAGCAGGCTGGTTAAGTGTAGAACTGAGTCTGATGACACACGAGTTTTACTGCATTTAGCTCCAAAAATTTGAATGGAGATTCTGCTGGTATGATATCTAGATATCACATAACTAGAGCTAGATGCACATTCATGTCTTCATTCTTTCTCCAGAGAAATCATAAACCCTACTTGTGAGCTTGGTTAGCAGCAAAATATTGTCCAGTTTGGAAGGACAGAAGGAAATAAAGAAAGAGAGAAAAGGAAATAATTAACTTTAAACCTGTAAATATAAAATTGCTGTTATTGAGACTAAGCAAGCAATGTCAAAACCACATTAGACCCTCTCCATCTGTCCTACGTAAGGCTTTGACACAAACCCAACAAACCTTGAACGCCCAAATACCTTCACATGCCTTTATAGTGCTCTCCAAAGCATTCTAAACATATCTTTATCATGCTAGTGAAAAAATGCCACCCTGAGGGGCTGTGCAATAGTCGTTGCACTATTTCTAGGCCTTTGAACTAAACCAGAGGACAATAATAGCAGCTGGACTAGATGTTCAGTGTAGGTCCTTTCCAATTGAACTGAACTGAACTGAACTGTTCTGTTCTGTTCTGTTCTATTCTATTCTATTCTATTCTGTTCTGTTCTGTTCTGTTCTATTCTATTCTATTCTATTCTAAAACGTACTATTCCAGTGATTAATATTATACCTTAAGACCAGTGATACCTCATTGAATCCAATAAAGACCTGAGTTGAGTTTGGAAGTGGCTGGTTCACCCAAGAGGGGACAAACTCCAAGTAGTTGAAAAGTGAAAGAAAAGTGTATTCAGCAGTCCAAAAATTTTTAATACTTCTCAAGGCATCTCTGCAGCAAGATGAAAGAAGGCTAACAAAAATAAAAAAAAGAAAAAAGGAACAATCTGTTTTATACGAGATTATACCATTCAGCTCCTCTGATTTGTGTGCCACTTTCATAGCATCAACAAGGACCCGTTTCCAGGAGACCAGTGTACTGAAAACTGTGCAAAATTCAAGGAGAATCAGGTTTTATAGCTGTACTGACACTTAGGTTATCGATGCATTGAGCTATTGATGCGCACTTTAACTCCAGGAACATAAAGCGTGCCAAAGCAATATTACATGTGAGAGTTATTCAATAACATGTGGCAGGTAAATCTATCCCATATCTCTTTGCATCAAGAACATTAATTAATCGTGTGATGAGAATGCCATTTTCAGCTTACAGTGCAAGCTGGGAGAAACTGCCAGTGATCTTTCTGGCTTTAATAACTGTGCATTTAGTTCAAGGAAGGAAAAATGAATTTATCTATTCAATTGGAGGATTTTCTTGATCATTAGGAGATTGAGCTGTAGGTAGAACTTGCAGTCTTTATATCAGAACAATGAAAATGTGGATGACACTTTCAGTATCAGTATTTTGTTTTGGTTTTTTTTAGAAGACTACGCAAATTCAGGGTCAGATTGTTGAAGAGAGAGGAACGAGGTACCGCATGTGCTCTGGGACACATAGTATAGGAATAACCATATGGTCCTCCCCATATACAGTTAAATCCATCCCTAACACACCATTTTACAAGCATATGAACCAGAATGGGCCTGATCCTGTAGCTTTTCCCCAATGCCATTTCCTTTGGTTTGTGAAAACACAAGGTCAGCAAATCCTTTGTTTGCTACTGCAGATCATGATGATGAGAAAGGTAACGATTATATTGATCTCAAAGAATATCGAGACTGTGAGATCCTGTAACACAGTGTGACCTGGAGATATTGTCTGCTAGAAACAGAGAACAAGAGTGCACATGCTTAAATCTTATGAAAATGGGTCCTCACAATTTATGCAGCAATTCCAAATGTGATATATAATGGCTAAAAAATCCAGGGTCATTTATTAGCTGGCAAAACCCTGGCTACATATCTTTCTTAGAACAGCACCTTTAATGAACTCTCAACGCTGCAACCTAATTTCATCATGTGCTAGCGTGTCTCATTGAAGAGAAATCCTGTTGATGTCTCGCTGATCTTTGAAAGCTAGAGATAAGAAATTCTTTGTCAATGTCAATAATGGTACAATGAAATAAACTATATTCATGCACTGATAGCACTTGCATCTATAGGGGGAGCTGCTTAGGAATTTTTTCAATGGAATGTTTTACTGTGCACAAAATGCCAACTCATGCAAGTACCTTTTTTTTTTCTGAGACATGATTTTTGTCTAAAGAATGATTAGGGGAGGATGGGGTAGGGTAACAAGAATGCTGATCACATGCTATTCACAAGAGTAAACTGGGAAGAATCTTGTTTGAGTCCCTGCTCTGAATCACATAGTGATGTTGTTTTCTAAAACCAGAATAGATTCACTAAGCACAAGCCTTTCAATAGCTTTTTAGAAAAGAGACAGAAACTGAAGACTTCTGTTGTGGAATAAAACACAAAAAATGATTTCCTGATTTTTTTCACATGACATTGAGGAGAGGGGCTTTCTATAGTACACACTCCTGTGAGCATGTACAGGTAAAAGCATCATACAGGATATATGGTTATACCTCACAATTAATGTAGAGCCAGACATAGTTTTCCTGGGAGGCTAGAAGATGACTGAAGTCATATAATCCACCTCTTCTGCCCTGTAACAGCTTCTCCCGTTCCCATTGGGAATGTCCCCATACCCCACCCAGGTGTAAGTCCCCCATGACAGCCCTTCCCAGAGTCTCAAGGACCTTCACACACTTTTGTTGTCTTTTGGGTCCACTATTTGGGGAGGGAGATGGGGCACTGGAAGAACAGCATCCAATATTGAGAAGACTGCTGAGCATTGTCTACTTAATGGATGTGTCAGTGCAGTAGAGGACAACGTGACAGGGTGGAAACATACACTGCTGGTAGCCTTTGGCCTTTCATTTATGGACTTTTCAATCTCTGTGTTAAATCTGCTGTTTACTGCACAGGGGTAAGAAATTGAGACCACACTAACTTTTAGATACCACTGGTATGCCACATGTTATTCCACAAATTGACCCTATCCTGTAGCATCTGGGAAAAAAGCCATGAGTGAATAAAGTGAATTTGTCGGTTGCCACTGTCCAGTCACAGAACATGCTTAATTAACATTGAAGTTAATGACCAAGAGCTTATATTTCCCAAGTTTTTCTACTCAGATCTACAAGGGAGCAGTGCCATGTCTCATGAACAAAGGGACTTTTGTTGAAGAGCCTGGTTGTTTCATTGACTTTGCCCTCAGTATAACCATATGGGCAAAACCAAAGTGCTTTTGTGTTTGGAAAAAAATGCAAAAAAAATCTGATTGTAGAGGTGCTGAAGATACCATACAAGTCACATACACACAGGCAGGCTTTCTAGCACACTCACCCAGCCTTGTCTTCCTGTGATCTGGGTGCTTCCCTTCCAGTTACACAGGTCACAACAGCATTTGGCAAGGATGTGCAAGAGCAGGCGCCTTGATGTATTTGTGCCATTGTTTCAGTGACTGGGCATTTTAATCGAAGCTACCATCTTGTAAAAAAACAGATAATGAATAAAGACCCTGTCCTATCCTTTGGAAATTTCTAAAAATCATCTAAATCTTTTTTCTATGCCCTTAAAGATCAATGTAGGAAAATACCAAAAGACAGGTTTTTTTAAAAAAAAAATCTTTAAAATATTTCCAAAATGTTTTTCTGTACTGTGCTGGAGAAAATTGTCAAAGTCTTTTTCCTTTGTTTGAGAAGTTTCGTATGCACATAATCCCAGAAACATTGTTTCCTTGTTGCATATTAACAAAATATTCCCATATTCATAGAATCATAGAATCATAGAATCATTTAGGTTGCAAAGGACCTTTAAGATCATTGAGTTCAACCGTTAACCTAGCACTTCCAAGTCCACCAAAGGAAGAACAACTAATTCTGGTATTTGAAAAAAAAGTTATTTTCTGCTCTTTGTGGCTTTTAAAACTGGTGGATATTTAAAAGTCATGATATTACATGTACAGACATTTTTCAAGGCCAATATCCAACTGATTAGATCTCTGAAAAACTAATTAAATAATTTTCTTGAAATTCCACAGCAAATTGAAGTATTGTCCAAGGCTTAAAGCTGAAAATTTAGGGGAAGGTTTCATTTGTTAAAAAAATGGCCAAATTATTAACACTTAACAGAGCTTGTTAATTATTTCAGTACAGCAGAGCTGTCATACCCTTTAATGAATTATATAAACCAGTCAATATCTTAAAATAAGTCAAGATTAACTTAGATTATCCAAGTTGATTCTTATCCCGTGCACCCTTATTTGAAAATAGTGTAACACTGCTGTTTCACCTGAGTTAATCGTGCTCCACAATTATAAAAATAATAAAAGGATTGGAGCTAAGGATGCTAATGTAGCTTCTTAAAGTCTAAGTTTCATAGTGCAAGTAGAGCAGCTAATGACATTTGCAGTGTATTTCTTGAAAACAAGCACAGGCTGCTTTGAAATGAAAAAATGATAAGTTAAATGTTACATGTTATATGTCTGAATTTGACTTTTTATGTCTAGGGACTGATGGCTTATATTGCTGTTGCTTTTTATGCAAGTTACCCTGATACAGAGGCAAAAGAGAAACTGTCTAATTTCTTGCATTGCAGCACTGCAATGTGTCCAATCATCAACCGGAATCAGTTGGTTCATCCTAGGAAATAATAACAATGAAAAGCAGTATTGCATGGGGCAGGGAATCTTTTTAAATGATTCACCAAAATGTTCAAGTTCACATGCAAGATTTGATTATAGAAAAATGTTTGCTCTGCAGTTGGCCACAAATAAGAATAACTAAATTTTCACAATAATATTCATTGGTATCTTCTTTAGTTTCCCTCATCAGGAATTCGGTCTCATTAGACTCAGGAGGTGTCAAACTCCTTAGAGTAATTTATTCATTTTACATTAATAATGCTGATTTTCACTTTTATTTTCTCAGAACCTGTTCCCATTTGTGATACAGTTCCCTTTTAACAATACTTCTTTTAAAGGGATTTTTGTAAGATTTTCTTTCTGGGAGGATTTATCAATGCTTTTTAAAACATGCTCAACAGTCTTTTTTTTTCCTAGATGCAGACAAGAAAAAATGCTGTTAAATGTTATACTAAAACCTGACAGAACCTGAAACCCCACCTTGCTCACCATAAAAATAGCAATGGCATATTTAAGGAAACATTTGTCAGGGGAAGCAGAATGAAATACCTTCCTTATAAAGCGTCATTTTGCTCGTACAAGGGCCAATCTGTTTCATTTGTTGATGTTCACATTAGGATCCATTTGATTTAACCATATCTTGACTTCGGAGGAAAAAATGCAATGCATTATTAATGCCTCATAGTATATGAGAAATGAGTACATGAGTCAATATTGCTACAGTGTTGTGCATTATTAAGAATAAGTTAAAGTAGGTCAGCACAGCACATGAAGCTAAATAGACTAATAATGGATTCTATGGGTAGACATTCATCTACCAAGGAGTCATGTGTTATGTGCTGGCACCAACACAAGATAAGCATTTTGATTTGTGGATTTTCAAGATCACATTTGTACTGGAAAAAGAAACAGCTTCTTCATTTTCTCCAAAATTCACCCTCACTTTTATTAAAGGGGCATAGCTAGGTTTACTTTTGCTCAAAATTCAGGGGTTTGCTGGGGAGTTTTTTGGTTTGATTTTTCAAAAGCAAAATCTACTTAAGATATATAAAAAAGAAGATGAGACGATAAACGGAGCTCATAATTAAATATTCCGCTCAGGTGTTTACAAGTTAATCACAGAAATTTTGTAGTAGCTCATGAGTGTTGGGACATAAAACAGACTAGAATTAAAATGGAACTAATCAGTCTGTTTTTTGTCCAAATTAAGAGATGTGCTGAAAACAAGCTAAAGAGCACCAAACAAGGAAGAGTTACAAAGTGAATGTTGCTTGGCTAGCTGGTACTGCATTTTAAGCACCAATCAGTGCAAATATGCTTTTTTAAATTGTCATCAACACCCGTTCAGGGAAATTCCTCTCCAGAAGGTATTGGAAAATAATAATATGGCATTCCATTGCTATTAAGTCTCAAAGTCCACAGATCACATCTGTTTAGGTTACAAGTTAAAACTAGGTTATCATGCTCAGGTTTTTGTTTTCTTTCTTGAGTATCATTCATCATCAATAGGAGAGATATTATAATTGAAAATTATCCTACAGTTCCATTCCTGAATTCTGAGCCAAAAGCTGAGTTGTCTCCCCAGAGCTAACAGTACTAAAATGTAGTTAAACTGATCAAGTATGAGTCAAATACACAAAGAGAAAGGTTTATTAAGAAAGGAGGTGCCAGCCTTTGATTGACTTATACTTTAAGCAGTGTGCTTCACTCTCTGCTGGCTGCATTATAAAACCAAAGGGGAATATCTCCTCTTTTTTTTTTTTTTTCATTTTTTGTTTTTTGGTTGTTTTTTTTGTTTTGTTTTGTTTTGTTTTTTAAAGGATGGATTTAAAGCCATTAAAGTTAAATTTTGAGCATGTTGCCTCCATGTTTTCCTGAGCACCAAATAATCCCCAGGAGTGTGTTCATTTCCATAGCCTAACAACTGGGGATGTTATAGGGAAGGAGCGGCCACCTTGCAGCTCCTGACTAACACGCAGCAAAGCGTGGTTTCCAAGTGGGGATCTGACCCATGGCTTTCTATGCCCGGTGGAGGGGTGACCCCAGTTCCCATGGGACCATGGGAAGTAATATGTTGAGAACTGCTGCTGACATTAATTCTGAGTGTTTCATCTGGACACTTGCTGCAGACTTGCTTCTCGCCCACCTTGAGTCAGAAGGAGCTGGGGAACCGCCGGCATCTCTGTCCTGCAAACTGCACCCAGCGCTTCAGCTCAACCACATATGGGATTGACTTTTGAGACAGATGGGAAAGAAAAGTCCAAAACATTGATTTCATACATGAAAACTACAGAATTCATGTATTATCCTGTCTCTTTAGTGTCGTTAGTGTTTAAATAACTTCTGCCCATGGCTTCCGATGATCTAATTTTGTTGTGTCATTAACAGCCTTGGAAACAGCACAATGCAGGTAATGGAAGCCTGAAGTGATATGAGGGTATCATATTATGATTGTTTTCTGGCCCTAAAATCAAGTTAATAAAGAGGAACTTGCCAAAAGAATTGGGCACTCCCTGGTAGAGAAAAACACAGGATGAACTCGGTGCACTTTTTTAGCAGAACATACTCTTGCATAAGTATTTAGTGATTCATGTATATTGCTTAAAGATGAGCTACATACAAGAGAAAAACAAGAAATCATGTAAGATTTTCTCCTACTTTGTTTGTTTCAATATATGAGTAAATAATGACATGTGTTGTTAAGTACATAATTTTAGTTTTGATTTTTTTGTTATTTTTCTTATATGCAAATAACAGATGGCTGGTAGAGAACAAAAAGAAATAATAACATAATGGAACTCAAGACAGTGAAAGATAAACATTTTAAATTCATATTTTAAAAAACATTTCTTTGCATTCCACTGCCTACTAAACACTTGAACATCTTTGTTATATATTTGTAACAGATTCCATTTTTGATTTTTCAATTGAAGTGCTCCAAAAGCACTCCAGAAAAGATATGCTGAAGCCCCTCAAAGTCTAGAAAAAAACATTCCTAATGTTTCTAGTATTTCTGAAGTTGAAAAATATAAGCAGAAAAGTCCTGTATTAAAAAAAATCTAAAATCAGTCAAATTAAATTGTTCCTGAAAGTTCCTTTTTACTAAAAAAAAGAAGGCACAAAGAACAAAATCTGCATTCTAAAAAAACCTACGGTAAGTTAACCTAATTATGTTCAACAAAAACAAAGTAAGCATTGTAAATCTGCCCTGAAATACCAGTTTACTTGTATGTATTCTTTTACAAGGCAGTTATTTTATCATTTAGGTAAACTTGGCAAAACTACTTCAACATGTTTGGGTTTTTTTAATACAGAAAGAAGAATTGTCCCTTTTGAGTATCTCTTGAGAACACATTATTATAAAACAGCTTGGAGAATATGGGAGATTGCATATCTTGCTATATTTAATAGGACAATCTTAAACTGTAACCTCTGGTTTTGCAAGAAGAAAAACAGATCTCCTGCCATCATGTGGAATGTAGCAGTATCTCCTTTTTGAAATGATCTGATGTTTGAATACCATGACAGTAAATACATCATGACAGCGACATTATTTTGTGTCTCATTTGGAAACTGAACCATGATTACAGAACGTGAGCATTTTGTGGGGTAGTGTTCTAGCCCATTTTCAAACAAACAGCCTCTGTGATTGTGATGGGGGAGCTCTGTGTATGAAGCTCTGGTAAAATGGATGTGTTTCTTTTAATTCCTGATGTCAGGAACATTAAGTTATACATGAAGGTTTTGAGACTCCTCCCCACAGGATTGTGACTATATTATGTATCTCATTGATTTCAATGAAGTTATGCCAGGAGGAGGTTTGGTTTATACTGCATTCTCATTATAGCTATCAAATTATTTGAACACATGCCTGGCCTGATACTTATCTACTGGTGTCACTTACAGCATTTTAAATCCAAGAACAAAGCCAAGCTTGCCTGTAGAATATCTTGACCAAATTCCAGAGCCTTTATGCATGCAAAATGTACATCTATGCAAATTTTCCTGCCAGAGCCACTGGACACTTAAAGGAAATGCACACCTCCTGGCCATACAATTAAAGGCAGATGGACATCCCAGTCCAAAGGGAATGCAGGTCTTCAGTGTGGAGAGATTGGTCTTGATGGGAAACAAAACAAAAGCAGTACACCTCTAGTTATCAGGTCAATCACAGAATCACAGGGTGGCTGAGGTTAGAAAGGGCCACTGGAAATCACCACATCCAGCTTTATGCTCAGAGCAGGATCTTCTAGAGCAGATTGCTGAGGGCTGTGTCTAGTCAGGTTTTGAATATCTCCAAACATGGAGACTCCACAACCACTGGATCCCTTCTGACCTTAATCTGTTTTGACCTTGGGTAACCTTAACCCAAATTTTTTATCTTTGTGCTGGTGTCTGTCTTTCTCTAGGCCCCTAGAGATACCTCAAATTATGGGGAATTCCTCTGCTTACTACTTTCCTCTGCCCGGTGCTTTATCCAAGATAATTTTTAGCTTAGTTTTAGTTTTCAGTCCTGCGATAGTCTTCTACCCACTATTTATCGTTTTGTTCTTTCCCATCACTCTCTGTGGTACTTTCTCCTTTCTTTCTGAAGTCAGTTCTCCTGTTTTTCCCGGTAGTACCTCACGTTATGCCCTTCATTAAAGCTGTCACTTAAGAAAGTAATGTTAGAAAATCAACATACGGCAACATATTTGCTGCTAGATCAAGTTGCACACCTAGGTGTTGGAAAGCAGAAAACTTCCTCAAGCAGAAGACAACCTCATTCTTACATCTCTCTTTGCACTGAGCTGATCACTTCAGCCTTTCCACTGTGCAACTGGACTTTATGAAAGGCTCACCAGTCATCAGATAAGATGATTTTCAACATGTCTTAAAATGGCCATACCATGGGTTACCTCATCTTTGAAAAACAGACAGATTGGATTGCTGCTCAATACAGTGATTTTCAGTTTTCTGAGATCCAGTTAAGATGGAATTCTACCTCTTGGCTATAATCAAAGAAAACTCACTCACTTTACAGGGTAATAAAGGAAATTTTCATTTTCCTTAGAAATGTCAATCCCTTTTAGACTAAATTCTGGAATTACATCATTGAAGAAATTATGGTTGCTCTCATATATAAGGAGAATTATTTCTAAGTTTTACAGTAATTCCTACAGCAGATTTAGATTCTGAAATAATTTGAATCATCTCCCTTGTTTTCCTCTCTTCCTTCAGAAAGGTTTAATTTGTCTTCATAATGACTGATATATCAGTGCTGTTATGTTACATATATAAAGATTTTAAACATTTCTAGGATAATGCTAATTGAAAATCTTTCAATAGAGTTCATTTTTGAAACTATTTACATTATCTTTTTTTCTTCCCCTGTCCAAGTGCAGGTGGCCAAGTTGTGTAGGATGAATATGAAATCTTTTAAAAATCAATCAGTTTTATCTAAGAAAAGTTGGAAAAAGAGGTAATTGATCCCAGGGGATAAGCACTGAACTAAGAAAGAAGCTGTATTCAGCCATAGGAGAAGTTGTCTAGCATTAGGTAACCAATAGATCTTGCACCTCACAGACACCCCCTGCCCCCATGGATTTCCAGCTGTAACTGTCTGTAATCATGCTGCAGTCCAAGCTGTGATTTGGAGAATAATGGGATTAATGCAACATAAAAGTTTTCCAGAGGCATGTTTATTTGTCACGCATCATATCGAATACCCTTCAATGACAATTTAACATTGGACCAATTTTCTTGGCCGTGATGTGATGTTTGCTGCTTTTGTGGCCCCTGTAAACCATTTGTGAATTCTTCATTCGTTCAATGGTAACAATGATTTTATAGATGTCGTCTAAGGAGTCTTTTAGCTATGGGGCTTTAGCTTTCTTCTCTGTAAAGTGGGATGATTCTTAGTCCACAGGATTGCTGTGAAGTCTAAATCAGTTGTTATTCTTGGCTTAGACTTCAGCCTGAGAGGTGTCCTTGAAGAAGTCTTTTTTTTCATTATTTTTTAAATGCTGTTAGTGCTAAATATTATCGTAATTTATAGGTCAGATCATGAACACTTTACTCAGGCAAAATTTAAATTGACTTAACTTCTGTGGTTACAACTGAATATCAAAAATGCAGTATTATTTGGAATTGTTATTTACAGTGAGAAATACAGTACATATTTAGTTGTATGTGTTTCTTTAGCAGAACCTTGTGAATTCTTATCTATTTTCATGTGTACACTTATTTATTTCAAACTGTTTATACAAGATAACTAAAATGAGTAAGAAAGAAAGAAAAAAAATCTTGCATGTGTTTAAATACAGCAATGTGATGCATTGGCTTTTTACAAATACAAACAATACAATGAATATGTAGACTTCCTATTACAAGTTCAAGTGGAAAACCAACACAAGACCAAATTAATCAGGTCTAAAATTCTTTCTGCAATCTCTTGCCAGACAAATGAGGTTCCTTATGGCTGATGTCAATGGTATTCTAAAGTTTTAAAATCAATAAACAGGCTGTAAAATTGCATCTGTAATCAGGATAAGGAACACAAACATTTACAGAGTAACATGCAAACACAACAAAATACTGCAGCTGGCTAAAATTGAGTGAGACGCCTTGTTCAGATGCCATTATTTTTAAATGCGTGTTTAATTTAGAATCTCAGCTGAGATAAAATGCAGACAGAGCCATGCTAAATTGGTATTACCAGCTGCCTGAAGATATCTCCAGATTAACCCACCTATCCACAACCCATCTATAGTAAAAAATAAATTAAAACTAAACGACAGAATTCAGGCTTTTTCGTCTTTTTTTTTCTTTAGTATTGTACATCATTGTCAAAACATTCAGAGATAAAGTTTAGCATTGCAGAGAGCTGGTTATTATTTAGACAAGCTACAGAATCAACACCAGGAAGTTCCCAGGTAAGCATGCATTTTAAAAGTTCTCTATGTGCCGCAGCAAGTCGCTGCAAGTGAAATGTTTTGGAGCGCTCTAACAGGTGTTTGGGAAACACATTGTTATTTAACCTAGAGCTGCTGCTCTGTAATATCTGGCCAGTTTGCTCACATATCATGTAATGTATGACTGATCTTTCCAGAGCTTGGGGGAATAACCTAGAGCGGTGTGTTAAAACAACAACAACAACAACAAAAAGAGATACAGGAAAAAACCACCCCAAAACTGCAATGGGAAAGTGAGCGTGAGGAATGAGGTGGGTAATGTAGTTCTTTGGGATAAAGCAGTAAGGGTGAGCAAGAGGTTCCTCCCTGGGAAAATGAACTGCCATTCTAAGGAGTGGGCAAAAAGTGACACTTTGAGGTACGGAGGCATTTTTAGAGCAAGATTTGCCTTTCATTGTTGATGTCTTGAGGATAGATGTATGGCATTCAGTTCTTGAAAGGAAATACGGAGTTGGATCAAAAAGAAAATTGAAGAGAAAGATTGTCTCAGTCTATAATGTGCTGTAAATTCTTAGGTTTTCAGGGGAATTTTTGTTGTAGTTTGTGTTTTGCCTTAAAGTCTCAACTCCTGGAAGCATGTGATTATGGAAAGATCTCAGATTTCAGTACAATAGAAAGAATTAATCCCTGAAGTGAAGGTTTTTCAAGTCCGTGCTCTTCCATGGATGTGATCCTTCAGCAAGTTGTTTTTCCTTTGCGTGCTTCAGTTCCCAATCTGCGAAATGGGAATGAATGTACTTGATTTCCTCATAGGAGTGATGTGAAGATAAATACATTCAAAGACATGCAGTGCTCCAATAATCTATTGCATACTTGACTACCATAAAAAAATTATTAATACAGGACAAATGAAAGGAAGCTTGATGCTGTGCCTGTACCTGAATACCCCTAAGGGCACAATAATCAAAAGCCAAATGAAGGAAATAATTTGATGTCAATCTCACACATTCTTGGAACTAGATTCTGGGGGTTTTTTTACATTAATGGTTGACAGGATTGCCATCAAAAAGTGTGTATAAAGTATATCTACACTTTAGTTGCAAGTATAGTATTGAGATACCTGTATTAGCTTTAAGCAGGCTAGCAATCTAACCACTTTAGCATGGAGCTCTGAGCAAGGTATTGCCTGGGTGAAAAATTGTGAAAAAATGTTCCTTTAGTAGGAAAAACACTAAAGAAAATATGATTTCTCAATACTACCATACTTCTTGTAAAGAACATCTTCGGTACAGGTTGTTTCCAAACCTGTTTTGCATATTTCGGTAATAATACCACAGCTATGAGCAACAGACAGTGTCAGATAAAGACAGGGAAAAGTGCGATCAACTGAGTGACAGGGAGAGAGAAAAGAAAGACAAGGGAAAAGCTGTATTTCAGGAATGAGCTGAAATATATTTGCTGAGTTATCAGGGGACAGAGCAAGGGTAACATAGATGATAGCCATTTCAGGACATGGAAGTTCTTTTGCTGTAACTACTGGGAATTGCCAATAGAGGGGTTAATGACACATTGGGATGGATGAGCAAGGAGTGTGGAAGAGATATGATATGAGGAAGAGAAGGAGCAGATCTGAGAAGTTTAACGCGGTGGCCAGGATTTACCCCATTTACACTGAGGTGTTTGTTTAGGCTTCTTGTGGGTTCCTTCTGTTGTCACCACAGAATTTTATATTAGAAGAGAGATACCCATGCTTCCATAGAGCAATTCAGATATTAAAAAGGCTTACAAAGCCTGATCTCTCTTCGCTGTTAGCCCTGCTGTGACCTGATGACCTCCAAAAGTCCCTTGTAACCTAAATTTTTCTGTGATCCCACGATTCTTCAAACTGCCATCTGGATGTAGCAACTCTCTCCACTGATTGTCTAGAAAGCTAACGAGGAATACTTTCTTCTAGATGCTTCTGGTAAATTCCAAGTGTAGGATGGAACCTGAGCCAAGAAAAAGGAATATTTTCAAGATGACTAAGAAAGAAAGGTGGTTGACTGCACATAGGTGGAGTCCTCAGATGAGCACTGTCATTCTAGAACGCAAGACATCCAACCACCTTAAAAGTACATAGGATGTGACTTTCTTAGGGGAGAATGTCTTCTAGAAACTTAAATTAATCTCATTCATGAACACTTTGAGAAGATGTCTGAGCTCTACTGTGTGCTTTTCTGCAGAAAAAACTTGGTATCCATTTCATCTTACAGGAGTTACTTCAGTGCAGATACCAATTATTAGCCAGGACATGTCAGTGCTAATCCGTCTTTAAGACAAGATTAAATCACATTTACTAGTTATCTTAGACAAGAGAAGGCAGAGGCATACTGACTTTTTAGAACTAAAATTCAAAATTTTCCATGGAACAAGAATAGAAAAATATTTATTTTTGAAAATGCCATTGAAAGTTGAGATTTGGGAATTTCTTACTGGGTAAGAATTAAAGTTTCCTACAAGGTCTTTACTTTATCTTGTTTAATGTAACTAGTGACTAATAAAACTTATCTTGTTTAATAATGGATGAACTAATTATCCCTATACATGTTTAATCCTTTTTAAAACCTGCTAAGCTCTTGGACTTGCAGCTATCATGTGGCAATCAGTTCCACAGGTCAATTATCCATTGTGAAAAAATGTCTTCCCTTTTATCCTCTCCGAATGTCTTGCCATCCAGTTCCATAGGATGCTTCATTATTCTTGTAATATGAAATGGGGTAATTGGGAACAACCAATTTCATGATCTCTATCACATCCCTCATGTTTGTTTATCCTCTTTCTTTCCTAATATATATTTCATTATAAGCCTTTTTTCTGTGCCTCAAACGTTTCCACTACCCATTGCCAAGTCCTTGCTTTGCTCTGTTTTGATGGTGACAATAAGTTAGGCTCAGAATTCTACCATTTTTCTCACCATTTGGTTGCTAATCACATAAATTGCAATGCTGAATTTGTCACTGTCATTGACTAGTCTTATAAATGTTGCAGCGGTTATAATTAATGGTTTTACTTACTGTCCTAAGTTCCTTAGCCCATATGCAGCAATTGTTATTAACAAATCACCATGTATCTACAGTTACGTCATTGAGGAGTTGTTATTGTTTCCTTTTTCTAATTAAAAGGAAATAATTCAGGTAGTGATGTATTAGCCACTAGAGATGCAGAAAGACTAGAACGCTACAATGCTCATAGCTGCAGTGTCTAACTTTGGCTGCTGACTGGCATATGCAGCTTCAAAAGGAGTCTATATTCTCCCTAGGCAAACTCACAGAGTAAGGCATGCATCTCCTAAAATTAGTTTCACAAACTCAGTGCATCATGCAGAGCGTAACTGTTAGACATGAGATTAGAACCCAAGTTTTCCCATTCTGACTATGTTTAGAATTATTATCTCTTCCATAAGCACAATGAATATTTAATTAAATGGAACAGATTCACTGGAAAAGATTGTGAGACCCACAATCTCCTGGACTATCTTTTGGTGGTTAGGGTATTCTCCTGGGAGGTAGAGAAATAGAGATGTGGTTTCAAATCCCCTCGGGAGCAAGAGAAACTTGCACCTGGGACTGCCCTGTTCCAGGTGAAGCCGTGAGACTTTTGAATAAAAAGGAGTCAGCAAGAGGGTTATAAATCTCATTTTCTTGGATGCGTTTCTCTGTGCTTGAGAATGTTTCTGGCTTAGGTCCTGTGGGCCAGATAGGCAGGGAAACCACCTAGTTTGCAAATCCAATCCAAGGTGGAATGAGAATAGGTGTGGAGTACCTTGGCAATATGAGACTGCTGCAGAAGTGTAAGGAACTTTACTGGAAGAATGGTAGCTGTGATAACTCCACTGGTCTGTGGATATAATGTAAGGTGCGGTTTGTGGACAGTCAATGTCTTTATTTAGACCAACTAATATCACTGGAAAAAACAGATAAGTGTTTTAGGCAAATAAGCCCCAAAACATTTTTCAGGCTTGCAATATACCGAGGAACATTTAATGCAAATGACAAACTGAGAATGATTATTCTAAATTTAATAACTTCTGTTAAGTAAACTAGTCTAGAAGAAAGGTAGAAACTGATGGAAACCCGTCTACAGGGTTAGGCAAAATTAGGCAATTTTGAGGGTCTAAAACATGACATTTGGCTTCTGCAAAGTTTTTCAATGGCTGTGGTTTTGACTTTTTAACACTATTTTTCAGCAAAAGCGTTACAGGAAGTCAGTAGCTGCACCAGGCTAAGAACATTAATCAGTGCTGTTCAGAGTTCCCATCCTCCACGAGGGAAGCATTAGGGACAGCACAGAGAAGGATGACGGTTAGAAGCAGATGGTGAGTAAACTGTTAAGAGTCCAACTTCATTAGCATTGCTTTGATAGATTAATGGTGCCCTGAAATCCTGCCAGGCAGGCTGTTGCCAAAGGTGCCATCTGTGTGGAAAAGCATACACATCAAGAAATTCAGCAGGGGAGGAAAAAAAAAAAAAAAAAAAAAGAACAACTAGCTCCATCAGTCACACCCCAAGTTATTTCCACCCACCATGTGCTGACGGATAACCAAAAAGTCAATAGTAATTATAATAATGTTGAATTATATTAAGAAAGAAAAATGATACCTGAATGTCATGCTCTGTACTTTCAGGCAGCGGGTCTTCTCAAAATTAATCTAATCATGTCTTCTATTATTATTATTATATTGTCATCAGCAACATCAGCATCATTTTACTTATTATTTTTACCATTACTTGCAATGTGGACACACCTGGAAGGCCAATTGTTTTATGACTTTGCATTTCAGTGCTAAGAAGTAACCCTTGCCTCAGAGACCTTAGCACAGGATTTTTCAATTCCATTCTAGTTTGTATCTAGCTGCAACTGAAATTGTTCCTATTTAGTTCCAATTCAAGCCAATAACTGTTTCATAATCAGTTTGTTGACCCTGAACTAGTTTTGCATGGTTCATAATCAGAAAATAAAATATATAGAGAAGGGAGAGTTTAAGGTGAGGAAGAGATGGCCAAGGCTTCAACTGGAGAGAGGTTGAACCTCCAGCTCCAGCTCCCCTGACAGATCCTTTACGTTTGTCGTATAAGGAGCTTTTTTCCTAGCTCCCTGCATCTGTCTGAAGAGATTGAAAGCTTTGGTGCTGCACTGGATTATGAACATGAGTGGGATCGATGTTGTTGTGGGTGAGTAAGAGATGTCAGTTGGAAGAGCTAAATATCCCACGGTTCTCCCTCCCTCCTTATCCACTCCACCTGCAAATAAATATGTTCCTAAACATGATTCATTTCTGTATAACAAGATACAACAGTGAGATTATTGCAGGAACCTCATCAGGCTTGCAGGGCTGCAATGCATTACCTCTGATAACAAGAATCAAAGATCCAGCCCCTTCCCACCACAGCCAATTTGTAGAACGCTCACCTGCAGCATGATCAAAAAGCCTGTGGGCTACCTGAGGCTTACCTAGGGTCTGTAAAGCTGCCCAGCCTTGTGGTGTAGAAACAAGGACTGATGTTGTATAGGCTGATACCCCATATGGAAAAGATGGGGAAGGCAGAGGGATGGGAAACCTGCAGCGTGATGCTGGGTCTTGAAGACAGAAGGGACACAGTTCTGTTGCCTAAACACAGGTATCTACTGCTGTTTCAGATGTCCTAGGGTACTCGGTGGATGGCAGATGAATGGCAGATACATGACTGGATCTGTGGGAGGCCATCACCTAACTGACATATAAGCTGGAGTGGTGGGATCAGGTGGGATACCCTTGCATATCTCAAGACATTTTTATTTAAGCAACAGAAACAAGCCCAGATGAAGAATATCTTGACTCCAGGCTCAGATATCCAAGTTAGGTGTCTCCATTCAGGTGTCTGTAACAATTGGTGTTTAAACTCCTATTTTTGTCCATATGAGAGCAATTCAACTGACCAAATGTAAGCATGTGATCCAGCTGCCTAACCATGGGCTTCTACTGGCATTCATGATAGCCTAGGGTATCAGAAAGGGCCTGAGAGGGCCTGAGGGTCTCCTATAAGTCCTGTGTCAAATACGCAAGGCCTACAAATGTGTCTCAGTTATACCACAGTGTCTCAAATGGCACTAAATGCCTGTGTGGTCAACTGAGTCAAGTCTATGTTCACGTAATTATACCTCTAAATTTAGGTGTCTGAACCTGGAGCTGAATAACATCAAATGAAGCTTTGTGCTGAACAGACCCCTGACAGAAAGGGTCTTTTTGGGGGGGGAAAAAAGAAACCAACAAACAAAACAAAAACCAGACTTAAAAACAGTAGTACACTGCAGTCAGGCAGGTAGTACACAAAGGGAAGTAGTGCCCAAATCGCCTGACTTTCGGTCTAAACAGGTTAACAATGTATGCCAACCTTGTATGAAACGCTGGGCAATTCAACACAAACCCAGCCTACATTCCAATAGTTTCTAAGCAAAATTTCAATCAGTGATGACAACAGACACAAAGAGCAGATGAAAAGGGAGATACCAGAAAAGGAGGGTGGTAATATTGATGGCATATAATTATCTGCAATACTAGCAAAGGCTGGGCAGGTGGGGCAGTCTCCATTACAAATGTTGGCTGTGTTTAACACGTTGGTGAAGTCTGAGTCACTTTTGCAATGTTGACTATGACTTCAAGTCAGTTTAGACCAAGCTCAGTTGCATTCAAGGCTTAGCTCTCGATTCTCCACCTTGCTTAAGAATGTTCTCAGATCTCACCAGCCTCAAACCTAGTTGAATCCATGTATTAATCACAATTAGCTGGCATGATGTTAAACACAGTTTTTCATGAGTTGTGGTCAAAATCCCCGCAGATACAGTCAGACTTACAAAAAATTTCCCAGGAAAGAAAACACAGAATGTCCAAGGTTCATGTTAATGTTGATTCACGACATATTGGTTTTCCAAGGAAGCAATAAACCTCTTGTGGATTTAATATTTATTCTGACCTATCCTTAAGAACCATGAAAAAGAATTGAAAGGAATTAACTATACTCTGTTACAGTGTTCTTTCAGCAGTGTTTTTGCCTTCATCCTAAATTAGCAATGTCTGTAATTTTTTAAAATTTATTTTTAATATGGACTAGCCTAGACTAAGTGTAGCTTTGCAATTTACATACTCCATTGTTTGGCTATAGAAAGCCAATTTAATTATTTTTGTATTTTTACCTGTTAAAGTTCTTTTTACTGTTAGAATATAATTTCTGCAGGTACTCAATTTAGTTTGCTAACAGACTTCCAAAATCTTCTTCATATTGTGAAATCACATAGAAAAAATATAGATTCATCAAACATAAGAGACAAAGGAGAACTGCGAACAAGAGTCTGATATTCTGTATAACTCAGGCTAGTAAGTTTGCCTTGGCTATTTTTACATTGAGTCTTATAACTGTGGTGACTGTAAAGGATCTCAGCCCTCTGTGGAGTCTAAAACTCAGGGTGGGAACAGGGAGGACTTGGACTTACAGGTGAGTATGACTTGGAACCACTGCAGTGGGTCCTGTTCGTAACTGTCCACATGTCACTTTTTTCATGGTCCTCAGCAATGTTTCAGGGAGATCTCAGCTGCTTACAGAGCCACCATTTGTGGCCTGGCTTATTAAAAGAACATGAAGGCACTGCTGGTTTATGTTAACATGCTCTGCAGTAGACTGTGGTGAAGTATGAATGGCTGGTCCCTGGGGGACCAGACAGTGATGGGGAGGGGAGAAGAATGGTATGAACCACCATATTAGTCCTAAACTAAGACAGTGCTGTCTGTGAGTCAAGGCTGTGAACCATCAAAAATGCTTGCAGCCCTTCAGGAAGAGGGAGTTGCTTGGATGAAATGTTCCCAGATATGTTGGATCCTGGTAAAAGAAGACACACCAGACGAGCATCAGAAAAATAAAATTCTCTGCATCACTCTGAAGGTCTAGTCTGCCTTATTAACCACCTATGTATTTTCTGTTGGCATTTATCTCCACTGCATCTAAGGTCTACATTGAAAAGAAAGCCAAAATACTGAGGCATATCAGATTATGTGTTTATGATGTACCTCAGATAATATGTGCACTACACTGTTTTACATTTCAATAACTACTTCTGGACTCCCAGGATATCAAATATCCAGTATTTTCAGTATCCAATATAGGTTCTTTTATATCCTCTGAATTAAGGAGACAGCTTTTTTTTTTTTTCTAAATTACTTGAGGGTTCATCTTTCTGCTTCTTCATTTCCCCCTGGTTTTGATGAGAATAGTTTCTGTACCTCCACCTCTCATTTATTTTCAATTTCTGAAGCCCAGGCTAAGGAGTGTCCACACCCAAACAACAGTGACTAAGACTTTGAAATAACATGAGGCATCTTTAACTTATTCTCCAAACGTGTAGCAATGAGTGAGGTGCTGCCCAAAGAAATTGGGTGAGACAATTTCCCAAGTAATGAATTAATAAATGTTGCAATGCTTGTTAGTGCCAGCCAAAATCTCAACTTGGCATGCTAGAACGTGATCAGAGCTCTCCTTCTCAGCCACCTTCACTTTGGTAGACAAGATGTTTCTGTTGTATTAAACTAATATTAAAAAGGATGACTTGGTATCTGCAATGTGTTTTAAAATACTAGGGAGGAAGTTCACAGAGCAATAATTGGAATAATATGCAAAGATTAAATGATGCTGTGGGATATAATTCGGATATGTCCTTGTTTCCAAGAAGAGCAGGACTTCACGTCAGTCCTACTCCAGCTGACATTGGGAACTACTTAACCACATAACCATTTACCCTCACCAGAAGCAACATCAGAAACCACCATGTGAGTTTTTCAGGAGTGATTTCTTTAGCCTGCAATAACACAGAATCATATATGCCTCACACCCACATTTGCCTGATCTAATTTTAGCCATCTTAAACTTGGACATTTAGTCTAAACTAGCTCTCCAAAGTGCCTTTATAGGTGACAGAGAGTGAGAGAGATGCACTTTGTTGGTTATCTAGATGGTGACTTCAATTAGGCTTAGTTGCCTTGGAGGTGCCATGTGTCTTGAAGGATAAGAAAGGAACCATAACCAAGTAGTTTTGACTAAACACCTAGCATTTACATGACCAAAGGCCAGTGAGGTGTATCTGTCATAATAGCTCAGAGATTCAGTTTGCCTAGTTTTAAAGCTGAGGTAAGGGAACTTCATGAAGGTGTGGTTATGAAACATCATCTCTTAAAATTTGAGACAGATAGATACAGTCTGGGGTGAGAATTCCCTGTTCCCTTAAATAAAAAACAAACAGAGAAATGAGCCTACTCCAGGGAGCTTGGGGAAACTTTTTGATACAGAAATGAAGAAATTGCCGGGTCCTGCACTTGGGTTGCAACAACCCCGTGCAACGCTACAGGCTTGGGGAAGAGTGGCTGGAAAGCTGCCTGGTGGAAAAGGACCTTGGGCGGTTGGTAGACAACCAGCTGAATATGAGAGGCGGTGTGCCCAGGTGTCCAAGAAGGTCAGTGGCATCCTGGCTTGTATCAGAAATAGTGTGGTCAGCAGGACTAAGGAAGTGATCAACCCCCTGTACTCAGCACTGGTGAGGCCGCACCTCGAGTACTGTGTTCAGTTTTGGGCCCCTCAGTACAAGAAAGACATTGAGGTGCTGGAGCGTGTCCAAAGAAGGGCAAGGAGGTTGCTAAAGGGTCTAGAGCACAAGTCATATGAAGAGTGGCTGAGGGAACTGGGGTTGTTTAGCCTGGAGAAAAGGAGGCTTGGGGGAGACTCTACGGCTCTGTACAACTACCTGAAAGGAGGTTGTAGGGTGGTGGAGGTTGGTCTCTTCTCCCAAGTAACAAGTGATAGGACAAGAGGAAATGGCCTCAAGTTGCACCGTGGGAGGTTTAGATTAGATAATAGGAAAAAATTCTTCACCAAAAGGGTAGTCAGGCACTGGAACAGGCTGCCCAGAGAAGTGGCTGAGTCCCCATCCCTAGAGGTATTTAAAGGATGAATAGATGTGGTGCTTAGGGACATGGTTTAGTGGTGGACTTATCAGTGTTAGGTTTACCATTGGACATAATGATCTTAAGGGTGTTTTCCAACCTAAATGATTCTGTGACTCTGTAATTCTATATGCCACCCACTAACTTAAGAAAATTCACCATTCTATGAGACCGTGCACATTGCGAGACTGTGGGGCAGGCTGAGTGACTAATTTACACCAGAGGGTGGCTCAGGGCAGGATCCCTCAATGTGATTAAGAACATCTCTACTGCCTTAGAGGACCTGGCCTTCCTAGGGGACTGGTGGCCTCTGTGAATACCTCCTCCTGCCCATGTGAGTCCATAAGGTACAAATTCTGTGAACTAAAATGTGAATCAGGAAATTCTGAGTTTCTAGTCACACTCTGGAAATCAAGGCCCAGGAGTCTGGAGTTTTGACTTGTCATCTCCCCAGTGGGTCTTAGGCACTTATGCCTCTTTAGAAACCTATCCCTCTGGACTTGAGCCACCAAAATACTGAACTACATACATATTTTTCACAGGAGACTGTTGGCTTCCCCATGATATTTGCATCTATTGTTAAGCGTACGCTTAAGAGCCTTCCTGGCTTGGAGTCTGCAAAATATATCTCCTGAAGCCAAATTTTCAACAGCAGCCTGTCATACGGCAGGGAGGGAGGCTCCAGCTCAGGGTGCCCAACTTTATCCCATCATATTTGCCTTCTCGCTTGCAAAGTAAAGCACATAATTCTCAGGAATGAGGGCCCTTGATATGCCTGGTACTTTATCTTCTCTATCTTTAAGAAAGGGATATTAGTCCTTAATTCTCAACCTCAGATGGTTATTGTGAAGATTAATTAGTTAATGCTTTTACAGCACAGTAAAGATGTAAAGTGCTACTATATAAAAGTATTATTAAGTGCCTGCAGGGTCTTGCTGTCTAATGTGGCTGAACGGGAGAGGCTCTGAACCATGGAGATTAGGCAATTTTAAAATAGTTCTTTTCAAATTGCATTATTTTTAACTCTTTGTTGTTACTAATATCCTCTCAACAGGGGTTGGAAATATTTACCCCATTCATTGTCTTTTTCTATTTTCTCTAACACTCACTTTTAAATAAACACACATGGCCTAGGGTTTTATCTGCATACAGAGTTGTATTGGCTTAAATAAAGGTGTGATTTTACACCAATTTCATTTATCCTAATCCTTTTATTTCAATTTTAAATTAAGCTTATTTCAGTTCGGCATAAGCTGATTCAGAACAAGTTTACGATAAACTGAGATAACCCACTCTAAAACTGAAATTAGTGTGTCCACACAGGGATTTGCTCTAGTTTAACCAAGGGTATGAATGTGCACACAAGTTATTGTGGCATAAGCTAGAAAATAAATTTACAGCTTGCAGACGATTAAACAATACTTGCTAGTACACTTACCCCTCAGCACCTCCTCTTGAAAAAAACTTATTTTTCATGAAGAGATAACCTACTTCCAATTACTGCCCGCTTTAACACAGAGTGAAAACAGGCACATATTAAATACTGTGAAACAGTCAGGACTTGGTATATATGTAATGTGAACTATAGAAAGAGGGAAGACATTTGGGCAAAGACAATCCTATAGCTTGGACTGCAGTCCTCTACCTTGCAGGAATGACAGAGAGGACAGAGGGGGGGCAGTTACTGTCCAGCCTGATTGTGTTTGTCTAACCCCTAACAAACTGCAAATTCACCCTTCTTGTTCAATCTTATTTATGTGTCTGTATGCTGCTTTGGCTGACTTACATCCATGCAAATGTGTGCATAGTCACGCTCTGAATTGCTGCTGTCCCAGTGAGTCACTATTACCCTAATCAAAATGGTGGCATTCAACACTGCTTTTGTCTTTAACACATGTAATTGCACAACTGGTAGATTGATGGGCGGTTGATGGAAACTCAAATGTATGCAGGGGTGTTAACAGAAAGGGATAGAATGTAGCTTGTTCTGTTACAAGAAAAAGAAAAATTAAGTAAAGAAAAAAGAAATTAGAAGAAAAAAACTAGAAAAAGAAAAACTAAAAAGAGAAAAAAATCCTTTTGTTCTTTATGCCAATATTATCTATAGAAATACTATGAATAAAATGAGAGAAAACATAGTAAAACCTCATTTGTATCTATAATTTTGAATAATATTGGGTCAAAGTTTCTGACATAAAACACTTCTAAGGAATCAAAACTGGATGGCATATGAAAGATATAAATTTTTCAACAGTGTATATTTTCTCTTCTCCTTAAGTGACTCAATTTTTTAGTTACCTGGTTGTTGTCAAGCACTGATGAATGTGATTAGCAAAATAAATAAGGGTATTAAGTGTTTTCCCTTTCACTTACATTTTTATTTCATTCAAAACAGACTGAAGATTTTATAAAATCAAAACCTAAATTTAGGCTCCCAAACCCTTATTTAGAAACTTAAGTGAGAAGCTTATTTAGCAAAGATCATAAGCTCATGTTTAAATTGATCCTGGTTCAGGAATGTGCTTAAGTATATGCTTTAATCTGATTAAATATGTGTTTAATGTTAAACACATGTTGAAATGCTTTGCTGAATTGTGGCCTGATTTTCAAAAGTGTTAAGTACCTTGAACATCTCATTAAGGTCAAGAAAAGCTGCATGTGTTCATGCTCTTACCCATCAAGGCATTTTCTTACATGTTTAAATTCAGATTTAGGAGCCTAGCCATTTTTTTAGTAAAATTTTGGACTCAGTATTGCTGAAGATAAACACAGAAACATCTGGATTCATACCTTATCTGAACTATCTACCCCTAATGAGTTTTCAAAGTTGGACCGAAGGACTGAAAACTTCAGCGCAGCCTTGGTTTGTTTGGTTTTGTTCTGTTTTTGTTTTTAAAATGTAATTTTTAGTGCTCTCTGTTTCCATTTGGAAATGCTCTGCTCTTTCCAGTCCCAGCCAGCACCAAGAAGTGGAGAGGTGTGTGAAAAGAAGTATTACTATTAACATTATTTATTAAGTGCTGACAGCGTGCTTAGTTCAGTACAAGACACAAGTGAAGGCAGACCCTTCTTTGCAGATCTTACTCACAGGTAGTCTGGATTAATTTCAAGTTCCAGATGGCTTTTCAGGGTGGTTTCTATTTTATCTGAAATAGTTTTCTTTTTTCTAAGAAAAACAAAATGATAGTTTAGGATTAGAAAGATTTTTTTCCCCTATTCTAAGATTATAACAAATAAAAGACCAGCCATGTTTTGGCTTCTAAAACTTCTAAAAGTCTGCTCAATCCTGTTGCTCTTTTTGTCATTGTTCTTAAGAAGAAATAGTAGGTTTTAAACTACTTCTCACTGCATAAATATATATTTGTAAGCTTTTTGCATTTTTTTCCTTCATAAGGAACTTTCCTTTTCAATAATCTTCACCCACGTATTTTGATTTACATCAATAGCAGCTTTCCTATTGACTCAGAAAAGCTTTAGATCTAACCTAAAAGCCTTTCTGCAGCTGAGCCTTGCTAAGGAGTGGTAAGTCTTAGTCTGTTCCCACCTGCTTATTTTCTCTCTTTTCTTCCAGTCCCTTCCTTTGCGGCACTAAGAAAGTATTTCTCACTTCTCACCCCCAATGTACAAAACCTGCCATCAGGACAGCTGCTGCCTGGTCAGGTTTTGTTAATATGTTCTGAAAGAGAAATATCTTCTTTCTTTTAAGCAAACCTGGGACCGTGTGATGTGGTGGCACCATGACCATACTGCAGCTCTACACGTATGTGATACCAAACTATACCCAAGCAACCAAGCACTGATATAATTATAGTATGCGTGACACTAACCTGCACCCAACTTTGACTCAACCTGTGAAACAAGGCTTGTCCCAGTCCCATTCCATGTCTGTTCCCACCACAGCCTCGCATCCTCCACCTTTTTTCCTATGTCCTTTGGTTACTGTGTGACCTCTCTTTTAGAGCAGGAGCCAAAGTGGGAGATGCTCCTTCTTTCTCCTCATGGAGGCAAGATCTTCTGCCCTTAGGTTAACGCTGGAACAAAACAGTGTTGTTCTCTGTGGAGGGAGGGGGCATAAGTCTTCAGAAGAGATGAGCTGGGGTGGAAAGTCATATAGGAGGACCTTCACTCCATCGTGGAGTGGCAAAGAAATTCCAGAGGGAAGAAATAAGTCCTAATGACTTCTTGTGCTAAAGACTCCAAAATGAAGTGACTTCTTGCAGGGACAAGTCCTGCCTCTTCCCAAAAGGACAGATCAACTAGGAAACACAAATTTACCCTAAATCTTTCCCCTCTGTCCCCCCTGCCTCCAAATACAGGGGCTCCTTGTACAAAATACTTAACCATGCTGGGATATTTGGTGATATTGTGATACTTTTTTGTACGTTAATTAACAAAAATTTCAAATTACATTTCCCAAAACTATCGTGTGGTCTTGTTGACTATTCAAAAGGGATGGTACATTTTTAGCGTGTGGGAAGGTGGTGACCAGCATTTGGGAGCAGACTGGTATTCATCATTATTTTACTCTGCTCCAGCACGGGCAGAACATGACATCTGACTGTAGTCTTTCAAGCATGTTACTAAATCCTTCAGTTTGGTCTCACATAGTGTTAACTGTCTAAAATACATCTTGTCTAGTTGTCTAGGCTCCCTCTACAGATAATGAAGAGAATCCATAAAGTGATTCATCCCAGGATCATGAGGTGATTGACTTATTTAATGCACACTGTCCATCTACACACATTTGGACTACAGCGGGAATTTAGACAACTATCTTATATTAAACATTGCATTTTTAGATGCCTAACGTAAGATGAAGCCATCTCAAAACCTTTTCAACAATGCTTAACTATCAGATCAGCAGAAGAATTGCTTTGGTACCTTTACCCCACCTCAGCTGATTCACAAGCTTGTTTCCTTATCGGGACTTGTTTTGTGTGTTCCAGATTAATGATAATCATGATAATTCTTTAGGGGGATTAAGAAATCCTCACAATCACCATGTGTAATAGGTAAATATAGCTATCGCTGTTTTACAGATGAGGAAATAGTGAGAGTTTAAGTGACTTGATCTATCAAATTTAATCTTGTTTGAGCTAATCTAATCTATGTTTTATAAATAAATCACCCAATCACTCTGATATGTAGACAATAGACAGTCAAGACAGTGCTGGAGACAGTGTTCAGGAATTCCTAGCTCCCAGGCCTATCTTTGTCCCACAAAACCATTACTTTAAGAAATAAGACATAGCAGCAAATGATAAAGGTTTCCATGAAGTATTTCTAGGCCATGTATTTTAACACAAATGAAGTTCTAAAAACATGGCACTTCTCTTTCTTTCCCTGCATGGATTGGCATAAGGTTTGTTGCTGCACAGAACAGCTGAGTATATGAGGAAATGGACGAGAGAACTGTGTAGTGGGTGGCACTTATGTTATTCTTTTGGAGCGTTATCTGTCAGAAGACATAAACCCCTTTGAGAACAAGGTGATATGACTTCAATCTTAACTCCTTCCCCTAGGAGTTAAAGAGATATTAAAATTAATAAGGAAAAACTATTTGTTTGAATTGTTTTAGAACTTTGATTTTCTAAAATTTTTTTAGTTGATTTTTTTTTTTTAAACAAAAAGTTTCTACTCAGGTAGTACTTACTCCTAAAAATTGAAATCTGTTTGTGAGATGGGCCTGTATGGGCAGTACCCTTATTGGGAAACAGAAGTTCAGATCTATAACTCACATTTGACTTACATGAGTGAAAGAATGACGTCCACTCTGAACGAGTCACTGCTTGCTGAAGCAAGGAAGATGAAGGTTCAATTCCTCTTCCTAGCTCAGATAAAGTGCAGATATGAACCAGTCTGGAAAGAATGTTTAACCTTGAGAGTATTTGCTATCTCTGGGCAAAATCTGTTGTCTTTGGGTTTTTTAAGTGCTTGCTAAGGTTGGTGGGTTTTTTGTGCAAATGGGAAAAGGTTTTGGAATCTTCCAAAGACCGTGGAGGAGGAAATAATTGCTTTATTCAATTTATTCAGCTGGTAATACAGATCTGATAGAGCTACACTGGAAGGGAGCACATTATAGTACACTTGCGGGTCTGGCTTCTGGGGGTTCCCCAAATTATAGGGTGCATTTGCAGAGTGAAGTGTAGTTTTCAGTCTGCTACACAAGAAAGTGATCTCTCTCAAATGAATGATTTCTTCCCTGTTCAGTTTTTACTGTGGGTACAGTCAGTGAGGCCTTCCGTGATTAGCTCTATCTCGGAAGTACAGGGCAATCACTTCTCCACAGAAACATGTTCTACCTCTTTCAAAGCCTCTGGTTAAATTTTTATCTAAGTCATCAGATTTAGCAATTTGTAACTGATCTAATCTCTCTGCAAAATCCTTGCTCACCGAAACTGTATCCAACAGCTCTTCACTGTAAACCTTGTTGTTCATATAAAAATAGAACCGCAAATTATGTCAGTGTCTTGTCTTTATTCTCTCTCTTTTTTTTTTTTCACTTCTTATGACCTGTCGCCCTTTCTTTTAACCTAAATCAAACAGATTTGCAGATTTGCTTAACAATAGCACTTTATGAATCATATCACCAATTGCCAGCTATCATACTGTGAAACAGCTAATAATGTATAATTAACGTTATAGGCAAGTAATGAATCACATCATCATTGCTGACTGTCTACCACGTTATTAAAAGGAAAGATTTAAGTAATCACAACTACCTTTTTATTTTCTTCCCTCCTTCCCCCAAAGTATTATAAGAAAAGGAAATTCCAACTGTGTATGTCAGCTGTTATTTCCATCAAATAATGTGATACATCAAAATGATAGCCGTAATCATTTATGTAGGAAAAACTTAAGACAGATAGGTAAATAGGTTAAGACTTTCTGTAACTTATCATATTTACTGTCAGCATGTACATTCAAACAAGCAATTTGCTGAGATCAAGAATATCTCTGAGCAGAAGGAATAAAAAATTCAGTTAAAAAGACACATTCATCTACCCTACAATTTGGAAAATTATTATGAAGAAATTCACCTCTAGGCTCCCATTGGACAGTGTGCAGTAGCTGTTCTCTAAGAAGGTAACTGAGGTAGTCTTCATACCTCCAGGTTTAGATCCTAATTTTTTCCCAAGTTAGGCAAGGTGTTTGAACAGCCTATTTCACATCATCTGCACTTACTTCAGATGCGTTTTTTTTTTTTTCTCATTTTTCTTTTTTTTTTTTCAGTTTTCACCAATAATTCTGACAAGATCTGAGCATCAATATAGTGATTTTTCAGCTCATGTTTCATTGAAATGAATGATGCTTTTATGGAAAGCTCCTATTCCTGCTCTCCCCATACAGGAGAAATGGTTCACTTTTTTGTCCCACCAGGATGAATGTCACCAGAAGCCCTGCCAAAGCCATTAATACATTCCTAATAGGTGACTGAGGAGAACCATGTCCATGCAGCCTTGTATAATAACATGTAGTAGGTCAGACAAAGAGTGCTTGCCAAGCAGTTTCATTGACCTATTTGCCTTGTTCAATTTGATCAGTGGAAGAACAACTACTAAAGCTAATGAAAAAGCTGCACAACAGCCATTCTCACTGACCCTTAAGAAGAATCCAGGAACTCACCTCATGACGATTGTTTACACAGAAGTTGAATAAATATTTACGTATGACCGAATCAGGACATTTTCACTATTTTGTATGGTCTCAAGTCTCATAATGAGAAAACTTCAAAATATGTATCTTCCCATCATTCCTCAGATTTGACAATATACTTATCTTGCAGCTAGGTAAATAGAGAATAAATCCCTTCTCAGTAGAAGTCTGTATTGGACAAGGGTATTGAAATGAAGTTTTCTGCTTCCCTGGCAAATGTTTTAGATACCAAATTATCCTTCCACCTATAAACATTTTATTGTTAATTCTTTTTTCAAGTATTTTAAAACAAATTACAGTCTCTTTAATGGGCACATTTTAAGCTCTTTCAACAAATGCGTTTACATCTTTTTTTTTAATCAAAGAAGAGAAACTAAGAAGTCTTCTGTTTTTTAATATTAATATTTTAATATTTTTCCCCTTCCTTTCTCCCCTGTCCTTCATTTCTTCCTTCTGAGCAATTCTCCCCCTCCCTTTATTTCTACTTTGGTAATGGAAAAAACCAGAAACTCTGGATGAGATTCATTTGATCTGATGCTGAACTAATCACTGTAGTCTCCCTTTTTCCTAGTAGAAGCACCTGCAGAAGGAAGATCCTCTGATTTAACTACTACCTGTTCCAAAGATGCCTATAGCTGTCCTTTGAATACAGAGTATGCCTATGGCAACTGGTTCATACTCAAACATGTAAGTGTAAATACATGAAGTTAAGTGATAGCAGTACCACCCAGGAGTGAAAACTTGAAATAAATTTGATATTCCCTTTTTCCTTTGATACTTTTTCTTTTTCCTGCTTTTGCAAACCAAAGTACAAATGGGGAAGAAATGAGGAAAGAACATGAAAAATCACTGGCATTCAGCTTGTTAAAGTTGGGAACAAATACTTATGAAGATTTCCATCATTAGCTACACTTTTAAAAATCCTACTAATAAGAACAAACTAAAGCAGAGACTGTCACAAAAACACTCTGTAAATATCAGTTCAGTGTAGCACAACAGAGCTGTATGTGACTGACTTTTGCACAGTAAACAGCAGTTAAAACAGTCAATCAGAAGGAGGAAGAAGTAAGCTCATTTCTTCCCTGAGTTTAAGAGTCTTTGTACATATAAGATTCACTTCCCACAAGTTTATATTGACAATGCGGAAGCAGAAAAACGTAAAGAAAACAGGAAAAGGGAGCCTGACTTGATCTTATAGCACTTAGGCTGCCTAGCTGAGAAGGAGCAGGTCGGGATTATGACCTCTGTTCCCAGGCTTGTTTATGTATTTTGCATTAGGCAGTCACTGAATAAAACCAACCTGGGAGCTGTGCCAGGGGTTGTCTACACCCATGCAATTGCAGAATTGAGACCTTGGTCTTGCCCACAGATATGGTTTGTCAGTCCTTTCATTCAAAAAAGTAGAATTTTCTCCTATGGTGTCAGTCACTTATTTTTCCCAATAGCTTATGAAGCAACATAAATAAGGGTGGGTTTTTCATGTTGATCTGTGAATTATTTTCCCCATTGGTAGTATTTCAGATATTTTGTTGTTATTGTTCCCATTTCCTGGGCTATTTGTCAGACATGTTTCTCCTCTTGAACAACTAAGTAATTTATTGCTTTGTGGAATCATAATGTCCAAAAAGCAAACTATCTCTAGTGACATTTTCCTTTAAGAAAGGCCTTCCACATACTACCAAATTACATTTTAATATCTGCCATTGAATTTAAATAGCATTTCTGGTATTGGTCAACGTACAATTGAGTTGCCTGCTGGAAAAAAAAAAAATCAAGCTGGTATAAGTGTCAATTTTGAAGTAATAATTACAGTTTTATGCAGTAAAGTATTTATTATATTATCAAATTAATACACTTTTTGGCATGTCAGGGTCTGTGGGTAATTATAGTTTAGTATTGTGGTAATAATTTGTATGATTTATGTTACCTATGGAGCAGTACTGAAAGCCAAAAAGCTGTCTGGCATAATTACTGTTAAGAGGTAAGATCAACAGATATCCCTAGCCAAAAGAACACAGCCCTAAGGGTAATAGACTCAAACAAGCAGAAGTCACCTCAGGTATTTGCTTTGCAGTTTGCCTTTTCTCACCTGAGAACCGGCCCACCCACTGTTCCAGGCTACATTAACAAGAATTGGTTACTTTTATGTTGTTGCTTTCCACTGACCTTGAAGTTCTCATTTTAAAAGTGAGATATAAGAAAGTGGTAATGGGGAACCCTTTGCAAGACCTATTTCTTCTGAAATGTGAAGAAAGGGGTTTGCCATGAGATGAAGGTGGGTGAATTATTATGAATTCTCTTCTTTCCATTGACTTGGCATGGAAAATATTTTTTTTTGTGACTGTGCTCTTGTTTTTATTACTTTTTGTTCTAAGTGCTGTGCAAACACAGAACAGAAAGATAGTTTTTACATGAAAAGTTTATGCAAAGCTGATTCAATACAGTTAAAGTTTATTACAGTTAAAGCAGATTCATAAGTGAGTTAGCAGCTTGAGTAGAAATAGTTGTTGTTCCCCAGCCCCCTAGTTTCTGTGTATTTGTGCAAATAAATGCATAGAAATGCAAAGAGTACCCTTATCTCCTTTTCAGAGACCTCCCCTGGCAAATACTTACCGCTGTTTTTTTCTGAAATAAATAGTCTCCAGTACTTTTACATAAATAGCAATATCTCAGGAACAATCTAAAGATCTTGCCAATAAAATCATGATCACACTGTCCAGCCAAGACTGTAAACCTGCCTTGCTTGCCTCTCCCCTCCATCCTCAGCATTACCCTTCCAAATGGAAAATGTAAGTCTGGTGTCATGTTCTGTGAAGGTTACAGACTGAAGCCTCAGCTGAGGAAGGTTATGAACAAAGGCCAAGATCCACAAAGGTATTTAAATACGTAATTCTAATTAATTTATATGTGCCTGATCCTGAAAACATTTATGTATGTACTCAACTTTCACTGGCCGTGTGATCTTCCTGAAGTCAAAGACATTACTCACCTGCTAAAACAGAGGTCTGTATATTGTGGTTCAGTAAATAAGTATCAAATGGAGAGCGTCCTGCCAGCAAGTCCCTCTTTTATTAAATTACAGAATATCACAAACTGTCTGAATCTTTTGAGGAAGAAGGTATTTTTTTCCTTACTATTCTTGTACCACTTTATTTCTGAAACTCTGTCCTACCTACAGAGAAAAGTAGCAAAAAAGCGCCAAATACCCATTGATCCTGTTCTACATTTTCCCTGTCAGCACCAATTCACTGTGAAAGGGCTTGAACAAAGTCTGAGTAGAGGATACAAGGGTGGGATTCATCTCACCTAATGCTATGTATCAAGAAGTTAAATAACTAAATCTGAGCTAGGCTCACTTCAGAGTCAACAGAGACAAGTGGGGACCTCCAGCGAGTGAGTCATCCAGCACATCTCAGACACCTCTGATGGGATAAGATGAATAGATGAATCACACTCTGGAGGTGCCCATTGCTCTCCATGAAGGGAGCTTGGGGTGACGAGCTCAGACTTAGTTGTTTAGTTTTAAGACATCCAAGTTAGGGCAGATGAATTTTACCTCAAAGGCTTGGAGTGTTTTCCTGAAACTCGAACCAACCTTTTGAAGTTCAGTCCTCATCCTTATAGAATACAGGTGTGCCAATATCCAATTTCTCATGTTTTTAATTCTATAGGAATAAAGTTATGTATGTCTGTATGTGTATGTGTCTATATGTATATACTTAGTGGCTACACTGTCAAGTTGACCTTCAGCAAATAATTAAAATGCATTTTAATCCTGCTGCATAATGTTTTTTTTGGCAGGTACCCTGGAGAAGGTACTCTCCTACAAGGAGGCAGCTGGCAAATTTCTGCCCACTGTATCATCATTACACAACAAGTGGGAGCTTAAGTAGCTTATAGGCCATCCTACAGCTTGATAAGATTACTTTGTAGCATGGGCTAATTAATATAAGACCTCCTTCACTTGGGCAACTGTTATGCCTTTATCTTTGTTTACCTCCTCTAACTACCTCATATAGTGAATGTTGTTAGTTATTGCCAATAGTTATGCAATATCGCTGGGCATGGTCCTAAATCCAAACTAGGCACTGAAGTTGGAAGGAGTGGAATTATTTCTTAAATGTATGTTAACATGGCATCAGGTGTCAATACCTTCAGATAAGCTTGAGATAAAGAGTTGTAAATAATCTGATGAGGCAGAAATGCTTTTGTATTATCAAGAAATCAGAATGGTTCAATAAGTAGGCTCTATTATTGTAATTTCTTTCTTTTCCATGGTGGTTAAATATCCTTCCCATGTGTCTTCCTTGCCTTGAAGATGCAGGAACTTGAGTGCAGCAATTGCTTGGCTGAGGAATAAAGCCAATATAATGAAGCACATGAAACTGAAGCAGCCAAGTCAGTAAGTCATTTCACAAACCTGATGGATCTGGATGACTCATGCAACAGCATGGAGCAGGCTGGTTGGTTAGGGTCCTTTTTTCTAAAAAAAGAGTAGTCGATCTCAGACAAAGAATCCTGTCATTCTTTGCCATGCTTGTGTTTAATGAAGCACATAATTATGATGTTACCAGTGATGTTGCCCAGGCATGAGGCATGATGAGGTTGTCTCAAAACAGGTCAGAAGCCCCTGCTCCCTAATACCTGAGCTCAGGTGCTCTTTCTAACACTCTCTGTCTCTTTTGGGAGATAGGATGAGTAACTTAACCTTATTTCCTCAAGTAATAATCATAAAGATAAGTATAATGGGAATAATAGTTGTCTCACCTGCCTGACAGGGAGAAGGTGCTCTGAGAATTAATTAGTTTGTGAAGCACTTTGAAGATAAGTGCTACGTTATTAATAAGTAAAACCCACTGCACTTAGATACAACTTGCAAGTGATTGTATTATATTACAGTGCTAAGATAACACAGAGATAGTTGCCTTAGAAATACCAGTAGATGACAGAGAGTTGAAGAGATAGATAACCACCAGATTTCTTGTGTTTTCATTTTGCATCACAATTTCTACTGTCTTAATAATATTTATCTCCTAAAATATGTTTCAGTAATGGAAATTATTACCCATATTTTAAAGACTTCCTGGGAGAAAGGAAAAGCAGTGGGGTATGGTGAATAAATACCACCCAAGAGTGAAAACGAGATGACCACTCCAGGGCCTCTTGCAACCCTGTGATGTGTAATCTTTAAAGATAGTTCATTAACTTCAATTCAGATCATCCAGTACAACTTTCTGCTCACTGAGCTTGTCTACCATGAATTGGAGTACTGTCCGGGGGCTGAGTGAATAATGTTCACTAAAGAGCAACATCGCAAATGCGTGAAAACTGGCAAGAACAGTCACCTCTCAAATGCAATTAAGCCAGTGAGTAAGGAAGTTTAGTATCTTCTGGGTCAGCGATATGATCCTGTGATGTGAATTGTTGAACTGGCAGTGGCAGCTGCAGGGTATTTTAAATCTGGAAGACTGACAAAAGCTGCTTAGAGAAAAATCAGTAAATATGTGAAAATAAGTGAGTTAATGTAGAATTGCTCACACTTACCTTTGACTGTCAGAGAGTTCATTGGCCTGTAAAGAATACAAGGAGGAGGAAAGCTAAAATCTCAAAGGAGGAAGGTAAAAGGCAGCTGCTGGTGGTGAAGGCTTCTGATTCTACCCAGGCGACCTGACCCTTGCTTGTGAGTAAGAAGGTTCTTGAGCAATGTCATAGATTTTTTTTGTCTCCATGTGGCACTGCATTATCATGCTGTCACTGAGAAGTGTCCATGCCATGTTTACAGTACAATGATGTTTATGCTACGTAGCTTTCCCGCCAGGCCAACATTTCAAGCTGGAGAGCTACCTGAAGGACTTGATGCGGCTGATGAAGTATAATTCCAGTTTCAGGTGTTATGCAGGGCTTCTGAATCCTTCACAACATCTCCTAATTTCTTAAACAAAAAAGCAGTATATATATCCATTTTTTTATATATATATATATATATATAATGAATAGTATGAATCTACAAGACCTACAAAATTAGCATGATGCTGAAAACTCTGGGCAGTCAGAACTGCATAAAGACAAGAACATCTTCCTGATCCTCTTCTTCCTAAAAATCATGAGATAAATGGAGCTGTTTCTTGGCTGAGCAACACAAGACCTATGACACCCACCTCAGCAGTGCTGGCAGCACCCAGAAGAGGGCGGTGGTATATGCAAACAATAACCACTTTATTTTCTTTGAAAACAGGGAGACAGAAGGTCATAAAAATCAACTGAAAGCCATTTCTATTCCATTCTCTGCTGAATATGGGGGTGTAGCTGCCATAAATGTTAATGAGAGACCACATGCATCGAAAGAAGTACATCCTCTTTTGTGAAGACAAGATGAAAGCCTTTTATAAATATGACCTACTGGTGAAAAAGGCATACGTTCAGATGAAACCTATGGGTTTATACTGATGGGTTAGATTTTTTTTTTTTAATACAATACATTTTGTTAAGAAGAAGGATTAAAGTATTTGCCAAAATGATTTGTGTTGACAAAATGGCTTAGTACATTTGGCAGATTTATTTTATGAAGCGGAATAAATTAAGGTGTCTCGTAAAAAATGTGGGTTATATCCAGTGAAACAATTTCAAGTATTTCAGAAACTCTATTTTTATTCACTTTGGAAACGTGCTTAGTTGAACTGCCAGTCACTGTTACATTTCCATTTCCAAGCAATTAATTAAAATCCCAAATCAGGTTTTTTCTTGATCATGCCAGCAGGAGTTGGTTGCCATGGTAATAGGATGATCAGTAGCATTTGGGAGGGAGGAGAGGGAGAAAAAACGTTCTGCATTTGGGCTTTTATTATTGAAACATAAGTGCAGGTCTGGAGGAGCGTGTTGGCTGATCTGTGCAAGCCTGTGGCCCCAATGGTGACAACTGGAAGTGAGCGAGGGTTCTCAGGATTACATTATTGTCAAGGATATAATTTGGTCCAATGTAGAAATCATTAGTGAAGCCTTTTCAGTCCTACAATCTATAGGTTGAAACCGTGAATGCAGCTGATCACAGAGAGTGTCAGCAGTGCTAAGGAGGATTTTTCTATCTGTAATTGCCCACATTTGCAGAGAGCTATCAAATGTAATGGTTTTTCTCCCCCACAGGCCTGCAAACCTTTAGATTTGAAGCTCATTTTCAGACAATACTCTAGATCTATGGCAGTTTCTGAGAGCTGTTGCATATATGGGTTTAAGAAAGCATTGATGGTGTAGTCAGGGTGGCAAAGTTTTATGGGCTGGTGTCAGGGACAAGCGATTAGGGGAAGAACAACATCTCGTAAACCGGGAAGGAGGAGAGGAGGAACAAGTCCTTCTCTGATGCAAGAACGGAAAATGGAGTCCTTCCTGAAGGAGGGAACAGGTCCAGGAGAGAGCAGAGCTTATTTAGGACACTGTCTTTAACATTCAGTGGGGGAACAGCCTGTGATTTAATAGCCATTTCTACCACATGAGACCAAACTTCCTTCCAGCAGCAAGAAACATGTCATGCCCATCAGGTGTGATCCAGAAAGCCCACTGAAGCCAGGAGAAATACTCCCATGGACATCTCTGGGCTTGGGGTCAAGCGTGTGTGTTCAGGGAGGCATCTGGATCAGTAGAGAGTTCATCTCTCAATGCTGGTCTCTTTTCTGACTCGACTGCTAACATGCCAAATGTGTTCCTCCCTTTGATATGATATCACGTGCTGATCTCTTCATTAGTGCTGTTAATGATTCCTCTCTTAGGTCAGAGCCAGTAGTGGAGAGCTGAGAAGCTCTTGCCTCCAAATTGCCCCCAGGACTGCCCCTAGTCCCCTCCAGTGTGAGCCATTTTAACCCAGTTCAAGGCAATTTTGTTGCTCTTACACCATCAGTTGTGTTTGAGTTGAACAGCATGACCATAGTGATCACAAGGGTTAGGGGAAAATGGCATTTACCGTGTGCATCATCTGAGGAGAGGCAACAACCAGAGGCAAACAGGTGAAAACGCACACTGGTGCAACTGTTAGCACAGCCACTCTGTGAAGTGGACCTGGAGATGTCTCCAGCTTAAATAAAACCCCAACATTTCACTTTTCCACTTCAAACCAAATCAGTTTTAAACGTGATCAGCTTAACTATGTGGCCATACAGTATTCCAGAGCTGGGAGCATCAAGCAAGTGAGAGAGAGAGAAAATGTGGTAGCAGATGAAACAAGTTCAGTACTAACACAAAAAGCTTGTGAATCCAGAGCCGTGGTTGAAAGGTGGCAGTCAGTAGGACACTGAGTCATGGAGCTAAAGCCTTTTCCTGTTCCTTCCACTATGTTGCTCAACACAGTTCAGTTTAAGCATGACCTGGACTGGTTTATGCATGGCTGTGTGGTGCCTCAGGGTCCTTTGCAGCCTCGAGAACATAGACGTAGAAAAAAACATTTCAGCAGACCTCGATGTTGCCATTGTTCAGCTGCTGGCAGTATGGCAAAGCAGGATAGTAGCAGAGAGATTCCCTGGATCGTTAGGCCGTATTAATGCAGAACACAGTGCTTCACATATGGTGCTTGTTAAGCCCCCCATGAAATCAGGAGATTGGTAACAGAATTACAACATGCTTAGGGTTATAGGTCACACGCCAAATTTCATCCTTATGTATTAGCTGGAAATTAATCTGAAAATAATTAGGAAAGAATCCAGATATTAAAAGGGAAAGATTTTGAGAACATTAGGATTTCAGGTCTTACTGCAGCATAAAATTCACGTGTGAGAGAGTCTGAAAACGCTGCCTGATGGCCTAGCACTTTTGCTGGAAAGGAGAGTGACTTTAATAAAGCTCTTTGACAAAGTCGTCGCTCAGCTGTCATTTCAGAAAAGCCTCACCTGGCCCTGAGATTTGTTACTTGCCTTATGCTTGCACTGTCTTGGTAGGGGCTCAGTGTGGTTGGGATCTGAATGAGTTCAGATGGAGTTAAAGAGGCCAGCAAGGGATTTATTGATTTGGATATACCAATTTGCACTAGTCCAAACAAGTTGGGTTCAGGGTCCCACAAACTCCAAGGGCTGCAGGGCAAAAGTTGAGCTTTTGATCTTCTATATATTAGGATGTAGTATAATGTAATGATTCAGGGCTTTCTCTAGTGTCTCAAAATGGGTGGGAGGGGATATGAGAATAATTGCTGTCTTTGTCTTTTCCACTCTGAAGAACTTTAGAAAAGTTTCATTATATAATTATTCTTATCATTATATGGTGACCTCGTTTCTGCCCTTTTCCCTGGCATTTATCTAACTCTTTGCTGACCTCAGACACTCATCTCACATTCACGCTCCTATGTACAGGCATCTAAAATTTAGGGGATCTGGCATGTAGATTAAGATATTCCAATAGGATAAAACAACTCACGACTTTACATCCTTGGTGCAATCTTCCTAGAACATTTTGGAAACAAAGTCTGCATTCACGTGTCTAGTGTCATTTGAAAGCTCCCCATGAATCTGAGATATTCACATGGAGCTGGTAGGTGGGAGACAGGACCTGCAAGAGATGACCCTTTTGCAGGGACAGTTGGAGGCCAGGTAGATGCTAGATACCAAGTGCACCTCAGATGGCACTTGACACTCTGAGGCATGTGAGTAAAGCCTTAGATGGCTAGATTAGACCAAACGCCGAGTTTTTAGGTTGCTGAAATTTGATGAGCTGAGCCTCACCTTTACTATCTTCCACATAAAAGGTATGCAATCTGGGGTTCTTTTTAAGAAATCAGAACTTACTGATGATCTGAGGTTAGCAGACGATAATAATGTTTA
The DNA here is from genome assembly GCF_047370975.1 of Nipponia nippon. Classification (NCBI taxonomy): domain Eukaryota; kingdom Metazoa; phylum Chordata; class Aves; order Pelecaniformes; family Threskiornithidae; genus Nipponia; species Nipponia nippon. The sequence goes on from NW_028262347.1 coordinate 5,924,654, forward strand.
ATTGAACAAAGGAGGAATTTCACTCCAGTGATATCCATATCTATCTGTATGTTCTTGGTTTTAAATATTTTTTCAGTTTTACACAAAATCCTTTTACTATTCAGAAAAAAATAAATGACTGTGTATCATATGTATGTGCTCTTAGAGTATTTAATATGTTCACGTATTATTAAGTGTGTAAGTATATATGTATTTAAGTATGTGCATGCTTCTACATAATATATATACACTATGGTTATACTGATGTTATATGTAAACCAGCATGCTAAAGTGAAAACAAGTTTTTTAAATATCTTAAATAATATTACGATAAAATATCTTGAAGGCACATATTCAGAAAAGAAAGTATTGCAAATTTGTTGTTTTATGAAAAAGCACAATTATGGAGCCATTAGCTGAAGAATCAGGCTCCAGTAACTCAACTATGTATTTTTATTACACACTAGACATACTCTTAAGTCTGTAGACAGGCTTCTTTGAAAGTGACTATCTTGCTTTTATTCCTAATAGGAGTGAAGCCAGCGTTCACTCAGATGACATGGAGGCCAACCGTCCTGTCAGACAGGCAGAAGATGAACTGTGAGAAAATGATTGCACCCTTTCTTGAAATATCAGTTTCACCGAGCACTGTGGGGGCTCTAAGCCATTGCAGAAGTTCTACACAGAATTGTTCAGAATAGACAATTTTCTCAATCTCTGCTGAAGACCAAACTTTTAGAGTGGAAGAAAAAAATAGGAAAACAATAACCTGTCCTAAAATAATAAAAACAATCCTCCACTATTGTCCATGTTTGAGATCCCAGTGAATTTGAACAGCATACGATATTTGAAGAGAGTGTTATTTTATGACTGAGATCATTTGGCATAAAAATAGTCCTAATGACAGATGAAACATGTTTAGAGGGCTTGTTTTAAAATTCACAAAGTCCAAAAGTTTCTTTTACATCTAAGGAATAAGTGCTGTGATTTTTGTGGAGGCTGTGCTGTCTTTTTTAATACATAAGCAAATATTTAACTCAATCTAAATGTCAGACATAACTCCTCCCAAACCAGGAGCCACAACTATTTTTTGCACATTTGAAAGCTTCAGTTTGCTCCCTACTATCCCATCACAGTACAGATTACATGTTTTACCCCGAAGACCAGAATAAAATTCCTCTATTTAGCATTCTAGTGGCTTGAATTACTTGCTGTTTCTCATAGACTCTCATCAGGAGCAACTGAGGTTTCTCTCATATTTTGTTGTTGAATACCTAGTCATTTTGACAAGAGAATACATTTCAAGTTGTACCTTTTAAAATTGTCCTCAATGCACCTGGCACAGATTTACCAGGGAATCCAGAGGGGCTATTGCATCCACCATTGCTATCAAACTGAGAAGAACTGTGTGATTCCAGCAAGATGGATGGTTCCCATGAGGCTGGAGCCACACCTATCTAGACGCACCCATATGTTCATAGAATTTTGATTAAAAAGTTCAAATGTGATCCTTATAAACTTCACATTTATAAGACCTTGTGTACAAACAGTGTTACATTAGAAATCAGGATAAAACTTTTTTTTGATTTAAAAGTTTTATTTGCTCAGGAAATGAACTCCAACGGGGTATGCATGTATTTGTCTGTCCCCTCCAATAGACTTTGAAACCACTAACCAGTTTCAATCAAGCTTTACAAAGAGAAAAAAAGACTCAAAATATTTACCCACTGTAAGACTTGTAAATACATATTTACAAAGTTTGCAAATATTTGAAGGTATATATATTAATTAATATACTGCAAGAGAAAGAATGTGTTAGTATTGTTGCTATAGCAAGAGCCTAGCTAGAAGCTTAGAGATAAGAAGGTTTGATTCAGTTCTGTACACAAAATTATCTAGTGTCATTTGAGATGCTCTAGATTGTTCAAGACATCAGTGTGGGGATGGCAGATGTAATACAAGACCTATGGTGGACTGATATCTTTCTCAAGCAATAACAGTGGACCTGGTGGGATAACTTAAGGCATCTCAAATAGCACTATGCACCAACATATCGGAACTGAATTGAGCCCAGGTGTCTTTTCAGTGCTGAAGCTATGATAAATTAATCCCAACTCTAAATACAGAAGCACTAAATATGGAGCTGAATTCTGCCTTGCCTAGGTGTCCGGAATCAATTTAGATATTGACATTATAATGTAGATTGGATTCAAAGGTCCCAAGTTTGCTAGAATTCACTAGCATGTCTTCACTTCTTACATAATACAGAGTAACTGAAAGTAGTTGTACAACATGAAAGCTTCATAAATATAGCATGAAGTTCATTGATTCAAAAATTGTGCCTCAAAGATTTTTCCATATTTCTTTAAAAATAGTATGACCATTCAATGAGAAATGAAAGAGGCTATTGTCTGGTTTTAAGAGATAAATGATTTAAACGATAATACATGGCCATGAAAATTTTGGGTACAGTAAGATTTAAAAGTGAGATCCTAGATTAGTTGCTCATCAACAAGAAATCTGATCTTGTTTTGTCACTTAGCCTCCTGAAAACAGTGGCTTCACATCTCTGTATCTGTTTATCCTCTTCTCTTTTATCTATTTTTTTCATACCTAGATTAAATTTTCTAGAGTAAGAAATAGAATAGGAAGTGCCATAGCCAGGTATCTCATGGGATGGGTCAGTGACAATTTTTGACAAGGAATTTTAAGAAAGCAGCTAGAGGGGTGGTCTTTGCCAGTCACTACTGGTGAAGAAGGAACTCATAGAGAATGGAGCACCTAACAGCAAGTTGTATGAGAGTGCACATAGAAGAGCAGAGTTCGCAGTGCTTCAGAAGGAAAGGGGGTGTGGGGGGGGAAGAAAAATAAGTAAGTCCAGTAAAGTAAAAGAAGTGGGAGATAAGATCTAATGGAAAATTGGGGGTTAGGAGGAAGGTTGGTAGCTCCTTAAAGAAATAACATTAAAGGACAAACCTACCCTAAAACACAGGAATGAAAGAATAGGCTATGTAAGGGTAAAATTAGAAAAGATGAGTAACAGACTGAGGTACTGTTAGCAAGGATATAAAGAATAAGTAGAAGGCAACGTTCTATAAGATCACTAGCAACAAGAACCAGACTAAAGAAAGTTTATCTGCTATTCAGTAGAGAATGAAAACAATAGACAGATGATGCTGAGTATTTTTCATGCCTAAACTAAAATGAATGTAATTAATACCACTATCAAAGAGTGTAAAACAACTGAGAACGAGTAAGGAAAAACAGGTTAGACAGTACATGGATCTTTTCAAATTACCTGGACCTGGTGAAGTTCAAACTGTTAGGCTACTTCTGGAATTGGTTGGAGCAAGCTCCAGAACTGAGGAATTACCTTTTAGAAATTATGGAGGATCAACAAGAACAGGAGTATCACCTCCATTTAAAAAGGAGGAAGAGGAGGAAGAAGAGAAATCTAACTCTTGAGAAAATATTGAAAGAACTACTATTTTTACAGTTTTCTCCAGAAACCAAGTTCTGAAAAGGATATGATCCACATTTAAAAAAAAAAAAAAGTAATAAGGAAAGGAATAGCTCGTTTTTCATGTCTACTGTGATCAGAGGTAATGGGCTTAAACTTTAGCAAAGAAGACTTAGCCTAAATATTGGGGAGGAGGAACTTCCTCCATGGAAGGATAAGTAATTACTGGAAAATGGCAGCAGGAATCCTCATCAATGGTAGTTTGAAAAGAGACCTAGATAAATATCAGTCAAGAATTAGGTAGAGGGCATCCTTTCTTGGGCAGGGTGAGAGACTTGGTGACCTTATAGCTGAGTTTAGCATTGTCCAGGGCAAAATAATTTTCTCTTCTCTATGCTCAGGATCATATCCTGTATATTACTTGGGACCTCTAGCTTCTACTGAAGTATAAATAATAAGATAATTAGGTTTTTTCTTGTCTTTTTTATCCCATTCTTAGATGTCACCAGTCTTGTAATGATGCCAGTCATCAGAAAAGTGTTAAAATAGTAAGATCTAGATTATTTTCCTCTGAATTCTGCTTAACCGGGGAGGTCTGGTTAATCTAATGAAAAACCCTTCTTTGTTGTCAATTTACCCTTCTGCTCTAAAAAAGGCTCAATGAAGGAAAACCTAATAAGCAAAATATCTTCATTATTTTTCATATGCCTAAATATCTCCTGCAAGTTGAGAAAGAATGCTTTAAAAATGCAAAATCCAAGTTGTCTTTAATTTTAGATGCTGTTCTTCCCTGTCACTGCTCATGATCATAATACAAACAGTGAAATACAGGATACAATGCATTTCTCTACATGAATAGTCTACTTTAATGAAAACATTCAGTTCTGTGAGGACTTGCAAGGTCAGACCACTGAGGAGTTTTAGAAAGAAAGAACAGGGCCTTTTTTTGCTATAGTTGACATGAGTCTCTTTTAAGGCTTTTTGAAGGTTTGCTTAGGACAGTCTATCCCCAAATACCTCAAAGGATAAGACATTGACACCACCCATAGCCAGGCAGACATTTGTGCTTTAGCTATAGAACGGACATGTGTATGAATTTTTCTGTGATGATGCAATCCCACTGTCAAGCCCAAAGGCAAAACATGTAATGTAGGTACTGGATGTTTTTACCAGTGTCCTCTAATACTGTTTTAATGCCATATGGATAAAAACAGCTTTCTGTGGATTAGGCAACATGGATTAAAAGGCACATCCCTTATGAATCCTGCACCATTATTCCTCAGAGAAGAGAGGCAGTGGAAAGCTGAAGGATTTTTTACTGTTGATACAATCTTAAACGTGAATATGTTCAAACACAGAACAGTCCTGGGTACCAGCAGTTTTTCTTCTCTTCTTTACTGTTCATCCAAATACTACAGCTAGTCAGGCTGAAATCGTCCTTGGAGAAGCTTCTGCTATTCTGCTATCGCTTGTGCTCAACAACAGCTATTTTCCAGCAAGAACTGTAAAACTGCAAAGACTTTTAGCACACTGTTATGCCAGCACTGGTGTGAGGAAAAAAAGCAGTGATGGCCCTGAATATTTCTAGAAGTCCAAATGACCAAAAATTGATTGCAGGCATTCACATAGGCAGACCTGGCTGAATAGATGCCAGAAGAGATTCGCTCACTAAGATGGAGATAGAGAGTAATTTTTCACTGGAGAAATTACAGCTGTACCTTGACCATGCTACCCAAGTCATTGCAAGGTGGCCAGTTCTTACGGTAGGCAGAAGATAAAGGAATGGCTTACTCAGCTATAGCAAGGCAAGATTGATGGAAATAAAGTTTTAGATGACAACCTGAAAATGAAGTTGATCTAAAAAAGGATGTGCCTCAAAAGACTGAAATTTCTTATGTTCTCAATACTAAAAAGCTATTAACAAAGCATTTTTAAGAGTATTTTATCTGGTATATCATGGAATAAAGATCTAGATATAGGCAGTAATTAAAGATCAACTTTGATTTTGATAATCCTTTTTAATTGCTTTTTTAATTGTGGTGAAATTTTAAAACATTTCTGTGAAGTGCTCTGTGGAAAAAACGCTGATGTAGAGAGATTAACTAATCAAGATCGCTCTATTCTGTTTGAATAACTAGAAAGGAACTTTGAGTGGGTAAATGTAAAATAAATCTTCTAACTAATGTATGGCTCCATGTAATCTCATCTCACCTTCTGGGAACAATGTATAACAAATTAAGCTTGGATCATGAAATGTCATACAAATCTGGCAGTGAGATTTCATTTGGAGGGAAGAACTACTATTCTCTTGATTCTTAACAGCCATAGAAAATTTCAATTACGTGAGCATCTTGACAAATTCTACCTCCAGGGTATGGAGGATTTTTAAAAAGTTTTCTTTAACCAACTGCAGTGTCCCAAAGAACATTGCCTGATTTAACCATCTTGACTCCTACCTATTTGCAGCTTGCCTAGCCTCTTGGATAAGAAAACAGCCTTGGCAGAGGATATGCTTATAAAGTAAAATACTAATAGATGAATATTTTATGTGGCATAGTAAACGTCCTAAAAAAAAGCAGTAAAATAAGGGTATTGTCATAACAATAAACAATCTTGTTTTGTCTTCTTCAAAATTTGATGAACCATTGAAGGACTGGATATACACCTCACCTTGAAGTTGAACATAATTAGACTATTAAGAAAGGAATAAATAAAATGACACACAGAAAGATTCCTCAGGGAACGCAGGGTGAAACAAATAAAAAAATTATACAAAAGGGATTGGAGTGAGGATGAAGCAGAGGAAGCAGAAGTGAAAAATTATAACAGAGAAATATGCACATAATATATACCAGATATATGTATCAAGGTAGCTTTTTTGTATCTGGTTCTTCTATTGCCTTTACATAGAATTGGTTTCATTAAAAGATCTGGTAATTATGTTACACAGTGGTATGTGCTTGTTTTAAATAATTCATTCCTGGCAGCAGTGAGAGAGACATAACTTAAGTCAGAGAAAAATATGTTAAATCTGTATGAATTTGGTAAATCCTGGACATGTTAAAAGCTCTTTTGAGAGGCTGGTCAAATTCCAGCGTTGTGAAGCTTAGTGTAAGATTAAAAGTATGCCTCTCGTGTTGGGTGTTGTGTCTGCGCGAGTTCCTTACTATGCAAACTTGGATACTCCAGGGGAGAAAGACTAGGAATAATGTGCAGCCTGTATTGAGAGTAATGAACCTCTTTCCTTCCTGCATCCTCCATATATGTAAAATATACATGATAACACAATACTTAGGTACTTTTTCTATAATCCCTCTCCCTTGAAATACATGCATCAAAATAATCTTAAAGTTGTCTGATAGAAGAGCAGGAGAGAAGGGGTTCTGTTTATACAGACATACCTTGGAGAAATAAGGTAGACTGTGCCCTTGATATGCTTAGTCCTTGAAAGTATATACTGAGCCTTGACTTTCTAGTGCTTAAAGCCTGTAACAAGAAAACAGGACATGGTCTCAGCTGAAGTTCTGTGACTTCTACTACTCCACTGAAACCTTTAAAAAAAAAATAATTAGGCTGGATGAAAAAGATATTGATAATCATGGCTGAGAACCAGTAACCAATCACTAGTGCCTTTTACTTCTTCATCAAGACCAACACAAAGCAAGTCCTGCTTCTGTGAGATTTGAAAGCAGTGGTGATGTTTCAGGAGACAATGTCAACATTTTTATTTCAAAGGTGATATGAGGACTTGGCATCACAGCTTGAAAGCAAGGTAAATTTCTGAAGTAACATAAAAAGGGCTAATAACACAAAAACGTAAGAATTAATAATGCATAATAGCCATGTGTACATTCCAAAGAGAATGACACGGAGAAATCATATTTAGAGAAAAACAGAGAGAAAGATTTTAAGGTGATGGACAGAGATTGGCTGCAGCAGACAATCAACAGTCCTGTCGTGGTTTAACCCCCAAACAGCAACCAAGCACCACAGAGGTGCTCGCTCACACTCGCGCCCTGCGGCGGGATGGGGGAGAGAATCGGAAGGGCAAAAATAAGAAAACTTGTGGGTTGAGATAAGAACAGTTTAATAATTGAAATAAAATTGTTATTATTATTATTAATATTCTTATTAATATTATTTATATTATCAATACTAATAGTGGTGAAAAGGAAAACAACAACAAAAAAAAGAGGAACAAAAACCAGGAGAAAACAACTGATACAACCGCTCACCACCTGCTGACCGATGCCCAGCCCAGCCCCGAGCAGCCATCGTTGCCCCCCTGGCCAACTCCCCCCAGTTTATATACTGGCCATGACGTCATATGGCATGGAATATCCTTTTGGCCAGTTTGGATCGGCTGTCTTGGCTGTGCTTCCTCCCAGCTTCTTGTGCACCTGGCAGAGCGTGGGAAGCTGAAAAAGTACTTGACTAGTGTAAGCACTACTTAGCAACAACTAAAACATCAGTGTGTTATCAACATTATTCTTATACTAAATTCAAAACACAGCACTATACCAGCTACTAGGAAGAAAATTAACTCTATCCCAGCTGAAACCAGGACAAGTCCCAAGCAAGAATCCAGAGGAGGAAAATCCTGTAAAACTGCTGCTCAAAATACGTTGGTTTTTTTGGACAAAGTTACATTAGCAGCACTACTTTTGTGTCTACTTTCTCAGAGAGGGAGGAAGATGTTGTGAGTGCCCACATAGTTAGCAGCCAGAATCATTTTGCTAAGCCTTCTGTCCCACATGCTGCATTTCAGACCCTGTACGTCTGTCTGGACCCCTTCAAAAAGTCATGGAAGGAGAGCTGAGTGGTTCCCTCTGTATCTGTTCTGTAGATGAGTGTTATCAGGTTTCACTATCTTTTTCAGAGCAGGTTTGACATGTCTTAGGTCATGTAAATCTCAGTTTCCCAGTTTATCTTCAATAAAGTGGAAATCACAACAATTCTGTACCTTACTGATGTACTGTTTGGTGGCCAGAAGGTGTTCAGATACTGCAGTTTTTGGGGAACACTTTGGTCCTTCAGGTTTGCCTATGCAGAGCTACTCTAACTAGTTATAACTTAAGCTCAAACCTGTGAAAATAATATGTCCAAATCTTTCTCAAACTTATTTAATTCATGGTTAACTCAAATATCATTCCATGTGTGTCTTGTAAACACAGCATAGAAGCCACTGACATAGTGCACCCCTGCTTGGCTTCCTTGACTCCAAAAGACTATGTCTGATGAGTAGCTTGGACTAAACTGTTAATGGTTAGGCAAGATGATCTCCCATCTAAATATTGTATGTAGATTTTTAACAAAAAAAAATGCAGCATTCTGAAAGCAAGTAAACTTCAGCCAAACTTCAAACATCATCATTATTTAAAGTATCAACACACACTTTTAATTTCCATTGGTAAAATCAAGAAGCTTTCATTATTAATTAAGCAGCTAATTTTCTCTCGCCGTATGAAAGAGGGAGAAGCAGCTAATTGCATTTGAGATTCCCTTCAGCATAATTAGATCTAGGCAAATAGATAATCCCCTTGACACCAATGGCATGCATCAAACTCATTTTAAAGCAATCATTTCATTTGGGATTATCATACCTGTAGTAATTAGGCAAATGCATCTCATTCTCCTAAGGAATTGTTTGGGTAACACACAGAATTACCTTGAAAAATGGACAAAACTAAAGACCATTTGTAAAAATAACATTATAGTTGCTATAATTAGTGAAAATATATTCTATTTTAGTTTTCAGATATGAGCTTAAAGTACAATGACAAAAATTATGATTAGATTATATTATTCAGGAAGATAAATTTTAGGTGAATGGATACAACTGCATTTGATAACACTAACTCCATCTTAAGCAGTTCTTTGATCTGAAAAGTGATTCATAGACTAGAGTGAAGTTCACCAGAAATTAATTTTTAAAATAAATGTTTTTCTGACAATATAAGCAGTTGAATTTTACCATTCCTGAATAAAAGATTTTTTTTCCTGTTTTTAAATGGCTTTTCATTTTGAATTTCTTGTCATTATTTGTACTGTAAGTATGCAGTATAATATGAAGTGTAAAAATCAAATTTTGATCAGCTTAAAATACATTTTTCCAGAGGGTTTTTCTTTCCAGTTCAGAAAAAGCTATTTCTTCCCTCTTTAAAAAAAAGTCATCAGTCTTCACCATTTCAAGTTAAAATACCTCTGTGTGTGTATATGTGTGTGGGCGTACGCATGCTCGAGGGATATAAAGAGAAAGATGGAGAAATAATTCTCATGATAGAAAAAGATGGCCTTATATGCATAAGATATTAACTGTGAAATTAGCTCTACTAGGTCAAATTAGTTTACTCTTCTTTGTGGATTCTGATACACCAGCTTACTACAGGTAGGATTGCACTGTGCCCTGGAAGACATTATCCTTAAAGCTTCATTTATAGACCACAGGCATCATCTCTTCAGGAACCTGAGATCCTTCTTGTCGTCAACCACCCCGATTGCTTCACGTTTAAAGGTACTTTATAGCAAGACAGAAGGGACCCAAAGCTGTTTTTGCTGAGGTTAAAACTGTTTTGCTAGAATTTTTCAGTTTTCACATCCCAAGGAGCACATTGGAAAACTCTAACACAGACAAGCTAAGCTGTACATTTGAATGACTCAGCTGAGTGAAGTGGAGGGTAAGTGGAGGTCGAGATGTGTTTGAGACAGCTTAGTGCATGTCAAAGACTGCATTGCCCTCTGGACTTTAGATTTTAAGAATTTCTTAATTAGTACTTGATAACTAATATATAGTCATTCTTAATAGTGGTCAGGAATTGAGAAAAATACAGTAGCTCTTGGGGGTGGTATGGATCCTGTACTGATGAACAAATATATATTTTACAATCTAAAGCCTCAGTAATAGATAGAAGAATCAAAGTAAATACCTGTTAATCAATGATCACATTTTTCCACCATAAATGTTGCATTATTTAAACATTGATATCTAGGCAAACATCTTGGGTAACAAAACTGATGCATAGCAAATGTGTTCCTGTATCCTGGAGTCAGGGCACGTTAGATGAAGTAAACATTACTCCATTCTGTTGCAGCCTGTTCTGTGTTCTATGACCATCTGACTTGGAAGAAATGGTGGGGCAGACTTTTAAGAGATATAAAATGATGTTGATCCATCAGTTAGATTGTTGCAATTTCCACCAGCCAAGAATCCATAATTCTAGCATTATGATAATGTTATGCCAAATATATCCAAAAATAAGTACCACGGAGAGAAGAGAAGAAAGCTTTGGTTTGTTTTGTCTTTTTGTAAGGCACTTTAAACAATTAACATATATAATCTCTCCAAAATGTAATGTTAATAAAGAAAAGGAAGAAGATGAAGAACATTCCCTGATTTTGACACCACCATTTTTTCACAGAAGTTTCATAAGGTTTTTAAAGTAAAAAAAAAAAAAAAAAGGAAAAAAGAAAAAAAAAGAAAAAAGAAAAAAAGAAAAAAAAAAAGGAAAGTTTACTCTCATGGGCTTCAAAGGAACACTCACTAATGTCACCTGATAGACTTTTGCTGACCTCAAAGGGATGTGAAGTAAGCTTCTGGAAATAAATATCTTACTGCAGTAAAAATAAGAAGAGCTTTCAACTTAATGAGAAAAAAAAATCTCCAGAAAAAGCATTTTCAGCTTGGATTAATCCAACACAATTTATTCTCTTTGTGTGTGAAACAATTCTCTCATTTTAGTGGACAAGTATTTTGTCCAATGGCTTATGAAATGTTTGTCTTGTTTATTATTTATCCTTGCTTTAAGATTCTTCCCTGATGCAAGTTAATGTCTTTGTGAAAATGGCATTTTGAAAGACAATAGTAAGATGATTTGCTTTGACTACTTTTTCTTTTAGATCTCTTTTCATTCCCCAACTTTATTCTGGCTGAAATTATTTTGAAATTTGCATCAAACACCTTGAATAGTATTGATTTCCGCAGAATTTTGTTATTCAATTATTATTTGTCATATATTTTTTCCCATGCTTCACCTAGACACCACGCTTGAAAGTTTAGTAAAACTGTTGTATTCAATACTTTTCTTTAAGGTCACCTGAGTATTTAGGCTAACCTGCTGTCTCACACAAGTCACAAAATTTCAGTTCCTTCTGCATTAAGTTCAGTTATACAGGTCATCTTTCTGCCTCCCCTTGCACAAGGGAATCTAATTTCTTTTTGTGGATTCCTACAACTAAATCTTGATTTTCTTCTTGTGGGCTTCTACAGTTTGAGTGCAAAATGAAACGCTATGGGATTTTAGCTAAATGATCGTCAAGATCACAGAGCAGCTGGTGAGCAGCACTGTTTCTGTCTAATAAAATTGTTTTAATTTTGAAAGAAAACCAGGACTTTGGGATAGGGTGGAGATGGTCTTACCTTAGCACCAAGTTGGGACGTGGCCAACATATCTACTCAGACCTTAGAATATGGAGGCACTCCGAAGTTTAATAATATAGACACAGCCAATACATCCCACCTTTACCACCAAATTCTGAGTCTCATAAGACAGGTTCAACTCAAGCTTGTCCTGTAAATATAAATATATGCTTTGCCACAACGTGTTTCATTAATACAAAACAGCCTCCCCAATCATTCATCACTTGAAATGATACACACAGGTGCTGAAGTGAAGCGCAGCTGTCGATAAAGGCTGATGCCAAATTATTTTCCTGAGGTGAGTTGGCTTTCAGTTATGCTGAGGTTTTGTTTTCTACTCTTTTCTTGCTTTCTTTCTTTCTTTTTTTTTTTTTTTTTTTTAAGAGAGTGGGGAAGAGGAGAAGGGTTGGGGTTTTAAATATTTTTTTTTCTTTTCTATAAATAACAATGTTTGTAATTTTCTTCTTAATCATAGCAGATGGGTCTGGTCATTCAGTAGTTTGTGAGGCTACATTCACATTATGAAAATGTGTTGCTGTTCCAAAGTAGTGCTGACAATCTCAGGTTAAAACCTTCTTTTCTGGCTATTTCAATTGAAACCAGGAGCTCCCAAGATGTGAAAACATTGAATATAACTTTCATTTCTGGCTATGATTTCCTTCCCCTTCCTCTATTCTACATTGGAACAATTGTTATGAATTTTGGGGAGAAGTTGTAGATGTCCGTCTTGACGTGTACAATGGCTTCTGGGACTCACAAGAGTGAAAAGAATCTAACTTCAAGTCCTCCTCCTGTTAGGTTCAGAAGTCAGATAACAGCTGCAAACACAGGGGATTGGCTGCGTTCCTATGACAGTGACAGTAGGGAGGTAGGTGTCTCTCAGAACTTCCTATTGAAGTGCTTCCACTTTCTATAAATAATTAAACAGTTATTAAGGCAGAGACTTAAAATATGATCTTCCATATGATCTATACAAAAGCATTAACTACTTAACCAGGTTGTCTCTTTGTTCCAATGAATATTTAATTATTTAATATTAAGTGGAGACAAATCCCCCTCAGTTTTCTATATGAAACAGTATATACAAGCAGAAATCTATTGTAGGCTGTTCATGTAATCTGACATATATGCTGTTGGTACTGGTTGCTTGCCCACTGGTAAATGACAACGATGCTACCTGTTCCAACATGACCTTGTGCATAAAATGGGTCAGTGCAGGTCAGGTTTACCACCTCACCATTGGTCAACTAAAAGTCAAGATTTTAGTTTAAGCTGTTCTGAGAGGACCCATCTTTCTTCCACTGAGGAGAGCTGGATACTTCTTGAGAGTGTTTTATGTTACCCATTTTGCTAAAATACCTCAGGACAGAATTAATCTCTTCATAGATTGTTTCTTGTTCTCTGTCCAGAGAGAAAATCTAGATAATAAGCTTTAACTTGACATCTTAATTTTAGATATATAAAGTTAAGGGAGACAAAACTCATTTTTTCTTTAAAATTACTAGACTTTCACAGTGTCAACCTCTGGTAAGTATAAATGGTGTCTCACAGTATACCAATGGGCATGATATTAAATTAGACCGTTTTAGTTTTGCAATGAAGATAATACAGTCAAAAGGAAGCCTGGTCAAGGAATATTGAGCCCTGAAAGTCAGATAACTCTGTTGAGATGGAGACTTGATGCATATAAAGCCAAGAATACTCATCTACTTTATTAGTTAATTAAGGTTATTGGCTAGTATTTAGATGGGACAAATCATAAAGATTTCTGTTTCTTCTCTAGTGCATAAAACTGATCTCCAGAAAGGGAGAGATGTTTTGCCAACAGTGTCTTGCTAAAATATTATTGGTGTGTTTCTCCTCATTTCTCTCACAGCTGGAAAAGGTGCTCACAATGTCTCCCATTTAATAGCACATCCTGGCTAGCATCCTCAGAGCCTTTTGTTTCCCTGTTAATTGAAGACTTTATTTGGAGATTGCCAGAAGCCGGCACTATTTCAGAAAAAGCTGGTGGGCCACAGCATGACACAAGAGACTCTCAAAGACGGAGGGTTATGGCCCTTCCTTCCTCACATAGGAGCAACCCCACAGCTCCTGGTGCCTGCACTTGTGAGGGTAGAAATCTGGCTGGCATGTCCTGGCCTTTGACTCCTATTAAAACAGTGACAAAGACTACCTGTCCCAGTGTGCCAAATGAACATCCAAATGCATAACAATTCAATCCCTCCTTCTTCCCAAATTGTTAAGCAGCTTGAGACAGTCACTTCCATGACCTTGTAAAATGTCTGCAGCATTGCAGAAACAACTGGTTCCTCTTTGTAGTAGGAGAAGAGGAGTTTTTTTGGAAGGAGTGGTGTTTTTATTTTATTTTTCCACCTCGCCCTCCCTCCCCCTTTCCTTGAGCAAATCCCCATAACAAATAAAGTTACACTTCAAGACTGGATTACGCAGACTGTTAGGTTTGCATGCCAATGTTTACTTTAAGTTAAAAATGATACTTCTGAGAATTCAAATAATATGTTTAAAGTATTTCCAGGCTATTGCTTTGCTTGTATTTGTTTTGGCACTGATTCCCTCCACGAATATGTCAGTTTTGAAGGAGAGATGAATGCTGTTCAGTTACAGCCTTTGCCTATTGATCATACATTTAACATCTGTTGACTTTGTTTATGTGCAGTTTCAGAGGGATTCATAGCAAACTTAAGAGCACTTGCTGCAGAGAAATTTTGTTGATGAGACCTTACCTCTTTCAAGGCAAATATTCTTGGATGGCAAATAGGCTAATGGGGGAGTAGTAAGAGCCCACAGCACTGCTATTCATAGATCAGAGTAGATAATAAGAATAGTCCTTTTTGACCTCAAAATTTATATATCCATCAAAAGGTTTCACTTCAATTTTTCATTGTAATGGCTTGTCTGGGACTCAGATGAAAGGACTGCAGAATGCCTGTCTCACCTGACATCCTCTGGACGATATTCCTTTCCATGGCTGTCTTTTCTCTGAAAGCCAGCTTGCCTGATATCCCCAAACAACATGCCAGATCCTGTACTCTCAGCCTTGATTCAACTTCTCCCGAGGCATGCGTATCCTGTGGCTGCATACACCTGAGTTGGCTCCTCACAAGTTACCTCTGGAATCAGACCTGAGGGGAGATATAGGCCAGGGACAGCTGAGCTGACTTTAATTGAGCCAGTTGCGCGTGCATATAAAGCTTATTAACTCAAGCTGAAAACAGTGTAAATATGGCTGTGGTTATAGATACCTGGACTGATGCTATACAGCAACAGCTTGGACTGTCTTGGCATGAAGATCTTCTTAACCCACTCCATTGCACTTACATGGACTCGACAAATGCATTCTTTTAGTCCATTTATTCTTTACTGCCTCCATTTTGCCTTGGTCTTTGATAAATTTAAATTGGGGCAACTTCTATATGAAGGTAACTTTTTCTGAGAAGTATGGAACATACTTGGTGGTTTCTGCAAGTTTTAGAAGCAGAGAAAGAGGTTAGGGATGGCAAATAAGCAAATCTGTAAGCAAAATTATTTTTGCCAGTTATAATTTTCTCTAATGGTCTCCAGGAGCGGTCCATGTCTTTCTCCCGGAGTTTTTGAAAGACTAAGGAAATTAGCAGGAAAGACAGACAGAATATCCTCCAGCCTTATCTTGAAAGCAAGCTGAAGCTGACACTTTTTCTGTCTATTCCATCTAGAAAAAGACCTGATATTTGTTCTTGGGAATGATTTGTGGAAGAACTTCACAGACTTTGCTTTCACAAAGTTTCCTTAGACTTTGTGTTTATTTAAGGAGTACATAGTAGAGCAGGAAAATGAGTCTGGAAAGTAACTGGACTTTATGAATACTTGAAGGAAATGTAGGAACAAAACTATTCAGATATATTTTATTATGTTTTAAATAATGGGTGAATACAAAAGAGGAAAAGCTGGTCAAGTTAATTAACACTTAGTCAAAGAAAAAAAGAAGACATAACAGGAGTTTTAGAAATTACTTGACATTGGGATAAAGGAATAAGTCTTTAATTGGTTATCTCGTTAGGTCTATAGAAGGAGTCCCAACAAGGTCACCGTGACTTTGGCAGTGACCACAGCTATATTGCTTTTAGGAACTGAAAGTAAAGAGTGAAACACAAAGGGATAATGGTGATAAGGAAATTGGAGAGGTAATTATGCAAAGGTCAGGAGGGAGGGTCAGATGATTGCCAAGCTGGTCAAAGGGCAAGGCATGTCATCAAAATGGCTGAAACGATAGTTGTCTGTAAACTCATTGTCCCTTTTCAAATCGACATCAAAGGAAATGGAAAGCACTGATAATTTATCTAAGAAGATAATTAAGCAGATGGGCATAAAAATTAATAAGATAGATAAATAAGTTAATGAATAATGTACCAGAAAAAGAGATGCAAATGTAAATGTTGAAGTATGGACAAGCTTAACAGTAAAAGCTTACAGGCTTTGCTAACTTGGATATTTTAAATAATGGAAATATGAAGATTTTAATTCTTAATGATGTAAATTAATTCAGTGGTGGAAAATGACATGGCCCTGGATGTCTCCTGTCTCTGGAAACAGTTTTGCTTATGTATTTTGTGGCAACAGGAACGAATGTGAAGCAAAAGCCAGCCTTCTCTCCTCAAACTGTTCCAGCATCTCAGCATATAGCTTGTCATTTGAAAGCTTTTCTTAGCTCCATTCATATCTCTCCTTCTCCTCACTGCAGCTGAATGCAAGTGCAGATTTACTGGGGAGACACTAGCCTTTTTCCAGCGGTGGGAGTCTCCTCTGCGTGGTTGGTGCTTCAAACTAGCCCAGCTGCAAACTTGTGATGGCAGACCTCACCTATTAAGATTAAGGCTGTGTCAGCCACTGGCTCACAGCACCATGAAAATCTAACTGGAGCCAAAGACTTAAACATTGACGCCACAATCTTGTAAGTCTAGCTCAGCTTATTTCTGCAGTCCCAAGATGTGTCTAAGTGCATATGAATGCAATAAATAAAGATGAAGCAGTGTATCTTACTTAGAGAGTAGGAGGGTTTTCCTCTTTTTGCAGGGGAATAACTGTTTCTCAATTAACATCTGTTAGGCTGTCATTCCTTAAAGGAAAGGGCTGCCTTGTGAACACAGTATAAAGGTGCCTGTTATATGGCTATAATTATTCCCCTTTCTATATAGGAATTGATAGCATTCCTGTCTACAGTATGTAATCTTCGATATAAAGATTTTATTTTGTACTCAAGGTGTGCTCATGAAGGGAGCATTGCATCACTTTATCAGTACAATGAAAATATAAGAATACAGGGGGGAAAACAGATGAAACAGAAACATGACCTGAACTCTTGGTTCCTTTGTTTTCAGGTTGACTCAGGCGGCTTGTGTCAACAGATTAATAATCATGGATGAAATTTTCTTTTGAGCTCAACAACAACAACAAAAAAATTCCAGATATGCAGAATTTTCACTGGCATTTTGTGACAATTGTTTCAAACCAACAAATGACGTACTGGATAAAACACCCAGAATATCTGTGTTCTGGTCTGGATACATAGAGTAGGGACTTGAACCTTAATTTTCTTTCACTGCAAATGTTTTCTGCACACCAGGCTACTGGAGATGGAAAATCTTTATTTTAAATTCCATCCTTTTCTAAGATCAGGCATATATTTCCGTGGAAATTTTCAGTTTCTTGTAAGTGACACTTCCCAGTGAAAATGCATCTTTTCCAGTTCTAATGATGACATGAATTTCAGAGAACTTGAACACTTTTGCAGAAAAACAGAGTCTCCTGCAGCTGTAATTCTGATTTTAAAATGTAGCTCTCCATTTCTGTTCTGCAGATGCTCATGCAGTGTGGGATATATAACTATATTTATCTTATGTATATCAATGCTTTTGGCACCTACTACAATGTTCCTATGTGCAATGTGCAGAGTTACAAACCTCTGAAGCTCTCCAGAGTGAGAGATCATCTATCTTTGTTAGGTACCTGAAACCTTAAGAGACATGCCTCTGAAGGAAGGCTTTCAAAGCCCCCTACTTCCTTCTGCTGACCGTATAGGAAATTTAGGTATTTAAGAAAGCTTCCTTTACTTAACATCTGCAAGACAGATCCAAAGCAGATGTCTAACTTGTTGACTAGATCCCTGCAGCCATGCCCATCTTCTCTTTGTGTTAGCATTTTGGCATTATGGTAACAGCCAATGCAAACTCTTTAGACCTTGTTAACTTGGTATTTAATTCTACCACAGCAACCACAGGAACGTTCATGGAAACTGAAAACCAGAGCTGAATCTGGCCCATTAATCTATTTGTTGCAGGGGAGGGGGAAGGAGAGGATTTTTTGTGCTTACATCATTTACACAATGCAAATTTCCTTAACAGGGAAATTTAGGGTCCCTCCCAGCTTCTTTCAAAATGTTGTACCCTGAAATTGATATAACAGGATACAACAGGAATGTGGTATCCATTCCTATTTGATTCCACCTAGGTTTCATGCTAATGATTATCAACTAACAGCAGGATGCAATATAAGGACAAGATTGCATTTATGCTGCCAACTTAGAAGTGGACTAGCTCCCAGCTTATTTCAAGGAAGAGTCATTTTACTTTGAATCTGAAAACTGCATCTGAATCTGACACCAGGATTTCAGTTTTGTGTCTTATGAAATTTCTTTCAAATACCCCTGGAAGTTGTTGATGCCCAGAATCCTTAATGGTGACTTAGTTTCCATATACCTCTGAATTTGTTATAAAACAGAAGAGCGAGGGAAGAAAGGAAGAAACAGATGATCTCAGGGCCCTGAAGAATTGCTGTTTGTGTTTCTGCTTGGTGATGGCTATTATTCAGTGTTTTGGATACATGTTTTTTCCTTTCTGAAATTTTATCCAGGTGGATGAAATTGTGAAAGGCTCACCAGCAGATCCAATTGCTTGTCATCCTGTGGTCATTATTTCTCTGGAGTACCCTGTCTGAAGCTTCCAGGCACACTCATGGGATGTAGGCTTCCTTTCAAGTACTCCTTGGAAGAGCTGAACTCCATATAGTAATGCTCCTTCTCCTTGTCCTCACTATTTCCTCCTCATGTTCCTTAGGCTTCTTCAGAAGATTCCCCAATGTGCCTTGAGTGTATGCCCTATAGAGTAACTTTTCCTGAATTCACATGCAAGGCATGAGAGACTGTGCATGCATTTACCAGAATACAAGAGATAATAAATGGTGCAGAGGCTGAACAAAAAGTCTTTTGCTGTTACTTGTCACAACCTTAAGACTCACAGGGAAGGTCATTCTGTGCTCAGACAGAAAAGGCATCTGCTCGCAGTGCAGTGCCTCACCAGGATCCTCATGCAACCCTCTTTATCTCAAGTGCTTGAAAAATGGCTGCTTGAGTAAGATCAGCACCATCTCTTCTGTGACTTTCAGCTGCCTTTGTCCCATCATTCTCTGATCAGCAGGATGATAACAGCCTTTGGGCTCTGCTGTCAAGGTGGCACCTCTGCTGACAAACCTGCTGTCCCTGGCTTGCTTCACATCTTAGATGTTTGTCTCTGGTTAGAAGATCATCCCAATTTAATGATGTGTTGGCAGGTCTGAGCATTGACCTTTGGGCATTCCACCCTCTACAGAGATGAGGAGGCTGAAAGGTACGTGCAAAGCTTCTCGCTTCTTTGCAGTCCACTCAGAAGTTGTATAAGGTAAGGTCATCTTAAAAAACACATCTCAGAGCATATCAGAGGCTGGTCTAAGGTACACTGTCATTTGGAGGAGCCCTCTGATGAATCAACATCCAGGAACAAGAGGTGCCTAAAGTTACCATACAGCCCACAGTGCAAGTGTCATTTTCCGTGCCATTCCCAGAAAGCCGAGGACATGGGGATATGCAGTGTGTTACTTCCTTCTCACTGCAGAAAAGCTGACTTTAAAAGCTCTCCAGGTTCCCAGATTTCAAGCCCTATTTATAATGCCAAAGCACTAAGATATTTTTCATAGTTTTAATGCCATCAGATCTTTTAATGCACTGCCTTAAACTGCCAAAAAATAATGCTCCCAATCAAGGCAACTGTATTTTATATACAAGCTATGACTTCTTCCTAGTGGTGTTAATCAGATTTCATTTATTTTTATAGCATTAGGGACATTAACATTACCCTCTGGAAATGTTCCCCTTTCTATTTGTCCTTGGATAAGATATCTCCTGTATTAGGATAAATTTCTTCCTGAAGATAAATGTTTCCCAATAAAACGATATTGTTAACCTGTAACAACTGCAACATGAAATAAATGCAGTTGTCAAGTAAACTTTAAAGGGGCGAATTAAAAGTAAAAAAAAGAGAGAAACCCAGGACACAGATTAAAATACTGCTGTATTGTTCTTTGCTATCCCCAAATTCATTTATCTTTCTGACTATCTCACATGACTGAATAGCAGAGAAGTCACCTGAAATAATGTCAAATGACAGAAGATATATTAGCATCACAGAGTAATGCATTTGTCCTCAGGAAGAGGAAGGAGAGGTTCGGAAGTCTTTCATATTGCAGCATGCAAAAGAAATCAGTGTGGATGAAAGACCTTTAAAGTCTTTGTGTACGAACTATAGGATGGACTTTGAGTCTACAAATATTTATGGGAACCTGTGTCTCTCTGTTCTTGTTCTGTAGCACGTCAAATTTAGGGCTTATCAATAGCCATTGAAATCAATGGAAGACTTCCTGCTGACTCCAATGAGTTTTTCATCACATCCTGACTTTTTTCAGATCTCGGTCCAGATAAATGCTTCAACATCTGCTTAACATGTAAGCAGTTCTACTGCAGCATAAGAGAGCTTTGCCAGGTAATGCCCATCTGTCTGCCCATTATTTTTCTCCTTTTATCTTTTCTCCTTTTTTTTCTTTCCTCTGACTTTTCTCTACATCTCTACTGTCTTCTGATGGCAGAAAAAGTGAATTGTTTAAATTTTAAGGTACAATCAGCAAAGTCACTTAAAAAGTTGACTTTTTTTAATTTTAATGTCCCCCAGAGAAGATGGTTTTCACAGCAAAACTGATAAAGGTGTGGGGTATTTAATGAGTGAAGGGAAAAATGAGGCATACAAATGGTTGAAGACAAGGATGACAGAGGTGAATAATTTAACTTTTTAGTTCTGTTTTGATGTTTTCTTGTTGTTTTTTGTTTGTTTGTTTGCTTGCTTGCTTTACCTCATGAGGCACTGGAAATATCCAAATGATGTTTTTCTTTGGTTTTTGTTTTTATTTTTGTGGGTTTTTTGTTTTTTTTTTTTTTTTTTTCCCCTTTTTTACTAGATATCTTGGTTCTCTGCTTATTTCTTCCTTTCTTGAAATGTTGGCTTCATAATGAAGACCAGATTTAAAGGGAGCTGGCTTCCTTTCCTAATTCCAGTCCATATTAAACTTTGTTTAGAACATATATTATTCCCCACAGATTATTTATGTTTTGCGTTTACCCAATCTAAATCCCATTCTGTTATCCTCTGCTTGTGATAATTTCTCAGGGTCAGTGTCATCAATGTTTCTAACTCTTCCCTGTTCAACATCAGCTTCATCAACTTTTCCACAGATGGGCAAAGGGAAGAAAGATGTCTATTACATGAAAATAAAACAAGAATAAAGTGATGAACTACATATGGGTTCAGTTCTCTCTCAGGCACCAAGATCATGCTCTCATATAGTAAGTATTTGCATAAATTCATTATGATTTATTTATGTATCTGGATATATGGAAAATACATAACAGTAGTTTGCAACTACACAGGTTCTGTATTTCAGGACTGGGTTATATTTTGAGATTATAATAGACCAAAGACTATGAAAATAATAAGGAAGATTGTTCTTGGATGTAGGACTACTTGGGTTTGGTTCCCCACTTTGGTAAAAAATTTTTGATGTATTTTCTCTCTACCTTCAGTTCCCACTTGCAGTTTTATCATAACAACACTACCCTTCCTGTCTTTCAGGGATGGTAAAAGAATAAAGTTCTGGGTGTGCTCTGATTGGTAAAAGAATAAAGTTCTGGGTGTGCTCTGATTTGGAGGCAGAGAAGCCATATCACACATAACTGGAGCCCTTGAAAAATTTCTCCATGAGTGCACTCAGGGTGAATGTTGGTATTTTTGTCTGGGAATACTGGGAACAGTATTAGAATAGGAGAGTACACTGGTGTCTGGAACAAGTCCTAGGGATCCACTTTCTCTAGCTACTTCTATCTTATCTTCTGTGTATGGGCAACAACAAAAATTTACTCTCTTGCTGGAATTTTTGAGAAGTTATTTTTTAAAGTATATTGCTTTTAAAGTATACTGTTGAGCAAAAAGTGCTGCATCTGCTTCTACTGTAAATTCAGCAGCTAGAACTCGGCTTCTGCTTAGCAAAATAATACAATTCAAAGGCAGTCTACTGGAGAACCAGAGCTGGTTGTATCTATAAACAGAACCACCTTTTGTGGCATTTGCCTATAAGAAATACCTGTTTGTCTGACTCTTGCTCTCCTTACTCAGGCAAACATCTTGGCTCTGTCACGAGGGTGAACTGAACAGGCTTTGGACCTCTGTCTTGCTCTGTAAAGGTACCATTACATCGCCTTGGTCACATCTGCAAGAGTCTCTGCTCTGCTGTAATCTGCTGCTGAAATTTGGTGTCTCAGTCCCTCAATTAATTTTTCATCACATTTTCTGACCTTTGAGACAGTAAATTGCATCTCATCATCTAACCCCAAAAGATCTAACTGGATGCCTTTTTGTGCCCTAAACCAGTATTTTGGTGTGTTCTCTTTGTAGTTTCAGAGGAAGGAGGAAGAATGGGGGATGGAAAAGAGGTTGGGAGCTTTGATAATTATAAAAGCTTTTCTTAGGGCTTTAGCTAACTACTAAGTAAATATGTTTCTTATTTTAACCTCTGGAGCGCCCCAGGCCTCACAAGGATATTTCACATACATGGATTTTTGCGGTAGGATGTAGGTCATGCTATTGCACTGATTAGCATGGACTCTGCCTTTCAAGATATGCCTCTGGGTGGGATGTTCTTCCAAGGAGTAACTGGATTAGTCACTAGGTCAAAGACTAAGTGCTCAGTCTTTGTGGCCTAGAAATTCAATACCTTGTCCCAAGCTGGAGCCATTGAGCCGAACAAATAAACTCTTTCTGAGACTTTGCCCAGCATCTACCTGTTCTGTGTTAAACAACAGGAAAATTGCTTCTAGCATATGTCTGAGGACACAGCTCTTAGACAAGGTTATTATAAGGTGAGGTGGTCGACTATAAGTTTTGTCTTAGTGTTCAATGCATTTTCTGAGTTATTTATAAGCTAAGAAATCTCATATCCATTAAGAACTGTGAGACAGATAAAAAATTGAATTTCAGTTCCAGCCTGATGTCTTAATCCATTTCTGACTAAATGTTTTACACTGTGTTTAGTGTTAGGGACATCTGCAAATGAACACACACATGCACACATTGCACTAAGCTGCTTTTTTTCTTTTCCTACTTTCACAGTTAAGGGTTTTCTTCTCACTTCCCTCACCCCTTTTAATGTCTTTTAAAAGAAAGATGCAGTCAGCAAAAACCAGCATTCTGTGGCTAATGTGAATCAAGAAGGATGTGTCATGTATAATGAGACATGAATAGCTAAGGAGATTGCATAGCCTGTATCATAGGCACATGGAATTGGGTGGCGAATCCTGCTTTATATAGGTCAGCCTCTTGCTAAAACATATGATCATATCCCTATTTCCAGCCTAAATGTACTAATGGACAATTTATATCATCCTTGTTCATGATAACATTGTGGTTTAGATTGCCTCTTGTATTCAACTCCCAAATGTATTTGTAGACCACTGTACTTATTCTTAGACTTATGCCCCCTTCCAGCTTTTCTCTCCTATTTTAAACTAATTTTCTTGTAAATGCATAATCAGCCTTGTCCTTATTACTCCACACAAAGGCTGAATTGTGCTTGTAAACAGCACCGTCTTCCTTGTCTCTGTGAGAAACAACTGATGCTACACCCTTAAATTGCTAATAGCTTTTTTTCATAGCCAAATCACTTTATTGGCTCATTTTCATTCTAGTTGGGAAAGATTTCTTTTTCCTTTGACATCCAAAAATTAGGCATCCAGTGTAAGTAAGTGAATGGTGTAGGCTCTCTATCGATCTAAAGGACAGGAAAAGGTACCTCAAGAACATGTTTCATTTTGCCATTTTTGGATGACATATGAAATATCTCTAGGACTCTCTTATTTAATCTCAACACCAAATATGACTTAAGTTAGAATGGAAGAACTCAGCTTTCTTTGGTCAACTAGATCACCCACGTCTCTCTCAATGCCGTTTCATAGGAAAAAATTGTTCATGTGTCACCACATGTGAAACAGAAACACTGCAATGTTGTGGTAAGAGCTCAGGGAGGTGAGAGAAACTGTCATCTAGTTCATACTGATATTACCTACAACTCAATGAGCTATAGTCAAAGACTTTTACTTTCCTGTGTTATGCAGTGCACTGGGTACCTCCATCTCAGTAGACTGGCCAATGCAACCTGGGTCCTACAATTAGGTTCATACAGTCTGTGCAGTGTTTTACGCAGAGGTTGGGGTCAGCAAAAATAGCCAACTGGGCATATCTTACTGTTGTCGTTACCCTCTGAAGAATACAAATCCCTACTTGCAACTGAGGTACCTACTATAGGTGTTCTTACAGCTGGGATATGTCTGGAGTAGAATTAATAGTCCAAACTGTATCTGTTTGTGGGGAATGTTTTTTAATTTTTTTTTTTTTTTTACAGAACTGAGGGTCCTTGGTTCTCATATATGTCTGCCCAGAGAGGCTGCCACATTTTGTCCATGGAAATACTGTAAGTATGACGTAGTGATTGTCCTTCAGTTTTGCTGAATAGTACTCGGTGGTTAAACTGAACCAACAACTGTCCCTCTGCCACAGAGGCACTTTAGAAAATCAGTCATCTGTCCTGAAAGAGGAGAGAGCTTATAACTGGGGCCTACTGAGATTTTTCTTCTTTCCCCCCCGCCCCTCTCTCTGCAGGTATTTCTAAGTGTTTTGAACGCTGCATTTGTATTTCCATTGTAGCAGCTGATTGTCCAGGTGACACTTCTACTCTATGACATTAATGGTTTGCACAGCCCAGTCTGTTGGACAGGAAAAGAGGGGTGGATGGTGTGGAAGGATACATCAATTTTAGTGACACCACAAAGTCATCCCTGTCAAGAATGGACAGTGAAGAATAGATTTCTTGTCTTACATGCTGTTTATTTATCACAGACCTTAATCCCATACTTTCCATTAATATGAAATTAATGTTGTTAGAATAATAAATAAAATGCAATTTAATCTTATGTAGCGAATTAAATCATTGCACCTGAATTGATATTGTCTTCTTTGTATTATTACCACTTTTTATGTACATAAGAAGTCAGTCTAAAAAATGGGATTTGAGAACTTGACCTTTTACACCAAAGCAATGTTGAACTCTTGAACATTCATATTAACAAAGTATGTTCCTTAGGTCTAAAAATACCCCACCTTTTTCCAGATAGCTACTAACCCTCTCTTATTTCTTAGAATTTATTTTCCCCCTACAGTTACCACAAAGCCACCCACCTGTTTTTAACTGTACTCTTGTCTACAAGTGCTGATGCCAAACACAATTGCTTTTCTCACTCCTTTATATAAGAACATGCATTTTCATTCCCACATAACCTGCATTTGCTATGTATACACATTATTATGAATCATTTACACAGAAATAAAGCCAGGCAAATATTGTCACCTTAACCTTTCTTTAAACAAAAAACAAAAATGAGGAGGAAGGGAGTGTGTGTGTGTGTGTGTGTGTGTGTGTGTGTGACAAATTCAAATTTTCCCAAAGGGTGAAGAAACTCTCAAAAATACTCAATTAAATTTCCTTTGCTCTTCAGGTTTTCTTTATTTTTGATTAAAAATCAAAGTTAGTTGTGATTGTTATCAATTGTTCAGCCTGGAGGAATGAAGACTCCGGGGAGAACTTATTGCAGCCTTTCAATATATAAAAGGGGCTTACAAGAAAGATGAAGAGAGACTTTTTACCAAGGCCTGTAGTGACAGGACAAGGGGCAATGGTTTTAAAATGAAAGAGGGTAGATTTAGATTGGACAAAAGCAAGTTCTTTACGATGAAGGTGGTGAGACATTGGTTGCCCAGAGGACTTGTGGATGCCCCATCATTGGAAGTGTTCAAGGTCAGGTTGGACAGGGCTTTGAGCAACCTGATCTAGTGGAAGATGTCCCTGCCCATGGAGAGGGGCTGGACTAGATATCTTCAAAGGTCCCCTCCAACACAAACCATTTTATGATTCTATGATTTCAGATTTCTCTGGTTCATTTTTTTCATAACTCCCCCTCTTTCAACAAGAAAAAAAGGAAAATAGAAGAAAAAAATTTGAAGAATGACTTTTGGTGTGGGTATTTTTTGTTTGTTTTTAAATGAGATAATATTGTGTTTCTTTCTTCCGTATTCTTTCTCTCTGTCTTTCTCTATTCCTGTATTTCTCTCATATGAAGTCAATTTTTTCCCTCTAGTTCTATATAAGACGAGGTATATACATCCCTTGTACTTTGTTACTGGCACTAGATACGGTTGTCCTTAAAACACCTGATTTCATTACAACCACTTACAAAGCAACTATTTTTCCCAAGAACTTTTCTTTCTTTGACATAATTCTAAATTTGAGCTAAAAATAATCTTTAACAGTTGAAAAGGGGAAGCAATTCAATGGACAAACAGTTTGACTTTTCTATAGGAAAGTGTTGTCTTACAGTGTAAAGACCAAGATTATAAATCCATTTTTGATAAAGATGTAAATAACCTATGGTTCAGTTTTATCCTTGAATTCTAAAGCTGATACAAATTGGTCATTGCAGCTATCCCATATGAGTTCACTGCTAAAACAATACATTATTTTCAGGTACAAATATTTGCACTTTTGCACAGAGCTGAAGAAACATTTACCCATCTAAAACACAAAGGATACTTTCACTTCATATTTCAAGGACTAAAACACATTATCTTATTTGCTTATGTCTTTATTTCCTATTTAGCACATCAACCAAAACTTGTATCCATTGTCATTAGAGGAAGGCCACAATCACACATTCTGAGTCATAACTCAACACTTTCCACCTTCAAAGCAGTTTATGAACAATCTGAGTGACAGTCTTGCGAAGCAAAGCAGCATAATAATTTCAGAGTTAAAATGGCTTAACTGAGGAAAAGAGATTTGAATGCTGTCGCACAAGCACAGGCATTTCCAAAGACATGTCAACCTATCTATTTTGAACAATTTTTCTCGGACTGGGAGGAATCATACTCTGGAGGTGCCTGTCTCGTGCCTATAGGGATCATGGATGGGTAACTTAGTCTGCTTTCAGGCAGCTAATGTTCAGAGAGATGAACATAGACCCCAGTGACTCATTAACAGAGCTGGGATTATGTTGCTGCTAATACGACCTGTGCTAGAAGTTGCTTTAAATAAGAATGAGTAATGTTAAAACATGGTGAGCATATTGCATGTTTCAGTGCAAACAAGTGCTCAAGAGAAAGGGAGAAGGTCCAAGGAGGGAGTTGAGTTTAGAGCACACATGCACAGAGAATGAATTTATTCTTTCAGTGTGTTAGTCTCAGGCAGGGTGGAGAGAACAAAGCTTCATCCTTTCCTTGGAAAAATAATAAATGCTAAACTGTCATGAAACTTTCCCTTTCACAGATATGCTTGAATGAGTTCGACTTTCATTCACTGTTCAGGCTTTGAAGGTTTGGGATTCTGAATGATTTTGAAACTAGTTGGGACAGGTCCAGCAGTGCTGATTTAAACTGAGCAAAGTGTGTGAAGCAGTGGCCTGCAAGCCACCCCCAGACATTACACAGTGTGAAAGTGACTCAGACCTTCAGAAATGTCTTAATTCACCAAAGGAGTGGGTATGAAGAACTCTGCTATGTAGCTTAAGTTTGGGTAGAAAGTGAAAAATTCTAGTGAGTCTGGTTTTCACTGAAATACTTATTTTCTTATGTTATTCTACAGTCTACACCCTACTCCCTAATATTTCTGTAAATCTAAACCCAATCAAGATGTAACCTATAAAAGCATGAGTGCTTGATCATGCTCCAGTTCATAATCAATGGAGTAAGCTAGTTGGATATAATGAATCTGTATTAATGTCTAAGGTATTAAACATTGTCTGGATAGAACTCGTCAGTGTTTGTCCTAGGGAAGATATAGGAAGAGTATTTACAATTACTACTAAAAGAATATAATTATTTTTTGGATAGACAGTAGAATTCTTCCCATTCCTATAAGAAAATGTGTTGTGTGTATGATTTAATAACTGTGGACACACAGAAGTTTGCTATGAAAAAATACACCGTATCTGTCATAAAGCAATATAGAATCATTTAGGTTGGAAAAGACCTTTAAGATCATCAAGTCCAACCACTAACCTAACACTGCCAAGTCCACCAATAAACAATGTCCCTAAGCACCATGTCTACGCGTCTTTTAAATACCTCCAGGGATGGGGACTCAACCACTTCTCTGGGCAGCCTGTTCCAATTTCCAATGCTTGATAACCCTTTCAGTGAAGAATTTTTTCCTAACAGCTAATCTAAATCTCCCCTGGTGCAACTTGAGGCAGTTTCCTCTAGTCCTATCACTTGTTACTTGGGAGAAGAAACTGACATGCAACTTGCTACAACCTCCCTTCAGGTAGTTGTGCAGAGTGACAATGTCTCCAGTGTCCGCTGAGCCTCCTTTTCTCCAGGCTAAACAACCCCAGCTCCCTCAGCTGCTCCTCATAAGACTTGTGCTCTAGACCCTTCACCATCCTCCTTGCCCTTCTTTGGACATGCTCCCAGCACTTCAATGTCTTTCTTGTAGTGAGGGGCCCAAAACTGAACACAGGATTCAAGTTGCAGCCTCACCAGTGCTGAGTATGTATTCCACACCCGAAAATATAAAAAAAAATCTTAAATGCTGTAATAATAATGCACCTGATTACTTGAGGAATGGAGTATGTAGGAAAGGAAGAAAGAAATACCTAAAACCGTTTTCTATTAAAAAATGCAAGTCGATTTGAAAGTACTTGCAAATCCAGGTCAACTGTAGGGAATTCTTCTAACCAGATGGAAACCAATGATTATTTTTGTTCCCCTCCAGTATGGTTTGTTTTGTCTTTCTCATAATGAATTCTGTTTTTTTTCATGCAACATTCAAAAGCAACATCCACAACAACAGAAATAAGGAGATGGTATCTGATTTACAAGCTGTGAGTAAGGTACTTCCATCTGCAACATGATGTTCAGAACCAAATTGTTTTACTCTGGATATAAAGAAAGGATTTAACCTAAAGTTTTCCACATTGTAAGAAGCAACTATAACCATCATACTATATTACCGGTTGTCACAGTTCCTGTCCTGTATAACCTACCCCACTTTGCCTAAAACCTACACTTTTGAGGTCAGTTTGGCACCTTTTATTCCCCCTCCTCTGGCTTAGTTATACTTAAAGATGGTATAGAAAATTGAATGGTTTTATCACAAGCACAACAAAAATCACCTCTGCCTTCACAGGGTCTCTGAAAATTTGTGGTCCAGATTCTTGTCCTGAATCAGCAGAAGATGAACTCAGATCCTTCACACTGTAAGTCAACAAGGTGTCGGAGGCTGGAGAACAAAGTTCTTGTTGAGGTCCTGTGTGAAGCTCTTTCATACAGACTGTGTTAAAAATACGCTATGTACATCCAGGCACATAAGGTTTCATCACTGTGAGGGATTGCAAAACTATTTAGAATAGAATAGAATATTTGATTAGTTTGTTCCTGGTTTACCTGACAGTAATGGCCATGGTGAAGGTACCACATGGTTTAATAAAGAATCTGCAGCTGGGCAGCAGGGAGAAAAAGATTTGACATACAAGGACACAGTGAGAAGGGGAAAAGGTTTGTTCTTGAACTTTTTTATTTTATCTTTGTTGTCCAGCAGAGCTGGATTTTCCTGCTTGGTTCTACTTTGTGTAGTAACAAAACCTGCCTTTAGAAGTTGAAAGTTTCACTGGAGTATTCATTTAAAGGAGATGTGGGAGCAGGTCCACCTCTGGTCAAATTTGGCTCTTCTCACAGGACTGGTTTCTGCTTACAGGAAGAAAGCAATAACATGACAGTACTTCACCTAGGATGAGACCACAACTCAGCCTGGTATATAAATCTGGTCAGAAATATTTGACCTCAAAGGCATATCTCTATGCTTTTTCCTGATAATTTCACTCATCCTAAGCCTTCAGCCTCTAGTATGAGTTTTAGGACACTCTCATTATTCAGTACTTATTGAATTTCATATATAACCTAGGAAGACTGTTTTAGTTATATCTGTTCTTTAATTAATCTTAACTGTAGCTAAACTTTTGGGAAAAAAAAAAAAAGAAAAGAAAAAGAAAAGAAAAGTAAAGGAGAAAAAAAAAGATAATATATCATAGGATCAAGGGCATGTGACCATGCAAACCCACCAGGGTTCTGAGAAGTTTTGTTGATTGTTGTTGTTTTATAAGGAAACCTGCTGCCATTAGCCTAAACCAGATCCACTCCCTTGCAGAGTTGCAAGCCCAGCATCTGAAACTTGTTAACAACAGCTGTTGCTGGGTTGCTGTTTTTCTTTTTATTTTTATAAGAAGTGGAATCTTTAGGTCATAGCCTGTTGTTTTTAGCAATCATTTCAGAAAGATTTATATTTGAATGTATAGGTAGGTCTGGACTGAAGTTTAAATTTGGAAGAGAAACTGCTTCTGCTGGTATTGTATATAGCTCATTGGGAGTTATGCCTGAACCTACAGCATCCTAAAGACTAATGTTTTTGCAAAGAGCTGCAGACACATGCCGGGCTTGACTGCAGAAACCCATCTCCAATGCCAACTATACTTGTTTCCAAAAGTTAAACTCAAATGACTCATCAGACATACTAGATGAAGCAGAGAATGTTTTGAATCTGTATTGTACTTGCAGAAATTATTATTAAAAATATATCCTGTTAACTTATTTACAATCTTAGCTTGTGTGCACATGTTTTTGTAGTAGGGCATCCTACGATAAGAATTCAGAAGTAATCCTGAGGAGCTGAGGCTTTACTTGATTTTGATGTAAGAATTAATTGTCCCCAAGGGAGGGTATCTTGTTTCTCTTCCTGACATACCAGACCTGTCTCTTGTCAGGAGTAGGAAAGTGAACTTAGATGGCCCACAGACCTGAGCCAGTCCTGTAAAATTATGTTCTTCTTAAGATCATGTTTCCATCCTCTCCTTATTGTGAATTCTGCATTTCAATAGATTTCCATGGTCACCTACAGTTTACCTAAGCCATCCAAGAGACAAACAAGGTGCTGAAGGTTTGTCTCCTACCCTATGAAGAGAAGCCATAATGATATTGTTTCTTTGCTTTAAATGAGAAAAAATTCTCTGTACACATCTACTAAGGGGCTAGGAGCCAAGCACAGAAGCCCCCAAGCTAGTGACAATCCAAGCTGGTAAATCCAGTATGGGGGTTTTGAGGTTCAGAATCAGTATACTAGGATAATAAGGTGCATTGTAGAGAAAAATAAGCTTTACCTCTCTATGAGACTTGCTGTCTCAGGCACAGGAGCAGATATGGCAGGACTGTGCAGAGACCTGACCTGGCTCAATGGTGCTTTCCCCACTTCAGTTCTGAGACAAGTTCAGGAAGAAAAACAAGACATCTTTGCAACCTGCTGTCTGTTGAGGACAGGCTGATTTTACAGAGCCAAAGATGTGTTCCACTTCTGTCTCAGACTCTTCCTTTTTTCAGAATTCTAATTTTTATTAGAATTAAGAAGACAAAACCAAACTCTTTAATTAAATAACAGCTCCATGAAATCCTGCTGTGCTTTCTGGCCATGAAGAATCAGAGTTTTCTGCCTTGAGCCCTAATTCAAAGCATCTCCCAGCAACTTCCTTCTCATTCTCAATAAGGCAGAATGGCTCTGAAGCAAGCAGACAAAAACCCTTCCAGTCACTGTTCAGATTAAACTGCTTTTCAAATCAGAAGCCAGAAGCTGATGAAAGGTCTATTTTTTTGCTTATTGACATTTTCGTAGAAATATGTTCGTCAGTGAATTTTATTTGTTCTGTATTTTCTCCTTGTTTCAACAAGTTTCAAAGGTCTCAGGCAAGATAAGAGTCACTTCTTCCTTAGGTGTTTTGCAGAAGAGGCTAATCTCATGGGACAGTCTTAAAATAGCTGACGTCTGAAAGTCTGCCTTAATCAGTTCTTACCCCAGTGACTGATGATGTCAATAGGTATACAAGGCAGAAAATTATGTGATTCTGGGACCACTATTTGGTAGCACAGAAGAATAGAATCATAGAATCATAGAATCTTTAAGGTTGGAAAAGACCTTTAAGATCATCAAGTCCAACCGTTAACCTAGCACTGCCAAGTCCACCATTAAACCATGTCCTCAAGCACCATGTCTACCCATTTTTTAAATACCTTCAGGGATGGGGACTCAACCACTTCTCTGGGCAGCCTGTTCCAATTTCCAATGCTTGATAACCCTTTCAGTGAAGAATTTTTTCCTAACAGCTAATCTAAATCTCCCCTGGTGCAACTTGAGGCAGTTTCCTCTCATCCTATCCCTTGTTACTAGGGAGAAGAGACTGACCTTCACCTCACTACAACCTCCTTTCAGGTAGTTGCAGAGAGCAATAAGGTCTCCCCTCAGCCTCCTTTTCTCCAGGCTAAACAGCCCCAGTTCCCTCAGCCGCTCCTCATAACTTGTGCTCCAGACCCTTCATCAGCTTCGTTGCCCTTCTTTGGACACGCTCCAACACCTCAATGCCTTTCTTGTAGTGAGGGGCCCAAAACTGAACACAGGATTCGAGGTGTGGTCTCACCAGAATGAGTTGAACCTTGGGCTTTATTCCTTCTGGAGAAAAACAAGGTGAAAAAATTCTTTTCTCAGAGACACTTCTTCAAAGGCTCCTATACATCACTCAAATACAAGAGAGTATTGGCATCTCACATGTGTTGTAAGACACCCTCATCTCTGCAACAGCCCTAAGTGCAAGAACAGATTAATCACAAGGTTTTATCTTGCCCACATTGGCACTTCCTTCTTTTTTAACTCTCTGACAAATTGTAATCAGATTTTAACTTAGAATTCTTTTCTTACTTATTTTCAAGTTGGAATTCAGTTTTT
The DNA here is from genome assembly GCF_047370975.1 of Nipponia nippon. Lineage (NCBI taxonomy): Eukaryota > Metazoa > Chordata > Aves > Pelecaniformes > Threskiornithidae > Nipponia > Nipponia nippon. Next base: position 5,957,782 of record NW_028262347.1, read on the forward strand.
CAACTTGTGTTCTGTTAAACATAGAAGATATTTTTGGTAATAAGGAAGGCATCTAAAAAGGTTTGGCTGAAGATTTTCATTAAGTAATTTGGAATGTTGAAAAAAACCATGAAAATATCACCAACTGTAAAAAACAAGCAGAAAGTGGCAAATGAATCTTTCCAAAATTTTGTAGATTAGAAACACATAACAATGAAATATTTCTGTTCTCAAAGCCATCTCTTTGTTTTCCAGTAGTTTTCCATAAAATGATATTAGGTCATGGAAAGAACTGCAACAGAGTACCATGCCTTTATTTCATTGAGACCTTGGAAGGACCTGCAGTTTTCATACACAGCAGCTGGCGGAAGGAGATTTTACTGTTATGTAAACGCTTCTGCTTTTTCTTAACAATCCTAGAGTAAAATAGTCCTTCCACTACTGTTTCCTCCCTCCTATCAATTCATTTCTTGAGGACCTTCTGCATGAAGTAAAATCTAATAAAATACTTCATGCAGCACTTGACATGAAATAAATGAATAAGTTGTTCCAGCACAGCATCATCACCGTGATCAATATTTGTTTTGACTGAGGAATTCAGGTTTGGGTTCAAAGCAACACTTCTAACCATTATCATTTTGAGAGCTGAAAACCAACTCCTTCAGAGGTGTATTAAGTTATTAATTATTTATTTCTGACACTGAAGGACTACCAATGAAGCCAGGTAATGGATAAGGGTTTTATTTAGTCAGGCAAAATGCAAAGGAGTTGCTTTTTCTGCATGATTTGAAACCCCAAATCTGTAAAACAAAGGTCATTATCAAGTTTCTTAGTAATGATTCTATTATTTATCAAAAATGTAGTCACTGAGTTTCAGAAATATTCAGACCCTATATCATGTGCATAAGTTATTAGTCTTATAAACACATTAAATTGATAATGATGAATACTTGCTTCTTCATGACACAACAATGACATACCATGTGTTTGTCACATAGCAGGCCATTATAAAGAGATTTACTAAGGAAAAAAGCATGTCTGATACATTTAAAACTGAAAAAAAACCCAAACCAACCAAACAAAAAAACCCTGAAAGTTTATCCGTGTATTTAATACCATAAGTTAAAAGAAAACAGTCTTAGAAAATGGCATCTTTGTCAAATATATGCATTAGAATACACAAAGGCAAAGTATTTACTACTCCACCATGAAATTTTCAAGTATTTTTCAAGAGTACTTTCATCTTTGCTACTCAGTGAAACCAAGGTGAGGGAACTGGCAACTTAGAGGTGTGTTAATTCATCTGGGGTTTCTCTCACTGTTACCGCTGCATAGGGAGGAACAAAATCAGTTGCCCACTATGATGGCTTTGGCTTCTGCATCTATACAGATGTTTGTAGTTGCATGAGAAGGTAGAATTTAGGAAGTCTGAAACCTCTCTTTGTTTTTATCTCAGGAATAAATACAACTCACTAGAAGAAAGAGGGGGAAAGGGCTGGTGTAGTTAACTCCTTGCATGTTAGCAGTCAGGTTTAGAACCTGAGATATGTAAGAGCAAAGGAGCAAGTTTTTACCTCTTCTTCAGATAACACTGAAGGTTTGGTCCTGGAAAGTGCTGGCTAATCTGGCAATGACCCAACAAAGTACTTACATGTGTGTTTTAAGTCAATATAGGATCAGAACTAGACTGCTCAACATCTAGTGGGATCAAATCGTAAATCCTGGGACCAGAAGCTGTAGCTAACTGCAATGAAAGTGATGGACATGAACATTTCAGTGAAGTTCATTTATCTGAGGTTGCCCATGTCTCAGGCCAAAACCCTGCCGGTTTCTTTACAGAAGGAAGTTATCAGACTCAGGTATGTTCCTTCTAGTTTTTGAAAAGTGAGACCACAATTTCAGAGGTCTTTGCATGGCATCTAAATAAATTGCATATATGGTTGTATCAACATTTTACACTATTGTGAGTCAAATCACTTTAATGTAAGATTAGCTCCTGATTCTTAGTATACTAAACCTTTAATAGACTTACAGTTTTGAAATTGAAAAGATCAAAGCAATCATAAGCAGTGTGCATAATATATAGTTTGGAAAGACTGGAATCTTTCTAGTATATATTTTTCTTTATTTGTTAATCTGCAGGGAAGGAGCAACATTCTGTAATAACAGAGGGAAACAGGATTTAGCTACACAATATGGCATTCATAAGTCAGTTCCAGCCTATTCCCTCCCCTTTCTTTTCAGACACTCGTAACTTTCTCAAAATAAATTTGAGGGGCTGGAACTATCCATGCTTGGATTCAACTGAAAGGTAAATGTTTGGCTTTTTTAATTTTTTTTTTTTAAGTTAAGATGATTGAGTGTGAATTATTCAAGAGTGAACCTAACACATTTTTTCTTGTATGTTTCAATTAAAAATGTAATTAGGGCAAATAAAAAATGATTAATGATCAAAACTTGAAACACAGACCTGTGAACATGCCTAGGTGAATTTATATTAGGGAGTAGTTCTATTTCTGTTGAAGGCTTCAAGAGGCTGCAGTTGAATGCAGAAAGTTGAGTATGTGCGCAGCTGTTTTAAAACTGGGGACCATTCTTTGCTTTTCATGTAGTAACCTAATTATTAAGCAAAATGTGTACGAAAATGAGGGGAAGGCTGTGGATGTTGTCTACTTGGACTTTAGTAAGGCCTTTGACACTGTCTCCCACAACATTCTCCTGGAGAAGCTGGCTGCACACAGCCTGGATGGGTGCACTCTGTGCTGGGTTAAAAACTGGCTGGACGGCCGAGCCCAGAGAGTGGCAGTGAATGGAGTCAAATCCAGTTGGCGGCTGGTCACGAGTGGTGTTCCCCAGGGCTCAGTGTTGGGGCCGGTCCTGTTCAATATCTTTATCGATGATCTGGATGAGGGCACTGAGTGCACCCTCAGTAAGTTTGCAGATGACACCAAGTTGGGTGGAAGCGTCGATCTGCTGAAGGATAGGAAGGCCCTACAGAGGGACCTGGACAGGCTGGATCGTTGGGCCAGGGCCAACTGTATGAGATTCAACAAGGCTCAGTGCCGGGTCCTGCACTTGGGTCACAACAACCCCATGCAACACTACAGGCTTGGGGAGGAGTGGCTGGAGAGCTGCCTGGCAGAAAAGGACCTGGGAGTGTTGGTTGACAGCTGCCTGAACATGAGCCAGCAGTGTGCTCAGGTGGCCAAGAGGGCCAATGGCATCCTGGCTTGTATCAGGAATAGTGTGGCCAGCAGGACCAGGGAAGTGATAGTGCCCCTGTACTCGGCACTGGTGAGGCCGCACCTCGAGTACTGTGTTCAGTTTTGGGCCCCTCACTACAAGAAAGACATCGAGGTGCTGGAGTGTGTCCAAAGAAGGGCAACGAAGCTGGTAAAAGGAGCTGTGGTTGTTTAGCCGGGAGAAGAGGGAGCTGAGGGGAGACCTTATTGCTCTCTACAAGTGCCTGAAAGGAGGTTGTAGCGAGGTGGGGGTCGGCCTCTTCTCCCTAGTAACAAGTGATAGGATGAGAGGAAACGGCCTCAAGCTGCGCCAGGGGAGGTTTAGGTTGGATATTAGGAAATACGTCTTTACTGAAAGGGTGGTCAAGCATTGGACCGGGCTGCCCAGGGAAGTGGTTGAGTCCCCATCCCTGGAGGTATTTAAAAGACGGGTAGACGTGGTGCTTGAGGACATGGTTTAGTGGTGGACTTGGCAGTGCTGAGTTAACGGTTGGACTTGATGATCTTAAGGGTCTTTTCCAACCTTAATGATTCTATGATTCTATGATTCTATGATTCATGCTTAAAGAATATGAAAAGCATAGGTATTTTTCCTAGCCAGTTTTATGAAAACGTATGCAAAGGAATTTTTTTTCTTTTTTTCTTTCTTTTTTTTTTTTTTTTTACAGTGGTTCTTTCATTAACTTAATCTATATCTTGCCAAATTTAAGCATTTAGAAGACTGGAACTACTGAAAAAAATTTCCTCAAGTCTCAGTGAGATCTACAAAAGAAATGAAGTTTGAAGGAAACCAGACAACTAGGTCTAAAGTCATATATGCCTGAACTCAGCTTTTGCATCCAGTTTCTCCTAAACTTGTCAACTGCATCCTAAACATTTTAATTTTTCCCATAGTCTGATAGCTTAATATGACAGCAATTTGAATAGGAAGCATGACAGTAATTTGTAAAAGGTGTTACTGTTCGTATTATTCTTGTTGTTGTATTAATTGACAAAGAATAATGAGTGGCAAAAAGGGAACCTGAATTTTGAGATGGAGTTAATTCTGAAAATTCAACCTGAAATGCTAGAATTTCTAGCTTCGCAGTGCTTGATATTTCAACTTCTCTTTTTTTTTCGGGATAGATACAGAATTACAAATAAGCTTTTTTTCATGTCTAGTAAATCAGTATGGAACTACTGCCTTCTATGATTTTGTGGAGAACCAAAAGGAGAGGAATATAACTATTTTACACTGGAGACAGATATGCTGATCAAAATTCTTAACATCAGCAATTTTCAGAAGCCGTAGGTCTGATAACAGCAGCTCATTACAATGCATTCTTTTGGTGTTTGATAAGTATGAAAGAAATCCTTGTGTACCTTAAAGCACGTCAATGTTTATGATTTACAGACTATCAGATTTCAATCTTAAGTCCCATATTTGGATGCCACAACTTATATTCATGTGATTTACCCATTCTTATCACTTTTGACCAGTGAATTAGCATACTGGCAGAGTCCAAAGTTTTGTCCCTTTTTTTTTTTAACATATAGCCAAGTGATTTTCAGGATCCAGCCTACAAATTCTGATTGATTTGGCACAATGACAGATTCTGATTATTTTATTTTTTTTCCCTCCATTGTCAAGCAGTCTCTGATTAATTGGCCTGGTGGTACATGGGGCAGAATCCAGTCTTTTTCTTTTACATTTCTCAGAATGTGTTTGACGATTCACTGTGCACACTCCAGTACCCTGGCACTGCTCGCTGGCAGAGCCCAGTGTGCTGCTCCTCAACCATGGCTAGTGACTTGTGCTCGGCTTGATTCTGCCATGAACATTTATAGCCAATATGTAAACCCCCTGCTTGTTAAGGTGTCTGCAAAATGTTTTCCTATTAATCATTTTGATCTTGCCTTGTTTGCCTAACAGAAGATGCACCCTGGAAATGAAAAGGCAACCCAGTAGATTATCAGTATTTAAGACAAGGATACGACATACTGCTGCACTTGTGGTCAACAGCGATGAAGGTAGTGATTTTTACAGAAAAGCTAGCATTATTGAAATGACTTTACCATGTGACTGTGTGCATGACTTCAAAGAACACAGAATTTAAAGAGATGGAAAAGACCTATTTTATCTGTTTATCTCTTTTTTTTTTTTTTTTTCCCCTGAATGTGTTACAGTGATTAGACAGGAAAAATAGAGGATGGCAAAATTGATGGTACCCTAGATTTCGGTCAAGCCTTATAAAACTGTAGTTTACAAAGCCTTCTTTATTTGTCGGCATCTGTACATGCAATGAGAACAGAACTGTCTTTTTCTTTTTTTTTTTTTTTTTTCCCCACCTGACTCTTTGGGGCTCTTCCTGGTTCATTAAATTAGTCTGTGAAGTTGACATGTCCAGTAAGGGTCAAAATAATCTACCAGATTCTTTAATTGCTCATCTTAATGAGCAATGGGAAAAGTATCTTAAAGCCTTTAAAAATTAAAGAACTTTTAAAATGGGGCCTTTGTATATATGTTGTTAATCCAGCATGGATGTGTGTCCCAACCCCAGCAGAATCGAGAAAATCTCTCCCTGAAGTATTCATGGTCTCTTATTAATTGTGGATTATGTTCTGCATATGTCCAGGAAAATCAAACCTTTAAGGCCTGCACAGAAATATATGACTTCTCCTCAACAATATTACTATTCCCCATTATTTTTCTCTTCAGTTGAAAAGTGCCTTCCACACATACTGCCTTCCAGAATTTGGCCCATGTTTACTGAAAAAACAAAATATCACAAGATCTTAATCTTATATCAGTTTTGCTAAATTTAACCCAAAGGTGTATGGAGTGTCCTAATCCTGAGGTGACAAAAGCACAGAGGTTTGCAGTGATGCCTGCACCCAAACTTTTGGTTTTCACGAGCCTGTTGCTGTACTAAGCTGCAATCTCACTTAGACATTCAGGACAAATGAATTTTGCAGATTGTTGTGGGTTCATTGGAGGATGTGACCAGCTGATAATCTATTGCTGGGATCATACACTGCTCTGTAGCATTTACCATTTCACCTTGGACTCCTCAGCTGTTCTTCGCCAAGCCAGGATAAACAGTAGTGACTACTCTTGTTAAATTTCTGTTTTCCAGGTGGATTTTAGCTAAAATTGAACAACACCAGCATGTTTGAGAGTTATGAAGAGAAATTTTCAGGGTTAGTTGACCTCAATAGTATAATACCACTTCTTCCTCCTTTTCTTGATATTTTGTCACTGAGGCTGAAAACAGTCCAGAAATTAATATTCCCAGACTCCACACATGAATGAGTCCAATTCTAATTTATGCCAGAATGTAGCAATTCAAATAAATCTTTGAGTCAGTGTACATCAAAAAAGGACTAGAAAAAAAAATGTCCCCAGGATTTAACTCATGGTCTTCTGTCCAGGGTCACCAAACCCTCAGAGTTTCAGGGAATCACTGCTATTGATAGAGGTAGTATTTGAAGGCTATAATCAGATCTTCATTGATGTAGATCACTCTTGCAATAGCATTTTCCAGTGAAAGCAAAAGGTTTGATATTAATGCATTTTTTTGTTTTTTTTTTCCCCTCAGGCTGTCTTACAAGTTTCCTGTGCTTTGTACCGTGGGTTATATTTGTGCCATCTCAAGAAAACTTGGCACAGAGTACTACAGAAAGTGGGTTATAGACCGTGACTGGTGTTAGCTGGTATAGTCTGGTGTAAGGAAGGCCATTTTAAATATAGCCAAGCAAATGACATAACTCATAAATCCATCCTACTACTCAAAAAGGAACAGAAGATTAGATGAGTGAACCTTTGAAGTGAAAGGTGAGCAAATCTACTGTACTGCTGTATGATCTTAAACCCATTTCCCTTTCCTGCCATGAAAGAGCACTCTGAAGTGCATCCGCTTCATTTCCCCAGTCTTTGCTTACTGCACAACAACTATTTCTCTGTTTTGCCCTTTGAAAACAAACATATTTCCTTATTAAAAACAGGGGGAGATGGAAGGATTTTTCTACCAAAATTCATTTCACTCCCTGATTTTTACATACAAGGGGTGATTCACAGAAGCATGGTTCTTGGGCATGGGTTCTTCAACACGACTGATGTCACCCCCCACGGTCATTCAGGCCTCCTACCATGTGAGTCAGTCTCCATAAGAGCTTATCTTTCCCCATTGACTACAGGGGGAGCCATCAGCAACCAGGATCCTGATCCTGATCAAGGTGACTCAGTGACTGCCGAAACCCAGGCGAGCTGAATCGCAGCCTGAGGGTTACTAAGTAGATTATGAACACGACACTGCTTTTTAGGATTCAGTGTTGCATTTTCTCACTCAACCAGGCTGAACCAGGGCTGAATGCAGTATTCATTTTTCTGACATCCAAGGACATTACTCATGTCCCTAGACATGAAATATGAAAAAAGAAGAAGGAAAAGAGTTCAGACTCCCCCGTTCCCAAACAAGCTAAAGCCTCCATCCTGTGCTGAGCAGGATCTCTTTTGAAATGCAATTTGCCGAGTGAGATTTTGATAGATGATGATTCTACCATGCAAGGAAATAATAGTCCACATCATTGTTTTTAAATTCTTTAACAGACTCCCTGCTCTAGTGCTGTAGTATACAGCATTTCAGAGAAATATACTGTGTCTTCTTTAAAGCAGGAGGGCTTGACAGTTATTTTGAGAATGGATATCATAGTATGAATTGTATAAGATGCATTTACAGAAGCATTTAAAACTAGCAAGATCTGAGTATAACTTTGCAAAGTTAAATTACTGTAATGTCAGAAGGATAAGAAATGTGTTCAGTGTTATGAAATGAACAGATATCCTTGAGCCATATTCAGTCCTTATCATTTAATGGCACATAACAATGTTTTGCTATTAGACAAGCAACCAAGTTTTTTTAATGTAAATAACCTTGTCTTAAATCTATTCCACTCTGATCGCTGCGTGACTGTAAAAAAACCACAGTGCAGCATCATTTTCAAATGGTTTTCAGTCTAGTGGGATAGGTGTCAGTTGTGGGTGTCTTTCAGAAGTTGGAGGTTTTAATCTAAGCAAAGGAGATCAATGTACAGCACAGGAAGGAAAAGACACTGTAAGAGTCTTTAAGAAGTGTTAGGCTTCTCTTCCCCTCCCAGCCCTTTCACTCGCCTGTGATATTAAACACAAACTGTTGTCTTTGGCAGTGCTGTTTGTAAGTTACAGAGGAATTCTCCACACTGAGGCAAGAACTAAAGCAGAACTAAATAGCAGAGTTGTTTGAGGGCTTCCTCCAAAGCTCCCTGAAACCCATGTAAAGGCTCCTGTTTTGTTTTTTTTTTTCAGCAAGCCCTCGATCTGTCCTCAACATCCCCACTGAGCAGTCTTCAGATTCCTTCTGCTGTTTGCTTTAAGCTTTTGCTCATTCTAGCCATTGTTCTTCACTTCTGTGGTCAAGACAGTTGGGTTAAAGAGCTATAGAAATCACGTGTCCTGAGACTATGTCTGTACCACAGAAACTGGAGGTTTTGCTCTGTCCCAAACCAGAACAGTTCTTTGACAGAAGAAATTATCACCCTAGTACGGTGCTTAGTAAGAGAAGGTCAAGCCTAGTTTGATATGCCACTGCAATTCAGATGACTATGTTGGCATTTATCAGTGCATGTGAGACGACATTTCAATCCCTGGTATCTCCTGAACGCAGTGATTTGGTTTTATTGTGATAATACTGAGACTATCTCTAGAAATCAGCATCTCACACTGAAAAAACATAGAGAGGCTCAGAGAGATTGCAGCCTAAACTGGCAATGCAGATGAAGGATGGGAGTGGAAATAGAGGCAGGAAGAGATGAAATAACCACCCTGCAAGGTATGTCCACAGAAGATGCGGACATGCCACCATGTTTATGCAACACCCCCCAGCAGCAAGCTGAGGCCTCCACTGCTAAATGCAAGGCTGGGACAGAAAGCACGAAATAATAAATGATGTTGTACATGTTGCTTGGATGTAACATTGACCATGACATCCAGGGTTGGACTGCTGATCTTGACTTTGCTACTCTGCCTGACCATGGTCAAATCTGCTGTTGGGTTACAACAGCAGCTTAGGACCAGCCTTCCTGGCAGCTCTGGATGAGCAGCCATACTCCTAAAAGCCAGCAGCGATAACAAGTCATTCAGACAAACCCCAAGACCCCATAGGGTATCAGTTTTGCTAATAAAGCATCATCTTCAGTTTTCTTACAGGAAGCTGTTGAAGATAAGGTGTTTTCTGTGGAAGGCTTTCATGACAATCCCCAAAGGAGATTAGCTGAATGGATCAATTTTCTTTAAAATGAAAATAACCCCTCTCCAAACGTCAGTGATCGTTTGCTTGACTTTATGTTCCCTAATTATAATTTTACTGTTTCAAATCCTTTGAAGCTCCATTTTTTTCCCCTCTTTGGTGCTAAGGTGGGAAACATTTTGACAGACTGTTAGTTTTCTAAGAACAAGTGGCCTTTCTGGTTTTTTGATTTGTTTTGTTTTGTTTCAAGTTTGGTTATAAAACGATTCATAACTATACTAACACCCACAGACAGTATCTCTAAAAATGATTTAAACAAAATGTATTGCATTTTGCACCTTTTTTCCATTGTTCTTAAGAACTGCATTTGTTCTCATTAAATCTTAACAAAGATCAGATTGAGTTGGAACTTGGGTAAGAGAGGTGATAAGTTTGCAGATAATAATGCATCTCATCAGTCATGAATTGCACAAATTAATCTTCAGATAGGGGCATGTCATACAAGAATTTACATGCTAGCACTTTAATTGTCAGAAGCTAGTTTCTATTAGGCAGATGGACTGTGAATGAGTAACAGCATTTCTCATTAGTGGAGGGAAAAAGAAAAATTAAGGTAAGTTCAAAAATATTAAGAAAATGCTTTAATAATATTGTTTAACTTAGCTTGTAATGAGGAGAAAGAGCAAGACCTTAAGCGAATTAAGACCAAGTCTGCTTTGTTTAATAAATGCTTTCTCTCTGCTTAGAACAAAAAATGCATATGGAAAAAGATAGTGAATAAAAGAAGTATTATATGGGAAAAAGCGTGCAGAAAAGGAAAGATCTATTTAAAGGAATACTTTGAAAAGGGCGAAAAGAAATTCTGTGAAAAACGGTGCCGATTATTTTTTTTTTGGATGAAATTTGAATATTTCATTTTTTTCCGACCAATGCTGGTAAAAAAGTGGGTTTTTCCTTCCTGTAATAAAGTGGACCAGAAGAGCCTTTGCATTGTGCGTGGTTTGATTTGCATAGGGAAAGAACGTGGTTGCCAGATGCAGGCCACAAATCCGGCGCTATTTTTATGCTGTACTTAGTTATTTTAACTTTTCAGAGCATGAATTGATCACTGTGTGGGTTCAGAAAAGTCCATGTCCACATCCTGATGTGCCCTGGCAAAAATGCAATCCTGCCTTCATGAGATACCGACCCTTTGGGTTGTGCTTGAAAGAGAAGCGATTACAGCTCAGCCCAGTGATGCCGAGTTTCACGCTCAGTTGTATGCAGTTGTTAAATAAACAGGACAGCCACTGGGGCTATTAAAGATTCACCACAGGCTCAAATTTCTGAGAATAAAAGGATTTGGGCCACATCCTCTCTTGGGATAAACTGGCTTCCAAGAGTAGGTATCGGTGAACAGCACCAGTTTACACCAAGTTAGAGATTATATTATACATACAAGCTTTCTTTGTCATTAAAGGCTTGTTCAGTTGCTAGACAAAGTTCTGCAGGTAATTATGGTGATAGTACTTTGTACTATTGTGCTTTTCAGTTATCATTTGAAAGCATTTTTGAAGTATTTATTACACTTTAAAAAAAAAAAAAAGAATTACAAGGCAGCAACCTGGAGGCAGCTCAGAATTATTACAATCTGTTGTTTTGCAGGTGAATAAAGGAAAAAGAATATACTTTGCCTAAGGTTACCGTGAAACAGAAAAAAAATGAGGATTAAAATCAAGGTGATATGACTACTAATCTTTGGCTTTAATGACTAAACTGCAGCAGGTCCCACCTGTGCTCAGGGTTCTTGATTGTCATTTAGACATGTAATTGAATAAAAGCTAAAGCAAAGAATCAATCCTCATTCTTGTTACATTTAGGGAGATTTCTTATCATGGATCTAAATGTGACATAAAACCCTAATGAATCTTGTCAGCGCTAGGAAATATTCTAGATGCTGTTTCCTGACCAGGACTGAAAACTCTGGCCTTGATCCCTCAAAGTAACAGAACAAATACATAAACATACAAATCTTGTTATTTAAAGAGATGACAACTTGTTTATATACATTTACTGTTGTATGTATTTGTGTTTGCAGCAACAGAGGTTTAGGACTTCAGAAATAATTTGTCCCTTTCTTGCAATACTGTCCAGACACTTGGGCATAGCTCTGTTGTCATGCTTTGTTTAAAAATCATTTATCTGCTTACAGAGAGTATTGCAGCATTTTATCTTAGCACATGAAAACACTGGCTTTTGGGATGTTATCCTATGTTTTTATCTGTGATTTCCCTGATCAGCTTGTCTTTCCTTACTATCTGTGTAAATAAATTACAAACTCTCAATTTTTGTTTTAATTTCCTCTAAAAAACCCCCATGGCTAATCTGTAATTTGTTTGCTTGTTTTTAACGTATTTGCTACAGCTCCTTTTCCTATGATTATTTGGTTTTGTCTTGTTTTCTTTTGTTTCTTATTTTCGATGTTTTGGCGTGGTTTTCTTAAGTGAAACACACTGATAACATTCCCATTCCTAATGCCTAATAACATTTAATGTCCTAATTACAAATGGTCCTGTATACCTTTGACCGGTGAAATATTTTGCCTGAGAAATATTTTCATGTTACCCCACAGAAAATATTTTCCTACAAAATACACTGAATAATAACTCATTTCTGAAAGTTTTCATAAGTGATAATTCTAGGAACAATGAAATGTTTTGTCTTAAGTTTAATGTAAAGCTTTTTGTATGTTTTTCTCTTCCCATTGGAAATGCTAAGTTTGAACAATTTTTTGAACAACATTTGGTCTTGTTTTGAGAAAGAAGAAAATTGCAAAACTGAATAATCTTTATATGTAAGGATTAGATTACATTTTCATTCACTATTTTAAAATATGTAATTGTAACAGAGGTTCTAAGGAGAAGTATATACATGAACCGTTACTTTCTCTTTTGGTTCCTCTGCTTGTTATCTTGTAAAACTTCACAGTCTTTAAGAACTGCATATGTATGTATGAAGAAAGGAAGAGAAAGAAAAAATTCTGATCTTCCTGATTTATCACTAGTTCTAAAGCACCACTTTTCACAAAAAAAAAAAAAAAGAAAAAAAAAAGAAAAGAAAGAGCAGAATACTCTTTCTTTCTTTTATTTCTATTTTCCCCTATCTCCCTGCAATTCTTCTGGGCTCCTGCTATGTAACGCTACTTTGTTTTAGGGAATATTTAAGAGCTCATGGGAGTATCTTCTGGCCAGCCTCTCTATGGGTACCTACTTCCGAATTATTCTTCCAGTATAGACTATGAAGATAAATCAGCTCTTCTACAGCATAGTTAATCTTGCTTTTTAAAAGTGAACTTCGAAATGAAGTCAGATGAAGCAAGTCCTAAGAGCACCCATTTCCCTTTGCTGGTTTTAAAGGGCATCCAGGGTGACTAGCGCAGTGTACATGTGCACACGCAGTCGTTGTCCCCCAACAGCTTCTTCCTGTCTAGGGTAGAGATAAAGCTTATCAAACGGAAAGCCACTTCCATGCACCACCGCACTTCGTGCCGATGGGAGTTTTTTATATGTAGGAACATCATAAGCTGTGGCAAGGTTTTTCTTTATGTCATGACAGGTTATTAGGGTGGTGGCTGATTTCAGCTCTGTTTTTTCCAGGGACTTCAGTGAGATTTAGATCAAATGCCAAACTCCTTGTTGTCCAAGGTTTTTTTATGAACATAGAAAATCAGTCCCTTTAACACTAACAAAATGTATATAAGTGGCAGTATATGCACAGCTGGAAGAGATACTATATCATAACTAGTAAGATGAATTTGACTCACAAAATGAGGCTATGAATCTGTGAGTAAGCTTCCTCATCATCATAAGATAGAGAGTTAAACCAAATTTCCTAATGCACATGTTTGAGATAATTATGGTTTAGGTATTTCTTTGCATTTTGCTGAAAGGAACTGCAGAAACACGCATTGCTGAGCAGCAGCTTTCGTTCATTATCACAAATAAGATATACTTTGAGCACTTGAGAACTTACAAGGAATGCAAAGGAGTCATTTCAGGATCATTCATGGTTTACGTTGGTAGATATTTCGTAACTCACCAGAAAAATTGTGTTAACAGTCATCCAAAAACCTGTTGTAGCCAAGCTAGAAGTAGAATACATTCTGCAAAACAGAACAGTTACAATCCCATCCTTTGTATATTTGATTCAAACACACCAATGTTATAAACTGTAGGCTGATAAATGGAGCTAAAATATCGGTAAAAGAACAGAGTTTTTAACCATGCATAACGCAGAAACAAATTGTTAAACTTACTCAATTCTAAAGGCCTTTTCCATAATTTCTGCTAATGCAAAAGACTCCTGAGGCAACAAGACAGCTTACCTGCCAGCTTTGACATTTCTATAACCAAATCAATATTTCAGAAGCCTTGTGCTATAAATCTGATGTTGATTTGAATTTCCTGAAAGTAATAAATGATCCAATTAGAAAACAAACAAAAAGGTGAGAATAATTACGCTGTTTATTCTTCCATGATGATAAGGTGAGCTTGACAAGACAGAATGCTCTTCTAAACCTGGAGTCTGTCTATGCTTGCAATTGATCTTAGGAGTTAAAGGTTTTGTTTGCATTTTTAACGCGCCAAGTTAAAATGTATTGCCTTGATAGAGATGTTAAGAAGCAGTTTGCTTACAGTATCTCATACCCTTCATTTTATATTCCTCTCACTCATTGCGGAATTTCAAAGGCATTTGGGCATATATTATCTATGTAGAAGTAAGTCTTACACTGCAGTGATTTATAGGACCACAGATTTTAAAATCCTTTCTCAACAACTTTTTTCTGCACATTATCATTCACAAATTGGAATTCTTGCATTATTAATTTATTACAGAGATTTCTTTTAAATGAAAAACAACTACAAAAAGTAAGAAGGCCAGTTTTCCAGCTTCCTTTTTGCATTTGTAGGTGCAATCAAAATCAAAGGCTGTCCTGTTAAGCACCACAGTTTGCAATCCTTTTATTTTTTTATTATTTATCTGAGGTTTGATTGTGCATAGTTTGCAAGAACTAAAGGAAAATTTTGTGCGGCATTTTCTGTGGACATTGATGAGTCCACTCCAATGCCAGCTATGATTCACTAGGTGTGGCTAGACACTCTTTGTGCTAGAGTTAGGACCCAGCCTTCAGAAAGCACTAGGCATTGCAGCACTGCTCTCTGTCTCAATGATTTCTTACAGACACTTTCACTGGGTTGCTTCAGAATAAAAAAAACAGAACAAAAAAAAAAACAAAACAAGAAAAGTAACCCCAGCTTAGGTTCACTAACTGTCCCACTGTATTTATAAACTGCACGTGAGTTACATTTGCTTGAGTCTCCTCAAAATCTAGGTCTAGAGACCTCTATGGTGGTTTCTATTTCATCTATTTCACAAGAACTTATCATAAGTTTGTCTTGACTTTTCCAGGTCACAGGTACCAAGACCTCAAAAGCAAGACCCTAGGGAAAGTAATAGCCATTTCAGAGGTCTAATGAAACACTCTGTGCTTGTGTGCATCTAGCAGCTGGTGGCTGATAATTTGATTCAGGGCACTTTTCTTTATCTTGTAATTGGGAGTTGTAGTGTGACATTATAGTTTAAGTTGAGAGCAGAACGTAAGAAGTAGCTCAGTCCTGATTCAACTTGGCAAAGCGTTTGGCTTACAGTAGGGATCTCAAATGTGCTAGTGGATTTGATTTTGGGGTCACCAAGTACTGCTCTTCATGCTAGCCAAAGTAAGAGCAAGGCACCACTGAACTCTCGAAAAATCAGCTCAGAAGAGCCATCTGATGTGTATTGCAGGAGATACAGAATATCCTTGCTGTGACTCACAGTGGTTTCCTCCGATATTCTCCAGGAACTACATAAACCCCACCTAACCATTCTCATCTAAGAGTTAGACATTTACTGTAAACCAGATTTAAGAGTTTCCTTGGTAGGAAATGGAGAGGGACAGAACTACTCCAGAGTGTCAAGTCATGTTGTTTGCTTGAGTTACATATTTCAGGACTAGGTGGTATTTACACCTTCTCTCCATGCATGTCCATTCATCCTAGATGACAGCTTCCAAATAGATGCCTAACTATTAGGCAACTAGGGCCAAGTCAGATGAATCCTCAGCTTCAGGGCTGATAATAAAAAGCTTAAAAATTTGTGTGCAAAAAAAAAAAATTAAAAATATGTTTTTGTCAAAAAACAAATCTGAGGCAATCACGCTGATTAATTGATTGTCTGTTTGCTGTCCATTCCTCCCCCACAGGTTTTGGGTTTGTTTTGCTTTTTTTTTTTAATAAACTTATTGATCGATTTAAACAAAATTCATCAAAAGACTAGAAGTTCAGAAGACATTGAATTCTGAGGAATACTTTAAAAATAGGCAGCTGAGTAATGAGAAAGCCCTAATTAGTCTGGACTGAGGGAAAGGCCTTGGTATGACTCAGTGCTGGGGAGGTCATGGAAGACATAGGTTCTATTGAATGTCCCACCTGTGGAAAACCTACACTGAAAGTCTTCAGAAACATACTTCAATAGTTTCACAGGTCACAGAACTTGTTTAATAAGTTTGGCTTTTATGTGTGCAGTAGAAAACAGAAACCTGAACCCATAATATGAATGTATCAGTTTTAATTCAATAATAATAGCAGCGCTAGCATCAATTTACAAACAAACAAAAAAGGAATATATTAAAAAAATAGGATAATCTGTTGTTTTGCACAGAGCCATGGCTATATGTTTCCACTGCGTTGTTCTTTGTACTCATTTGCACCAAGCAAGGTGGGAGTAGAACGAGTATGTGCCGGGATGGAGGGCGGTAATGATTTCCACCCACTTTGCTCTCTGACTGTGTGGAGCACAGTGCAGTGGTGAATCAACCCTAGTAACTCTATTCCTGAGCGCTGAGGTTGCTCTAAATGTTTTCAACACCAGGTTTTGTTTTGCCGCACCTCATAAAAAAGGCCCTGCATTTATTGTTCTCAGAGTTTTACTGTTTTTTCCCCACTGCATTGCTATGAAAATTGTTTCATTCTTATTCTAATATTGTAGGCTTCAAGAATAGATCTCCTTGCCTAGCATTCCTCTGAAATATGAAAGAGATGCCCTCTGCAGCAAGCTTAACACTGCTATCATCTGCATAGTAAAGATAGGCTGTATGTATAGAATAAGCATACACACATATAAATTTACACTGATATACTGTGTGGGCACAAAGATAAACAGAATAAGAATCACAGGAGCAGAATAGAGGAATAGACCTGTAACTCAGTGACTGACATAAAGAACAGATCTCATCTGTCAAATGACTGAATCGAGAGGCCTTTATGAACATCTCTTCTAGGACAAAGTACTTCATATGTGGAAAATAAATGTACGCAACCTGATAGTGTGAGATTTCCCTGACAATTCCATAGAAAAAGTTGTTTCTTATTCTTTCTTTTTTTCTTTTTTCCCTTGACAGTTTTCTCTCACCTCCTCTCCCAAAACAAAATAAAACAAATGGATTCTTAAGAATACATGTGCTAAATTTTAGATCTCCATATGGGTAAAATTATCTACTTAGTCACGAGTTCAGATGCTCTCAGAACTGCTCTAAACATCTTACAAATAATTAAAAATAACACAGTTACATTAGAGACATTTTTCTTCCAGATCTGTGGGGAATTTACTTACGTGATTGTTATTGCTTTTTCTTAAGAGATGTAAAGTAAGGCAAAGAGGTGTATAAAGCTTAAAATTTATCAGGATTATACCATCAATGTTATTTCCACAAACACTGGTTGTCAAGAATCTGCTAAAAATAATGCCTGCTTATATTCAATTGCAGAACCAAATATCAACTGACTTAGTAAAACAAGGTAAAAATTAAGCTTCTAGTGAAAATTTTCTGATGGTACATCTTGCAATTGGAAGTTTTGTTATTGGCTTAGAGCCCTGATTCAGAAAGGCACTTGCATATCTCACTTTATTCATGAGATTGTGCCTCAGTTGAACTCAGTGGAACCACAAACATCCTCAGGTTTCATGCCAGTTTAAGAAGTTTGCTGAATCAGCACCTCAGCAGCAAGAAGAAAATGCCCTTAACTGTGGGCATTAACACATTAATGACTCAATAAAAAGTAAAATATTTTCAACTAAAGGCTTTCCTCTAGGAGGAGATATAATATACTGCACTTTGCAATGCATCTGTTTGCATTAAAGCACTTTTCCTCATTTGAAGACTTTTTCCCACTTAGTAATAACATGTGAATTTTTAGCTCGTTTTATGTACCTTTTATCAAACTCACTGTGGGTTTCTGATCTACCTTTTATCCAGGTTAGGCTCCAGTAACCAGTAGCATGTAGATTCTTGTCTGAAAACAAGTCTTTCTGAATGGATGTTACTTAGTGCAAGCCTCATTTGACTGGAATGGACAGTGGCACTTTTCCAAAGCTCAGGTTCAGACATCACCTTGTCCCCCATTACGGCATTTTTGCGTCCCTAACACCACAAATGCATCACAGAAGGAAATAAAAAGAAAGTTTTCTTTGCAACACAGTCAAGTAGAAGAAACTTCTTTCTTTTTGAAAGGAAAAAAAAAAACACGAGTAAAAAAGCAAAACTTAAATAAAAGGGTCGGATTTGCTTATGTTCTTTGAAGCTTTTCTTTGTAGGCAAGGAATCAGTGTGTGGAGAGGGAAGAGGGGAAAAAGAACCAAAAATAATTTAAGAAAACACTGAGTTCTGTCTTTGAATTATATAAAAGCAGCTGCATTTGATTTAATTTTTCTTTAACATAATGTGCTATATAATCACTGGCTTCATCATCCCCTGGGCCTAAGCTTCCTCTTAGCACAAGCTTTGGGAGCTGTGCCACAGAGTTCACTGGAAGCAGCATTTGACCCATGCTTTTCTTTAAAAATAGACTGTTACCTCTGTTTCTACTCTTCCCTCTTAGAAACTCTTTCTTTTGAGATGCTAAATGGTCCTAAAAATCATTGCTTGTTATGCCATCAGCCTTCTCCCCCATCAGCTACGAAAAGGAATCAATAATTTACCAAAAAGGTAAAAGTCCACACTCCTAACGCTCATCAACTGGAAGGATAAATAAATGGAAGCAGGAGAAATACTGCAATCTGCCAAGGGGATAGACAAGACTTGTTTCAACCCCACTTCTTAACACAGAGCATGGTTAGGGGAGGGAGGAGAGAAGGGAGAAGAGGGTGAGGGACTACATGGAGGGAGACGAACTTGTTTCTCAGCACATTTAAAGGCTGGCTGTCTTCCAAGGTAAAGCGACTTACTTTCATGGGGGTGAAGGAAGTTTTTGCAAGGGGAAGACTTGTCCCTAAAAAAGCATTAGTGAGAATTTGGAATTAAAACACAGTGTTGAAAAATGATAACATTTCTTCAGTTATCAAACAGGGCTAAATGATATGTTAGGATTTTTTTTTTCACCTCTCCCAAAACATAACCAGAGAAGACGGTGGCATTTCAGAGATTATTTTAGCTATTAACCATGGACAAATAAATATTAATTGAGTCTACTTCCATATGGAGTAAATAAGAAAATTTATAGCACCTTTACTGAGAGCAAAATCAGAACAAAACATAGTCATTTTAGCCTTTAAGCCTGAAAATGCAAATAAAATGAGCAAAAGCAAATAAATAATAATTTGTCTTTCCTGCCACCTCGAGAACTCAAAATGTACTCTAAACATTGTTTAATTAAACCTCACTGGACTTTAATTCAGTAAAAGGAGAATTATTTCTTAACTGCTTGTTTTAGAGGAGAGAGCCTTTGGCCTTCAATTACTATAAATTACACAGAGTGCAAACGTGGACAAGCAAGATTCAATAACCTTTAGTCAGCCTCATCTACACAACTCTGGAAAGCAAGATTCTTTTTACAGTAGGACTTGACTCTGCAAGCCCTGAAGTCATGGTTAAAGATCCTATTGACTTCCCAGGCACAGACACAGACCCCCGGTGCCTGTGGGGTTAAGGGTTAGCACTTAACTTTGTGTTAGAGCCGTTTTGCTGCACCAATACTTTTTTTTTTTTTTTCAAAAGGTGGATTTCCCCCCCACCCCACATAGTTCTCAACGTGGTTTCAATGTACTCATCTTCCTGAGATCAGTTTTACCTGATAAAAGTGCAAAGCCATTATGGCCTTATTTGTCAATTTGGTGTGGGGGGGAGAAATGTGCTATTGAATGTTGAGGTTCTGCAGCTCCTCCAGCATGCGGTGATTCATTAGGACATTATGTGGTAGGCAGTTGCACTCTGGCATGCTCTAGGCATCGTGTATACCGCCGTTTGAAACAGAGCAACATAATAAATCCTTTTGTTAATAACTCTAAATGATGACTTATGCCCTGGAAATTCCTTTTCCTCCTAGCGCAAACAGCTATAATCTCTGTGGTGCTGCAGAATGGAGTAGACACCCTAATACCTTTACTGGAGGTGAAGCAATATGTCCCTCATTAGCAGGCCACAGATCAAACTATTAGCAACATGGTGGGAAGCAAGCTAGGATTTGGTGGGATTTATAAAAGGTCACCTGGAGGCAGCATGCAAAAAAGCTTTTTGGTTCCACAAATGCTTCTAATCAACTGATTTCCCACACAGTGGGCACAGGGAAGACATTTTATCCCATTGAGCAGACTAGTTTGGCAATGGTAATTACATGGGATTAGAGCTTTATGTGTCTCATGAAAGCTGCGGCAGTTCCTCCTGGTAAATTAACCTTAGTGTTTTGTGACAGAGAAGGAGGAAGCCCATCAGCTCATCTTTGTTTCCTTTGCTCTTTATCTCTCTGCAGTGTTCATAGTAGGAGAGAGAGGAGAACTAGAAAACACTGCAATATCTGCCACAAGTGAATACTGTGTAGTTGCCCTGTAGTAGCCCAGTGGATCAAATCCTTAGTCCAGATACGATATAACCAGGGGAGTGTTCAGCAGCTCAGTGAAGTCTGGGACCTTCCATTTGATGCACTGTAGCTGCATCAGCCAACTGCATCCTTAAATGAGTCTTCACGTTCATAAAATTTTATATAGTGTTTCTTTTTAAAACAAATCTATATCAATGGTTGTAAACAAGAGGTCAGCATTTTTACAGAAAGAGAAACTGAAGCAGGAGGCCAATTCATCCAAGCCTGTCTTGCAAGGCTTGCAAGGGCTACACAAATGCTACCACTCCTGAAGCCACAGGAGATTGGTCATAGAAGGAGAGAATATTTCTAATATCTTACCTTGCCAGTTCCTTGCAAGGAGACCCACTCACTGCAAACTCTTACTTTGCTAAGTTTACCAAGACAGAAGATGGCCTTTTGTCCTATGTGTGCATACTTTCCAGCCCTGGGAGCCCCCAGTTCTCCCTGGACACCCCAAGAGGTTTGTGCCTGCTCTCCCAGTCCATCATGCATCCTCTGCAGAGCAGCATGGTGCTGGTGCTTGTCCTACCAGACAGGAGGAGTAAGGTGCAGGATTTCCTGCCTAAATTCAGGTCAGATTCATTCTTACTGGTATAACATAGCTTAATTATCAAATATTTTTAAAACGCCCAGATTAGCTCCTGGCTATGACCTTTGTCTGGTCTTTGGTTCATTCCTCTCAGCTCATGAATTAACTTTACATGCAGATGTAGCAGACAAAGAACCAATGAAAGGAAATCTGAAGCTTGGCTGCTGCTCATCCAGTTTTGTGTTAAAACCCACACTTGGGAGATTCCTTTTTAATTGGTCCCTCCAAGGCCTGGAATATTTATATGTGTGCATAAGATGTCAAGACCTGAACACGCCAAGCTAAATGGTCCACCTTATTTTAAAAAGACAGCTACAGAAATGTTTAGACAGAGCTATTTCACTGATGTCTATATCAAGAAGATGTTTTGCCATTTCAAAGGACATGCAAAGCATGAGAGAGGAAGGAAGAGTGGTTCTCTAGCGAGAGTGGTGTGAGAGTGAGAGACAGCAGACTCACATTGGAAAAATTAGGTTCCCTTCCTATCTAAACCTGTTACTGAGTGCGGTTCATTTAAATCTTTCTAGGTTTCTGTTTACTCACCTGTAAAACAGAAACAATGTTTTTTCTGAAATTCCTTAGAACTCTTTTATTTTTTTCTTGAAAATGACTAATGTTTTCAATTTGACAGCATCTTTCTTCTGCATAACTTAGGGAAACAGGAGACAGGTTGTCCATACGATCTAAATTTGGGCACTTAATTAAAGCTAGGTGCTTAGGGAAGAAGAAGGCTACTGTGGGATGGAGTAAGAGCACCTAACTTAAGAGGATGCCATCATCCAGAAAGCTTGCATTGGCCTGTAAGGGATTTCCAGGGGGAGGAACAGAACAGTACACAGAGAAAAAGCGACATTCTCTGAGTTCGCGACAGCAAGTATCAGAATCAGTAATTCATTGCTATTTGTAAACTCAGTATTTGTGAGGGCTCTTCCCTTCCCACTCCTCGATCTCAGGCTGAGCAATACCAAGGCTGTTATGAGTCACTGTGCTATCCTCCAAGAGAAGGGACGGTGCAATTCTTTCTTTTTACAGCCTACGCAGAGGTTTGTTGCTCATGGCAAAATTATTGCGGTCATTATCTCCCTCCATGGACCCTGTCACTTTGAGCTGAGCGTACAGGGCATACTTGAGGTCACTCTTGCTACAACCACATATGTCCTCCTTCCCCTTCCAGGACAAGGTCATAACAAGGACAGGTTATGAAGGATGCAAATGTAAACGGAAGAGGCTTTGACTGCATGTGAATTGTTAAATATGTTCACCTGAGGGTAGTCTCCGTAGCCCTTGTTAAATGGTGCAAAGTGCCTGGTTTACAGAGCTTGGAGCTGTCTTTGTGTAGAGCAGACAGGCTGCATCTACACCACAGAGCCACTGTAGCGTGGTGCCATGCTACATTTCCATCTGTAAAGACGTGGTTCCCAAAGGGTTCCCTGCAGCCATAAAACGTCATTATTGTTTTTTTTTTCTGTTGCTGGTTTATTTTTAAAATTTCTGAAATAATGCAAGGGTTGTGCTGAAGTCCACCAAAGTATTATTTCTGTAGTACAACCTGAAAATATGTGTTCCCCAGCTGGCCAGTGTTAAGTGGCTGAGTGAGGTGTGTGAGGGTAGAAAGCTCACTGGAATAGTGTTGGGGGACTGCATAAGGCAAAGTGACCCAAATCTGGAGCAGTTGTATCCTTACAGTGTTTCACTTGCTGTCCCTGGAACTGCAGTTGTGTTTAATCTGCACTGGACTCGATTCACTCTTAAAGAGAAGTGAAGAGCAAAAGAACTTTCATGAAGTATGGACACTGAGGACACCAGGACTAGGAGGGAAATGAAGATCTGTGTTTTACAATGATGGAAATGTACTCCGTGGATCCTGGCTCCTGGGTCCCACCAATGTCTGACTCTGTGGAAGCCACAGAGACAAGGTTCGGTTTCTGGGAGAGCAACTGCTGGCAAAGGAAGAACAAGGTGGATAGAAAAATAAGCAAATTAAAATTCTCCCAAATGTCTTGCTACAGCTCTCTTCTTTGGTTATCTGTGGTCAGACAAAAAAGGGTGATATAATTTAGTCAATGTGTAAGAATAAGGCATGGGGAAGGGATGTCTCTACTACATCTGCCCAGCTCTTCTCTAATAAGATGAAGATAACACAGTTTCAGGATGTGTTAATATTTCAGTACAGGTTTTTGCTTTGGAAGCATTCAGGTAATGACTTGGTAAAGGGCTTTGCACAGTAATTTCCCTTTCAGAAAGGGCAATTAAAACTGCAGTACTCTTATCTCCTCACAACTTATATTGTTTTAGAACCACAGGACAAAAAAATATTACTGAATGGAATTTCTGAGGGATTGCTAGAAATCAATATAATGTATCTTTTGTGTTAAATGCCTTAGAATCTATTTTCCTGCAATATAAATACATTTATAATATCCCTAATGCTGATAAAATATCATCTTGATAATCTATTCAAACACCTAAGAGACTTCAGTTTCTGTTCTGACATGCTCTGAATTTCAGTTTAAAAATTCATTCTGGTTTAACTGTCATCAATAGCCTAATGCAATCTCAAAGAAACAGGCATAGGCTATTCAAATATGTTTCCAATATAAGTTGGAGATTGTCAGACAAAGAAAAAAATAGCTTCACAGTTAAAGACATAAATGTCAAGAAAGAAGAAGAGGAAGGAAAAGTGTGGGAAATTCTGGTTTTTTTAATTACATTTTTCTGGTTTGGGTCAATTAATCATAAATCATCATAATTTTAATAAAAATAGTCTACAAAGCACAGTTAAAAAGCATGACTTAGTTCATGAAAATCTAAGAGGGTCTTTCTTTGCTGTTGAAATTTTAATTATTCACTCTTTCAATATTCATAAGTCACCTCATTCTTTAAATCTTGAGGTGAGCCACACAATCATGAGATTTAAAAATAGCAAAGACAGTAAATTTAGGGTGCTTTCCTGTATTTAAGCATTTTCTTGTATTTTCTTGTATTTGAGTATTTTCAATACAAGTTTCTCTCTCTGCAGTCCTAAGTTCTAAAGCTTTACGGCCACTAAAACCTGAAATTCTTATGGAACTATGTGACTTCATTAAGTGAAAATTTATGAACCATGCTAGGTATTCCAAATCTCTAAAGAGCTACAGTCTCTGCTTGTTATTAGAAAATGGAGTTTTAACTTCTCTAATGGATTAACATTAACAATAGTTATGATACTAATATCTTAATAGTCCACTCTACCAGTGAAATCTCAATTAGTGATTAAAACACTACAGAGCAAAGCAAAAAAATTAATAAAAACATTTGGATTTTTGTTTTAAAGCTCAGATCACAAGTTTCAAGTTGTCCTACCTAGCAAACTAATTTTGCAAAAAGATATGATACTTCACCCTGCTATTCCTTCTCTTATATGACAGCATTTTATTTACAGCCAAAGTACCAAGGCTCAGAACAAAGTAAGTTGGTAAGTAGCCTGGCAATTCTTAAACTGTAACTGTAAAACCCTTCTTTGTAGCAAATATTTTTTGCAACTCTTCTCATTTTGTGGAAAAGCAAAAGTTACAATATCAGACTAAAGACCTATTTGTGCTGTCAGTGATATCCTTGTGTAAATGGAGAAATCTCGACTTTGAAGGAGAAGATTGAAAGAACCTTGTTAGACATAGGTGCTTTTCTATTGCAAAAATATTTGAAAGCCTTGCAATCCTTTTTTTTGCCTTCTGTTAGTCCCCAAAAGGTCATGCTCAGCAGCCTGAGGGAGACAGAGAAGCTGTGACAATTTGCCTTGAACAAAAGATGCAGTTCTGATAGCGGGATCACGTAGCTCGGTAGTTTCGTCACCATTTGTCTGCTTGTAGGAGTTCCTGTTTGCCAAAAGGGACCTTTAAATTTTTGGCTATTCTGCGTATTTCCTTTCCTGCTAAGCACACTACGATTGGCGGTTGGGTTGTTTGGGTTTTTCGCTTAGGCCCACTTTTTTGTTTTTGTTTAACTTGTGACTAGACTTTTCCATGAGAACCAGAAAGTTTCTAGGTTAAGATTGAGATGTTAATTTTCAACTTGGTAACTCCCTTATGTTCTTCTTATTTACCCCAAATATTGCTTCTTTTTGGTGACACAACTATGGGTTAACTGGAGCTGTGTTAGCATTAACAAGAATGAGTTGATATGTTTACTATGTGCACTTTGAATTCACTTTTCCCCTTCTCTGCAATATTCCCAATGAAATAACCTTCAAGTCACACTGGGTATCTCTTTCTCCAAAGGGAACGAATTCAGGTATTGAAAAATGGCAAATTTTCTTTAATGAATTGTGAGATCCTGAAGGGTCCTTGACATCCATCGAGATCTCAAGGATATTGTGGGAGCACCCAAAAGGAACTAAGAGAAGTAAGTTTCTTGAGGAAGTCTCTTGTCAGGAGCCTTTACCATAGGATGCCTTTGCATTTGGAAATTTCCAGAATTTTGCAAATCAGAGGATCATGAAAACCAGAGGGAGTCTGATTACCTGCAAAGCAGAAGCCATACACCTCCCCTGGAAGGATTTGAGTGAGACAAAGCAACAGGGTGAGAAACACTCCCCATCTTGAGCTAAAGAGTTCAACAGAAGTCCAGGCACATAATTTGTGTACATGATCTGCCTCCAACCCAAAAATGTGTGATGGTTTTCTTGTCAGAGTGGTGCCTAACTTCAGTTTCTAGGCATTAAATCTGATCCTTTTCTCTGCTATACTGAGTAGACCTTTTGTGTATTACTCCTCCATGCTGTTAACGGATAAAACATGCTGATGTTCTTAGACTGTTTAGCTTTGTAGCAGAGATGCTCTGTGAGGATAGATGGCCACTCTTCTCTAATGTTTCTGTCCACCAAATACTATGCAGATTTATGAAAAGCACTCGGCACACAAATCCTCAACCTCAGATGACAGCTCATGAAAACCAATGTAATTCAACTAATAAATATTAACAGCTAAATGTTTGCTCTACCTACATTTGTATGAGGGGACCTTTCCTCCTACAGATTTCTTTACATACTTCAACACTCATAGGTCCCTGCAGAGTGCAGCCAAAGATGATATTTTTTAAATGAGCAGCAATAAAAATTCCCCATTGTAAGTTTAAATCCTGATAATGGTGCACTTTTATTGCACTGTACTGAACTTTTACCAATCAGTCCAATTATGGTCTAATTCATTCTCATCACTTTGGAAAGCTTTTTTTTCAAAGCCCTATCTGATTTTTTGCGTGTGAAATGCTTACAAAGGGAAGTTAATAAAAGAGCGGTTCATCTGCATATACAAAGAAAGATCATAATATAAAAAATTGCCACATTAGAGAAGTCTAGACCTTGACTATCTGTCATATATTTTTATAGCGTCTTATCATTATGCTATCTGATTAAGTAGTGAAATAGTTAAGATAAATGAGACTTAATTAGCAGAACTGATACCTGTCTATTGCAAGTCTTAAATTTGCATCTGGGAGCTCTGATTTTCAGAAGTGGGAAGCCCACGCCTGCAGTCCTTCTTCCCTTTGAAATCAATGGGAGTTTTCCCTGCAGTGAAAACAAATCTTCAAGGTTTCACCCAAAACAAAATGAAACTTTTGCTCTCTACTCATCCCTTTGACTCATGAGCTAAAACATGGGGAGACAAGCAAATACTGGAGCTCTGAGACCGAGGGAGAAGAGGAAGAGCCTAGACTTGACTTTACTACATCAGGTTGCAGAGCTCAGCAGCATGAAGAGATAAATAAGTTGTGTCAGGAAAAGGGTTGGTGCATATTATTTTCTCTCTGGAACAAAAGTGACCAAATTGTGGCTTGTTTTTTTTCAGCTTTGCTTGTGGAGCAAAGCATTTACATTTGAGCTCAAGGATTAGATGGCCAGTTGCCATCGGTCTCAACAATTTCAGTAGGAATGGGTTGTAGCATAACTTCCCCGCCAAACGCTCTCTGTGCAGAACAAACGATTTACCACAGAGCTCAGAGATGGGGTATTTACATTCATTTAACTTTGGTATAAACATTTACAGAACATTAGGACAAATACCAGCATTCTCAGCTAAATGTCTGACCACAATTATTTCTGATGAATAAATGGCTTGTAGAATGACTCTGAGACGAGAGGGTTTTTTTTTTTCGTTTTTCCTTCCAAACCAAAGAACTTTGAAAAAACAGTGCACTATGCAGCTAAAGACACTGTGCAAAGGTTCACGTAGAGTTAAAGAAAACCATAGATGTTTGCGAGATTAGGGAGTGAATATCTAGATTAAACCAGTTTATGTTGTCCTTCATCTGCTGTTCTGTTTTTTCCTTCAAAATCTCACCTTCAAATCTGACCCTGACAGGCATGCCTAATTCAGTGAAGATTCTTTATGCTGACCAAGTACTTTTAAAACCAAATATTATGAGCTGGCCACTGCAAAGGTACTTTTCCCACTGGAAATGGTGGCATGAGGGTTGTTGACTACAGCATAAGAGACTATTTACTAAATATTTCTCAGAGATGCCTGTCTGTGAGAATAAGGAAGCCACTGAAAGGTACCTAGAAATATCTGGCCTGAACTGCACATTTTCTCCTTAATTTTAGCACAACAGGCAAACATATTCTTCCCCACTCCTTTTTTTTTTTTTTTTTTTTTTTTAAGTGTACCACAGACAAAACTTACAGATGCAAAGATTTCTGTTCAGTGCTGTTTGTGCAGCCCTTCTTCTCATGACCAATTCATCTTCATGTTAGAGGCTACATTAACCTCTCTGGACAGCATCTTCTAAAGGGCTCAGGAGTGATACTCCTTATCTCACTACTGGAAGGGTTCATGCACCTGGAAAAGACAAGTTTGAGGCAACACTGAGAAATCAGGCTCCAAGAATTCAGACTGAGACCTCTGCAGGCACTTCCTGACTTGATTTTTTTAGAAAAACAATCAAATTATAAACACCATGATTCCACAAAAAAAAAAAAAAAAAGATTAATGTTCACAGTGCTGTGTTCAGAATATTTCTCATAGCCAGAACAGTCCAGCAATTGTAGGACTCAACACATCAGAAATAGTTCTGGTTTCAGCTCTGACAGAGCAGGGAGACAAACCTGATTTTCAGGCATCTTGGCTAAACATGTAATTATGAGTCTATTGACTATTCTGGGATGTGTCTTTCTTGGTTTGGGGGGCGATCGTGTCTGATTAGGTTTTTTTTCATGACACTAATTTAAAGTGTCTAATGAAAACAACTTATTAATAACTCAGCTTTTCCGACCGAAAGAGTACTCTCTTTTTCTGCAGCCCTCCCTATTCCTTTGGGCTAGTTCTCCACCCAAATACACTTCTCCCTGTGAATGTAATGGGTACAAGGCAGATAACTAAAATCTCTTGGCGCTTCTGAGCATTAAAATGCAATTCTTTACTCCTTTCCTGAAAGACCCTATTTTGAAAGTGTTAACTGTTGATCTGGTTCAGATCCCAGATCCCTTGAAACGCAGATCCTCTTGTTCAGTAGGGGACACAAGTCTGTTAGACTCCTGTTGATGCTTGGAAGCATCAGCTTGGGAGGCATCAGGGCCTGCGAGCATCAGGGCCTTCAAGGCAGAAGATGACACCTCCAGGTAGAAGGAAATTTCATCCTATGGAGTTTAAACCCATAAACAGGAACCCAGATGTAAAGCAAGTTTTTGTTCTGGATTTGTTTTTCAAACAGTACTATGGCAGATATTAACCTTATCTTTGAATTCCTGATTTCTACACTTATCACTGACATAATTTTGGATAGGAACGTATTATTTCATTAAAAGAGAACAAAAATGTCACTAACACCCTGCATCACCTCATGAGCTACTGAGGTCAAGTGACTTTGCAAGATTTAAAAGCAGAAAGAAACAGAAGGAAAATGAGCTCCAGGCATTCAGGCGAGGTTCAGATGAAAATCAAGACCACTTTGCTCCCAATTACTTCACAGCACAAGGAACATAAACTGAGTTTAAAAAAAGTGAATGCTTCACAGAGGCAGCATTTTACATGCCTCATCCGAAGGTGCAAAAGACTGCATGACAGCCAGAACAGTGATGGGTCTTGTCGGAAAAGTTGCACGCACATTCAGTGAAGTGTGGGAGGGAATTGTAATGAGTTCAGGATTTTTGTCTGCAGTAGCTTTAATCATCAGGTCTCCCCAAAAAACGAAGAATATTCATGCTTACAATAATTAATACTGAACAGGAGATTTATATCAATCTGACAGATAGGAGATGAAATTAACTGTGCTTTCATGTACAATTTTAAGTAGGTCAGATAAGAACATCTATTGTAACCAACTTTTATTTTATAGATAGATATACTCTGACACATACAGACCCACACGTACACATTATGTATGTCTATAAAAATCTCACACACACAGCAGAATCCCCTTAACCTCACATTTGCAAGCTACCCATTTCTTTCCCTGGATCTCACCACTCTTTCCCTCATTGATTCATAGGCTTTAAGGTCAGAGGGGATGGTTGTGATATAGCCAGATGTTCTGCAAACACAGGACTTTTAGAATACCACACAGTAATTCCTACATTGCATCCTGTCAGTTGAGGTTGGACTGGAGCATACTGAAAATATTTAAATAAAACAGCCTGCTATGCTGCATTGATTTTTCTCTCTAAATTTTATTCTTTTCCCTCCCTACCTTTACAGAGTTAGGCTAGATCAGCATCAGTGATCTAAAAGTGCTTCCTCTTTTAATAACATTTCCTACTAGGTAGTGAGAGCAATAGTAAGAATAAAACTGACAGGAAAATAAAAGGTATCAGAATATGGCATTGATGTGATGGGGTTTCAGCTAATTTAGTTCTCTGAAGGTGTTCATTAGTTGTTCATAGTACTTGGTGCTTCAGAATTGAATTCCTTCAAGAGGTAATGGAAATGCAAACAAAAGATGTCTCTATCCTGCAGAGTAATCTACATGCACATTTTTAACACCAACTTAAATTATAAAGAAATGAACAGTATTTTGTTTCAAAGTATGCAGGCTCCTTTTCAGTGATGCTGTTTTACCTATTTTCTAAAATGAAAAATTAACCTGTTTTTAATATTTATTTAAGACGTTAGCTGTTGGCTGTGTTAACATATGGCTACTTGAATAAAATAATTTATTTGTGTGTGAATCATCTAGGGAAAACATTAAAACCTGAAACCAAACTCTGAAACATTGTTTGCTAATAGTTTAGGTTAAATGTCTTGCTCTACTTGTCCATCGTCTGTTTTCTTCCTTGTTGAAAAAGTGGAAAGAAGGGGAACTGGAGCAGGAAAAAATAGAAAAATCTCAATAGACACAATTTGGGAAGAATCATTCCAAAATTAATTTAGTTGATTTAAAAAGCTGGAAGTATCTTTTATGGAAAATATATAAATGTTGTTTTGAAATACTAAAGCAATCTACCAGGCACATGCCTGAAGTTATACAAATGCTACAGCTATGTAACATAGTGACATAGTCACTAATCAACACTGTGTACTTAACTAAACATGCACATAATCATAATCAGGTCCTTAATTACTTGCTGAATTGGGAACTAGTCCAAAGCCCCTATAACTCCATGTCAAGCCTCTGTGTGGGATTTTAGTGAGTTATCTAAGTGATTTCCTAGTCTTGCTCCCTATTCAACAGAAAGTAATAACAGGATCAGTGACATTTCATCCCACCAGCAACCCAAGTGTCCTCCCAACACCAGAGCTCCTGTAGTTCAGCTTCAAGAATAAGGTTCTGCAATGCTTTTACATTGGATATTCCCCACCCTGGGGTGGAAATCAATTTTTGGGGTGATTCTCCTCTGGCTGAAAAGTGTGCAGATGGCTCTGGGAGCTTGCAGGAGAAAAAAAGATGCCACCAGTGTTGTGTAGGTATGGAAATTAGGTAAAGTGGACTCATTGGATATTTAGTTGGACTGTTGCACCTAAAGAAGGTTCCCCAGTGAAGAGTCTGAAGGTAGGTGGAAGGAAGACCTATACTGTTGAGCCTGGAAGAGGACCTGAACTATCCAAACTTTCAGCCAAAACAGTGAAGTTAGTGAACTGGGAGCCAAGCACTTGAAGGGCTCTGAGTGTATAATAATTACATGGTGTAATTCCCCTTGTGTGTGAACAAAAAATGTATCACAAAAACAAGGGGAGAGAGAATCAGGACAAGTGGGCTGCTTTTAATTTTTTTTTTTCTTGTTAAGAAACTTTATTAAAAAAAAAAAAAGTCCCCTTTGGTAGCTGCAACCTTAACTTATCACATAAGAATCAACAAATGAAACCAAGTGAGAAAAAAAGTGAAATTGTCTAGACTGAATGAATTGCAGGCAGCATGGTGAAAAGTAAATTGGGAAGTTTAGCATTCTTTCATTTTTAATAACCTGAGGTGTTATCAATAATGTCTGTAATTAATTTTTTTAAGATATTCATTTTAGATCAATAGTATCCCTATGAAACAGCCAAGGCAATTTATCATTTTTAAAATAGTAAAGTCCAAACTCTATGGCAAAATCGTACCAATTGACATTAGTGAGGATGCAACTCTATTACCTTCTGTTTCTTTTTTTTTTTTGTTGTCAGCCAAATATATATTTAAAAAATATTGTTGAATTGGTGCATTTCTCTTCATCTCGTCTCCTTCTCTGCAGTTATGCATTTGAAATGTGGAAAATGAGTGTTTGGGAAGCTAAGAACAAGTGTTCCTGAAACTGTTTAACTTCTGATTCTCAGGGAAGTTATTTTCTGTAGAGGTGCTAAAAATATTAGCCCTCAGAATAGCACGAGCTGATTGCTGCAAGCACTAATTTAAGGACTTGTGTGCTCTTGGGTCACATTTAATAGTTTCATGTGGGCATTTTAGGGTTTTCCCATGAAATACTTTTTCTTGAGATGCAGGCTTTGATTCAGTCGACAGAAAAATAATAAATTCAATAGTGCATAGATATGGGCTTTCTGTTATAAGCATGAGGGAAAATTCTCAGCAGAGATGCACAAGTCTCTCTTCCCAAAATAAAACAGTGCTGCCTCTAATCGTCAATGTCCACTGAATCAGACCCTTAACTGGCTTTGCAGCTAAATGAAGCTACATCTCTTAGCGGAGGAACTGATCCTGTCAGCCCCTACAGGTAAATGACTGCTTTTGAAACCGATGTCAAATCAATGACAGTTCTGAGCATGAAACTGTAACATTTACAGCCTGCTCTGTATATGGCCCAGGCTGTTCGTATTTAGATCCTGGACTTCACATCTCACCTTTGCGATTGCAGCATAAACGGAGCAACTACCATTTTGCTATATATATGCTGGAAATAAAGTGCTCCAAGATCACTGCTGGAGCAAGCTTAAGAACAGTCGACAAGTTTTTGCCTTTTTAAAAATTTTTTAACTCCCTATTCATTTCTTCCTGCTTTCTTTCTCAAAGAAATACTCAGTGAATAATCCTAGAATCATCTAAACATCATAAAGACTTGAAATGTCTCTGTAAGCACCCTTAACATTACAACAAGGCAAAAATACCCAAGATGACCTAAGACATATTTCTTTACGGTTTTGTCTAGAAGGTTTAGTTTTACAAGGGATCCACCCTTCATATTTCCTTTGTTGTTGTTAATTATGACCATATAAGAAAGCAAGTACTGCTGTATACAACACATAAGAATACATTAAGAGAAACTTCGAGCAAGGTAAACCATAGCTCCTTATATGAAGGGATGGGAAGAAGTAAAGAAAAAATAAAGTTTAATTTTGTTTCCTTGCTACTTACATGGGAGAAAAAGTGCCCTGCTCTTATAAGATGGTTCTACCTGTTGTTTTGAATGTGATATGCCTGGGGTACAGTATGAAGCTCACGATTTCCTTGTACATTAAGAATGACTTTTCTATATAGGAAACCTGAAGACTTTATTCATTTTTTTTGTGACTTTAATGATTCCGATATCTAAAGTTCATGAAAAAGCCATGTAATTGGTACAGAACTTTTTTTACTTGCATCAGGCCCACTAATCTTTGAACGTTAAAATAATTTTGCATCTAGCCTGGGGTAAATTAGTTTCTTCAGGTTTTTTTTTCAACTTTCCAGCATTATTTATTTTCAATTTGAAATTCTTTTAATATCAAAGTGGGTGTAATTAATTCTCTGTTTCTGATGATCTGAAAATTAAAATTAAAAATTACAAATAATATATCAAAGAACTTTCATAAAATATACCTGACCAAAATAGTTCAGGTTTACTGAACCTACATATCAATTTTTGTGGGGATTTTTTCCCCCTATGTATAAAAGCCATGCTTTAGTGCCATCTAGTGCACTGAGAAATCACAAAAGAAACTTCCCTGAATGTTTATGCTCTTGCCTTGCAATAATCACTTTAAAACTCAAATTAGAGCCATGGTTATCACATTAAGTAAACAGTAAAATGACTTTTAATTACCTGTTTGGAGCCTGACTACAGATGACCGACAGTGAGTGTAAAACAAGAGTTTCAGGTCTTCTCTTGCCATCCATCACTGAAACTGAAAAAGACTCAGCAGTTCAGATTTAATCTCTTTTCCTCTGGAAAATTAGAGACGTCTCAAAAGAATTCTAGCTTTCAGCTAAATATCATGAGTTTGATACCTAATTGTCGGATACACAAAATATGTTGTGTACAGAGCCTGGGTTTCTTCTTTTCCGTAACTGAATATTAACTGTCCTGATGCCAGAAAAAAAAACAAAGCAAAAATACCAAAAGCCTGCTGGTGTACAGTACAGCTAGTAAGAATAAAAATGTGACCACATATTCAGTATTTTTCCTCGCCTGGGTTTTTTTGAGTGGGGTTTTTTTTTCAGATTTTGTCAATGAAAAATGAAAACTGAGCTTGCAAGACCGGGAAAGAAAATCTGAACCACATTCCAGCAGGTGAGAGATGCTGCCCTGGATTGCTCTCTATTATATTCAACTCATGATGGCCACCCCAAGAGGAGAATTTGGGCCTCAGCATCTGTCCAGATAGTTGTCTTACCAACGCTATCTTTGGGTTTTGGAGTATTACATTTGTTATCAGCATAGGCACTCTGATGGCGTGTGTGTAATTCATAAATAGCTAGCAAGGTTTGAGAGGTTAGAGGATTTGATTAGATGATCTGAGGTTAGATATTTGTATTGGAGAGGTTAGATGATCTGCTGAAAGCATTCAGATCTTTGGAGATCGAGACACTGATTATCGGCACAGATTTTACAGCAGGTACATTCGGGTTGTCAGGTTTGACAGTTCCAGTGCTTGCAAACAGGTGGAAGATTTCTTACCCCAAATCAGGGAAAAATCACTTCCCTGGAACTTTTACTATCGAAAGGAGAGGTGATAGTTTTGATCAAAAGGTGAGACTCATTCTAACAATCTTGCAAAACTGATAATCTGTGCTGATTCTCTATAAAGATTCCCTGATAAAGATTTCTCTACCTTTTTTTTAATTTGTACTTTAGTATATCAAAACATTTTCATGTAAAAGCCAGATATATGCAGTGTGGTATCTGAGTTCATTGCCTGGGTGACTCAATAACAGCTGAGGGTCAGGATAGAGATATAGGAAAACTGTAAAACTTCCCCAGAAGGAAACCAGTCACAACGGGTGGCAACTTCAGCATCACATTAGGCCATTACAAGCCCTTTCCAAAGGGCTTGTTTTTAATAAATAATAATAATAATAATAATAATAATAATAATAATAATAATAATAATAATAATAAAATCATTCTTTTTCTGCCTTAGGCCTTTTTTGATGACCAGCGAGCAGAGCTCAGGAGACGGAGTTCACCTGAAGCACAAAATCCCTCTCTGAGATGGAACAATCTGCATCGTTGTGGGGCCCCAACCTCCTCTTGGACTTCCAAGTCCAAAGTCATGATAAGAATCCCCTTCCAAGAGTGTGCTGGGTAGCAGTGCCAGGGGGAGGATGGCAAGGAGGAGAGGAAGGAAGAGAGCAGTGCATCACATGGTGCCTCGACTTCCCCGATGGTATGAGGGACCACAAGTAAATTCTTCATGCTGATGGTTACATGATTTTCAGACCCCATGAGCTGGATGTAGCTGTCCTGAAATGATAAGATTCTTCCCCCTCAAAACACAACCTTCAGGAGTGTCAGGAGCTCTGCTTATTAGTCACTGCCCTGCCTTGTAAAAAGAATAAAATAATGGCGATCTTGTTAAGAGAAATGCATTTGTCAGCACTCTGAATTTTAATGTGAACTGGCAGCGGATCTCAGTGATAAAGAAAAAGTCTAATACGGATGGTAATTTTGCAGAGACCTTGCTAACATGTGTTATCCACTGGCTTTCTTTTGTTCACTGCTGTGAATTATCAACTGACTCAAGGCAATAGAGGGAAAAAAGTTATATTTCTCACTGTGTCACTTTCCTAACATCGTCCAAAGCTCACTGCAATAATTTAATTTTGCAGAGAAAGCACAGAGTTTATTACATTTCTCCCCACCTCCTCCCCCAGCATTTCATAGACAGGTATTGAACAGCGATTGACCAAAAGTTGTGATTCATGGTTAGCTGCAGGGTTCCGCCAAATGCCTAACAAATTCATTTCTCTTAGAACAAGAGGAAACCATCGCATTTCCCAGTCCTCCAGAAAGGAAGCTTGATCCAACACATGATCAGAACCAGCCATTACCAAGGAATATATAAGAAGCCCTGCAGAAAGCTTGTGATTAAACAACCCAAGGGAAACTTTCCTCTTAACCTTTAGCAGTTATATGTAGAGACAGTGATATTTTTTAATGTAAAGATCTCGGTTAAAAATAGGGGGTTTATACAGCATGAATAACCATAACATTCTGAGATTGTTTCTTCAACCCTCTTATGAGCAAATGGGAACCTTTGGTGGTGATTT
Source organism: Nipponia nippon (assembly GCF_047370975.1). Classification (NCBI taxonomy): domain Eukaryota; kingdom Metazoa; phylum Chordata; class Aves; order Pelecaniformes; family Threskiornithidae; genus Nipponia; species Nipponia nippon. The sequence continues at coordinate 5,993,654 of NW_028262347.1, forward strand.
GGGATGCTATTTTGCTAGAAACTAATTGCAGAATTGCAGCAAATGCACTGAAGCAGTGTACTTATACTGTTCAAATTATGAAACTTCAGATGCAGTTGTTTGTTAGGTCCAAGCAAACAACTACAGAACGAAGATATAGTTCCTTCCCTGATTCATTTTAAATGTCCAATAGTTTATGTTAAAATATTTTCTCTCAATAATCCTGAGCCATTCTCCTGTATCTTGCTTCAGTTTCTCTGTGCAGTAAGGAATTCCCCAGGTTCCACATGTGAGAAGGAATTTTCTTGATTAGCCGTAAATGTATTATCTTCTACCACTACGGCCTCAAAAGTTGTCTCACTAAAGCTCTTGACGCTAGCCACAGTTTACACCAGTCAGCAGAAATTAGTCCATTGACTCAACCTCTCTGTACACTAGAAATCCCCGCTGTCCGGCACCCCTAATTTAAGCGCTACTTCTGGAAAATGTGGAAAATAACCTTTAAAGTCATCATTAAGAGTATTGCTGGGAGTGTCATATAAATATCTTATTTACAAAAGCATTGAATACCGTATGTTCAGAGGAAGATGTGCCAAAAAGTGCTAATTACACTGTTACTTAATGCCAACCAGGTAATTACAGTCAGCCCACTTAAATGCTCTCTGCAACCTGGGTTGCCTCAGCAGCTGAGGAAGGATTAGTGCTGCCCCATAATGCATGTCAGTGCCCTTCCCTGAAGGCACTAGGTATTGAACTAAACTTCTGAGTACGGCCCCAACCTCACAGCCCTTTAGTTCCTCTGTTCCTCCTCCTCCATTTTCTAGATTCTTTTCTCTCTGTTCCACTCAGACACTCAGGAGCTTTTTCCCCAATCCAGAAACACCTGCAAGAATCTTTTTACTCCATTAAAATCTTCCCCTTCCTTTAAATACTTTCTGGCCTTGTAGGACTCAGCTACCCTACGGGTTATCTTCTGATTCCTGGGAGAGATGTGACCATCACTTGCTGAACTTAGCCCATCTCCCCAGCAAAGGGCTGCTCAGTCCTTGCCAGAGTTACTCGGTTGAGTACTTCTCTCTGCACCTCCATTTTGAACTATTTGTTTAGCACCGATATGCTGTGTTCAGCAATAGGATTTCTGCTAAAATCCTTTTCTATTTCTTAAAGCAATTTCTGGTCAGAAAGCCAACCCAGAGGCAAGGTACAAGCATAGATATGCATATATATATATAAGGAAAAAAAAGTATAAGTATAAATAAATATATTAAAATGTATAGATTTTCTATATAAAGATTGTCTAGATTATATGTATATTGAATATAATATAAATGTATAGATATTTGGAACCTTACTGGAAAGTTGACAAAGTTTTGCGCTGACGTGTAGCTGTGGGGAAGCCCATCAATATGAAGCACAAGGCTGGTCAGCAGATCTAATCCCAATCATTTTGTAGGCAACCAAGCCACCATGTACAGTGGTCCTCAGCATTTCACAGAACTTCTATGCAAAAAGTATGAAACATACTCAGTAATCAGTGGCAAAATTTGTCATCACTTGAATGCAGCCAGGAGGCAATTGGACACAGTTTAACAGATGTTTCCATATTTAAGCCAGAACAAACAGAACAGATTAATTTTCCCACTTTCTTCTCAGAAGCAAATGCCAGAAAGTTCTGGGTCTGAAATTTCACTGTGTAACACAAGGAAAAAACAATGTTTTGATCCCGTCAGCAGCAAAGGTGATGTATGCAACCATGGTGATCTCAAGAACCAGAAGCTAGTCTGTAAATTCAGGCTGCCGCTTGGGGATAACAAGGTCATAGTGAGGTCTATTAGTGCCTGATCACACAACTTCAAGTACAAGGAACTTAGAAATATTACACACTACTACTATTAAATAGAAATACTAAAACAGATTATCTGCGACTAGAGCAAGAATATCTCAGCCCAGCATCAAACTAACTTTTTTTCTGAACTGTGGGGCAAGTTGAACACGGTGTCTTTTTTTCCTACATAGTGTGTTTTTGGCAGAAAGGGACAAAACATGCGCTCACTTGCTGCTCGTGCCATCCCACTGATTGCAGAGGGGTGTCCCAGGGCACACATCAACGACGAATACTGCCCAGAGGTCACAAGCTACCTCTCAAATTGCAGGACTCCCACACTTAGTTCACTGCTCTAATTATACCATCAGCTGTCATTACTCCTGTTATTTAGATCTGTCATCCTGACCTAGCAGGGAGGGCTGAGGGTGAGCTAGTGCCCTGGGTCTTGTGGAGGCGTAAAGGAGAGGAGGAAGGGCTGCAGCATCCAGGGATCTTGCACCTGAGGTTGCAAAATGGAGCGGTTTTGAAGCAGCTGGAGGGGAAACTGCTCTGGAAGCAGCTTGCATGCTGCTTCAGACATGAGGTGGTTTTACAAATCTGCTTCCTCCCTCTGTGCATGTGTATGAGGGGTTGTTTTTCTGATTTTTCTCACTCCACGTGGCTTGAAGTCTACTGAATCTGGTTTTCCAAAGCAAAGAGGTCTGATCTGATGATGATGGCTAATCAGAATCACACAAACCACTGTGTAATTTCACATATTCTCTTTTTATCCATAGCATCCCCTATGTATTGCTTTCCTGCAAGCTTTGTGAGGGCAAAGAGAGCAAAGGGTTAAGGCTCCTACCTTCCCCAGCAGCCGATGAGTTTGTGTGGGTTTGCTCTTTCCTGAGCACCCATTGCTCTCCACCCCAAACGTGAAAGTTGTGTAATAACCCCTTCTTCGACCTTGACTCAAACGTTGCCAGCTCAGTGATTCACTCCGGCCCTGCCACCTGCTTTCGCTGGAACTGTGAGCTGAAACCCCAGCCAAAAACTGCCTGCGTGGGGCATGAGGAGAGCTCACACCAGCCCACTCCTCCCCAGACTCCCAGCCCTGAGTGACAGCTGTAGGGTTATATTTATCACAGGTGTGCAATTGGCATCTGATGTTAAAAAGGAGGAAAATAAAGAAGGTGTCCTTCCTTTGCAGCAAGACTTCCCCTCCGTTTGCCATTTTGAAGGTTTTACAGTCATTAGACAATCATCTTCACAATTGCCTCACCCAAACTTTGCTGGAGCTTAAACACATCTTCCGTGTGACAACGATTTCAGCCCTGGCAGGATCTAAAAAAGGGTTTTAATCCTAGTTATTTTCTGTTCCGCTTAATTGCCTTACCCAAAACTTACACTTCGTATAAAGACAATCCATCTTTTCCCCACTTGCTTCTGAAATAATCATTATCCTCCTCTGCAGAAATTAAAAAAAAAAAAAAAAAAAGTGATAGGGGTTAGGAGGAAACTTGACATTGAAAACAGACACCCAAATTATAGATGTCTTTGAGTAATCCAAAATATTTTTCATGCACTTCACAGAGTTCCTTTCTGGAGCTAATGGAGCTTTAATAAAGAATGTTTCCCCCCTCCCTTCTCCATGCAACTTCCCCTCCCCTTTCCTCTTCCACTGTGAAGTTTCCATGAGTAATCCCAAAAACAATATTTAGATGACTGAAATATTAGAGCATAATGTTACTGCATAACATACCATGTCCAGAACTTTCCTCTGGGATGGAAATCTTTTATTTTCAGTATATTAAAGGAAAAGTAAACATTGTAGTGGGGAAAAAAATGTATGCTTTGAAAAGTTATTTTACATTTTTACCATTTTCTTATATTTACATCAACTTTGTTGGAGCAGCATCATCTATCCTAGGGAGAGCCTTGCTGGCAATAGAACTTAAATGTTTTCTGGGGACAAACCCCTTCTTTTAATGACAGATGTGGGCCAATTCAGTCGGATCTGTCATGTCCTCCCTGCTCTTTGCTCCTGTTTCATTTGCCAGTGGACCACCAGATCACGTACTATTTATGCAGTGTACAAAAAATGCCAGTATGTTTTCCCTAACTTTAAAGACAACCAAAACTACTTCTGTTGCCTTTATTTGGCATTTGTGTAGTCTGTCAAACAGCAAAATAAGACTCTGTCCTTGGTGAACCAAACCTTTATCCACAGTGCAGTTTATCAGATTAGGGTTTTTTCATTTCAAATTCAGCCTTTTAAAGACTCCTAATCAGAAAATGAATAGCTAAAATATTCCCAGAGTTGCATGGAATTGCTCTCCATCTAGGGATACTGATGCTACAACAGCACAGCACTTTTTTGAGCAAGATTGAGACGATTTGGGGGCAGCTCCTTGCTCTTCCCCAGACTTTCTGTTTGACTGTGGGCAAGCCCCACCATTTCACCAGGCAGCAGTTTATCATCTCCTAAATGGGGTTGACAGAAGATATTAATTCTCTGTCTTACAGGCAGATGGTGTGAATAAATCCACAAAGAAATGTTCTGGGCACGTCTCCTCTAAAGAGGCCGTGGTTTCAGTGGAGATTCCCAAGACATCTCTAAACTAGCTCATGTAGGTACCAACAACAGCCGCTCACATAGCACAGACCACACTACAGACCTACTGTAAAGCTAGCTCAGGTATATCAAAATTATAGAGTAGACACAACAGTGAATCATGTAATAAGGAGAGGGTTAAAGACAAATACACTGGTTGCCTTTTAGACACTGAATCTATAGCATTTATGTGGTAAGAGCAATAGAAAACCTGTTATTAACCAGTTTTGTTTTCAGAATCATCCTGCTTCTCACATCCATTAAAAAGCTTGTGGTGTGGTAAATTGGTCTTGACAGGGGTGGGGTTTTTTTTGCTGGGCTTTGGTTTAAATATGGCTACTCGCAATTCATATTTCCCACTGCATCAGTGTCTTGAGCAAAGGAGACCTTTTTTTTCCACATGTAAAAATTAAAAAATCTCAATGGAAATTCGCAGGTCCCACAGCCACTTTGCTGACCTAGTCAGCTGGCCATCTTTTTTCATGTAAAATGTTTCACGTGAACAGTTCTTGTTTTATGCCTTGTAACATTTTCATGTGACTCATGACAAGTGATTCATATTTCTTTGGTATTCACCAAAGATCACACTTAGAAATCGGATTCTTAGAAATTTTTAATTCCCTTGTGTAGGAGGGACTGTGGGTGCTCTACTCAGGTTCATTATGATAATGCAATCTCAGATGGTGTCGCATAAGCCAGTTTACAGTAATAAATAGTAAAAATCACGAATTCATTAAAGTCTTGAGCTTCAGATTTGAAAAATATATAGTAGAGCCAGGAATAACCTATCTGAGGGTATTTTTGCACTTTGAAAAGTAGTTGCTGTTACATTTAAAATGTGTGAATAAAATAAATAAATAAATAACCTAAACATTTGAGTCCTAGGCTGGGATATGAGGTCCAGGCTTGAGTCTTTGTCTTGCTAGTGGACTTCCAGTGTGACTTCAGGCAAATTACTGAATCCCTGAAATTCTGTTTTCTCCTATTAAATGTGCTACTTGTTAATGTTTTTTGTCCGTTTGATCCTATGTCCTCTAAGTGAAAGAAGGAAGATTAACTGTTAAGCCTAGACAGTGGTTAGCAAAGACAATAAAGTGATCAGAAGGAAGGACGCTCATGATTTCAGCTGGGAATGCTCAGTATTTCTCTTATGCAGCTGAGATTCAAATAATGATGAAAAAATACAAATTTCCAGAGCTTTTTTGTTAAGGGAATTTTCTTAGTAATTACTTTGAAATTGAAACATGGTGTGATTTAATTTTAGGTTCTTGGTGCTCTGCCCAATCAAACATTGTACAAAAATTTCCTAATTCAACCATCTTCATGCTCTTTCAATCTTCAAGAGTGAAACTCACAAAAAGTGATGAAGATGGGAAACTGGGGGGGAAAAAAAGTGTGTACATTATAATAAAAGAAAAAAGAAAGGAAAGAGAAGACAGTGGGTTTTTCAACTCTTTATGGAAATTCAGATTTCAAATGAAAGTTGGCTGGTGTTTTCTATTTGGCCTGAATTGGCTGACCCATGCAATTTCCACTTCTGTCGATAACAGTCATCATGTGTTAAACCCCAAAAGATGCTACTACGTAGAGCAAGGATGATGGGATATTTAACTAGAAGAAGGGAGTTTTAGGTTTTGATCTCTGGTCCCAGATTTTTACATTTTACTTTAAAAAGTCACTTGGTAAAGTAAGTTAAATTTTTTACAAACACTTGTCACTTTAGAGCACCTAAGTTCTCTATTGAATATGACCTATTGACATGGCAAACCCTTGCAGCTGATCGTCCTTGGATTCATGACAGCTTTGCTAACACGTGTGCCCTTGCTGCTTGGATTTCTCTTTGCAACAGAAGAAATCACATAAGGTTGAAGATTAAAGTAATGTTCATGCCATTGCTATTTATCTGTAAGTAGCACAATTTACTGTAACTGCAACCAGAAAGATGATTGTAAAGTTTAGGAACTTTGTCAGAATGACTGTATAAATCCACTTTGTGAGGGATGCATCTGTTAGAGTAAGGTCCCCCCTCACTGTGGCCAGCAGCCCCCTCCAAACTCTTACACCAAAATCTGACATGGAAGAGTTCCCTGGAGTCCTTACTAGGTGCCTTTCATCTTTGCCCAAGCCTTAATTTTTGCTTCTCAGTGAAAACCGGGACTAGAAAAATTGATCTGTTGAGAATATGCTGTAAATGTTCATTGTGAGGGAAATTACTATTTATTTTTTTTTCTGAGCTGTTCATCAAGTTGTACATTCAAGTCAATACATTTGGCTTATGCATAGCTCTTGAGCTTCTCAAAGGCATCTAGGACTTGCTGTTGCCTTGCTTTTCCTGGATACAAGTTATTTGTTTTGTGTGTTTTACAAATGCAGTAGTAAATATACAAGAGTCTTGTTTTTTATGGGACTCAATTAACAGAATGAAAGGGGATCTTTCCATGGCATTACTGAGCTTTGGAGCAAGCATTAGGGGAAAAAAACCACCCACCACACAACTGCTGTTTTCACTTTCCTCTTTTCATATACATTTTTGATTTTTTAGTTAGAAAGTATTTAATATGATGATATTAACCTTTATGTTCATATGTCATTCTTAAGAAATTTTTCACATTCATCAATTAACTTAGAAGCATTTATTTAGAGTCAGTAGAAAGTACGTCCTTCTCAAATAGTTGTCAAGTGACAAATGCATTAAAGGTTAAGATAATGTCCATGGCTCACTTAGGTAAATACTATCAGTCTGAAATCTCCTTTTAAGGAGGAGATAACCAAACCCACTCAAGAAATAACAGCAAACAAAACATGACAAAGTAAACTCACATTAAAAGAAATTAGTACCTAACAAAACAGGGTAACAGCTTAACAAGCTACTGGTGCAGCACAAATCTCCTCTAAGTACCAGGAAATAAGCCATTGAAACTTCATCACTAAAGTGAAGTCCCCACTTGTAAAACTTCAGATAGCTACAAACTCCTTTGATTCAATGCAAATCAGAGGTGATTATTTTCCCTTTTTTTTTTTTTTTTTTTTTAAGGTGCTATTTGCTTCTAATGTATCTAAGCAGTAGGTGAGCTGAGAAAGACCAGGGATGAGCAAACACAGGATAGCGTAACTTCCCCATGCTTATATATTCATTGAGGATAGGCAAATATAAAAATAACTATAGCAAATCTTAAGTGTTTGCACTTCTGTTGATTTTCTCCTTTCATCTTCTGGCATAGGGTGATGCTTAGTGTGATATCTTGTTAACCACTCTAAAGTCTTTCTGCTTTGTAATCTTCACTTCAGAGGTACCTGGTATTTCCAACTTTAAATAAGGTATTATACCCACACATGGAGAGGTAATAATAAAACTTCTGTTGTGACTCAGTATAAGGTTGGATTCCTTTCCAAATGATATCTTCCCTTGCGTATGCAACCAACTGCTCACCGTCTGGTCTGCTTTCTCCTCTATACATGATCTATGGACAATACAAAACTGTTTCAACTCTCAGTAAGAGGCTTAAGTCTGTAGCTCAGACTATAGGCTCCCAGAGACTTTAAGCTCTGAATGGGCTATTGGATCAGCTAGTCTGACCTTCTATACAAAGCAGGCCCTTACATTTCATTCAGCTACCTCTGCAAGAACTGTCACAGCTTGTTTGACTAAATCAGAACTTCTACCATATGAAACATATCTCTCAGAGTGTGCATTCGAAAAAAATTCACCACTTTCTATGGTAGCATATGCCTTGCCTAAAAGTAACCGCCTAATTCGTAACATAAATTTGTCTATTGCCAGTTTGTTGCTCCAAAAATTCTAGACTGATCTGGAGATGTTTAAAACACTCACCACTGCACACCATACTAGGCAATCATTTGCCTTGATATGTCTCTAAAGCTTCTTCCATATTGACTTAATATTTTCTCTGCTTTCTCTCAGTCATAATGCATCTTTTGAACTGTCGGGTTTCAGGATGTCTATTCTTGAGCTGCATCTTGCTACTCACGGCCTTTTTGGCCTTGATGAGTTTCTATTAACTTGAAATCACTATATAGATTTGTGCTGCAGCAGCACTGCAGGCAACATAAAGCCAGCAGGGAGCTGTGGAAGCACTGCACCATAAAATAAATAATTTGAGTGGCCAAGTTACTTAAATCACAGTGAAGGGTTACTTCATATATTCCCTATGTACGTAGGACATGCTGATGCACTTGATGGCAGGTTCAAATGTAAACACATTCAGGCACTAATTTCATCTTGGTTACAAAGATGCAGTCCAATGAGCAGCAAACCTGGCACAGTTCCACTGTGCAAACAAGGAAGAGATATGGAAAGTCCACTTGCAGGTCCCAATCACCATTGCTTTACTAATGAATACTTACAAGGTTTTGTGTCACAGTGAGCCCATGAGTATTAACCTATGTAAAAATATTTGGCCAGATCCCTCCATGGTGTAAAATTTCCATTCTTGATCTCTATAATAAATACAGAGATTTGTGCCTGCTAAACCAAGAAGATAACAGTACCAAAATATAACTAGATAAGGGCAATTCACTAGCCTTCTACATGGTGGGTTTATTATTCATGAAAAGTAGACTGATAATGCTAGATGAAATGAGCATTACTATGCTGGAGAGGAAAAAAAGCAGTACTACACGTAACACAGGCTGGGTAGCATTTACTTCAACTCTATTTCTTTTCAGTCTTCTCTGAGTTTTAAAATCAGTCTGATAGGGGAGACAGTCAGGGATTTACAGGAAAGAATTCATGTTCAGTATGTCATGGAGTTGGCCATCTTCTCCACAAACCCATTGCTTGGGTTAAAGCGGAGTTGGCATTCTTCTGCAGGATGGCCAGCAAATTGGAGCCAGCTTGAGTGGGGTCCCTGAGGATCTCGGCTGTGTAATTATGTCACCACTTAGCGGAATAATGAACACTGATGGGTTGAAATGAATCCTGGTCCCAACAGATTGAACTTTTTAGCCTGTCCTGTATCAGCCATCTCTTCATTTTTACGTATAGAGTTTCAGTAGAGTGCAAGGCCAAGTTCAGAATGGCACCCTGAGCAGAGATAGGCATTAGTAATATCAGCTTTACTTGTTTGTCTGAGAGGGGTTTTTTGCTGCTCTTTATACAGCTGCACTTTAACCCTTTTGGCCAGTCTTGAAACTATTTTTTTTTAGATTAATCAGAATAAAGCTGGATTTGCTGGTTGCATATAGTATACATGCAATACAAGTTATTAATTTCCAAGATCATTGTGAAACTTCTCTGTATTATATCATCTATCTCTAATAATGGAATTAATGATATTTATCTTACAGCTTTGCCCAGTGTTAATTTCTGATAGTGGTCTGATAAGGTAAATTGCTACATGGTAGAGGACTGGCATTTTCAGTGTGGTTAAGGTGGGACCAGTTTACTTTCTGACTCATGGTTTTGACAACTCATCTCCACCCTCCCTTTTTCATGTCGCTGGAGCAAACACCATCCACTGAAAATCACTGGTGTGTAGCTAAGTGTGTGGCTGTATTGCCCTCTAGTGCTGACCCTCAGAGGAGAAGTGCTAATGTTATTACAATTAAGGACAAATCCAGCCCTTCTAGTAGATATGGGTCCTCAGGTCCACTATTGAGACGCAGTGTAACTCTGTCGCAGGAGATGCTATATGTCCTGTGGGGTAAGAAGTTCTAGTGTGAGAAATCCCAGCAGCCAGTGAAGAAACACCTGAGGTCTACTTAAAAGAGCCTTGAGTGTCCTATTGCTCAAATGGGAAGGGTTTTCTTTGGTTGGTTGGTTTGTTTTTTGTTGGTTTGTTTTTTTTTTTTTTCTTTTGGGATTAAATAAGACAGATAAAGGCTTTTCAAAGGTTTCTATTTTTTTAACAGAAAACATTGACATCTGAAAACACCACAGCTTACAAAGGTGGACCATAGAGGGAATGTTTTCTTTAGGGATGGGATTCTTCATCAAAGTGGGGATCACCCTTCAGCACTCCTGCACCCCAGTTCCTAAAACCACCATGATCCACGGGGTAAGAAAACTGCACTGGACAGGGAAAACCAAGAGTTAAATAACTTTTATGTCTGATTCAGTACAGGAACTTTCACCTTCTCCATCCCAAACACAATGTCCTAAATACAGGACTACTGGTCATTTTAAAAGTAAAGCTGACAGTGGGGAGGGTATCTCTCATTTTGATCACAAGTTCAATTTTTACTTTCTTTCTCTTTCTGTTTTTCTTCTGTCCTTCATCAAGTCTTGCATTCCCCTCCCACCCCCCGCCAATTTTAAATGATATTCAGTTATCTAAGGAGAAGCATGACCTGTGTTAAGATAAAGTACAGTCTCACAGGTAGTGCGCTTAAGACACTGACTGTGGTCACTTAGGAGTCATAATATTATTGTTTAAAATCCATTACTGTTCAACATAAGCACAACATAACAAAGATAGTTGTTTCTAGAGTGTAACACAAAACATACGTTGTGGGGCTCAGCTGTGGTGAGAGATGCCTTGGCCCAATGGAAGCCAGAAGGCAGAAGAAGGGGTGGCTTTGTTGATCCTGTTCTGCTGGGACAATTACAGCAGTAAGTCCCACGCCACCATTTCATGCCCTGTTCTGGTTGCACATCTGTTTTCAAGACCTGAGAGCTACAGCTGACCTAAATGCTTGGTTTGAGTTATTCATGTGTCTGAATAGCTGCGAAACTGATGGGTCTATCCTCATCCCAGCACAAGGGACACACTGCCCTGTCTCCCACCATCACCAATGTCCCATCAGCCCTTACTCATTTAAGATTAACTTGTTTTCATATAAATGGGTTAAATTCTGTATGCTAAGGGGCATGTATCTTTGTGCACCACTTCTTTAAAATGCATCCTTTGAACAATAACAATGCATGTTCCTAACAGCTGCAGAACCACATTCTAGGGAGCATTTTGTCCACCCGAGGATACTGAGAGAGCTGGTAGAGGAGCTTGCCAAGCCACTTGCCATCATTTATCAGCAGTCCTGGTCAACCGGGGAGGTCCCAGATGACTGGAAGTTAGCAAATGTGACACCCATCTACAAGAAGGGTCAGGAGGAGGATTCAGGGAACTACAGGCCTGTCAGACTGACCTCGGTGCCGGGAAAAGTCATGGAGCAGATCATCTTGAGTGCCATTTTGCGGCACATGTGGGACAACCGAGGAATCAGGATCAGCCAGCGTGGGTTTATGAAAGGGAGGTCCTGCTTCGCTAACCTGGTCTCCTTCTATGACAAGGTGACCTGCATAGTGGATGGGGGGAAGGCTGTGGATGTTGTCTACTTGGACTTTAGTAAGGCCTTTGACACTGTCTCCCACAGCATTCTCCTGGAGAAGCGGGCTGCACACAGCCTGGATGGGTGCACTCTGTGCTGGGTTAAAAACTGGCTGGACGGCCGAGCCCAGAGAGTGGTAGTGAATGGAGTCAAATCCAGTCAGCAGCTGGTCACGAGTGGTGTTCCCCAGGGCTCAGTGTTGGGGCCGGTCCTGTTCAATATCTTTATCGATGATCTGGATGAGGGCACTGAGTGCACCCTCAGTAAGTTTGCAGATGACACCAAGTTGGGTGGAAGTGTCGATCTGCTGGAGGGTAGGAAGGCCCTACAGAGGGACCTGGACAGGCTGGATCATTGGGCCAGGGCCAACTGTATGAGGTTCAACAAGGCTAAGTTCCGAGTCCTGCACTTGGGTCACAACAACCCCATGCAACACTACAGGCTTGGGGAGGAGTGGCTGGAGAGCTGCCTGGCAGAAAAGGACCTCGGGGTGTTAGCTGACAGCTGCCTGAACACAAGCCAGCAGTGTGCTCAGGTGGCCAAGAAGGCCAATGACATCCTGGCCTGTATCAAGAATAGTGTGGCCAGCAGGACCAGGGAAGTGATAGTGCCCCCTGTACCCGGCACTGGTGAGGCCGCACCTTGAGTACTGTGTTCAGTTTTGGGCCCCTCACTACAAGAAAGACATCGAGGTACTGGAGTGTGTCCAAAGAAGGGCAATGAAGCTGGTAAAGGGAGCTGTGGTTGTTTAGCCGGGAGAAGAGGGAGCTGAGGGGAGACCTTATTGCTCTCTAGAAGTGCCTGAAAGGAGGTTGTAGCGAGGTGGGGGTTGGCCTCTTCTCCCAAGTAACAAGGGATAGGATAAGAGGAAATGGCCTCAAGCTGCGCCAGGGGAGGTTTAGGTTGGATATTAGGAAATACGTCTTTACTGAAAGGGTAGTCAGGCATTGGACCAGGCTGCCCAGGGAAGTGGTTGAGTCTCCATCCCTGGAGGTATTTAAAAGATGGGTAGACGTGGTGCTTGAGGACATGGTTTAGTGGTGGACTTGGCAGTGCTGAGTTAACGGTTGCACTCGATGATCTTAAGGGTCTTTTCCAACCTTAATGATTCTATGATTCTATGATTCTATGATTAAGGTGTAGTGTTTCTCATAAGCCTCTCTCCTCTCCATCCTCAAATCATATGGGTGAAAGTTTTCATTTATATAATTACAATGTTATCAGGTCAGATGCAACCAAATCTGATGAAGGGGCTTCACAGTTGAGTGGCCATGACTGTGTCACTTACAACTCTGGTCAACCATTATCCCCCATCCTGGTGTTTGCCTGATTAGCTACAGCTGATCAGTTTTTCCCAAACGTAACTAGTAATTCCATGTGCCCACATATTTGAGAGTTTAGTGACAGCTATCTCAAAGGCTGAAACACTGTTCCTGAAAACTAAGTCCTAAAACTGATTTAGCATAAATCATTGTTCTTTAAGGTTGTTCTTTTCTTTCCTCTTTGGCCAAAAAAACACTCGAGGGAAAGATAATCTATTAAAAATGAAAGAATAATGATAATAAAAAAATCCACATAAAACCAAAAATATGGTGTAATAAAAGCAAAGAAAAGCTAAACTTTCCAAAGAAAACAAAATCTTTGCTGAAACACTGGGTTTTTTCCCCCAAATCCCCATTTTTCATCCAGAAACAGCAGTAATCAACAATCTTTATTAGCCCTATCAATGTTTTTTTAAATGGCAGCCATTCGCTTGATGCAATTATCACTTCTCTTTGAAGACACTTTGCTGTAGATTCACAGTGTAAACACCATGCAGGCTACACCACAGCACAGCAATGAGAGCCTCTTCAGAGGCTTGGCTGTGTGACATAAGGCAGGAGAAGTGTAGGAAAAAACTTATTTTCTAATGTTATCTGAAAGGCTATCAGGGGAAAAGTTCTTAAAGAAAAGAAGTTACCAGCGAACATGCCTGCACAGGACATGCTAACTTACTGAACAAGTTAATAAAGTGTGGAATAGTATTTTAGCAGTTTGCTTATTATTAGCAAGGGACCATACCCCACATGAAACATGACTCAGCCAGCTGCAAATAAACCCCTCTTCGTCCTCTGAGGTTTCTCTCTTTGATGCTCAACTTATTCAAGATACTTCCCACCGCCTGCCTCCAATTTTGCTTTTGTGATAAATTGTTTAGACATGATTTAAAAACACATTATGGGCTATGGAGTGAGATAAGATGTAAATCAAGCTCATCCAGTCATTCAATCCAAAAATAATATGCTGGTATGGCGGGATATTAGAACCTCTGTAGGCTCCCAAGTGAGAAGTCTTGAAACAAAATCAAAGTTATTGTTGTTGTTATTATTACACTATGCTGAAGAGCGGAGGATCCTTCCCTATCTGCAATGGGCATCTTGTGTCAGGTTTCCCACACTTTGGAAACCAAAGCAAACCCTTTGATTAGAAAGAATAATACACTGTGGCATATGTGGTGTGGTCTACTGCTGCCTTGTACTGAATCCATGTTAACATGAATGATGGGGAGGTTGACTTGGGTTAGGTGAAATTTGAAGAAAACTAAAACTACAATGAAATTCCTTTGGAACTTCCTTAGTTTAAATACCAAAAAAATGTCATGTCCTGCAATTTTTGGGTTCTTTATATAGGCTGTACATTTGGAGTTTATAATAATAACCTGGTAGAAAAACAGAATGAAAGGAAGGCTAAATCCCCATCAGTGGATAGCATCAAAGCTAAACTCCTCACCAGCAGTAAAGATCAGTTATGTATAAATATGATTTAAATGATCCACAGCAACAGATATATTAAATATTACACTTGATGTATATCATATCAACTGTGATATAAATTACCCATGGCCTAGAAAGTGGTAAGGACTGGAAATTCTTTCCTTCTAACTAATACCCCTTATTATTTCTTTATTGACAAAGTCATGACATGTTGGTAGACTTTCCTGTGAAAATACGTAAATTATTAAATGTCCACTCTGCTTAGTACAGTGGACAGATGAGAAATTCATAATACGGGGAAAGGTGATACCAGAAATTCAGTAGTTTGCCCTCTTTCTTCTGCTTCACTAATGATCAAATATTTCAGTATGGAAATTGGAGCATGTCTGTAAATTCTGTATTCAACTTGCCTATTGCTTACTCTAAAATTGTAGGAGTTAAGCTAATGCAAAGCCTGAACGAGGCCAAAAGTCAATTCTGTCCTTAGGAGAGGTTCTTGAAGACACATGACTACTTTGTTCTTTAAAAAAGACTATGACAGCCAGACATGTGGCTGGTGATCATTCTCTGGCACAAGCTAGATTAACCTTTCTATAGAAGTTCATTATATCAAAGAAACAAAATGTTCACATGATCTTCATTCCACAGTTTTGGTGTACTTTAGGTATGCTGGCCCGTGAGCACCCTGAGAAGGAAGAAACTCTGGACCTGATTTGCTACTATATGACAATCCCTTGTACAGCATGGAAAAATGATCATGTTTGTGGCTGAAGAGATGCCATCTGGTACCCTGTGGTATTCATAGTGGCTGGAGGATTTGCAAGGTAAATGGTGTGGAACACAAGTATGGCACGTGCTGAAATCATCCTAGGAAAGGATGAACACAACCGATGTCAAGAAATCATTCACCTAGATGGAACAGTATTCTCTCATCTACTGAAAACAGGTGAAAAAAAGTGAACCGTGGACCCTACCAACAAAAAATACAGAACTGGGGAGGAATCCCGCTATGTTCCTAACCTTTACATTGAACTGGAAAGTTGCGGATATCTGTTCCTAACCAAATGAAACTGCACTATGGCAAAATACTTGATTATGCTGGAAATCACTTAACCTCTGTCCTGCTCTGTCCAGATGAGACTATCTTCTGTTGCCTGTGGTCATGCTAAAGAGCAGGTCACCTGATCTGGTTGAGAGCAGAAACTAAACAGTCCTAACCCATGTGTTTTGTTATTTGATGACTCAGGCCGTAAATGGTGAATAACAGAAGTTGAATGTGATTCAACCCAAACAAAAGTTGAACTCTTTCCCAATGCTGCATTATTGTCAGACATTCCTGAATAAGTGGTACAACCTTATGCAAAATCCAAACAAACCTAGCATGTGAAAATGGCATTTGAGCCTGAATAAAGTGTTAAGATAAACGTATTAGGCAGCAAGGATATGTTTTGTAAACACATCAGGATTTGTGAACAGATTGTCATATTACGTTAAAACCATTTAAAACCCCATTTGTGACTACAGCCATTTCATAACATCTTTTTCTAAGTGGCTAAAGAGACATGTGTGTTTAGTCTATTAAAGGAGAGAGCAGGCGCACACGGGGAGTGCTAGTCCATGTTACTGAGTCTGCATTACACCCTGAGCTAGCTGTAACCCATGTCACCCCATCAGTGCTGCTGGCATGCAGACAGCTTGAGCTGACGTTGGCAGTCCTTTGCTGCCAGTTGTCTTGCTGAGCTCAAGTGACCTCTTCTGCTTATATTTTTAACAGACTTCAAAATTGATGCTCATGGTAAAATAACACCCTGACTACCAAAAACGATGATTGGAAGTCTACCTCAGCTAAACAGTTAGGCACCCATACCTTTGGCCCACTTCTGCTAAGCAAGGCATGAACGCACATACTCAACACTTTATCTCATGTATTGCATTTAGATCACTTTGTTGAATTAGGATCGAGACTGGAGACCGTCCCAAATTTGCAGTTTTCTTTCTTGTACATACTTCTCTTAGGATTTTTTCCAATCTTTTCATTAAGCCCAAATCTTTCAAAGTCAGTCCTTCAGACTGCCTCTGCAAAAATTGATGAGGAAGGGGCATCTTCAGGAACTTTAAAGGTCTTTGAAAGGATGGTGCTTTCTTCATTGACTACTCAGGGGGCCAAAACATGCAACAGGACTGTGATCTTTTGATGTCCAAAATAGAAGGAAATTAATTGCATGTGCGCATTAAATTGTTAAAAAAACAAAACAAAACACAAAACCCACCAGTAAAAAAAATCCTGCTACAGAGCAAGATTGTCAAATGGCACATATTGGAGTAGTATGACTGAGTTCTGCGAAGCTTCTTTTTGGTAGTGCCTTCCCCATTGGCAATAGCTGAGGATCTGGCCCAGGATTTTCTTACTGAAAATGAACAAAAGCGTTAATATTAAAAGATTCAGTCATGGAGATCTTGCTTATTCCAAGTTAACTTGTGTCGCAAGACAGTGTTGTGAATTTCATGCACTCAAAACCAGGAGGTTGGCTTAAAAAAAAATAAATTGCAAAATAAATTAATAACAGGATCATGCTTATGTCTGAAGCTTTTTGTATACGTTTAGATTTTCCCTCCCCTGAAATACAGAAAAAAATAGAAAAGTTAAGAAGTAGCTGCAATGACCTTATCATAAACTTATTCCAGGAGCTGGGGATTTGTATAAAGCAAGGATCACCCCAGTTCTCAAGCTGAATTTGCAAAGGCAGGTGTGTATTACCACTCAGAGCTTAGCAACTCTGGTCACTCAGAAATGGGCCCAGAAGCAGCTAAATATTTTACTCCCTTCCCAGTCTGGTGTTTCCAAGTTTGCTCAATAGCCCCAGCCATTGACTTTTCACAATAGAATTTCAGTCTAGCTGAAGTTAATTAATTTAAATTTGGCTCCAGCTCCTGTGCATCTCTTGTTAAGCCATCCCTTTCCTCTGCCTCAGCAAAACCCTATTATCTCATCTGTTGGACTGATCCTTATGGGGCAGGGTCCAGCCTGGGCACAGGTGTTAATCCTTCCTCAATGCCCTGGTTACCTCTGGGATGATTTGCAAAAAGGGACCATTTGAAACTTAGGTTTTGATGAATTTTGCTCAGATAGAGCAATGCTGGAAAAATACACACAAAACTTGTTTGTTTGATTAGAGCACCTGCAGGAGGCATAGAGACTTTAAGGCAGTCATGATGATTTATAATTGCAGGGAAGCTGCCCCCAAAGGACTTATTTTATGTTTAGAGTAAGGCTTCTTTATCCTATTGTAGCACTGCTGAGGGACCCCAAAGTGGAGATACATCCTTGCACCCATTGAGGTCTCTTCCAGGGTGAGTGTGTTACTGAATTAAGGAGTCAGGCCCCAAGTGTCTGCTAAGCCGCAGGCAGAAAATAAAAGCTGTTCAGCCAGTAACTCCCCCTCTAGCTCTTTCTACACCTCCTGTTTCCAAAACTGCCTCTGCGCTAAATTCCCGGAGCGTGCTTTCAGAGATGTCTCTGAAACTCAGAAGGTCCTGTTTGGAATATTAACTGTAAATA
Source organism: Nipponia nippon (assembly GCF_047370975.1). Lineage (NCBI taxonomy): Eukaryota > Metazoa > Chordata > Aves > Pelecaniformes > Threskiornithidae > Nipponia > Nipponia nippon. Next base: position 6,011,650 of record NW_028262347.1, read on the forward strand.
ACCTTCCAAGATAAACTTTGTATGGCGAAAAATTTCCTTTGACTCTTTCTTGATGATGCAGCACAATGTGCCCTTACTGTAAAATTCTCCCGTTCATGTATGCTGCAGATATGTCTCATGAACTGTCTTTCAACTCCATAGACACTTGCTATACACATCCCCATTAAACCACTCTGCCTAGCCATAGCAGACACATCTGCTGGCATAATAGGACAATCCAAATGAGGTGACATTGTGTTTCTCAGCTGCCACTGTCCGGGGGGGGGGGGGATATACAATGAGATACAGGCAAGAACTCAATTAAAATTGCCATTTTAATTCAGATGATTTAAGAATTTCCTTCTACTCCAAAAGATGGATAAAAAGGTTTCCTATCTTTACATTTCAACTCACTGGCTGATAAATTCAAGGCACTTCTTGTCTGCAGATACAGCTAGCTGCAGAAGCTGCCATGCCATCAGAAATAACTTGAGAGAGACAGCCAGGGATTCAAGCTGCTTCTTAGCACCACTAAATAGGTTGATGCCTATAATTCCTAAAACCATAACAGCTCACTAGTAATTTCTGTCATTTCAACAATATAGTTTTAGAAGAGATTTAAAAATGTATCACCACTATTTCATCAAATGCCACATTTCACCTTCTGTAGCCACTATTTTGTATCCTTCTTTGCTATTAAATTGACTTCAGTTCTTCAAATGACACATCTGTTTAAGCCTTATCTGTTCAAAGAAAGCTAATAAGCATAGCTAGGTTTAAAAGGATTAACTTGGATGGGAATTCTAAAAGTTTTCAAACATTCTTGATAGTATTTGCTATTAAAAAGGGGAAAAATGAAAAAAAAAATGCATTTACCTTCTTAAAAACTCTCTCCAACTTACAACGATGTGAGATTAATTCCTTAGCAGGTCAAATGGATGAGGATGACATTTCTGTGCTTAAGGAAGCTCCTGATGCCTATCTAATGTTTCCCTGAGTACCTCCAAGATCAGTACTGGAAAAGAGGAAAATTTGTATTTTTTATTTTGAGTAGCAAAATTCAGAATAATACCTACATATATGTGAATGCTCTCCTCAGTTATATACGGATACATTTGAGTTGCTGCAAAAACACAAATAAAAATACTATGAAGTAAAATATAGATGTTCAAGTCCCTTGATTAAAAAAAAAACAACAAAAAAACCAACAACAAAAAAACTGTTTTCCTGTTTTGATCCTACAAACCTACATTTTTATGCTCCATAGTGTACACCTTGCTGTATCTCCAGTATATCTTCAGTGAGCTTGTATGTAAAGTTTAAACACTAGGAAGTAACCTGGAATTCATTCAGGATGATTTTACATGCAGAAGATAGATCAATTCTCATCAATGGCAGACTAGCAGCATGAACTGCATGTTGGGCCCTGGATGGGACTCTCAGTTCTGCTGAAATAAGCCCTATCTTTCCAGTGAATTCAATGGTAGTGATGCGAGACTGGGGAGTTGATTTGCACTGGAAGAGATCCCCATATACATACATGCAGGGACAAAAGGTGGATAAACTGTGTAGAACTCTGTATTAAACTCATACTCACTTGAGAGGGCAAGGCTGCAAAATTTGGACTCAAGATGGGATCCTTCAGAACAGCAAAGAGAGTGGGAAATTGTCCCAGATCCTGCAATAGTCAACCTCAACATATTGAACTACATGAGAAATAGCTGACACTTGAGAAATAGTAAATATTGCTAAATTTACTTGCTGTCTGCCACCAGCAACAGATCAGCACAAGAATAAAAACCTAATTTATTTTTTTAAATGAAAATTGAAAGCAAAAAGCTATTGCCACCATTTCTCCAGGAGAGACCGACTCTGACGAGTGACTCTGACTCTCTCCGTATATGGATTTTAGATGCAATTACAACTGAAAGAGAGAGAAGCCAAGCAAGGCAGACACAGACGCTAATACTGTATCTGTCAGTCACAAAGATGAGCTGCTCACCTCTAGCTTTAACCAAATTAACACATCAGTGACTTATGCATAACTTCGGGACTTTAATTCATAGCTTGACAAACCATAAACAAGAAACCAAGGTACAGATTTCATATTTTTTCAATAAATGCTTCAAAGGCAGCTGGAGTCAGTGAATAGCTTAAGTGATGCAGTAGATGTGTTTGCAGTGGCAGAATACCCCAAATCCTCTGATACTCTGGGTTTTCCTACCATACAGAGGTAGGCCAGAAGGTAACGTACAGAAATGAATAAAGACAAAGCACAGCTTTTGATTTGCATTTAAGTTCATCCCAGAGAAAACCTAGAAATCTCTTAATTTGTTTTGCTGTGGTAAAACCGTATAGAAAGTGAATCCAGAAGAGAAACTTTTATCAATTTTGGATCTGAACCAAAAGCCAGACCTCATAGGTTGGCTCAGCCCCAAAGATTCATGTCAGTATCTACTTTCATCAGAAAATCAGAGTGGGAGGCTGAGATCCTGCTCTGGGTCCTTATTCATGTGTAGGCACTAGGGAGAGATATGAACCCACTGAACATCTAGTTGAGAATATTTGGAAATTTTATTTACTTTCCTTTCTTATTTCTGCCTTTTTTAACCCTCTGAAAGATCCGGACCTTGGCACTGTAATCTGAATATTGACTTCAATAGATTCATCATGATCTGTGCTAGGTTAGAAGAGCTGGACTTTTATTTAACCCAAGTTAAATATTGTTTTCAAATAAAGATCATTTAAACAGAGATTGGTTTTGGATTAGCAGCTTTTTGAAGTAAGCTGTGAAGCTCCATGTGAACAGTATGAAAATGAGGCTTCCCATAAAAGTCTGGATCCAGTTCTATGTTGAAATTCTAATCCATTTCCCTTCAAAATTCATCATTGTTCAGCTCTGAAGATATTGCATCACTTTAATTACTAGTGGAAAATGATCATTTCACCCAGTTAATCTAGTTTGTCTTTGAAAGTATAATAAAGTACTATCTAATAATAAACTATGTGCTTATCATCTGACCAAGCTTCTAGTTAAAGTACTGTTTACTGATCTAATGATCTGGCTTTGCTTTAAACAATAGCATCTAAATATAAACACTGATTGTTCCAGTTGATCTCCTACACATTTGATTTTATGTAGGCCATTAATGATGGCAGTAAGGATGGGCTTTAATGTATTTAAATAAAATAAAGTTGGAGAAGCATGTGGGAGAATAAGAATTTAGCCCAGCAGCTGAAGCATGTTGGGTAATAATTTCAGTCAGTGCAATGTGTCATAGCTGCCTGTGTATGAGCCAGGTGTCTTGTTCGGATAGGGTCACTTCCAGTACATGTCACAGGGTTGGGCTGGAAACTACAGACCACAAGACCCATCAGCACCCAGCTGGCCATTCTTAATGCAGTGAGTAGGTTTACTCGTTGAAGAAAGTAGCTGCATCAAAGCACTATGTGAACAGGTGTATAGAAAGGATGTGAAACAAAGTCCAAAAATGGCTCTCTTTTCCTTGTGATGAGTCCCAGAGATTGAATCCTGGCCATGTTGAAGTTTCTGGTAAAACTCCAGTATCCTCACTAAACAAAGGCACCCATGAAATTTGTGCTGACCGTTCAGCATGTCAGTAATCGACAAATTGCAATTACTTCTCTTCTGTGCGCCTCCTGTGTATTAGAAGCTGAACTGCTATGAGGAAAACGATTTGGCATCAAAAGACAAACACACCGGAGAAACTGTGTGAAAGTCGTGGAAGTCCTAGTGATGATGCTGCCTGGCCAGCCTCTGTCTCTCAGAACAAGAGATGCAGTAATATCAGGACAGATTCCCTGAGCCCCCATGGTTAGAAGAAATATGATGGCATCCCATCTTTATGTCCTGCTTCCAAACCTCCTTTCATTAAAGGAGGTTTACTTTCAAAAATGTGCAACCATGGAAGAGACTCATGCAGATCCCCATGTGAAGGAGGTACCAGGTACAAAATCTGGTTCCAGATACTTGAGGAAAAGTGGTTTGGTTCCATAGGTTAAATCTCTGAATAAAAAACAGGATTTCTGGCAACAATAATCACTATGAAATTTGTGCATTTGAGGGAACTTGTCGCTCTTTTGCAGCAAACAAGTAAAGTGCAAGCCTCTGGCAACACACTTAGAGCTACCCATGGTGGGGCAGAATTTGGCCTTGTGTACAAAGCAGATGTATCCTATATTCCCAGCAAATCTGTGGCTCTATAAGACTGTCACTGAAAGCACCATTGAAAGAACATTTTGGGTGTCTTTAGAACAACATATTAAAAAAAAAAAAGCAACCCACAGTTCTCTGTGGCTTGAGGGTCACCCAGAATCTGTTCCCACAGTTCTATTTAGCTAATGAAGTCATACAAACCCTGCACAAAGTGGCACTGGTGACCCCTGTGTCGCTGGATGCCAAACTTTAAAGGTAACACGATAACGGTTTTGGATGTAGAAACAAAGAAAGTCTATGTGCAACCACATAAGCAGGGGAATGACAAACAAAGATGCTATAGAATGGAGATAGATAATTTCAAGCAAGGAGAATGTAAAGTAATCGCTTCTGCCAGTTCCACTGCTCATTGCCATGCGGGCTTGACTTTCTGTTCTCCTCTGCTTTTCCACCTTTTATACCCAATAAAGAGATTTGTTTTGTAACATGGAGCAAAACCACATAAACAAAGTTACTAATTCCCCACAATTTTCACATACAATCAAACACACAAGTATCCTACTCGGGGCTGTGAGACATATTGTCCTCCAGTGTTTGAAGCCTCGACATAAGATACTCCAAGAACATCTCATTAAACATTTATTTTCTCTCCCTATTTGTGTGACAAATGCATGTCTTTCTTTTTCTTTCCTTTTCCCTTTCCTTTTCCTTTTCCTTTTCTCTTCCTTCCTTCCATTCTTTTTTTTTCTTTTCTTTCTTGCTCACTCTCTTGCTCCCTCTTTTTTTGTGTGAACTTTGAAAATAAGAATGAAAAAAAGAAATTAATAATTCTCAGGCATTTATAGGCAATTTGTTTTCAACTTGAAAATGTGTAAAATCTTTGACTGCAAAAATGACTGTGACATAAATTTTGAATGTAAAGAAGATCAGTTTCCTTGAATTCAGAATAATTACAGAAAAAGTAAGTTTCTCAAGGATGTCAGAGGACTAGAAAGATACAAATTTCAACACTAGTTTAATGAGTTTTCAGTTATAACAGTATAATTAATAAATGAAAACACACTAAAAACCCAAAGATTATAGTTCTATTGGCTTTACTTTTTGGTTTAACATAAGCATTGTTGCAAAACAGTATAAAGTAAAGAGAATAAAATGTTTATCTGTTTTTTTTTTTGGAAATTGTAGTAGCTTATGCTTTCAAGTCACAAGTATACATTAAAACATACTCTTTCCACGCAAGTTGTGTCTTTTATTTTTTAATGCACTTATTTTTAGAGGTCTCATTCTTAGTAAGAAATTTTTGTGACCCCCCTTTTACAGCTGGAGGCCTGAGACATGGAAACTCTCATACAGCACCTCTCTAGCACCAAACCACACAGGCAAGCCTTGTGCTCTGGCCCTGAGGCCAAGTGGTGCAGCCTGACTCATGTCCACATGCCTAACGCTCCCTCCCAGAAAAAAAAACAGGGTGGCTGCATCCAAGTAGCCTATTGAGAACAATGCTTGGCTTGTGCTATCCCCCAAATTATGTCTGAACATTACCTGGGAGAGTTTTAGCTGTCCCGGCCCAGGTCTGGGCCACAAAGCATGGTGATGGCTGGACCAAACAGACCATAGGCAGCTGCACTCCACCCCATCTGCCTGCAGGTGGTTCAACGGCACAGGCACAGCCACAAGGACTCCCAGAGAGAGCAGGATTTGGGGGTTTAAGACCCAAACTGTTATTCCAAGCTCTGAATAATCCTTCAGACCCTTTTCATGCAAACAGGAACCAACTTTTGTAGAGCTGCTACACTCTTGTGCTAAGTGTCTGTAAAGGCAAAGCACCACCCGGCTGAACATGAGCTGACTTTAATTAGGAAGTTAGCATGGATGCATCATCATAGTGTTGCATACAAACCTTACTGAGAGGCCCATGTTGAGAGAGAACAGTGCAAGCTCGTACAGCTTTTCCAGACCAGAGCTGGCTTCCACCTGGACAGCTCTCAACAGAAGGAGAAAAGATCACATCTGTCTATATTAATCTTTGAAGGCTGGACTCTTGCAATTTTGAGGTCTGTTCCTAGCATAGCTCAGCTTTCTATTGTTCCCTACTTTGGACTTATGGTAGAGAAAAGACTTTTAGCAATTTTGGTCAACTGCCTAACTCTTGCATATATTTATTAATATATAAATGTTAAATCTGCATTGCTATAAATAAAGAGTTATTTTCACGAGACACATGAGCAATGTTTCACTCAAAATCTACAATCTGAAAGGACACATTTTGTCTTAATAAGATATGTGGTGGGTTTCCTGTATGTGACATTGAAAATAGTGAATGTTTCCCAATGGGCCATTTAACTACAATAAATCCAGACTTGTTCCTTATAAAGAAATGTTGTCAGCAACAAATTGTTTAACAGTTGTTTTAAGGTCATGTTTTCTAAACCCACTTACTTCCCACAGTATTTACGGCACCACTATTTAATATAGTTAAAATGTGATTGATTGTACGTGTGTGTGTGGGCATGTATGTGATTATTTTCATTAAACAAAATACTTCTATTGCCATCTTATCAGAAATTGCAGAAAGAACTGAATGAAAACGAACTGTATTAATAATAAATTGAAGGAGGATTGTGCAACACCAGGATTGTTACTAAAGGTGAGATGAACTTGAACTGGAATGGTTCTCAAAACCACTTGTTTTGGGATGCATGTGGACTCAGTCCCCTCTCTTTTTTCTGTGGGATAGTAGATTGAAAAAATCACTGGTGCTTACCCCTCTAGGGACATGGGGGTAAATGGACACAATTCCCCGCTGTGAAGAAAAACAGGGAATTTGGACTGAAACCTCCAAGGAAATGCTTGTGACTGAGTTCTACCACAGCACTCAAACGGTTGCCCCAGGTTTTCATTGAAACAGAAACCGACAGTTGTCACCACAGCAAAATAAATCTACGTGCCAAACACTTCTGGCCTTGGGTACACCTCTCAATCTCTTCATTCTGCTGTTTCCCACTTTTACACACACGTAAGACCAAAATTGTCCCAGTCCTTACCCTGCCAAGCATCTTGTCAATCCAAAGGAGCTATTTGCTTTCCTGAGTTTAAATAAATCTTTTTCAAAGGATTTTATGACTGTGCACTGGACACAAATACTAAATATTTACATATATAATAAAGTGGAACAAATTTACTATACAAATGCAGCTACCTGACTCCAGAGTACCAATATTTTTACCACTGCTGTAGTCTTAAGTACTGAACAACTTAAATATCCATTTCACAGAGTAAGAGAGTTAGTTTCTCTCTTTGGTTAAATCTAGGGCTAAAATAATGTAAATTGTGTCACACCCAGGTTTAGACTAGTCATGCATTAAGATTATTTCAGACAGTTGCTTGACACCTTTGGACAGCAGATACTTCAGAAAAGCACTTTATTCTGTGTACCCAAGTTTGAAATTATTGTCCTGTGAATCTTGAGTGTATGTGGAGCACATCTGCCTGTCTCTGTGCACCAGACTGGAGAACCTGCAGCTCTACCCACTTTGAGCCTGTAACTTCTTACTCTGCGATAGAGCTCACGAGCTGTTCCCAGGCACATAGGGAGTACTCAGGTGAGACAAGCAACAAGTCCAGACCTCTTCTATCCCACTAAATTAACTTGGTTTTATTGTTGCCTCATTCCCCACACTGCCAGGCCAGCCCCCACTTGTCCATTTAATATCCACTGTTGTATCCTGTCTGGCATACAGATGGTAAGTTTGCCAACTCGGGGACTATCTCTTCTCACCTATTTATGGCATCCCCTGTCTAGTGGGGCTCTGATTCTCCACTGGATTTCCTAGCCTCCTCTCTATTAAAATGAGAAATAATAAAGTACATTGAGATTTTGCATGATTAACCTCTTAGTCCTTAGTGGGTGGGAAAAACACCCAACCCTTCACAGCCTGGCTTTATTATTGTTTCTAATACTTCTGCAACTACAGGCCACCAACTAGGCTGAATCTATTGCCATCTACCACAACTCAAGTTAATTCCAGCCAACATGTTTCGAGCCAAACAGCAAGTTAAAATAACACCGTATTTGCTTGTGTAACAGCCTCACACATGCAATGGTCTTGCTGTATAACTGCACCTTTTGACTAGTCATGAGCAACATTTTAAATAATGGCCATGCTACTGGTTTTTAAGGGAGAAATCTGGGGAAACATAAGGAGCCATTATGCAAGTTAATATGATAACCATATATATCACATGTTAACAGAAAACAAATATGTGACTGGCTGGCACCTCCCTTGATTAAACTCCCGGAGTAAGAAGAAGACTGGGCTTTTTATTACTAGCTCTCAGGGGATAGAGCTCCCATTGTGATAGGCACTATATATATGCAAAATCAGATGCTATTCCCTCCTCGCCCAAGAGCTGGCAATCTTTGGGCATAGACACATTGCCTGGTCACACAGTCAATCTGTGCCAAAGCTTTCAACTCATTAGACCACACACCTTCTCTCATACAAAATCTGTAATAATGTCTATATTATTAAAAATGGACTTTTGCCATAAAACAAACCCAGCACATTAAGCGAGTCTATGTGAGGAGAACGGCTTGCCGCATGACCTCAAAAGCTTGCGATGCCAGCTGCAACTATAAGCTATCTCTTTCTGCTCAACAGCTCACTAATAATTCAGACAACCCTTGTTCTTGCTAAATTATTTTTGTGAGCTGAACTGGGAGAGCACTTGCGAGAGGAGAGCATTTTGTCAGAGTTTTCAATGCTGCTCTGAATGTGACTGGCAGCATGTTCTGGCAGTCCTCCATTTGGACAGCACAATGGTGTCACTTCTAATAAAGAACGTACAGACGTTTCATGAGCTTTAAAGCATCGCTTTGCTGCAGACTTCAGGGCCCTCTTATTTCCTGGAAGTGTTAATAAGTACGATGAAAAAAATAGGCTTTATTAAAGGGAACTTCTAATGCTGGATAATCTGGCACGACAAAGGTTTTTTTTAGAGGATGGTAATGTAGTTTGCCTAGAAATACCTTATTTTTCATTAAATTTTGGACTTTTTAATCACTTTTGAACTGTTTGGAGACTATAGGTCACATCACTTTTGGGGGGAGTTGCTCTCCCTCTCTCTTCCTGCTTTTTGACTGATTGTTTAATTATTTGACTAATTTGTTTAATCTTCATCTGTGGAGATATTCAAAAGCCATCTGGACATGGTCCTGGGCAGCCTGCTCTGGGTGGTCCTGCTTGAGCAGGAGGGTAGGACAAGACGATCTCCAGAGGCCCATGCCAACCTCAACCAATCTGTGTTTCTGTGAATTAGATTTCAGACTTTTCAACAAAAAGGATAGCTCTCACTTGCTTCTGCAGCACACGCAGAAACAGAAACAAGTCAAGCCAATGGCCAAATACTCACTTATCTGAGTTGTGGGAGAAATGGACACAGTGGTCCAGATAATGAAAAGTCCTTGAAAAAAAGTCAAAATATGCCTTTCTCCAATACGTATATCATCTGGATGCATTATTGTTGTTATTTTGGGATTCAACAAACTAATGTCATCTAATTTGACCCTTCTTTGAGAGGAGGATTCGTCCAAATCTCCAGCAGCCCTTTTCAACCTAAATAATTACATGATGCTATAATTGTAACTTTATCTCTAAATTAGATTATCTGGGTCTTCCTTTGGGGTCTTTCTGTATCACACCCTCTCATTATTATGAGATGTATATATATGTGTCTGTACCCACATTTGTCTGAAAAGAGTGCTGGTCATTACATTCAGGTAGTCTGACTGACAAAACTGTTGGATTAACTCATCTGAGTAAGGGAGAATGAGTAACACAAGAGACCATACTCCTAAGAAACTTGAATATATTCTGAGAAGGGCTGATGACAAGGTCTTTAAGTATATTTAGAGCCCAAGTACCATTAAAATATAAACTGAGATTCCTCCCATCAGTCATTCATTTCCCTTTAAGATACAGCTTCAGATTTCAGAGTGTTTACTTATGTGTGGACTTACACTTTTTCCAAAGCAAATAAAAAGCTATACATTTTGCTGCTGAGTTTATACAAAGGCAAACTCTGAACTTTTGTATATGCTATGTTTATCCAAAAATATTTGCTCCTCTGGCCTGGCCCAAAAATTAATCATCAGTATTGAACTGAAATAGCTGCATTTTAGTGACGTTTCAGGTAATATCCCTACACAGTGTTTTAGCAGTGTGTGTTTACCCATATCCTTCAGTCTTATTAAAGTCAGTGGTGAAGAAAACCATGTCTAACAACTATGCTGTAAGAAAGGCAGAGCTTGGGGATCTCATTAGGAGCTTTTAGTCTGGTGGTAACATTACTTCTTTATCACTAATACATATTTTAATAAAGGCACAATACATAAAAAATAAACACACCTTGGCACTATGTAAGGTGATCTAAAAGTAATGCATTTCCAAGCAAGATTTTGATGATACCCTCAGTCAGATAAAACATTGTGCTTTTGCATGTATTCAGACCCAAGCTCCCATTGTTAATTCAAGCTACTATATTCTCTCCTTTTAACTAGCACTTATATCTGACAGCTGTAAAGGCTTTCAGCCATAATAAATCTCTCCCTGATTTCCCAAAGCAAACAGTGTTGAAGAGAGTGATCCCTCCAATAACATTTTGTCAGCTCAAATCACCACTGTGTTGTGAATTACTCAGACAGTCTATGCTGACTGTTTGCTTCCCAGATTTCTTATGGTCCTTACTTCCTACATCTGCTCTGATCCTGGTATGTCATTAATCCTAAAAGGTATTTTAGTGCAGCTATACCTGTTGATTGGATTAATTACTCTTGTACTTTTAACTCTGGCAAGTTTTAAGTTTGAGCAATTCATCAGATCCAAGTGCTTGTATTCTCCCCAAAGGCGTTAGGTGGGTTGCTAGATCTCATTGCAGAGAATCTAGTCATCCAGTGGGACCTGAAAAAATCCCCTAATTATTTCACTGAAGACCATTTGATTGTTCACAAGCGATTTACTATGTCTTTTACCAAAATTCAGAAAAAAAATCAGGTCCCTGTGTGTCTTGGACCTGAACACCCCAAACTAGTCACTGGCTTGAGAAAGGTGATTCCTGCTGATTTACTAAGACATCCCTCCACTCACAGCCCTGGTTATTATAAATACCCTCTCACACATTTCATACTCTGCTTTTGCGTTGTAGGGCATTTAGGCACCTCTTTCATGTCCGGGAATTTCACAGAAGGAAAGAGGAAAGTGTGCACTCTAGGAAAGAGTTGGATGTGGCATTTGCCCAGCACTGCTGAGCACTGGCATTGGAGGCAAATGTACATCATTCCCGCAGGCACTGGATGCCATGTCCTGCCAATGAGGAAATCTCTGCCATGGTAGGAATCCTGCATTGTGGCTGGTGAGTGATAGAGAGGGTCAGGTGTACAGATAACACATCAGCTGAGGATAACTGTCTCTTCAGAGGCATCAGATGAGCTTTGGTGGACCTACACACTTACATATACTCAATTGCTCTCTTTTTACCCCAACCACATATCTAAATCTGGCAGTGTAGGAACTACCTTGGATCATCCATGAGTACCACCAGAAGCTTCATGAGTTACTTAGAATAACTGGAAAGGATTCAACTGCATCAGAAGCGAAAATGCTATGAGAAAGTCACATGGCTTCACCAGTTATTCATACTACATTGTGAAGCCTATGGCCAAGACCACAAAGAGAAGAAGAGCTGGCTATTGAATATTCATATGAATATACAGTTAACTTACCCTTGTCTTACTTGCAGACTCAGTATTTGTGGGGAGTATTTGAGTGAAAAGGAAAAAAAGTTTTGCAAATTTTCTGTGCTAAAAGTACGTCCTATTTTTAAGAGGATACGTAAGTGCAACCACTTTCGATCTTCTCCCCAGTGTCTGACTGGCAAAAGGCTTACATTAGTTAGATCTGTGTTCCTCAATACTGGCTACAGGTAAGAACTTTTGTAGGAACCCAGGCTGGGGTAAAATAAGCATGTCTCTGCCTGTATCAGGAGAACCATTCTTGCCAGATGAAGTCTAGGAACCCAGAATTGCTCTGAGGTACAGATACCTAATGTCTGGGAATCTAGAAACACTATCTGGCAACAAATACCCCCTGAGAAAGGAGTCCCTGACATGGCCAGTTCTTCAAAATGTCCCAACTGCTAGTATCAGCTCAATACTGTCCTGACTGAGCACAAGCTAGATGTACCCATGGAAGTCCCATCTTTCACCAGGTGTGGTAGAGCAGTGAAATAGCTCTGTAGGGGTCTAAAACCCAAGGGTTCCCCATAGAGTGATCAAACCATTGCAATTCATATGCCTCGCCAGCATGGCTTCAAACATGTATTAAGAAAACTTAGCTGAGGAAGTCCACCAGCCTTAAAATTGATCTCAGTATCTTACTTCTAAGGGGATGAACGTCCCTGTGTATGTATTTACTGGTTTTGGGGCCTTTCTGCTCAGTATACGGCCTGCATACAGGACCACTGACTGGCATACAGAGGTTTATAAGCTCCACATGCAATGAAAGGAGAAAAATTAGTTTTCTAATTTAGATGCTGAACCACCTTCTGAACCCTACCTCTCTGCCTTGATGGCATAGAGGATGTAGGATCAGTAACTTACCTACTCACAGTTTACACATCCCAACTCCTCAGTCCTGTCAAGAGGCGATTTAACATGAGTCATTATAAGGAAAAGCACTGAAGCATTCCTGAAAATGAATTTGAGGTGCAAACTCATTCTTCCTAAAAATCCCTTATCCAAATCGTTATTTTTTGGTATTGTCCTGATCAATGTGCCCTAGAGTTTACAAAACTAAGTGGGGCTACTAGGAGTTATCTGAGGTGGGTCACCATATACAAAGCTATGGTTTAGCATTTTGGGTGAAGTACTTTCCACTGCCTTGGTACATATTGTAAGCTGAATTTAACAAAACAATCGCTAAAACCAAGAATGAAAATCAAAGTAACATTTGATTTTAATGCTCTGTGTTGTTTTCCAGGTATTTATAGGTACCTCATGGTCTCTACTAGCCTGTGCCCCAATTTCTAAATCAAATAATCTCATCAACAAATACATAGATGGGCAGATTTTGGCATCCTCATTCATGACTGTTTGTTTGGCTGACAAATGCTGTCAAAAAATCGTGTACTCTAATGGGTTGATAAGATTTTAACCCTCATTATTTACTGTGTTTTTCTTCAATTCTCTTTTGCTCACGCATGCACTCATAAACACATTCACATCCATCTTTCTTTCAATCTACTTTTATTTGCAATATGTCTCATGGTGATCAGCTAGTGAACAGAACAAGTGGAGTTTTTCGGATGTCAAGTGTGTCTGTGCTGCTGAGGAAAAGATTTCAAGGAAAAAAGAGCTCATGTTGATTGCTTTGAACACTGGTGACTCCTTTTCGTAAGAAAGCAAATTCAAGAATGGTTGCCTTTGGCAGGTAAACATACAGTTTTGCTTCAGGCAAAACAGAGGGAAAAAACCTGTGCTGGTTAATTTTTTATAAGATAAAACATTCAAAGAGGAGAAAGTGGTTTTGATCAGTGACAGGAGGCTGCCTATAAAACAGTCAGCTTCAGTCCAATATTTTAATTAAATATATTTGTTTTATGGTAAAGGAGTTATGGAAATACATATGAACCGGGATTTTCCTTGGGTGCAGTATCTCTCAGATCTATTTCTCTTTCTCAGGTAAATGAAGAATTGTCATGCATTTGCCCCAGGCTTGAATTCATCATTTTCATAGGTAAGTTGTATTTTTCCCCCCAGTGTGATCCCAGTAGTGAACTTTTTCCCCCCAACAACAAACCAGAAATGCATTCATTTTATTTGCTTGCTTATTTGCTCCAAAGCCATTGAGCTGGGGGAGAATGATGCCTTGTTTTTTGTGAACCTGCAGAAACATGATTTTTTTTTACCAGTTCTGTATTCATTATAAAGTTTTTTTCAGCCTCAGACACAACACTGGACAGGTTGCAACCACAAGTGAGTCTCCCATATTATTTGATGAAAACAAAAAAGGAACGGGAAAGGGAAAGGGAAAGGCAAAGGGAAAGGGAAAGGGAAAAAGGGACAGGGACGGGAGGGGAAGGGACGGGAAGGGACGGGAAGGGACAGCAAGGCAAGGCAAGGCAAGGCAAGGCAAGGAAAGGAAAGGAAAGGAAATCTGATGCAACTGAAGCATCATCCATAGAAATACACTATTTTTTACTGATTTTTCTTATAAAATGCCTTCCCTACCCCTCCACTTGCTCCCATGGGAAAATAACTTGTGCCACTTTTAATCGGTCAGACATTGCTTCATCACCCCTTGCATAATTTCACAGAGCGAGGGGAAAATGTGCCAAATTCCATCCCTGTCCACTTCTCTCTAATCCAGGAGGGAACTCATGGTCACAGAGCAAGAAGGGGCAAGTCAGATTCTTGCTGAAGACGTGCAAGGCCCTGTAGTCCAAAATCATTAGGGCTGGGTCTATTTTTTTATAATTTATTAAAAAATTATAATTTTATCTATAAAATTATAAAAATTTATAAAATTTATAATTTTATTTTTAATATAGACCCAGTGTTCTCTTTCTATGGAAAGTATTAGTGTAATCCATGATTCTGCTGTCATTGCAGTTGAAAGATGAGGATTGCTAAAGTACATGAGTGGATAACACAGGAGAGCATGACATGGTGAAATTCTGATATCAACTGAACAAAAGTTCCTTTTCTTGGGTGAAACGTTAGCTTGAAGGAAAACATATGGAAAATGCATCTGCCTGGTATAGAATCTGCTTCTGCCCTTTAAGTATATCCTTGGGAATTAGTACTTGATTTTGACCAAATCATTTAATGGCTTGTCTCGGATCTATTCACTCTAAAAGCACACAGTAGGACTCTAAGCACTTTGAGAGATATGATTTGGAATAATGGACCACAGAATGTGGCCGGGATCTTGTCTTCATCCTAAAGAGTATCTTGACTTGACATTGTTGGGAGAGGGTTCTTGAGCTGGATGGTCTACTGGTTTGTTCTGAGGGGACACAGAGTTCACAAATAGCCTTCTGGCTGTTTATTACAGTAGTATTTTATGACCCAGAGTGAATATGGGGCTTATGATTCTTGTAATTTCAGGTGTATGTAGTTTGTAACTTGATTAGAAATTCAAGAATGAGAATGAAAGAGAATCTTTTTCCTACTGAAGAAGGATTTGGTCTAATTTTGGTGAAAAACAATAGAGCAGCATTATATTGGCCAGATGATGAGCCAGAACTTCCTGATTTTTCTATTATTTTCTATTTTTATTTAGCTGTGGTGAATATTAGGAAACGAGACTGAGAAAAATAAATTTGAGATGACTAATGCAACGACATGTAACTATTCAAGGAGAAAAATCATGAAATTCTTTTTCTTTTTTCTTCTTCTCCCCCCCCCCAACAGTGTAAACATCCATGAGTGCTGCCATTTTAACCCTCAGAAACTCCAGCATGTGGTGACAGCTTTCAGCAGTTCATGCAGCTCCAAGATAGATGTTCCATTACAGGAGGCAAAAAAAAAAGAAAAAAAAAAATTGAATTGCTTGAGTGTGCAGGCTGAAACAATATCACTTCCTGGCAGGAAATGATAATCCACTTAGGTATCAATGTGCGACTTCTGAGGTCAGTAAAAAGTATGCTGATGAATTCAGTGGGTGTAGGAACATTTCCCTAGCAAGCATGGCATATGAAGCAAGGTATAGAAACTGCTTCTGTGCTGAGTTTCACATTTATGCATCTCAGTCAGTTTGCGGGGGGAGGGACGACATCGGTGTACTAATCTTAATTATCTCCAAACAGTGAAACATTGGCTCCAGCAACCTGCTGACAAATGGTTTCAGGAGCATGGCCATTGAGCTTGACCAATGGATAAATCAACCAACACGGCACAAGCTGCAAGGAGGGGCAAGTGTTATCTACTTGACAGAGAAGCCTTTGTGCTTGAGCTGGCGAAAGTAGGGGAAGAGGAACCATCCACCACCTTAAGAAAGGACACAGACTAAAGGAAGTCTGTCCTTGGGACAGCTGCCATCAGTGGCAGTAGTGAAGTTTGTTCAGAGTAGCTTTAACACCCACCTAGGGAACTGACTAATTTTAACTAATGTTGACAAGCAGACAGAGTCAACTCCAACAAAGTTCTCAGCTTTTACAAAAGGTTGGGCCAAGAACTTCATAAGCAATCAGACCCAAGGGTTCGAGGAAATATCTCAGTTTACAGTAAAAACTGGCATAGCTTTCAGAATAAAGGTTTAAAAAGTGTATTTCAGAATTTAGCCTTCTCTCCAACTTTTAGGGTAAAGGATGTAGTAGGGTGTAAGTGGTAGGAATCTACCTGCTTCCAGGTTTTCCCACCTTCCTCAAAACAACGTGGCAGCACTGACTTTGTCAGAGGCACAGTGCTGGAGGTAAGGGGGGTCTCCCGGCCCATCATGTTGCTAATGGCAACAAAGCTTTGTCAAATGAAAATATTATCTTTAGCCAGAGCTTTCAACCTTCTCATGTTACAGTTCTCTTTGCTGACTTGCACCAAACAACGATTACCCCCTGGGCCTGAAACGTGCCCTTTATTGGTCTCCAGTGATGTTGCAATATGCAAAAAAAGAACAACAATGATAACAGGGGGGAGATATGTCACCTAACTTTTGATGGAAAGGATCCCTTTGTAAGTACTAGAAGAAATAGGTGACTTTATCTTCATCTGTTCATGCTATCTTTTAGAAGCATATAATCATAGAATCAGAATCACAGAATGGTTTGGGTTGCAAGGGACCTTAAAATATCATCTAGTCCAACCCCTTGCCATAGGCAGGGACAGCTTTCACTGGATCAGGTTGCTCAAAGACCTATTCAACCTGACCTTGAATGTTTCCAAGGATGGGGCAACCACAACTTCTCTGGGCAACCTGTGCCAGTGTCTCACCACCCTCAGCAGAAAAAAATTTCTTCCTTATGTCCAATCTAATCCTACCCTCTTTCAGTTTAAGACCATGAGCCCTTGTCCTATCGCAACAGGCCCTACTAAAAAGTTTGTCCCCATCTTTCTTATAAGCCCCCTTTAAGTACTGAAAGGCTGCAATAAGGTCTCCCCGCAGCCTTCTCTTCTCCAGGCTGAACAACCTCAACTCTCTCAGCCTTTCCTCATAGCAGAGGTGTTCCATCCCTCTGATCATTTTTTGTGGCCCTCCTCTGGACCTGCTCCAACAGGTCCATGTCTTTCCTGTGCTGAGGGCTCCAGAGCTGGATGCAGTAGTCCAGGTGGGGTCTCACCAGAGCAGAGAAGAGGGGAGAATCACCTCCCTTGACCTGCTGGTCATGCTTCTTTTTATGCAGCCCAGGACACTTTTGGGGAAGAAGGGCCTAATCCTCCCTGTTGTCTATGATTTTGGACTACAAGCTCAGGCAGAAACATTAATATTTGTTTAGAAGAATCCCACTCTGCTTGTGTAGTACATTCTAAATAAATCTCATCATTTTTAAGTGTTACTATTACTTCAGTACTTATGGCATGCAACAAAAATGCAAGTCTTATATTAAGCTCTCTTCTCTCTGTGCATGTACACGTACCGATGTGCATATGTTAAAAGCAGTCTGCGACACAAAGGTTTTACCTTCTAAATAGGGGTGGATGAAAGGCACACAGGCCCCATTTCACAGAGGTGGAAATGAGACACAGGCAGATTTAGGGACTTGCCCAAGGCAAGACAGGAAACACGTAGCATGACCAGGAATCAAACCCACATCTCTTCTGTGCTTTAGCTAGACGACTAGTGTTCCTCTTGGTATAGAGCACAAATAAGATGGGAAGTGGCACTTTGAAGCACTTTTCTCAAGATAACGTCACTGTTATTGTTATAATTTAGCAATAGATGTTATCAATATAAAAGTAAAGCCGGTTGCAATTTGACTTTATCCTTCGTAATGACTCACTTCTTCCATACTGCCCACAAGAAGTGAACTAATAACCAGTTATTCCCCCTGGATTTCTCAGTATGAATTGTCTCTGTGTTACTTGCTTTTAAGCTACAATACAGCTTTCCAAGCCACCCCATCAGAGTCATATGGTCATACTGAACCCCCATTAGACCTCTTGGTGACCTCCTGATGGAAAGGAGGCTGTAGACGCACATCTAACTGCTGTATGGTGTTCCTTGATCGTCCGTTACTCTGACAAGAGACTGTCTGCATTTTAAACTGATATACTCCTGATGTACATGAAACACATTGGGTTCTTTAAGCTTTATTGCTTTTAGTAGGCTTGAGCTTGCACAGCTGAGTTGACTTGCAAGCATTGTATCTGCACTGTCTTCTACTCGAGTAGGATCTAAAAGGCAGACAGTGTGGGTCCGTGGGAGCTTGTATCAAGCCCTGTGCTGACAAGTCAGTTTAGACAGAGTCATTACAGCCTGACCCACACAAACACAGTCCGTGTTCTCACTTTGTCAATCAAAGTCCCGTAGGCTGCCTGGCTGGCAAATGTTGCTTAGCTCCCATCCTCTAAGTGCACAGTGAACTGCAGTGTGACATTGAAAAGGCAATGAAATGTGAGTGGTGAGAAAGTAGAGAAACTCACCAATAACACCTTTAGGAGGCCAATAAACCCTGTTAGGTTGTCTCAAGGCTATAAAACTGGAAATGTACTTTGCAAGGTCCTCTATCATGCACCTCAATTTATGCATATAAATGGTTTTAGAGGTGCAATATTTGAGTGGGATAGGTTTCTTTTTCCTTACTTCAGAATACATGCTGCAATACGCTCTGATTCTCTGGACCAATACTTTTTCTTACTCATCAGTAGAGATCACTTCATGAATGTTATGGGTTTTCCTAAATGAAAGTGTCCAGGGGTATGTTGTAGTCACATTTTATCATGTTTGGATCAGACAGGGTAGTGTCAGGAAAACTGTCAGAAAAATCAATTCAGGTCACAGAAAACACATTACTGCACTGAAGTCTTCTGAGCATGTATCCATGAAGCTCCAGAAAACTCCATAGTTACTACTGAGTCAGTTCCGTCTACCTTGCTTAGCTTACTTTTTCCCAACAGAACAGTGAATGGAGGCACTTCTTCTGGAGCGCTAGATACACAAGCCTCTAAATATTAGGCAGAAGGAAGATGTCTAAGACATGTCATCTGGATGTTTCCCATGAGGTTTGAGGAGCAAATCTATGTCAGGTTGGGATCAAATCACTCATTGCAACTAGTAGGACTTTTGCCATTTAATCCATTAATTCTGTTCTGGTTTTTTTTGTTTTTTTTTTTTTTTTTTAAATGATGTTCCAATCTATTTTTTTTTTTCATATAGCCAGTTCTTTTACACAGAGTAACCATTTAAGCATTGTTATGAAGTGAGTAGCTGCTGGTCTGAACGAGGATCTCAGTGCTTTGCTGAAATACTTACAATGATATCACGTAACTAAACAATCTATATTGTGCTTTTCCCATTGAGCAATCTGGCATTTAGAATGTACTTCATTCAGCATACATGTCACATATAACAACTTTTGAAGAAATTGTTGCTGTTGGTTAACTAACATCTTTGCAAAATGTGACAAGCGATGTTTGATTCAAGGATTTTATGTGTTTTTTTCCTGTAGTCTATCTATATTTACATATACTTTTTTTCCTAAATTTTTAAAGCTCGTTTCTGAAAGTGCAACATTTTGCAGATTATCTCAGAGTCACTGAAGATTTGTTGTGTTTTTTTCCCAGAGACTAGTAAAATCACACTGGCTCCAGAGGTTCAACTTTCTGCCCCTGCTAAGGGAGGTCATCAGTAGCGTGGAGTCAGCTTTGGATATCTCCCAATCAGAAACAAATAAAAGTTAGCCCACTGGGACTTTAGCTAGGCTGTATCTGCCCTTCCAATGAACAGTTAAGCTTTGTAGTGTGCCTGCTTGAGAAACAGCTGTTTGTCTAACCTCTGAACTGCTCAATACATTAATCTGAAGCATAATTTAGCTCTGTCTGAGCTTCCGAACATGGCACCAATAACTGGCTAGCATAGATTTACCAGCCTTAAAAATAACCATTTCTGAGGTTTGTTTAAAAAATAATTCTTCTTCTCTCTTAGATTAATTAGAAGTGATAATCTTTGGCAAGAACATACCCAACAGAGAGCACAGTTCATAGAGTTCTGAGCAAGATGCTCCCCCTCGAAACCTTCGTGTTACAGTTTGTTCCTGGTGCTTGTGAGTCAGCCGTAGAGGCAGACCCTGTTTTTTGTTGGCCTTCTGTTTGGGGAGTGTGGTTCAGCTGTGCATCACCATGTTGTCCCTCTGCCAGCTAAAAACAAAGATCCAGTCAGAAGGATGGGAAAATACAGAACTATTTCGAATGAGGAGGAGCCAAGGCTTGATTAGATCTGGATATCCTCAAGCTTCAAAGTTAGGAGACTCCTGGATTCAGTGTGGGCTCATCTGTTTCTGAAACCCGATTTAAAGTCAGTGAGAGTCAGTGGGACCATTGATCCCTGTGAGAAAGCAGGTCTTAAAAGAGGGAAGAAACGGAGAAAAATAAGGAGGAGAATGTATGTTTGTGAGAAATAGTAAGTGACATACTTTTGGCTGTTGAAATGCTGAGTGATGCAAGATCCAATATTCTCCTTTCACTCACAGACACTCAGTTCTTGCTTCACTTCATGAGCATATACACACTCCATTCCCCAAATTGCCCCAGAGAAAAATGGCAGAAAAATGTATCACTCTTCTAAGAATTTGGCTTCTGAGAGCTGTTGTTGTGTACCTCTGTATCTAGGTCATTGAACATCTGTATTGATTCAGCACTGAAATGTTCCAGTAACTTACACTCATTAGGGTTTTGTTCCTGCACCATCAGGAAAGATGAGGGGCTCCAGGTTGAGGTGATTTTCAGTGAGGCAAATCCAGGACATTTATTGTCTACATAACGTCCATGGGTCTATTTTGCAAGAGGAATTCTTTCTTGTAGATACTTATAAATTAATCACATGATGCCATGCTACTGCATTAGATATTGTATCTGTTCAAGTAAAAAGACAATGTGGAAATTATGAAACTAAACATTAAGTATTACGGCATTGCTAGGTTCTGCTATTTGTCTTGCTGACTTTCAACGGACTATATCATCTCCATGGACCATAACAGAAGCTTAGACAGCTTGTCCTCCTGTAGACACATGCATGTAGACAACCTTTGTTTCAGTCTAATTCCTCCCCTGTGTGTTTTCTTTTTCCTAAAGCTCTGACTCCAACAATCAAGGCGTTATGAGACATCATTCAATTTTCCTTAAAAATGAATGCGAACAGAGCTGTCAAACTGTCACAGTCACAGAGAAATCTTGAAAATTTAACCTAGATCCAGCATATGCTTGGCCAATGCAAAAGCCTGAGAAGAGATGAAATGTCACGATTCTGTTGTGTTATAATCACTGTAGAAAGTATGGCATTTGCAGCTCAGGGAGCATAAGAGTTAATAGGCAATGACAGAGCTCTGGGAACTGGGCAGGTTGTGGACTGTGTGAACACAACCCCTGCTGCAAGGAATTTAGAGTATAAAAAAGATAGGATAAGATGGACACAGACAAACCAATAAGGAATATGATGATATTACCCTTCTTTTTTTACCAGATTACAGATTTACTGACAGGAAAGACCTGAATCTTAATGAGGGATTTAATCAGAGAAGGATGTAATTTTTCAGCTGGAACCCTTTCGGTGAAAATGTAGGTTTGACAACATCTATTTTCCTGTGAATTTCGGACAGATGAGCCAAAGTATTCATTAACCAAAGCTGAAAATATCTTGAAAAAATAAAATAATTTATTTTAACTTTTTATAATTAACTATAATGAATTTTTTAGCTATGATTGTTTAAAAATATATTTAAACAATTAGGAATAATTTTAAAGCTCAGTGAAACATTTGATCTTAATCAATGTTAGGCCAAGATGTTTATATTTTCAGTACCTGCTTTGCCAAGATGTCCCAACATTTATGTTCTTGCTCAACTCGATGATGATGATGATAATAAAGATTATGAGGAAATAACAGCAAAGCATAAAATTTCCCATTTTCCCAACGTCCACTTGAATGAGGGGAAGAAGTTGTCTGAGAAGGCAAATGGGGCAGGTGAGCTCTGCAGGTAAAAAGGGGCAGCTGAAGAGGCTCAGAGGTAAAGGCAGAGAGGGCATTAAACACATCCCCCTTTTACACAATCCAGTTTTTGCTCCGCATTAGGCAGCTGGAAATCATGAGGAAGGCCGGCAGTGACAGAGAACTGAAGAGGCCCCACTTTTATCCCTGAGTTTACTGCAGTCCTCTTTCATTACCTATCATGTTATTCTTTGTTTTCTGGACAATGCTAAGGCAGGAGGTAAACTCACCCGTGTGCTGCTGCAAGGCATGCTGTGAAATGCAGGACTAATTCCCTCACCTGAAGCCTTCCAGCCCCTTTTGGGGCAGAACTGGGGCTCCCTTATACATGTTTTTGGGACGGGGACAACTGAAATCCCCCAACTCACAAAGTCAGCAAAGCCCCAAGGATGAGATTCTCAGCTATGATGTTTATTGGGTGGTGAGGGGAGGCGGTAAATACCTGGAGAGAGAAGACATTTTGCTATGAAATTTCTAAGGACATTCTGTCATGCTGCACAATGTCTCAAACACCCAGTTCTGGGTGGGAGAAGCAACATCAGGCTGTCATCAGCGCTGTTACGGCACCCACACCTATTGAGCCTGACAGAGCTGTTTAGCCAAAGTGCATCACGTTCCCTGCTGCCCTCATTTTGCTTAATCTGCATTCTTGCAGCTCAGTAATCCTCATGGGAGACTTCCTATAAATAGTGCTTTGGCAATTAAACCCGCTTTCCTTGCAAACTAAGCTTTAATTGCTATTGGCAGGTAGCTTGCAGAAGTATCTCCTATGGAGGAAGTAGAGGATGAAACACATTTTAAATAATGAGGGTTTATCTTTGTGAAGAAAGGGAGGTTTATCTTAAATGCTAATGCTATTATCTAATCGAGCATCTAATGTTTTTCTATGCAGTTTGCCCATCTGAGAGCACCAAGGAGCAGAAATGTGAGCTGTAAAAATCCTGCTGTGCTCATAGAAATGTCTTTTGCACATTTTCGGGGAAACCAGGTCAAAGATTACACCTCTGCAGTATTTTTTGGTGATACTCATTTATTATATTAAATGCATTTTACTCAGATTTCAATCGGAATGATATTTAAAGAAAACAACAAAACATAATAAAGTATCGACCCTCTGCCCTCAGGAAACAGGTGAGTATACATCCAGGTCAAATCCACTGGCCATCTCTGCTGTGCAGAGCAGCTGGGGTCATTTATTTCAGAAGCCGGTTTAGCTGTTCTGCCTCTTGTTTCAGAAGCATTTCATATTCTTAAATGACACCTGGAAATCTGAACAGGCACCGTGGAGCCTATCATAAAGGGAAAGGGGGATTTTGACTGTTTGGAAGTAAATCCTGAGATTATTTTTACATGAACCTGTAAGAATGATATCAGTATGCATGTAAGTGTGTATAAACCAGATGCTGCTCCTGCCTCCTTGCATGCTGAGTGCACTTTACTTCGTCAATGTTCTTATGGGCTTCTAGGGGAACAGGAGCAATCCAGCTATGCACAGAAAACAACGCTTTTCAATCCTAAGTATGGTGTCTGATTATGTGAGGTTTAAATAAAAGAACAGATGATACAGTCCTGTTTTAGGATTAAAAGGCACAGTATCATACATTGTTTCCAATGTGGGCCAGATCCTTTAAAGTGGTGATGCTCTTACATATGACTAGTTCTACTGGGGTCTAAAGTCACATCAGACCCCTGGAAATGAATGAGCGATACGTTCCTGAAAAGAGTTGGCACATACAAGGTGAGATGCTGCAAAAGCTTATTTTATATACTGTTAGTCAAAATCATCTGGAAAATTCATTTAAATAGCACACACACACATCCATTTTATGCTCGCATTTTATAAATATTCAAAGTATGAGTTTTCCTGCTGAGAATGTTTTCAGCAAGTGCATGGTGGTCAGGTCTGGGGCTGGGGTTGAGGCTGAATTTTGAATTTGTATTTGTACTAAGTGAATGCATGCCCTGAGCTTAGTCCTGCTGGGGAACGTACGTACCAATAGGACACAGCATGGTGGCACTGAACTACGTCAGCCTTCAACTGGAGACTGCCTCCGCAAACTGCTAAAGGTGAAAAGCAACCAACAGTTATATTTTAAGGAATGTTTTTGAATAAAAGATCTCAAAGAATTTACAGCCCAATTGTGGCCAATTTTTCAAGGAATCTGATTGCCAAATTTCTTCTGGACCCTATGTGCTACCTTACTGTCTGACCTGGGACATCTGTGATGCCACACTTTGCCCATTTGAATTTAAAACAGCCCTGGACCATGATACCACTTGTAAAGCTTTGTCCCAGTCTAAACCTGCTGTATTACCCCACTATCTCAACCTAGTCCTCAAATACCAACCTACGCATTGGTCTGTTCACCTTCTGCAACATGGTTCTGGTTAACCCCATAAATCTGATACCTTGGTGTGTTTCATTTGCTACCAATCTCTCTGTCTCTAAACCTGTAACTCTCTCTATCCCTGTGAGTAGGGCCCCATTTTTTCTGGTTAACTTCGCTGTCGTGTACAAGCACACAGATAGCAAAGACAAAGCAGGGTTTCCCCAGCTTTTGTGAGGGTGATGGAGCAGGGAAAAAGGATGTTCCCCTGCAGTCTGCCTCCATTGCCTGGGCACCTCCTCCCTCCCATTCCCACCAGACACTGCAGCAAGGCATCCTGCCACAGCAAGTCTCACCAAGCTGAGCTAGCCCCCAGTGCTCCCTTCCACTCTGCAACTCACTCAATTCAATGCCAATTGGGTTGGGAGTCCAATTCACAGCTCTTATTCTGATCACATATATAACGTCTGGAGGCCTAAAGGTCACATGCAGTAGTTATTTACAAAGGGCACATACTTCATACTTAATTCTTCTGAAGGTTTGTCTTTTTCTTTGACATGTTCCTCACACTGAGCACTCTCTGTGCACTTCTGCATCCAGACACAGACACCAAGGATATAATCACTGGTTTAAAACCTCACATGAGACTCCAGATACTTTTCTCCATTACTTATCCTTCAAAAATTTTGGAGCTGTGATGCTAAGCGTTGCAACTGTTAACTCTCAGATAGGTCACCATCACAGTAGCATCCACAGCCCTGAATTCTGAATTCTTAAAAAAAAAAATTAAAAAGTGCAATTTGAGGAAGAGTAATGTTAATCCTTTTCATACACTAGACTTCTCTGAGTACATGGAAATAGAAAACCCCACTTCAAGCCCTCCGTCTTCCTGAGTGAAATCAAAGAGACATCCTCCACTTCCTAGGAGGTCTCCTACATCTCCTCACCATGGCACCACTCTGAAGGCCATTTAAAAAGACTGAGAGGAAGAGTTTTCATCAACATTAAACATCCCAAGAAACAGGCTAAGGTCTTGTCCTCCTTCTTAGGTCTCTTTCTGGCTCAATAAGTCTGCCACTTATAAGATGCAACACCTTCAAGAGGGACTGGGCTTTGGAGATCAAGGGGCTGGGGGGTGACTAAGGATTTTCCCCTCCTTCCTACCCCCTGAACACATTATGAACTGCTGATATGACAGTCGCCTCGAACTCTCCCAAAGTGCAAAGGGAGATTTATTTTTAGCTTATGTGCATGCATGGCAGATACTTCAACTCCGAAACACTTCTGTCTGTGCTCCAAAAGGAAAGAGAAACCCCGCACCAAGTGGATTTTGAAAATAAAGATGTAGATGGCTACCAAAAAAATTGAGGTGTTGGGAGATTATTCTTTGCACCTTTGAGTAAAATACACTCCAGAGAGGGGATGGGTTTGAGATATAAGAAGCCCATTGTGTTTCTGTAATAGCCACCACTGGGCAGCTTCCAGGAGTCATTCTGGCTCTGGTGGGTTGTGTTCTATGGTCCATAATTGTCCCACTGAAGGTCTGCATTCACCCCCAGGCCAAACCCTGTGACAGAAAACCCCCTTATTTTTGGTCCGGGCACAGAAACTTTTGAATATCCTGCTGGGCATTGCGTTATGTTTAAGCACATTTAAAATGAGCTAATCTGTGTGTGCTTCCTGAAAAGTCAGTTTGCTTTATCCTGTCTCAATTTTTGGAGCAAAATAATACATGGAATATGTATTTGTTTGTTTGTTTGTTTATTTATTTACTTATTAAGCACCCAGTGCTTGCATGTCTTATTTTGTCTTACTTGAAATACAAACACTGGCGATAACTTTCAGTGCTAATGTGACTGGTAGAAACTTTTGTTTGCTTGTTTTTCTAACAACAGGTTTTTCTTCTGTTCACATTTGTAATCTTAACAAGGGAGAAAATGCTTATAAAGAAAGGTATAGACAGTCACAGAAGTGTACTCAAGAAGAATAATGGGTATTAAATCAATATTTATAAACATAACAACTAATAGAAAAACAGACTCACACCCATTTGTTTTAAAAATAGGTTGCTGCAAAAACATGTAAATGAATACTTAATGTAATGGGTTTTTTTCTATATCAAGTATAGTTCCTTTTGCAAAAGCCCATGAACAATGACAATAATGCACAATAAATATTAATAATTACCCATAATGGGTAATTAAAGTTTAATAATTAGTATGGAAGTCAAAATAGCAAGAAAGAATCACTTGATCACTTTCAAAACATTCAGTATTTGAAGGATGTTGTATAATCATTACAGCATAGGTTAATGATTGTCCATTTGAAGTCTGCACTCATTTACATTCATGGTTATTGGAATGTAACAGTTGATAGAGCATTTCATGATAGAAAAAATTGAATATGTAAATATTATTCCAAATGTGAGTCCACCGTGATGGGGTTATCTCTGCAAATGTAGTTCAGATTGGTGGTATTCTATAAGGAGGTTGCTTTTTGAAGTGCCTTCACAAAAATGGGTTTAATTTAAGGGAGTTCAGGTCAATATGCTGCACAGAAATGGAAAGATTTTGTATTTGTAAACACAACTTGACTGAACGAAATGGGGTTAGCCTAAAAAAACCCTGCTACCTCGCAGCTGAGGATCTGGACCATATTTTACAATACTTTGCAGAGTTCAGGTTGAATAATCTTTTACAATACATTCTGGGGTTCTTAGCACTTTGCTGTATGAAATCCCAGACCTTGACACACTCCCAATACAAAGAAGAGAAGTAGTTTATTAAAAATGTACTTTGGCTCATGAGACTCACTTATAAAGATGGAGAGCAGAAGACAACCCAAAATGCATCTCCCATGGGGGAGCACACTGTCATTTCAAAACGTACACAGTCCTTTTTTAGGTCTTCTGGGTTTTTTTGATGAAAAAGTTTTTTTAAAAATTCTGAAAAAAAGATTAATCTTATTCTTAATAAAACAGGTTCATTTTTCTGAATGCTATAAGTTTTTGTTCTTAACAGTTTTAAAGGATATATTTTAATCCATAGTTCCAGGAACTTAGGTGTTCTTTTTGTTAACAATCAGCATCTCTTTAAAAAGTCCTCCACATCTTCCAAGTTTTGAGCACTGTAGCCACTAATCCCCCTCCATCTTCTTATGTTCAGGTGAGATTTGTGGTCAGCTTGACAATCCACCTAAAAACTGTTGTGTGGTTTTTTTTTTTTTTTCCTTTATTTGTTTTGACTGAGTTTTAGCAAGTTTAGTGTCCTGATCCTTTTGTCCGTATATCTGCGTGGTAAAGCAGGAAGCACTCTACTTCTGCACAAATACAGTAGCACTTTACACTTTTTTAATATTGTGATATAGTGTAAGGGGACTATAGCCAGGGACTTGTCACATGGGAATCCCTGTCTCTAAGACCATTTAACAGAAGCTACTGAGGAATGAGATGAGCAAGAAAATTACTAAATGAGAAAAGATGTTTCTGAAGCAATATAATTACTTAAAGTAACGACCAATCTCTGCCTTTTCATTGCTTCATGCCCTTTGGCACTATTGGTGGTCAAGCTGTTTTGCAATGAGTTTATCTTTCCTATTTCATAAATGAGGAAAATGAGGCACAGAACAACTTGCTGGAGGAGGCAAAACTAGCCCCTGGCGGAGCCGAGGGAACAATCAAGATGTGAAATACCCATGAAAAGCAAAATCCTAGGTAAGAGGAGAGGGAGAGGCTTTAAGACAGTGTTGCAACATGAGACGACAATGTGTACTCGCAGCCCAGAAAGCCAACTGTATCTTGGGCTGCATCAAAAGAAACATGGCCAGTAGGTTGAGGGAGGTGATTCTGCCCCTCTACTCTGCTCTGGTGAGACCCCACCTGGACTACTGCATCCAGCTCTGGAGCCCTCAGCACAGGAAAGACATGGACCTGTTGGAGCAGGTCCAGAGGAGGGCCACAAAAAATGATCAGAGGGATGGAACACCTCTGCTATGAGGAAAGGCTGAGAGAGTTGGGGTTGTTCAGCCTGGAGAAGAGAAGGCTGCGGGGAGACCTTATTGTAGCCTTTCAGTACTTAAAGGAGGCTTATGAGAAAGATGGGGACAAACTTTTTAGTAGGGCCTGTTGCGATAGGACAAGGGCTCATGGTCTTAAACTGAAAGAGGGTAGGATTAGATTGGACATAAGGAAGAAATTTTTTCCGCTGAGGGTGGTGAGACACTGGCACAGGTTGCCCAGAGAGGTGGTAGATGCCCCATCCTTGGAAACATTCAAGGTCAGGTTGAATGGGGCTCTGAGCAACCTGATCTAGTTGAAGACGTCCCTCCTCATTGCAGGGGAGTTGGACTAGATGATCTTTAAAAGTCCCTTCCAACCCAAACCATTCTATGATTCTATGATTCTGTAACCAATACTGGAGAAACCCCAGCATGACTGCATGACACACCTGCCTCTCCATGCTGATCTATAGACAGCAGCAATATTGTCCCACCAGTGTCCCATCCAGTCCAAAAAACAATCCTTAATTCCGTACCATTTGGAGTACCTTTGCAAGCCTTGACATGGCTGCAATGACTGTGGCACATGCGTCCTTCCATACTTAGGTAGGAAGAATTTCTCATCTTTTTGGTAACCCATCATTTTCCCTGTTATACAAAGATGCAGGAGAAGGCAAATGGGTCTGTGAATATTTTTCAAGTAGTGCAGAAAAGCAAAGCTGCTCTTAGTATGTAAAAGCATCAGCATTCCCCACAAACTTTAGTTTAAGTAAAACATGCAATAGAGGAAAAACACTGAGGAAACTGTGTAAGTGAGTGAAATTAGCTTTTTCCTAAAATGGAGAATTAGAATGTTTCATGAAATTAATGGAAAGAGGATCTTAGAAAGAATAAAGAGGGGCCTGGATAAATTAAAGATTTTATCTGAAACCAAACTGGAGTAATTGACTAAATTAACTTGTCTTAAAGAGACATGTACTGAGACATTGCAAAATAAAGAAAAGATAAAAGGAAATTAGAGAGTGTAATATGGCATATAAACAGCACTAGGAAAAAACTGAAGGGAAGAGTAAGAATGCTATTGTCAAAGGGGAAGAAGAAAGGCTTTACATGCATATAAGTGACTAAATGTACCTTTTTATTTTTCAACAATAAATATAAAAATTTTCCTGCTGTTTCCCAATAACAAGAAATCAGTATTCAAAGAACATATCTCAGGGAGCAGTCTACAAACAAGTACACCTCACAGTCATTTCAGGCGTACTTTATTTATTAATTAAAATTTCAAGAAATCATGGGAAGGCCCTAAGCAGAGATTATTATTTGACTTTTTCTACTGATGTGTAGAATAAGCCAAGACAAACATTATAATATATATTTTTTAATTTGGGCAGTATCTAAAATGAATCATGGGCAATATTTTTTGATCGATACAATAACACAAAAACGAAATTCTAAGCTTTTTAAAGATACCTTTCATTTGCTAAGGCAGCTAGCACAAACCTGCTAAAGCATCAGAAATCCTTCTGTGTGGTATATTAACAGAACACATATTCAGTGCCCTTAGTTTGGAAAATATTACTATCAAGGAATAATGTTAATGATGCAAAAACCCTGCATAAACCAAGCAATGGTTTTTGCACAACTACTTCTTAATTCCTGATCAGAATATAAAATTAAGATTGCATTATGGAATGGAGAAAAAGTGATTCTGTTAATCTTGCAGACCTCCCTTCAAAGCCCTTTTTATTCTATATATCCTAGATTGCTTGTTATTATTACTATTTAATATCATAGTTGCAATTAGTGGCCCCAGTCAGAGACTGCAAGCACTGGATTAAATGCTTTATATATGTACACACATACATACATATATATGCACATACACGCATGCTTAAAGACTTTCCTGTAAGGAATGGCAATTGCTCATCTTTAAGGATTGAGCAGCTGGGAAGGAATGAACATTTTGGTGACAAAGAAGGATAGTTTTTCAGAGTCTAACTTCATAACACAAAGAGGCAGTTTAATAAGTTTAAGGGGGATTTTTTTTTTTAATTCTGAATAATAATGTATTTTATCTTAAGGGTGGAGAAGCACCTTGAATTTGTAATGGGATCTAAAATAAAAAGGAGAATTAAAATAAACTTTTTACTGTTGCTGTTCATGTCAGTTGGTGTCACTTCATAGAAGTAATGTATTCCACAGAAAATACACTGGCCATTTTAATTTTTTTTTGTGATTATATGGAAATCATGTTCGACAACTTAATTAATAGACAGATAATGCTCTGTTGTGATTTAACTAGCCATTTTTCTTTCAAAGAATTAAATCTATGGCTGCTGCTGGGGAAATGCACACCATCCTTTTTATTGGGTTTCCTACATATCTTGCTGCAAGGAAGCCAGCTCTGTGATAGATCTGCAGCAACAAGGCTTCACAGCTCTTTAGGGCAGAAAAAAATCAAACTGAGGTCAGGAAAAGAACAAAACAAGATTTTCCTCTTTGTGGATGGGGAACGAAATGACACTGTACTGGGAGGAGGCCTACAAGGAGATGTTCACTTGAAAGTTTATAATCTCTGTATTTTTTACCCGAGTACCAGGGTCATAAAGCAGAGGTGTCCTGCAGGACTGTCCGGTCTTCATGGCAAGGAGGGGGTGTACAGTGAGAGCCTCCTCTCCAAGCAGATGGCTGGAGGGTAGGGTCCAGGCAGTGCCCAGCTATGGGAGCTATCTCAGAGCACTGCTCAGCGTAAGCCACCTAATCCAAATCAGTACCAACACAGTAAGTATTAGCTCAAGGACTAGCTATGAGCTCCATAGCACCATGGAAATGCAACCACAGAGCTGTTCTTCAGTATTTTCACAGCCTGTGGATCCTTCCATGCAAAATTTGGCTTCTGTGGTTGCACGCTTGGGCATGGTTTCCTCCTGTGGAAGCAGTTATATTTTTTCTCAAAAGAACATAGGAATTTAAGCAGTGTATTGTAACGATCTGAGCTGAAGGTGAATGAGGGCGTTGAGGCTGAGAGGGGTCCTGCTAGAAGTGCTGCCTTATTTGCAATGCTGTGGGAGGACCATCACACCTTGTTGCAGGGATGGCCCCTCTTAGGCCAGTTCCTTGGAGGAGTTCTTGATTCCTCGCACGGACAAACAAACACAGCTCTGCAGCCTGTTTCAACAGGATGAGCTGTGGACTGATGATATTTTGAAGCTCGGCAACCCTACAGGCTCCTGGAGAACCACCGTGCTGTGTGGTATGTGACCTATCGAAATCCTAGTTCCAATAAGGAGCAAAGTGCTGAGATTTTTGTATCCTTCACTCTTCAAGAAGTTGGGGTCAAGACAGGAGAAGCAGTTGGCAGGGCCCACCTCTACAGCACTACTGGTGCAAGACATAAGCAAAAAAGACTCATGGTACTCTCATCCTATGGCAAGGGATGAGTGCTGACACTGGAATCAAAACACATTTTTATTCTGCATTTGATGGGGGCACACACTGTACCTTATACCCTCAGCCTTCTTGTTAATCTCAAATCCTATCAAAATCAAAGCCACAGCAGCATTAGATTTTGTTAGTTCTTATTCAAGGGAAAAGATCATATTAATTAGAAACCTAAGAATTAACATGGGAAGGGGATCTTAGATATAGATGAAACAGGAAAAATATACATGCTCATGGGCACCAAAGTAGTCAAGATACCAGTGAATAGTGAGGTAGTAAAGATGGGGAACTGAGGCAGGAATCTCGAAAGTATTTAAATGCCTCTTTCAAAGAAATGAATGGCATTCAAGCCCATGAGTTGCCAGCATCCTATTCAAAGCCCTGTGACAAGGGAGGGACTCAAACCTGCATTTCCCAAGCCTCCAGCCACCGCACTAGTAACTGGATGAGCTTTCTTTGCTGCCTCTTTTCACAACATCACCATGACAACAGTGGCTGCTCTCTTTTTGGCTAGTGCTCAGTGTGCATATTGATGGTGATCAACAATGAGGTACTACCACGATGAGTAAATAGATTAGACCCATGTGTTACCCTATGGTCAACACACACAACGAGCAGATCTGTAGCCTTCAGATCACTGTTGTTATTCCTTCTCCCGAGTCCTGCAGTGTCCTTTCTACTGACACATAAACTAGTATTTGACGATAGTATTATTTACATTTTTAATTACATTGCGTGTACTGGGTATTTACTCTGAGCACAAGTGGCAAGCTGTTTGGGAGCTAGTGTTTCTGCAGTGCTGCTAATTAATTGATGATAAATAAGTAAATAAAGAGCCCAGCAAAATCAAAAGGAAAGAGTATAGCCTGCTGCTTTCTTTTCCAGAAAACTCTATCCTCCTTATTTCTTCTTCCTTTTCTTTTTTTCCCCTGTTATCATTCACCTTTTAATTGAAACAAGTGTGCCCTTTGGCTGCCAAACCTTCCCTTGTAAGCAATGCATGGCACTGAAGACCGGTCTAAATGTTTTTTCTTTCCTTTCTTTGTTTCCTGCATTGGGATGAGGGATCCTTAGGACAGTCTGAAATTCCTTACACACACCTCCCTTGATAAGTCAGGTCTGGGTAATCTTCCATATGTGCTATCATTTGAAATTTAACTCAAGAACAATGAAGGGGAACCGGGGCAAACACAGGAAAGGAGCTGGGATGAAGACAGAGCAAGAGCTCTCCTGCCTAATTTTTATTGAGTGAAAGAATATTTCACCCTCTTCTCTATAAGTAACCCTCACTTGCACAGATAGGAAACAAAGTTTAATAAAGTGCAACCACAAGAGCTAGGCTTTCAAATGCTACACCTACGGCCAGGGCAGGTTTCCCAAGAATGTCTCATTGAGTAAATTCTGGCCACTTTCATTATGTGACTAAGGCTTTCTTCAGCCTATCAACATGTACCTAAAGTCATGTTCATTGCTTAGCTCTTTTGCATTTAAAAATCTGGTCAAGACGAGACAAGCTATATATTATAACATACGTTTAAATATGACTTGGCCCAATGAGTGTTTTAAGAGGAGTGGATAGCTGGTTCATGTTCATTAACAGACGGAGTAATCCAGTAAAGGAAAGGCCAAATTTGGGAGCTGAATTATGTAGCAAATCTGAGCTTTCTAGAACTGTTGATGATTTTATAACTGTTTTGTTTATATGGGAACAATTATACAAAGGGCAGGCCCAGGCAATAGAGAACAACCCAATGGGTGCTAGTAGAGCCTGTAGCCACACTGAAGAAATAATATCACCTCTAAAAGTCTTAGACGTGTAAAAGGACTACTGAAAAAGGAGGCAATTTTAGAAAGAAGCTGCTGTATACATATACAGGCTAGAATCTATGGATGATCAAGGATAAGAAGCTCCATCCCCAGGTTCTCACCTGCATGACACATTTGGTGTGACTTGACAAGGAAGCGATCGCAGTTTCTTTCTGCTGTCTTCATGATGGCTACATCCAGTGTTCTGCAGAGCACAAAAGCCAAAGCACATGTGTCTGCCCTCACTATGTTCCTTTTCATTCGTAATGGTCAATCCATTATGGGAACCTGGGCATCACAATGTTGAGCAGTGTGGTGAACAGTTTTCATGTAGCTCCCTGCAAGCTGGAGTTCTAATTGCCTATCAATAGAGGCAAAAAAAGCCATCATATTCAGCAGAAACCTGCCTAAGTCTGCCAGAATGAAATGGCTGAGATGAAAGTTTGTTTATTTCCTACCCATTCCTGGGGCTTGCAAGCCTTCTTGCCCTGAAGCTGCATATCCCAGAGCATTTCTGACTTAGACACACAGACCTTTTCTTTTCAAAGATAGGTGAAATAAATGCATCAATCCTTTCTTTTAAAAAACCTTCAAAATATAGTGTATTTATTTAAAAAGTTGGAAACTTAACTGAATCTCTTATCTCTTTGGAACTGTTTTAAACCATATTCAGCACCCTGTTGATAAGTGTCCTGGGTTGTGAAATACAAGGGGAAGTTCCCACAATCTTTCTGGTCAAGGTTATTTAACTCTACATGAATTTTCATCAATTCAGTTAAAGGAAAAGCACAGTTAAACACAGATCTATAGTTTAATGACAGGAGAGACTCAAGTTCCCACTGCATTGAATACTTAATAGCAGGTATTGAAATATTTAGTGGCCTCCAGGCTAGAACCCAAACTCCCCCTCCCCTCATGCCAAGTGAGTGCTTTAACTAGGTTATGAAACAGCACAGTGCCATATCAAGATCTCTTTATAGCCAAGATCTACACAGCAACACATACCTTGGAGAGACAAGGAGAGGGGGAACTCCAAGAGTAGCTCATATGCACACAGTAACTGCAGCTTCTTTACTGCGCTTTGACACACTTGTATTTTGGGCTTAAGGAATATTGAATTATTGCCTGCAAACTGGAATGGCTTCAGCCAGGAGGTCTGAGACCATCCATGCCCCTAGAACACCTCAACCAATTTATCATGCACTTTGCTTACAATCAGTCATAACCAATTGATCACACCGCAGCTCCTGGGACAGCGATGCCAGGTGTGGAGTGCAATTCTCTCTGTCTCGCAAGAGATGTCAACCCTCCTGAAAGGAGGAGTGTTGCTCCCTATAACCTCCTGGTTAGGATGTCTACCTGTTAAATGAGAGATGTGGAGTGGGGACAGAAATTAATATAGGTCCTTGGCAGTGGGGTACAGTCTAGCTGGGGAGTCCTTATACAAAATGGCAACTAATTGCTAAAATGGCAGCTAATGGCATCCTAATTTTGCAGCTATGCTTTGTGCTCATGCGCTTTGAAAATACCTAACAGATGGACCCCTGTGAGCAAAATAAGTAGAAAAAAACATAATTCGTATTTCGCTTTCTGGGTTAGGAATGACATGCAAGCCAAGCTCCAAAGTCTTGACAAGAGTGAGGTACTTCTGAGCACTTGCAGCTTCTGGAGAACATTATTACTAGGTAGCAGCAGCATCAGACAAACTGACAACTAGCTGCTGAAGTCCCTTATAAGTCTCTTGACAGAGCTGTGCCAAAATACCTGCCAAGAAGCAATGCTTCCAGAAGCGTTCACTGGAGGAGCAGACCCTTGTAGTCAAGAAGAAGCTGCCCTATCCATGCAGGAGCAATAACCAGTTTGAAAGGATGTTGATGGGCCAGTGAGATTTCAAGTTTAGCAAGGCATAAGAGAGATTAAATTGCTGGATTTCTATGATCATTCCTGGGGCCCAACTTTGAGATTTAGATTATTAAATCAGATTCTAAGTTTTCATTTAAAGGAAAACAACAACAAGAACAACAGAAAAACACCCACACGTTTGAAAAAAAGAAAAAGCAGCAATACAAAGAGATGGAGTGGCACTCCAATCACTGGAATTTTAACCAAATTAAGCTGTGTGATCCTATGCAGGGAATATTTGCTCCTGTTTGCTCCTTAGTTAATTAATTGTTGCTGGCAAGGTGTGCAGGGTGTGGGCCTGTTCTTGGCTGCTGCACTCTATGTTTGATGCTGAGGCCAGGGGAACTCCAGAGGGTATTGTAAAAATTCCTTGCCTTGGGAGTGAAATAGAGAAAAAAACTCTGCATGCTCGCTGTTGTTGTTGTTGTTGTTTCAAATCCTGTCCCCCATGGTAATTTTATGATGTTCCTTGATGGTCTAAACCACCAAAGATGGAGGCTTCAAGTTTTGCCCACCTTAAAGATGTTAGTGAAAGGTTAAGACAGTATAGCAGGCATATCCCCGTTGAGTTCAGGGGAAATGGGGAAACCTAGAACAGGAGTTAGGATGCCTGTATGGACGATAGCACATCTGGGCTTCATTCCCCGATTTGTTGGAAAATGTCTTTATGACCTCAGCCAAATCACTTAGGGATGGGTTATTAAAGGGATTTAGGTACCTAAATCCACCATGACATTTTCAAAGTTGAAGCTCAGGCACTGCCTTGTCTTTCTTCTCCCTTCTGGTGCATAAAACTCCTGTGGATGGTTAAACATATCTTCCTGCTGGAGGCTGTGAGGTTTGAGAGAATCTTTGCCCCACCACGTCCCTCCTAGTTGCTTTTTCTTGTCCTCATGCAATTCATGTTGATATGGGACCGTGAGTAAAACTACATCAGGCAACAGATTCTGCAGAAAAATAATCAGTCAAAATGTGACTACAAATGATAAAAAAAAGACTTATTTTAGTCAAAATGGATAAAATGTTATTGTTCACAGTGTAACACCACTATTATATGGCAGAAAAGACTGAGACTGTGTACGGGCAAGAACTAAAAATGTGGACAAGAAAAGTAGGACCAGCTTGTGTCACCACAACCACTAATAACAGAAATAGCTTGTTTTGCTTTTATTTTTACAGGTTAATTTTTGGGAAAAAGCTTAAGAGTTTTTACAGTGCTGCTGCTAACAAGATGATTGAAAAATGCACCTCAAGTCTTGTATGCTCCAAGAATGTATATTTAAGGTCTGCCAATTAATTTACTTTATACTCGATATATGAAAAAATGGGGTAAGTAAGTATCTGACAATCACAGAATAACTAAGGTAATTCATGATAGTTGAATAATACAATACAATACAATAAAGTCACAACAACCCCAGCAAAGGCTGAAAACAATTTCTACCTTCCTAGATCAAAAATTAAATTTAAATTAGAAATTAAATTAAAAATAATTTAATAATTTAATAATTTAAAATAATTTAATAAGTTTAATTTAATTAAAAATTAAATTAAAATTAAGGCTGATCAGAACTTTGGATTTATTCACCCTGTCTTTAATATACCCAACTTGGTTAAAATCATGCTTTTTCTGACTTAAACTAATAGCAAAACAGGGTTAAGTATTCTCAGGTTAGCTGTCTTTAAACCACAATAACTGTCTATATAGGCACAGTTCCATTAATTAAACATATGAATTTAATGCAATTAATTTATGCAAGTTTGGGCTCAGACTCACAAGTGGTTATCATAGCATAATAAGTCATGATGACTTATGTGTCTGTCCCCATACGTGATTTTGGGCTGTAATGGGAGACGTAACAAAAAAGCAGTATGGCTTAGCACAGGAAAGAGAGTTCTGCTAATCCAACTTTATATTTCAGTAAGAATAAATATGGTTGCAAATATGAAATGAATGTTAAATACATTGTCTATTTTTAAAAAATCTTATGCTTTATGCTCTGCTAAGACATGCAAGAGATTTCTTGCCTTCTTGGGGGAAATTATAGCTGAACATAAGTTTGGGAGATTTGTTTCCTGTTTGATTTTTTTTTTCCCCACTGAAACTTTAGTTAAATTGAAAAAATGAAAGTTCTTCTAGGAAACTGAAAAAATCTAGCATAAACAAAATGATGTTTTAAAATCCATTTAGCAAAAACTTTCAGCAAATGTTTTCTCAAAATGGCTATTGAAATTTTCCTTTTACTGACTGAAACCAGATGCCTGCTAAGTCAATAACTGAAGACTTCATGTTTTGTTTAAAGAAAAAAACTGAGAAAGTAGGGCTGGGGGGGGGAAGAGTCTGTAGGCAAATTTGGACAAAGCGAATAGCTGTTCAATTTCTTCTCTGCAAAGCAGAAACAACCTCAGCCCTTCAGAATTATTATGATTTCTTCACCTTTCCATTTTTTACTCCCTCTGATGAGTACTGTTGAAAAACCATAGGTTCCTCATTGACTGAGGTAGGTGAATTAATCTCATATATTCCTCCCTGGTACAGGAAAACAGATCATAAGCTTGAAGACTGCAACTAACTTTTTTTTCTGAGTGCATAATATTCATAAGCAGGTTGCAGCTCAGCTGGCTACCTGTTTGAAATGTTGAGTATGCAATACTTGACCAGAAAGTAGAAAATATGACCCAAAAAGAAAGATTTTATTTCTCATTCTCAGTCAGCTGACATTGGCTGGATTTACAAAAGTTGCTTGAAAACAGGCAGCAGCTGCTGACTCAGAGGTTACACTCCGTTTTGACAGCATGAAATTAGTTGCAGTTGAGCACGATATGTGTTTCTGGTCCACTCTTGGACAAGGACGTCTCTTGCAGTAACCCAAAGGCTTTGAAGCCTCATCTGGAGACCAAAATCCCCAAAAGAAAGGTTACAATTTAAGAGAAGCAGCAGTGTTCTGATAAACAGGATAAGGGAATTTTAGAAACTTCAATACTTTTTTTTTTTCTTCCTTCCTTTCCGGCCCACACAGGTATTGCTCGAGGCATCAGTCCTAGAAAAATTAGGCTACTGTAAGATTTATTGGCTGAGTGCAGAGTTTACATTACATTTTCTCTCATCACTTTCTCCTGGAGTAATTGCCTATGCATGCACAGTCCTGGCTGCAAACAGTGTGGTCTGATCCTTGGGTGGCTCATTTTGGGACTGATCCAGCTAAAGGTTGATATCACCCATGAGCAGCTGAGTCCTTTTAACTCAGAAGCTTGGGACTTTGCAGGAAGATAACATAGTACTTTGGAAGAGCAACTCCTCATTACAGGGCTTTTGCAAACACTGTCTCCTAGTTATTTATTCCATACAACTGCTGTTTTCCTTCAAGTGTGATTATTTTTACTGTAATGTTCTTTCATCAGCAGCCACTGTAATTGATATAAAATACCTGTAGACATAGTCCTAGTTGTGAAATTTGTGGTTAAATACTTGTGTGAGCTTTTTTTTTTTTTTAAATTTCCAGTGGGTCTAGAAACTCTGGCGCAGGGTTTGCAAAACTGTTTCTCTCTTCTTTGCATAATAACCCCAGAAAACACTGAATTTCAGCTGGAAACATCAGAGTCAAGTTTGCAGAAGTGTTACTGAGTATGAAAGACAATCACTCAGTTCTCCATGCAGCACCCCAAAGAGGCAAAGCCACACTAGCAGGTAGGAACCCCAGTACCCACAGAACATCTGTGAGTCTTTCTATCTAAGATTATGACTGGGCAGGGGTAAAGATCAGACACTGGACAACAATAATATTCCCCAAACCCCTATTCAGAGGATTTTACAGTGAAAATGTTTTATCACCTCTGAGAACACATGATTCTGAGATTAATGCCAGTGTCTGGAAAAGTCGTACAAAGCCCTTAAAATATGCTAAGCACCGATGCATTCTCACCTATTTTGTGCTATAATTTAATCCTCGAATTTATCCTTGCCTATTAGAACACCTAAATGCAAATACCAGAGGAAAAAAAATGCTAGCTGACTCTTTGCTGGTAAAACTGGAGCCACACTTCAGAGTTTGACCCATGGTGAACAGTCTTAGCATTTTAGCCTATTTCCAGTACTGAAGTGTGATGCAGAGAAAGGTGAAACCCAAATAATTTCCTTTTGTAAAAATTACAGTCCTGTAAAGCTACAATAACGATTTCTGAAACAACACAATGAAAGGCAGGCCATGCTGTTTCAAAGACCAATTGTATTATTCTTATTGGTTCCTTGAAAATATTTCATGACACATGAAACTCTCGAACAGTAGAAAGACATACAGCTTTGAAATAATAACTGGGGGAAGAGGGTAAACCGAGCCATATTTATTCAAGCATTCCAGGTGCCCTCTGCAATTGGTGACCTAGTCAAGTATGAGAAACAATACAATCCCAGGGGCCTGCCGCCAAAAAGATCCACAGCCACTAAATGCATTAAGACATTAATGTCTACTTTGGGATCAGTTCTTGACTTAACAGGTTAA
Source organism: Nipponia nippon (assembly GCF_047370975.1). Lineage (NCBI taxonomy): Eukaryota > Metazoa > Chordata > Aves > Pelecaniformes > Threskiornithidae > Nipponia > Nipponia nippon. The sequence continues at coordinate 6,051,974 of NW_028262347.1, forward strand.
CCTCTGGCCCACGAGGGAATAAGCAGCAAACAAGATTTAGCCAAAGCTTGTACTCAGAGGGTAATTGATAGCTGCAGCCCACCCATCTGATACATTTTTTTGATGGAGATAATTTTCCTCTCATAAGGGAACTATCCATAGAAATAATTTAAGTTGACGTCTCAACACTAAATCAAAATGCTGTGGTCTGACATAGGTACTACTAGATGATTTGAGCCTTTCCAGCTAAAGGACAGAGGGGGTTGAGGGGGTGGGGAAAGAGAGAGAGAAACCTTGGTTTGCTATTTTGGTCTTTTTTTGGGACAAAATTTTCCATTTCAGTGGCAAATAACTAATCTTTTCTTTTGAATAATAAGGAATCACTCCTTTATTCCTTTCACAGTAGACACATTTTAGATCTCCACAAAATGAGGCTTTGTATGGCATTTTGGGGTGAATGTTTTTTGGTTTTTTTTTCTCTTAAAAAAACGCACAGTTATTCTGCTGAAGTGTGGGGAACTGTTAATTGATTTTTTAGTACATTAGTGTTAGCAAAATTTGCCTGTAGAGATAACACTGATATGAACGTTCTCTTCTCTTCTCTTCTCTTCTCTTCTCTTCTCTTCTCTTCTCTTCTCTTCTCTTCTCTTCTCTTCTCTTCTCTTCTCTTCTCTTCTCTTCTCTTCTCTTCTCTTCTCTTCTCTTCTCTTCTCATCCCATCCCTTTTCGTCCCATCCTTTCTCACCTTTTGCAAGAGGAGATTATAAAGGTCTGTGTTTTTCCCTTCTTGCTCCCAAACTATATGAAAAGTACATCAAATATATAGTACTTTTTACTCTTCTCACATTTTGTATGCAGAATAGTGCCACAACCTTTGGGGCATACATAGGAGCAGCAAGCAACTTGCAGCAAATTGTGGTTGTAGTACTGGAGGTTGAAGTTGAATATAAATCTATCTGTTGTACTGATAGCAAGAAAAAGGTATTTCATCTGTTGAAACACCTGACATCTTTATTTCCAAAATCAGCTGTGATACTTTAATTTAGAAGTCTGTTATAGTGGAAGGGTACATTCATTTATTCTTATTCCATAGTTATTATTAAAAATTTATCTTACTAATTAAGGCAGGCAGTCTTTTCATATGAGACATAGTCCTCTATGAGACATGACAACAGCACCATTTCAGTCTTCCAGGACGTAATCTTTTGTGTGTTTACACAGCTATGTATTGCTCCTACCTGAAAGCTCATTGTATAGCCATAATAAGATTTCCAATTTCAGTAGACAAATTTTTTTGAATTCTTTTTTGAAGTTAATATTTTTTTTTCGGTGGGAAGGGTAATATGCAATGGAGCTTCTTCTTCCCAGAGCAAGAGAAGTGAAAGCCCAGGTGGTTATGCCAAAGCAATATATAGTTTATGAACACATCAAGCTTCAAATTGTGACATTTCAAAAATAGTTAAACATACTAGACAAGCGGCAATTGCAGAAATGGAATAAGAGCTGTGTATTTAAGATCTTTTCCTTGTAATATTTTATGTTCTTTCATGGCTCATCAGGTTTGGTCAATGTTACAAGGTCTTTCAACCTGCAATAAAGCAGAAAGCAAAGAGAAAAAAATCATAAAAACAGTATCATTGGTTGCTGAACAGAAAATATCACAGTGGCAGTTGTTTGAGAAAGTAGATTTGGGACTGACAACTTCTACTAGATGGAAACTGCTAGACCAAAACCAAGAAAACTGTGTACATGAAATGTGATTTACACTACGAGGAAAGCCTTAAAAACACTCCCAAACTCTGAAATTTCCTAAAATACACTCATTTAGGGAGTAGCAGGTAAACTGGAGTGGGAAATTTTAGGATATTTTATGCATTTCCCCTTCCTAAAGGAAAACTTCAGCAGTCACTTGAAACTGAAATATTTTCTGATATTTTAAATGTAATTTTGTTTTGGCACAATAAGTAATGAAGAAACAGATGTGAATTTCCACTTAAAAGACATGTAAGGATTATAGTCATGTAACTGTGCACAAGAACAAAGTGGAGAAAAGTCTTGGGACCTGTCCTCCTCTTGGCTTCCTGTCCTGCTTGATCACCAGTGCAAGAAGTCAACTACTGCTAGCAATGGCAGATGGAGAAATTAATCCATCAAAAAAATGGGATATTTTTTTGGGCAAACTCTAGGGGATAGTTTAGGGACATCAGCTTGCTGTCATCTTTTTTCCTGAAAATCCAAAAAACCCCAAACAAAACAGGAACTAAAATGTATGTATGTGTAATCTTGTTCTATTCAGGTGAAACAATATCAATTGGAAGCTGAAGGATCTTGACCACAGAATATCATCTGAAGAACCAATTTTTAAATCAATTGAATATTTGCAACATTTGGATTTGGGACACTTTGTTTTTCTTGTGTAGTATTCAGCCAAGTCTGTTACCATTAGGCTGTTCCCTCAGGTACAAATAAATTTCATATAATGAAGGTTTTTCCTTATTGCTGAAAGCTTTAGTCTCTGTTTCATTTCCCCTCACACAGTACCCATTCCACTTTCTACAGTAAAATACTGTGACCCATTTGCAGCCTTTTCTTAACCTAGGAATGATTTTACTGGCCTCTTGGTAGGTGACACTCTGATTTACTCCATCATTTCATCCGGATAGAGGTCAACAGTTTAAGAAGTACTCGGACAAGTCTGCAGTGTGAGATAAAATTAGTTCAAAATTAGATAATACCAGCTAGATCCTGACAGCCCTATGGTGAGATGAAGTTCATTTCTGTGTAAAAAGGCAGCCTTAGTTTCATCTTCAGTCTCATCAAAATAAGGGCCAGATCCTCACCTGACTGCAATTTTTTCACATTCAGTTGAGGTTCAGTGATTTATATCATCTGGCATTGTGTGGCTGGTGATGCACATTTTATTTACCTTTTCATGAGGCATAATAGAGGACACACAAGGATGAGAATCTGTCCCTCTAAAAGCACACTGCACCATGGTCACTGTGGGGATGAGCTGCTTTGTAGTCTCCATTATGGCCAACGTCTTTGAAAGGGAATTCTGCTTTGTCTTGCCACTTTAAACTTTTTTTTTTTTTTTACAGCACAGACTTCAAAATGCTTCTTTGAAACAACTGAAGAGTGAACTTTAATTCATGTTTTTTAAACAAAGGTTATATGAGACTTACAGAAGCCTCACAAAAGAAAAATATCAGCAAGAATTGCACATTACGTTTAGAGTGCTACTGACTTTCAAATTTCTCTACAGGTATTATTTCCTATGAATAGGAACAAAGAGCAAAAACAGTTAAAAAAGCATATTCAAATGTGTGCATAAAAAGGCATGGTAAATGAATACTGTTTAGTTTGCTGACATAATTACTGGAATGTAATTTTTATGAGTCGTAGAAATCTTGGCATTTTCACTGAACCAGATAATTAGACTCTGAATAGAACAGGGTCAGAATAATTAATACATCAAAACTAGATGAACTTTTTCTAATTATTTTTATTTAATCTCTATTATAATTATTGTTATACTCTGCTGAGCATGATTGCCTCATGTTCATAGATTTGAATGCTGTCTTATAGTTGCATCCTGGGACTTTGTGGAATATTAACAAACCGTGGCCTGGAGAAATTAGAATGGTGTCATTTCATAATGGAATTCTAAATTGGAATTTTTCTGTTTTTCTATGTAGTTGCACAAATTTTGCTTCACTATCATTAAAAATATGAATTTTAAAAACAAAGTCTTTTAGTTTATTTATTTTTACATTAAAGAGAAGCTTCTCCTGAAGTTAAAAGCAAGCCCTTAATATCTACCTCCCTCCCCCTGTCTTCTGATTCCTGCAACTTTTTTCAGATCTCATAATTTTTTCTTTTAATTAGATTTTTTTTCTGATTGCATAGTTTCTGTTCAGGCTTTTGAAACATCAAAGTTAAGACCAGACTCCACTGACTGAATTCAAACAATCACTCAGAAGCATGGAGAATAAGGAGCGCTTCTGTAGTCAATGTCGATGTAATTGAAGGCATGTGAGAGATTTTAGTCTGCATCATATTTTTTTTATTCCTTTGAGAAGTATAAACATTGTGTATAGCCACAGCAACTGCCATCAGTGGGACTGATTCAACAAGTCCTCTGACATCAGGTCTGCCGGACAGGGCCTGGGGGTTGCTTTGATGGCTTGAAAATGTCTATATTGTATTATTCAGCATGTATTATGTCTAAGCAACAGAACACATGTAGCTGGAACAGAGGTTGCAATTATAAAGTCTTACCCTTTGCTTTAGATGGCAATAGTTTATGAACTTGATGCAAAAGGCTCAATGTTCAGTTTTGAATAACTAGTTGCCTATCAATTGTTCAAGACCTAATTTATAGTCCCCATTTGTGCAATGAGACTTGAACAGAGTTACTGCAGACTTGCATTAGTATAATCATAAGCAGAAATAAGAGTTGTGTTAACTTTTGGACTTAGAAATTCCCACTACAGTTGACCATTGAGAGGCTTCTTCAGAAAGATTAGGAGAAAAAAAGTATTAATCTTTGTTTTCTAATAACTTCTATTTTCTAATATCTTTTATCATCATGGACAGGAGTTGTTAAGAAGAGGGACTGATCTGTAAGGTGCGTTTTTTCAATTCAGAAGATCATTCCATAAATGCTGTGTTTAACTCAACCATATTAGATTGGATCTGCACACCAACTCTAATGAAATCTCTACCTCTTCTATCCCACATGTGATCTCCTTGGGAGTAAAGACAATGTATTTTCTCAGCTTTCTCTGACTCAAGTTTTATTCAAAGCAAAGCAACCTACTTTTTATCCCTCACCCACTCCTTCTCTCTAAACATGAATCCCAGCCCTTGTTAGATTACTTTACAAGTGCTATGAATGAGCAGAGATACCTAAAAAGATAAGTGACGATCTTCCCTTTAAGGGATGTCCAAGATGACAACATTTTCTGTACCAAAAAGATCTGACTAATCTCTGTAGGATTTCATAACAGATAGTCAGCAGTCTGGGAAAGGAACCTGGCCTCATTTCCAGTGCAACCCTGATTCATTTTATGTCCTCACTGGTAGATCTCCAGCATACACAATCCAGCTCCCAGGAGAAAGAATGTGGACAGCTGGAACTGGAAAAGGGATAATGAGCGGACAATGAGCCCAGGTTGAGTTTCATGTTAATTACACAGTAGTCCAGACTCTGTACCCTTCTCTAGCAGAGAGCACTAGAAGAATCCAGTATGGTTTGCCACCATAACTTTGCAGGCTAACTAAGCAGATGCAGTTGACCTGTTAACCAAGTATATGTTGTATGTTCTGTGATGGGTACTACACTGGAGTAGATAGACTGTGTAGGCTTGAGGAACCATCCACTAAAATCTTCCTCCTTAAATCAGCTTAGAGAAGTCATTATAATCTACTTCTGGTGTTTCCTTGCAAATAAGAGGAAGTATTTCCCCATCTTTCAGGCTACTGTGTAACAATGGCAATGCTGCAGGTCCAGAGTTCACGTCGATAGAATATAGACTGCTAAAAATGGCACAGTCATGTGGGTGCTGATGGAGACTTGTGAGTACAACACTGAATGGACCTCACTCTAACTCATCATAGATGACTATCATCTGACCTATATTATTTTGCTCATCTCCTAGGAAAACTGTGCTATTTCCACACCTTCAATAGACCAAATCCTGAAAATTGTCATCTAGGTGACTAATTTGCTGAAGTCAAATAGTTTATCACAAGTACATCTTCCACTAACACTGGAGGCTGAGAAAAAGCTGCCTACAAAGTTTGTGGGATGGTCCTTCCTCCAACTGGAAAGATCTTTTCAGTTTCTTTCTCACATTATTGCAAACAACCTTTACCTCAAATAAAGCTGCATTTTCTGCATTTTTGGGTGAACTAAAAAAAGGTACATTTAAACTTGCACAATTCTGCACAGCAATCTGTTTCCTTACAGCCTGCTCTCATGATTAAAGTTCTGTCCTGGGTCAGTTAATTTACGACTGCTATCAGTGAAAGGTCAAGCATCCTGTGTGTGGGAGGAGGGAAGAGTGGGTGTGTGGAGGGGGGTGAGAGGAAAGAGGAAGGTTGCATTCAAATACTGATGGAACTGAGGGAAAACATTTAAGAAAACTAGATTAACAGAAAAAAGATAAAAACCCTCAAAACTTCCCACAACTTAGAAGTAATGGTATAGTCAAGTACAACTTTTCTCTGTTTCTCATGCAGCTTTTCCATTCATTCTTCCTCTCACCAAGCTTTTCCTCCTGTCTTCTCACATCTCCTTTTCTGTTCCTTTTGAGTTCTCATGCCCACCCTGTCTCCACAGTTTCCCTGTTCCATATCCCTCAGCTCTTGATTTTGTGGAGCAGATGGATTAACACTAAATTGTGTAACTGTTGAAATTCCCTAAAGGCCCTTTAGATGCTACAGTACAAAGGTACACAGCTGAATCAGTCACCCATTGCTCTCCTTATAATAGGAGTGTAAGTTTTTATAGACTGGAGTTAACAATATGTCTAAATACCCACCTTAGGATGAGGTGAACTGTACCCAAGAAAGGCCTGTATCTCCCCATTAACAGTCAGGGGATTTTAGATAACTCATTCACATGCAGCAGTTTACAAGGCATTCACCTAAAGTTAGATGACATGACTTCCCCAGTGAGTGACAGAAGATGTACAGTTTTTCTCATTTTCAAACTGCGTATACTTCCTGTCTGAGAGTGAGAGGTGGAAGTAGTGTGCAATTTTGCTCTCTGTGTCCGTTTCCACTTCAGACATGGGGTGATTTCCACAATAGTGAAGTGTTTTATCTCCAGTTTCCAGCATTGTATCCCAGAATTTTCTTTGAGGCATCATTTTGCGCAAGGTCAGATATTTGGGCACCTGCCCTCAAAAGTACTGTCTCCTTATCCTTCCCCCATGCATAAGAAAGGTGATTCCTGCTGGTTTACAAAGATGGTGAATTACATCAGCTTTCCTTACCACTTTCCCCACTGTCATTATAAAGTTTAGCTCATGACTGCACTTCCTCAGCCCTGACCACTTCCTATTTCCACACAGGAAGCAAAACAACATAGTACAGGTCTGTGTCTACAGCCCAGAGTTAGTCTCAGACCCCAGACATGAAGGAGTTGGGGAAGGAATCTCAGTTGTTCACAGTGGTATGTAAAAACATACTTGAAGAAAGGGTCATGCAATGATCATGCATTCTAAACTCTTTGGACTAAAATACTACAGAATAGTCTTTGAAGTATCGTGTTAATAGTTAATGTGTGAACTGTTTAAAAAAGGTGGGGGGGAAGTGTTGTATTGTGAATCTTGCAATGAAGACCCACTCCTATAGTCAGAGAGAGCAGTTTGCATTTAGAACAGCAGTCATGAGCCTTCAGAATTCCCATATGAAAGCAGAATGAAAACAGATGCATATTTTTGCGGCAAATTTGCAGCTAAAGCTAATGTCATGAATTTTTTTGTTGGCTAAAACTCAATTAATGTCTGGAAATGGCTGGTGCTTATGGGTAGCTAGGTCTTCTACAATTCTTTTTGTAATTTCAGCACAAATTTCAACTGCTGAAGAAGACATTGCACCGGCTTTTCACATAGTTTAGATATACTTAATATTCAGGTGGAATGGCTTGGTGGGACCTGATAGGATCCTTTCAACATCAAAGAGGATGTTACTGAGAAGATGGAGTCAGGATCTTGATAGTAAAAGTATAGTGGGTGGATGAGAGACAATGGTCATAAATTAAAACAGGATAAAAATATATAAGGAAACTGGACATGAGGAAATTTTTTTCACCATGGGGATAATTAAATATTGAAACAGGGGCATAGGGAGGATCCAAAATCTCTGTCCTTGGAGGTTTTTAAGACCAGGCTGGGTAAAGCATTGAGCAAACTGGTCTGACCCTGCTCTGAGCAGAAGACTGGACTAGAGCTTTTCTGAGGTCCCTTCCCACCTGAATAACTCTATAATCCTACAAATAAAAGACAACTCTGGAGTTCTGCCATGAAGATTTATTTCATTATCGTCTTAGCCTGGACCCACAAAAAATAAAAACTTTCTGAGGTAGACACACATAGAGGAGACAATCTCCACTATAACAAGACAAAGCAACTTCTAATACCAGCATAGTATCAGCAATATCTAACCATTGCACTTTTTACAAAACATTCCAGCATGCAATGTTCAGATTTGATCTATTCTGTTTGAATGATTGCTACTTTGAGTGACCAGTAACACCAAATTTTCTGGATTAGAAATGCAAAAATCTGAGCACCTTCTGTGATCAGACACAACTGAGACACCAATAGCAAATAAGCAATGCAAACCTTAGCTGTAAACATTGCATGCTGTGGTTTGCAACAGTAGATTTTGGTTGAGCTCCCAGCAGCACCCCATTCAACAGGTGTAAGCATCCCTGCCTTTCTGCACTTGAACTCTTCAGATCTGCTGCTTACCAGCTGCATGGAGCCAAAAACCTGATAAATAGAGGTCTGTAAATCACAGAGGTTGCATTGTTTTCCTGCTTGATCCAAAACTGAGCGCATAGGTTTGTGTACATATTACCTGACACTGCATAGATCACAAGAAAAATGAATAAGCCACTGAAAATCCTCATACCTCCTGAATAGGACCTTTATGCACAATTGATGTATAATTGGTGAGTCTACTCTTTTGGACAACAAAAGAAGATTAAGAAAAAGGAAGATGTTGGCAGTTTTTTTTCTATAGGCTATAGACCAAGTTCTTGAGTACAGCTAGTCCCTCTTGCTTTACTCATGTGAGATGAGCAGAAGAGGACACGGGCAAATTCCTGTTGTGGGGAAGGCTGCTGCTGCTGCCATAAACCAGCAGTCAGATCCTTCTTAGCACATGTGGCAGATGAGGCATGCGAGGAGCTGATGGTGATGTGCCTGCTCTCATCTCCTGCACTCTCACAAAGTTAGAGCTGTCCAAAGGCTGTTCTATCTCACATATAGGATGAGGGTTGCCAAAGCTCAGCAACCTACAATCCATATTGTGAGGGTCTCTGCCTACACTGTTAAGAGTATGAACATGGCAGAAAGCTGGTCAATACTTACCTATGCTTTAAAAGATATTAAGTCTAATTTTGCTATGGAAGACAGCAATGGAAAAGTTCTCAATAGCTTTGCTGGAAGAAAACCAGGTCCTCAATGCTGCAGTTCTTTTAACAGAATATCACAGTGACTGGAGGAAAGTTAAAAATGTTAGTGACAAATGTAACCATTGCCATCCAGTGGTACCACGGGCTACTGCATATGTATGAAAAAACCCTTGTTGCACCATATCGCAGAAAACACATCTCACCCTGGTACAAGACTTCCACAGCACATAAGCTTCATCTCAAGGGTTTAAGAGAGCTGAAATATTGTTTGGGGCTTGAACTGGGCATCTGCATAGGGCTGGATAGAAGACTTTGACCTTTTTCTCTTCTATGGAAAAGCTAAGATATGGCAATCAAACTTGTTCCTTCTGCTCTCTTCTGCTGTAGAAATAAAATGGGTCTTTTATGCCTCGACTGCAACTGTATGCAAGAAATCCTACTTCTATCTTTAGGCTATTAGAAAAATAAGAACATGTAGTGAGTGCGTATAATTGATCTGAACTTTTCTTTCAAGTGAACAGAAAGCTTGATAATTCCAATAATGAGTTCAAACAATCCCAATTTAATCATTTTCATACAAAGCTTTCTCCCTTTCCCGCCTCCCCTTCTACAGACAAAAGTGAAGTGATTAATATATTTTTGTGCTTTTATGAAGAATCCAAGTCCTTGCCCATTATTAAGCGAATCTCCACTTAGGACAGGGAACATCATAAATAGAAACAGAGGAAAAAAATTCTTTCCTATTGTAGGGTTAGGAAAAATCCAATATGAAGTAAGGGGGGAGTAGCATACTATATGACAATTAAAAGTTATGACTAAGTCAGGAGGATGCTGGATAAAATAGCTGACTGTGATGTGTTTTGCATAGTGTAAGTGATCCCAGTCAAATTGTGAGCTGGAGGTTGCTACACGGGGAAAACATTTAGTCATTAGCAGTTTGATTTCTCTCTTTCTTACTAGTTGTATAAGTATAAACCATCTATAAACCTAATTGACCACCATATTTCATGCCATTTTCCTATCATTATTACATCAACACATCTTAAACAAAGCTGACATCAGTGCAAAATTATAAAACAAGCAACACAAGTTAGTGAATAGGGTTGATGCATCTCAGTCAGGGATGAATTTGACCCTCTCGGCTATTTCATATTTATAAGATTTACAGTTGGCATCAGATTCACTGGTACACTATACTTGCTTTGTAACAAGGAGGCAGAGCAGCTGTGAAACATCCAGATTGGTTAAGATGGAATTTTTTTGCTCATGAATTTGACCCTGGACGCCATATGGACTGGGAAGCTCATTTGATTTTAGCAATGCTGCTGTCGTAATTTTTTTTCAAATGATGCGTCTTCAGATGCTTAGGAGCAACATTTTCCTCCTAATCATGCACTTTGCATGGGTGAGGATTTTTCCATAGTATTTTATAGCATAGAAAGGCATCAAAATATAAATTGTAGCCAGGGTTCAGGTTCCATTTCTGATAGAGGTACCTAGCTTTGCAGTTGTCTGAGATCTCCCGTGTCACGAGCAAAAAAAAACCAAAAAACACAACCAAACATAAACACCTGCAGAGGAAAGCTGAATCTTATTAAAATATGGTCTTCTTAAGGTGTCTCTGTTTTTCTAGGGACTATTAGGGAATTTGGTGTGACACTTGTTAATTCAGGCACTCCAGTTAACTGCCTAAAGTTAAGTATGATTCTGGGTCTGAAGGTATGAGCTTAATGTGATATGGAGAGACCTCTGCCTCAGCTCAAGTGGCTTATCCCTCTTGATAATATATCACATGCCAGGAAATCAAACACCCTATGTTCTAGATATAATAAAGAACCAGGATGAGCATGTTGTTGGAGAAATATTGCAAGACTTTTATGATGGTTTTATAAACACTTATCTTTGTGAGAATCTATGGTAGTTTAAATATTTTGAAAATACTTTAATTCTCAAATATTCTTGCTTTGAGAGGTTTGATTTTGATATACAATCAGTCCACCCATTGCAGCATTCAAAGTCAGGTATGTATTCTTTGGTTTGTTCTTGAGAAAAAATTATACACTTAACCTCCCCAAAAAACATATTAAACACTACTGAAGGAATGGGAAAAAATATTCTGGTGAATAGGAGAAAAACAGAGCACCTTTGAGTCCATTACTACCTCACCCGTCAATAAGGCTTATCCTCTGGCAAAATTTAACAGGAACCATAACAGAAGCTTGTTTGTACAGGACACAGAGTTTCCTTGAAAAGTGAGAGACTATAGGGTGGTCAACTGACTATCTTAAATGTTGCTATGTTTTCTGCTCAGACCAGGTGCATCTTACCTTGATTTCCCTAAAAAAGAGTTGCAGGCACCCATCTGGGCCTACCAAAACAAAATGTTCTATGGCAATCATTTGCCTCCCTCTGGGCAAAGGGTAAGATTGAGAATGAATTACATGCAACACATTAATTACACATACATTGCACAATTGGAAATAAAAGAAATTTAAGAAACTACGCTGAATACAAGAAAGAACCTAAAGGTGTTCTATAGATCAACTGATAGAGAGGTAGATTTGGCTGTTAAAGTACAGGCCTTAAAAATACCAGGTCAATACTAGCTGCAACATGGTGAACCAAGTATTTTGAATAACCTCTGGGATAGTTTCTCCTTATGACTAATAACGTTACTAAAATTCCCTAGAGGAATTTAAACAGGACTATGTGCAATTAGAAGGATATAAATATGATATATATTTTGTCACGTCTGCTAACACTGCCCTAGTTCAACTAGCCAATCAGTTTTAAATTGGATTGACGTAATGAAATCAATGTCAAATTTGTATCAGGGGTGGGAGAAACAAACATGTCATTTTGCAAGGAATTTTGTAAATATTTTAGTAGGTTATGTACATCCTACATTGGTGCAGCACCCAGAGTTGGTTTTTGCCTTTTTTTCCAGAAAAATACCACAAAGAAGTCTTGGTTTGTCCCGAGGTCTTATAATACTTCTTATTAAATTCTTAAATAAAAAGTTTACATTAATGCCAGGTATAGGACATCTTCGTTTAAATAATTTGGGTCTTAGATCAATCAGGCAGATATGATTAGTTTCCTGTAACTCACAACAGTAAGGACTGAGAATAGTGGAATTTAGTAATTTACACTTTGAATACCCATGTATTTTGATGCAGAGATGCATTTGTGTTTAAATTTTGGAATAATCATTTTTTGCCCTTCAAAAGAAAATTGAGGCATGAAACTCCATGCACCATAACTGTGATGAAAATAAACACAGAGACAAATAAAGGAATGGACCTCAGCATTCCATTCCAATCTTGCTAATCTTATCAAATTCTTTACTTTTGTGAATCCTAGTTTGCAGAAGTACACAAGTAGGTGGAAATTTCAATTTCCATTAAAACAAATAAAAAATCACAAGTCTCTTACCCTTGTGGTTCTGGTCACAATTTAAAAATATGTCACAGATAATATTATCCAGTATTAGCTGGTGATGACTTCAGATATGATGAAGTTTGAAAAAGTGTCAGTTCGTTGTGAGAGAGTTACATTTGAATCAGCTGGAACATGTAGCTGTAAAGAAGAGAAAAGGCATGTAAAATGAGCATACAAGCATGTGTCCAACTCCTGATTCATAAGCCAACCCTAGGATTTTTAGGATCTGATTTATGTTTTTCCATATTTCTTTCTGCGATGCTTGACATTCTGGTTATAAAACCTGGGTGAGGACAATGAAAAGTGAATAGACATGGGAATGAACATGCATATTTTTGGCTTGGCTATGTTCCTATTTGGAAATACTGGTGGGATATATGAAATGTCCCACATAAATGTTCTTGCATATTTTCAGGATGATTGTTTGACCTGAAGCATTTACACATATGTAGGCATGTATGAGTATATATGTTGGATGGGAAGTGTTGTGTGGATTTTATGGTACTAGACCATGCATCAGAGGCTTTATTTTCTACTTTGGATCCACCACAGATAACAGTATTACTGGAGAAGCAATGTAACTCCTCTGTGCTCACATGCATTTATAAAATAGCAGCATCCATTCTTCTGTATCATAAGCATTTACAGAAGACTGTTTGTATTGGTATCTCCCTTATGGAAGTACACTGACAGTTTTCTAAAATGTGTAAAGAATGTTTGTTTCTTTAGGTAGAAGTAAACAAAGGAATGAAAAATATATTGTTCAGTCATTTTTTTCCTCTTGAATTCTCCACCAGGAAGACAACACAGAGCAGTAGGCCTGGGAACATCAACATGCTGCATTATGATTCTGGTGCTTCTAGTAATTGATATTTTGTGTTATACATAATGTACACTCTAATTAAACTTCTTCCTGACACGAGGGACTACTTAAAATGCCACTGAGTCTGAATGTACATAGCAATTTCTGCCTGTGCAATGTTTCTTTCCAAGTCTTTGATCTTACCTTAGTTTTAAAGCATAATGTTAAAGAGGTCATCTATAACTTAATTCAGAAAGGTCATCAAGCACTTGCTTAACTTAAGTTTGCTGCTACCAATACAGTTTTCCAGACTGGAGATGGAGTCATGTTAAACAGGTTAATGAACTGGTGCTTAATGAATGTATCTGCCACTGAAAATCTTAGGTTCATAGAAAAAAAGATTTTAGAGTTAGAAAGGATCGTAGGATGATGCAACTCAACTTCCTCTAAAACAAATGCTATCATATTTCATCTAGTTGCTCATGTACTGAACCCAGATATTTGATCAACAAGTGCTTAGTAAGGGGACAAATGACTGCCACTGTTCTTTAAAGATCTGTATGATAGTCTCAGATATCTGATTTTTAACATCGTTTTATGCTGGGGAGAATTAATTGAAACTCTTGCCAAAAGTCAAGCTCATTTGTCACAGATTCTCCCACACTTGTGTATTAACAGTCTTACTGACTCATTTTCAAATTATCTTCCTCTTTTATGTATTATTTCTCTTTGTTTAGTTCTTCATTTCCCTCTACTATTTTTGCCCTTCTTTAGTAAATTTTTTATGACTCTTCACTTCTGTGTACTGACATTTTATTAATCCTTCCTCCCTTCACCACCCCCAGCCCACTCCCACCTCTATCTTTCATAGTCCCAATTTGCCACTTTATTTTCTTTGTGAAATCTGGGAACTAAAGAAAAGAAGGAAAACAGCACTAATGTGTGGGATGCACATGACACAGAAATTGTTATCTTATTTTGAAAGCAAAGCTGTTGTAATGATGCTGTTTTGCCTTAGGAGAAGCTTAATCACCTCAGTCCTCATCCATTTTTGAGTCTCTAGCCCAGTTTTGAAGAAGACCTACTGTGACTATAAGAATGAGCAGTGGTTCTCAGAGAATTTGGATAATTAGAAATAAGTTGACTAACAAAGCCACTGTGGTGTGGAAAATAGTGGTGTAAAACACTGGATAACATAACAGAGGAAAGGGACTATACTATACCCTAAACTATAAGGGTTTAAAAACATACTGGAGAGTGAGGTGTGCACTGCTCCTGGACTTGAAATGAAAAGAAACTGTGCCTCTTAATCCTCTAAGAGCCTTTGGAAACTGTCACCTTATCCTATTGAAATTCTAGTTTGAAAGGAAATTAGGCAGCTTTTCAAATTAAAATTTGGCTAGGATACAATTACTCATAAAACACAACCACTGAAAAGGCTATATTCCTTGTTTATTAAGCCAATTTATTTAGCCAGTTTATTTAGTCCTGTCAAAACCACAAGTTGATGTCCACAGTCCAGTTCTTTCAACTCACTCCATTTGCTTTTTTACCAATCCAAGCAGTAAGTGTCTGTAGGAAGGGAGGAGATGAGTTGGAGGCACAGGGCTTCTAGCTGCTCTTCCTAGTGTCCATAAGGCTAGCTGCTTCACATGGTAGGACAGACTCTTGAAGGGAGGACTGATCCCTGAACCTGCTTTCCTGGGCAGCTGAATTTGAACCGGGATGCAATCAGCAACTTAAGCCAGGTCCTCACAAAAAACCTCACCACGTGTTGTTCAGACATATGCTTTTCATTGCTGTTGTTTAGGTGTTTATCTACCAGAAGGATCTGACTATGATAAGCAGTACTGTGTGGAGATTTCGTAACTGACACGGGCTAACTCAGGACCCCAGAACAGTGGAACCAGATTGTCATGAAATACCACCAGAGGAACAGGTTAACTAGCCCACAAACTAGCCACAGTGATGTAATCCTACTACTAGTAGCACCCAATCTGTGTTGTCACACCTGCTTCTTCACAAGTAATTTGTGTGCCTTTAAAAGCCTTGCATAGTGTACTGACCTGAGAAGCTTGATGGTAGGAGACCGTACATTTAATTTTGGCAATTAGTATTCCTGAGGTCAATGAAGAAAATCAGAAACCCTAGAGGAAACTGAACCCATCATAAAGCTAGTATTAAATATAAGTGGGAATTACCCTATTCTGGGAATACCGATCTCTTTCTGTTGACTACAGAGTGGCCTAGATGACTAGCTGGGACTGGACAAGTAGGTAGGTAAGGTCAAGGGAGGTGAGTCCCAGTTCCAGGGTAGATGTTAAACCAGCAAAATACTGGGTTTCCTTTCCTCGCTCATTGCACTTGCTGAGCCATTCCAGCAAAAAGTTAATTTTGCCAATATACGCAGTGTCCACATAAAGAAAGTTTTGTTAGTACAGCTATGCCTATAAAACTGTTAAGTGTAGATGAGACTTTATTTGTTTTATTTGGTTTTGCAGCCTTCTTTATGGATTTTACTTTTATTATAAACAAACTGGAGATTTTGCCACAGTCTATAAATTTGCAATGGGTTGTTTTTAGTGGTATCAAGGCATGTAATCACCTTGACAACAGAAGCCAAATATACGTGTTTAACAAACCAGTATGCAGCAAGTATTTCCTATATTAATCTCTCCAAATTCAGCAACTGGGTCATTTTTCCTAACTCGAACTTCTCTGTTTGGTTTGTTCTTGAGCTTTTGAGCCTATGATCTTTGCATGTCCCCTACCTCTGAAGGGGAGGGAAGGTATTCAATCATGCCCCTTCAGTGCTTAATCACAACTTTAATATGGTTTCCTTCCTGGTTGGTCGTGGCATATATTGAATTAGGAAGCAATCCTGTCCCAGATCCACAAACATACTGCCAACCTTATTTCCTCCACTTAATGTAATCCAGTCTAGGCCTGGATAATTGAAGGCTTTTGTTACTCCCACCATTCCCTTTTCACATGCTTCTTATGTGTACAGTATATAAGTCATTTCTTAGCCCAGTTGTTCTCTCAAAACAGGTGGTCTATATTATATTCCTTTGGGGTCTGACTCTGCTTTCATTTAGCTCATCATAAATCAGGAGTAGCTCTACCAAACTGAATGGTATTATGTCAGTGTAAAACTGATGTAAATGAAAGAAAATAATTTAACATTATTTCCTGCTACTGTTCTTTCTGCGGGAGGTAGACTCAAAAGAAATCCCTAATATGTGATATAGCCTTTATCTGGCTTTTATGCTGCTGTTGGGGCCCTTCATTTTATAAATTGTCTTCACTGCTGGGTGAACCAATTTTAAATGCCTGAAAGGTCTGTTCAGCAGTAAAAGCTGAGTCTGTCTTCTGAATGGTGTATGCCTATGGGATTCAGGAGCCTACTCCTGCCTGCTGCATAGAAAAGTTGATGCACAGTCATATTTCTATTATTTAATGTCTACAGTCCTTCCTCTTTCTGTTTTTATGAAATGGAGAATATGATTGCTAGAGACAGAAAACTGTTACTTGAGTAAATCACTGAGCCTGACATTGATTTTAATGGGTCCAAGATTCAACCATCAACACTTATTACACAACTATGAATCACCTCATTGAACCAGGTCCAGTCTTGTAGCCAGCCTCTTCACACTTTAATTTCCTGTACTAACCATAATCTGGAAGAGGGGATATTTGGTGATGTTTAAAAGAAAGGCAGAGATAAACAAATTATACCCAGGCTCTTTCTGTGTTCGCTTTGGTTCCATTTTTAGTTTTATCAGGTTGATCCATCCTTTCATTCAGCAATGGAAGTCCCATAGCAATCTTCACTGCAGTGTGGTAAAACAAACAGGACTGAATAACATCTGGAACATTTTTTTCCCCATTGGCAATTACTCAGAACAGAATCAGAATACATTTTTCTAAAGTTTAGAGTGTGTGGATAACAAGGAAATTGTAAATGACAGATTCCGAACAGCATTATTATATTTTTTCCTTTTTTTTTTTTTTAATAAGCTAATTCAATCAGTATCAGGGTTGGGGTAGTGTAAATGGAGACAGAGGTCAGTTCATTGGAAAAAACTCTTAGATTAGTGTCAAAAGGGTTAGATTTGCCACCTAACTTTTCTTTTTTTTCTTTTTCTTTTTAGTTTGTGAACAGG
This sequence comes from Nipponia nippon, assembly GCF_047370975.1. Lineage (NCBI taxonomy): Eukaryota > Metazoa > Chordata > Aves > Pelecaniformes > Threskiornithidae > Nipponia > Nipponia nippon. The sequence continues at coordinate 6,069,516 of NW_028262347.1, forward strand.
TACGAAAGAGCATTGTCATAAATGTTTCTTTTTTTCCAAAAATTTACACAGAATGTTACTGTAAATGCAGTATTTCAGTTCAATGCAAGATTCTGTAACATCACTGCATCGCTCTGCCCAAAACTGACAGAGAATATCTTTCATTTTGAAGAGCTGTTGCTGTTTAATATTTAGCAAATCACAGTTTCAAAACTGAAGTGGCCTTACTAAGAGAGAATTTAATCACCAAATCTAGAAAAAATAAAAAGAGACTGATAAAATTATAATATCATGGTGTATCAAGACTAACTTTTGTTGGTAACTTTTCATCAAACCCAGACTGGTGTTTTCTGTCCTCTGAAGAAAATTTTTCATTCATGTCAGTGCTAAACACCTCTGTGGTTCATGCCTCAGACCTGTTAGGATCTGTCATCTAAACCTTCCCCCTCTCTGGTCTCCAGGGGATCCAATACTTTAAGTGTTCTTTTACCATCATTAGAGCAAGCCTACCAAATGTGGCACTGACCATCACATTGCTTAAAAAATATGGTGGCATCATCCTTTTGCTGTCATGAAAGATCTCAGAAATTGAGAACTGGTTAACTTTAATAGACTGTTCATCTCAAAAATGATTTGACTTCCAGTCTACAGGTTCCATCAATTCAGCCTTTTTTTGAAGTGATTCCCGTTCATAGGAAATAACTGAGGAGATGCAGAGTGGTCAGGATACTTTTTTGAAGAGGTGGCATGAGTTCTGGGTCCTGCTCCAGCAACTAGATATGCATTTTTTGTTAAACAGCTAATGGGGAAAAAATGCATTTCCTCTTCTCTTTGAAGGAAATACTGAACTTTTTTCCAAATGTTTAATGAAGCCAAAATAGTCTGTATGTGTGTGTGTGAACCCTCTTGGACAGAAGAAGGAACTGAACCAGAACCTCCCACATCATGTGCATTTTCTCTAATTGCTTTCTTATTCTATGAAAAGGGGAATGAATTTTGGAGTGTAAACTATAACTACACCTCAAAAGAAAAGTGCAACCCCCACTCTGCCTTTGAGAGAAATGGTTTAAGCAGTAAAGTCCAACACAGGTTTTATTGCTATGACTCTGAATATTTGCTTTAGACATAATGTGGATATGTATATAATTCTAGCTGAATTAGCTATAATATGCCTGGAAATACTCTAGACTTCACCAATATATAAGTATGCACATGTACAAACATATATTTTAGGTTTGAGACATAAAATTGTACACATAAATGGCCATTATAATATTTGACCGTTTAGCCTCAATGCTGTTATCCTGCCCTCCAGAGCAAAAACCCATTACTGAATGGATGCAACGATGCAAAATGAAGTCAGTATCTGCATCACTCACCTCCCTATTCTCACTTGCAACATGAAGGAGAATATTTTGTTTACCCACCACCATTACTCATAGCTACGAAGAAACACCCTTGTGAGACCAGGAGGGCTGATTCCCATCTCACTTGCCCAAGTTCAACACCATTTCAGACTGCGAGGACTGCACTTATTCAAACTGGCATAAATGAGGCAAAAGCTGTCTTTGACGAAGCTGGAGGAACCCAAGAGGACCCCCATAGTAAACATCTGTCATGAGCATAAATAGCAGCAGGGTTGTCTGGCTCACCTAACTCTTTCAAGCCCTCCCTGTGGTGTGGCTTTTGTGGGTGAGATGTTCAGGTTTAGACCCATGAGCACATTTGTTTCATCAGGGTATGAGTATGAAAACAAGGACATGAAAAAGAGTGGGCAAGATGGCTGGATGTGAGCCACCCCAGAAGTCCAGGCAGGTTGTTGCCGCCCAGCACATTGCTCTCTGCTTGGGTTAGGTTAACTAGTAAGCGAGGTGTGAGTGAGTCAGCCCTAAGACTTGTCCAAACAGTTCCAAAAGCCTGCGAGAAACATTTCTGAGATGGGACTGGCTCACAGTGGGAGTGGGGGAGTTGGAAGGGAAGTGCATACATGGTACAAGCGGGTGGCAGTCACGCAAAACCTTAACTTCTCACCGGGCAGTGACCTTAGTATGTTTTCATGTTTATCTAAAAAGATAAAAGGTATGTGATTGCTCAGGAATGAAAACATGGGTAACATTCAAACAGAGGAAAGCAGAAACAGCAGTTTAAGAGGCAGGGAAATGTAAACCAGCACTGAGAAACGTTTGACTTTGTCTTTTTTTGCTGTAGAGGTCATGGCTGCATTATATTGAAACAAATAGGAATGACCGAGCAGAAGGTTTTGATAATGTGAAGCATTCTAGGGATACTTCTTACTGTCAGAATTTGTAAGAACCCAAAGCTAACAATATAAATATGACCAGAGTGAACAGCTTTGGATTTTTCTAATTGCAATGGAGGCATCGAGTTCAGGGTTTCTCAAATGAAAGAAGCAACAACGAGAGCCAGAGCTTGTGAATGTGCCTTGTTTTTTGCATAAGGACCAAGGAATACTGGGTGTTGCTTGAGAATTTTCAGCTCTTTTGGCTTCTTTGTAAACACCAGATGAAACCATTATAGTAAATACTTTCAGGCCAACATAAAATAAATGAAATTAAGGTATAAAACTGTTAGGAGGGAGTGTTTTGTTTAAAAACATGAGGGCAGATTCTGAGTGGATGTAAATTAAGGTCACTCCAATGAAAAACAGCAATTTACATGAGGTGGATCGAGCCTGTGATGTTTCTGAGGTATTGCCTTTATACATATCTGATTTGATAAAACTGCTAGCAAAGCAGACTCCCTGTGTACAGACACAGACAGCACGCTGCTCAGACAAAGGTCCTGATTCTTATCTTGCACCAGTTTCACACTGGTGCAATCCCGTCGCTACCGGCCATTTTGCTCATGATCTGCTCTTGCAGTTCAGACTTGTGTCAGCCTTGGGCCCAAAGTTTCTCCATGAAAAGTGGGAGAGAGAAAAATTGCAAAGAAGGGGAAAAAGGATCAATTTTTCATTTGACACCAAGTGAATCATTACTTCCTTCTGGGATGTAGTACCTTTCCCCACTGTTGGCTCCATTTCCCATAATGCCCTTGACCTCGGAGGTCACCTGTCATTGGAAGATGAAGCTCTGAATAAACAGAGAAGACCCTGTGGTGTCTCTTATCTCTCCGTTTTTCCTCAAATCTCCGGGTGGAGTTTTAAATTATTCATCTGCTAGTGCTCTCTGCGAGTTACACGTCTCCGTCACTTACCCCCCCTTTGCTTGCCCATTTGTGAGTGAAGGCGGTATCCTTGGGAACCTTATCAGAGATCACAGATTCAGGCTCCAGAAATGAAATAAAAGAGGAAATTGGCTGTATTAGCATAAGAGGAGTCAGCCTGGAGTTGAATACACACATCACCCAGAAGCACCACTGGCTTCTCTTATCAGCAATGTCTGATCACCACTTCTTTATACACATGCAGGCACACATGCACCACACACATGCACACACACACACTCCACTCTAATTCTACCCAGCCCATTCCTTTGTTCCAGCTCATATGAGGGAACACATGAAATAAGGTTAGATGGCATGAGTTTCCTGAAGCAGTTTTCAATGCTCCCAAGTTCTCCTAGGTAAAATAGCAGAAAACAGAAATTTTTACAGAAATTATGGTAATCCTGTAGCCTCTACTGGAGGAGAAAAAAAAGTCAGGATAAAGATTTCAGATAGGGAGGTTCTGTTATTAGTTCAAGTATGATTCCTAGACCAATCTCTCTGTTTATCTCTCCCTCTCTAGTGTCTCAACAATAACACATAACCACAGTTTATGAGTTTTTTTCAGAATATAAAAATCTGATAACCATATAACATAATTGGATATGTTTTTGAAAATTAATACAATAAATAATTTTGAAATTTAGAGGTGCAGATTTATGCAATTGAAACAAATTATTTTCCCATGCTTCCTTTACATGGAGACGTTATCTCTTGTACTCCAGTTGTGGCAAACACTGTACATCATTGTTTCTTGCCAATTAAAAAAGGTATGTTGGAAAGGAAAAGAAAACTATTGTTTTACATTCTCCAAGGCGTGGTGAATTGAAGTTCATAAATTCTGCCTTCCTTATGTTTGTTGAGACATTGCTGTATGTATGGCTCCATATTTTGCTGCATGTAGCTTTAGTGATGTACATTATTCTTCTCAGAGTTGCTGTTGACAGGGTGGCATCTGCTGCCCCTGTTGCTATTGAATCTAGTAACTGGACAAAAAAGAACAGAGGGAATTGATGCTACAGACCATGGAAAACATGTCCTGTGAGATCAACTTTGAGCACATTTTAGGATGTTTTTTCTCCATCTTGTGAAAAATAACAGAAATTGATTTCCTTTCTATTGAGACCTGTGATTTTGTTAATGTCCAAATTTGGTAATTTCCATGCATTCATGGCAATATCACCGTATCTCTACAAAATGAGGCTTCTTTGTTTTCTAATGAATATTACCAACATCACTTGGTAAACATGCATTGGCTTTACACAGTATAAATGGTGGACTAAATTCTATGGCCCTTAGTTAAACAGAGCTTTAACTGAAATAAAGAAGTCATTTTCCTTCATTTTTAATAATGGAAGCAGGATGGAATCTTGTTGTTCTTGATTTTTTGCATCAAAAAATGCAAAAGAAAAAAATAGCAGTTGTAATGCCTCAAATTCTCCTCTCAGAGTTTTTTATACTGGAGTTGTTACTTGTGCACATATAATAAAAAAATATTTCTATTGTCTCTATTCATGTTGCCATAGATAAAAGATAACATGATGGTTCAATAATCCTTTCCCTATACTCAAATAGTGCCATGAATTTCGAGGAGTGTCTGTATCATTTCCCCCTTAGATCTATGCAAAGTCCTCCTGATGTCCTTGCCAACCAGAGTAACAGCTATCTATGCTTATAGGTCTTTGACAATATTCAGTGGAAGGGATTGTAGTTACATATAGAACCAACCTTAATTGGACTCTGAGTAGGAGGCATGATAGATTAGTTTGTAACCATATGCAGGACTGATGCCAAATTATTCCATGAAATGACTCTGTGGATCTAGTGAAGTTGTTGGCAAAACAGCCATTGACCTCAGAAAAGCCAGACATACAGCCTTAATATCTACCTCTCTGCTCTTGCAGCATTCATCAATGTAGGAGGTCATGGTATCACAAGAGAGTAGCTATGAGGAAGATGGGGGTGATAAGAATAACAGGGTTCACTTTTAGTTGTAACATGCAAATCTTCTTCAGTTCCTTCTTTTAATATGTTGTGCTAATCTGACCAAGAGAAAAGCATCTGCTGTCAATGTCAACAACAGAAAATGAGAAGTGTCATCACAACTTTTATTTGTGACACATCTGGAGCTTGAAAATGAAAACCTATGTATTAATCAAGAGGCTTTACAAATGATACATATTTAAAGCAGAAAGGAGAGCTGAAGACATAGTGACTTCTGTTAAACAGGATTAGACTTGTTTGTTTACTAATTCAGCCCGTCTAACTGAATGAAGATGCTGTAGGCCTCCTGTAAAGTCAATGGAGTTAAATCTCAGTTGGATCAGTCATACCCTGGAGGTACTTGGCTATGTCCATGAACAGCAAGAGAAACTGGGGAAAAAATGCTCTTTCTTCACTACTGTTTCAGTACATTGGACAAAATGAAAATGGACCAGAGATCTTAAACTGTAAAGGTAACACATATATCAGAATGCTATAACCTGTATCAATTGTATCAATAAAATTCATATCAGTAAGGTGCGAACCCAGCACTTAGTAATATATAATGGGATTTGTATGAATAAGAGATATTTTGCTATATTTTAATTAACTCATTGAATTCTTTTATAAATTTACTTTTTTTTTTTTCTGTGGGAAAAAGTTATCTAAGAAGCTACTGAAACTTATGACAGAATCAAGGATATAACATAGACAATAAGAGCAGTTCTCCGTTTGTAAGAAGTGACTAGATACCAGGCTTTTCTCAGTCATCAAGACTGGCATTTCATCATCGGGCTTAGTGAAAGCAAGATTTAAACTTTGTAAATATTCCTGAGGTGAACGGGAGCTTCCCAGATAAGAGAGTCTCTCCTTCATCCAGGCTTTCTAGTATTTCTTGCTGATAGAGTTATGACATTAACATTCTTCTAAGACATGGAAAATCCCATAGACTATGCAGACTGGTGAAATTCACCATTTCTGTTTAACCCAGTGTTGCAGCACCATGTGGGGGAATTTACAACCCATGTCATGTAGCCAGGTTCTGTTCAAGGTATAATATGCTAAAGATTCCACCTTCTAAGTCATTTTGACTTATTAAATATGATTTTAATGAAAAGATGTTTGCAGAACAGCTTATAGTGCTTGCAGATTTAATAGAACAGAGCTTCCCTTCTGTGAATTAAGTGGGGGTTTTGCTGTTTAGATAGTGTTTCTCTCTTAAAAGACATCATCCCTTTTAACCCTTGGAGATGCCAAATTTTTCCTCATTACAAGTTTTCTGATTCTTCAAACACAAGTTTTTTACACACAGATATTTCATTCTGTAGAAAATTGGGAACTTTAAGAGCAGAAGTACCATGTCCTCTTTAATTCCACGGTACTACAGGTTCTAAGTTAGCTACCTTAAAAAGATTGTGCTGTACTCATCATGCCTGAGGCAACTCTTTCTTCTCTAAGCCTTTGACTTCCCTGCAAATCCAGGCCATTTCCACGTACTGGATCTATATAGCTCATGTGGTCAAGCTTTCTTTCTTTTCCCAACCTACAGAACAAGAGATATATTTATTTTTTCAACAAAACGTGATATGCTTATGCAATCACACATTAGTGTGGGACCTGGTGTTCTGGACATGCACCTAAAGGTAAGCCTTAAGTCAGCCTTAAACAGGGGTCTATAAAGTGTTCTTATGTCAGTCTACAATTATCTGCATGAGTCAGTACAGTATACCCCCACTTACTCTGTAAGAAGTGATTTCTTGTCTTAGCACCATCTAAGCCAAACGAATGGCAATCTGGAGGGGCAGAAAGCTGTGATCTTCCCTTTCTGCAGTATATGTAATGTATTGTGACAAGTCAGCCATCTATTATTTACCCCACAGGGGGAATAAGAGTCCTATTTCAAGAATTAACTAAACCACAGCTTCTTTATCCCAGGTTTTGGAAGCTGGTGTTTCTATAGTGAAACATTATGGCGAATCTGCACGTGTTCTGCAGCTCATGAATTCATTACATCATCCTAGTGATAACAAACCTCACTCTACAGGATTTCTTAATTCTCAACACCTGCTGTCTTTTGAATCTCCCCCACCTCTTGGATGTATTCCCATGCGAAGACATGGCTATTGCCTTGGAGTCTGATTTATACTTTTTGCATCTACAGATCTCAAAGCACAGTGCAGTAGCTGGCAGTTGGGGCTTGCATTTCTCAACATTTCACTGATGATCCATTTGTTTATATGTGTAAAAATGCCAAAATATCATTTTTTGTCTCCTAATGGTAAAAATCAATTAGCAAATACATGCAGTTTGTCAATCAGGCAAGACAGTGTTATATTATGCCTATTTTATATGCAAGTGAGCAGAGGCACAGAAGACATTTTAGTAACTTGGTCAAAGCCATGCTCTCTCTTCAAAGCTAAACCTCAGCTTTCCAGTTTCAATACCATTCTCATCATCAGCTGGCTTTTGTGTTTTGGTAGTGTCAGGGGATAGTGTCTAAGAGCTCTCTTTTTCCAGGGGGACCAAGATGTGCATCTATGCTATGAATCACACAGCAGATACATGGGTACAGAACAAAGAAAGTCCATGAAGCTCTCCAGAGATGATCATCTTCATATTTCTATTTCCTAATAAAGGCTTAAATGATTTCCTTTTGCTTTGAAGAAACAGATGCCCAGTCTCTTATACAGATCATGTCTTTGCATGAGACTGAAAGAGCATCAACATGTTACTTCTGGAAAGGCCCACACATTCCTATGTAACCATTACATTTCTGGGAAAAAATGATTTATAATTACAGGAGTGCAAGACCAATTTGGTGATGGAGGGATTTAGAAGGTGCACCAGAGCTCTGTTTTCCTGTACCAGAACCTGCCCCAGCTGTTTTCCTTTGGACTGCAAACAACCTGACTCTGCAGTCATAAGCAGAGTATTTATTCTCCCTCTCCCTCAATTAAAAGCCTGTATTCAGACATGCAACCACCATTTCTTATAAGGAGTCTTTAGTGCACAAGCTGCATTTCAAGAAAGTTTCAGAGACAGTCATATAAAAGAGGTTTCTAAGACGGGACTTCATCAATACATACAAATTTGGAAAACCAGCATTTACCTGGGAGGTCAAATATTGCATATTCAATAATTTCGGTAAGACATACCGTCCTATACTACTTGTGATAACTTTGGAAGACGTAGAGGGCTATATTCAAAAAACTCAGAAGAGAAGCTTTTCTTCTCCTAGAGACCTCTGAACAGCTTTTTGGATGGCAATGGACTTCAGTTGCTAGTAATTTGGATGGAATTCAGACCAATGTAGGAAGCACACTGGTCATGTCCAAACTAGTCATGGAAATTAGGTTCTGTATCTGGTCCTATTGTTCCACTAAGATATTTAATAGGATAAAGGATATTACAGGTTTTTCTGTATTCAAATTTTATTTAGGTTACTATTTCCCTGTCATGTGCTGAACTGGGACCTTGCAGCCCTGATTAGAGAGTGAGCTATAAAAGCAGTGTCAGGTGAATTGGACTGAGTATAGGAATACATCTCCAGCTATCTAACATGACCAGCTCTCTGTGGGGACAAGACTACAAAGTCCACTACACTGGTGCCAACAGTCTGACATCTGGCTAAAAAAAAACCAAAAAGGCCACTAAGTTTTCCTTCATTCCTACATTTTACATTTCCCAAACCTGCCAACAATGAGCCATACTTTATGCAAAGGCTTATGAGAGCACACTAAACCCACTCTGCCTTCCTGAGTACCACCCCAGAATGCTGCTTCAGGTTTCAAGAACAAGCGTAGATTGGGATTTCATTATTTAATACTGCTGGGGTGGGTTTTTGCGTGGGTTTGGTTGGTTTTTTGGTTGCTTTTGATTTTTTTTTTTTTAACAGCAACAGAGGTCATCTGAAAGCCCACAGCACATGAACTCCCCCTGTACATGCGCTGGCCACTTAAGTAAGGAAGCAGAATTCTTATAAAATTGTAACTGTTACATTTGTTCTCAAAGCTCTCCATTATTTTCTCTCTGACGGGAAACATATTATTTCTTTAAGTTTTCCTAAATTCCTCTGAGCTGTCTTTGGAGAACCTTAGTTTTCTACACTGACTATATGGAGAGCCATAAGGAAAGGCAGAAAACTAAATTTGGCCAGGTGAATTAGCATACTTCTAGATATATAATGTAGATGGCTTAATTAGGTACCTCAAGCTGAGTTGTTGTGAATGTATCCCTTTTGGTACAAGAGCAGATACCAGATTAACAGAGGATGATGCATTACTGCCTTCTTTTGTACGTATTTTAACACACAGAATGCCATTCAACATAGTATGGTGATTTGCTCCTTGGGTTAGATTATTTCCTTTCTCTAATCAGCAAGCAGTAGATACCTGAATTTTATAAATTTATGGACAAAATGATTAAATTTGCCTAGTCCAGCTTTGTATCATAAACTATAAATACAACTGATTTTAACTCCTGGTTAAAAAACAGAAAAGAATAAAAAAGAAATAAACACAAGGTTTATCTTTTAAAGTATGCAAGTATCTTCTAAATGTATTAAATGTACAATACATTGGATAGGACATTTGAATCAGGTCAGCAGGGTGTTTTACTGGTGATACTTCTCTACTCTTAGGCATTGCAAAATGTAATGATTAATTAGCAATATTAGCTTAGTGCTAAATGTCTGATGTTCTGTATTAAGTGAAAAAAAAATTGCACATTTGTCTTTAAGTTCAGAAACCATATCCTTAGAAGCACTCCTGATTTACACCAGTTATGATGCTGTCCTAAGAAAGTTATATTGATTCACATCAGGCAGTCTCCTGTGTGCGATTCTACAGGTAAATACAGTCCACACTGACTTTAAGGGCTTGATTTGAAAACAGAAATAAAATATGCAGTTATTGTTGAACTTAGCAATCACAGCTATTCAAGATTTATTATATTCAACCAGAAAAATATGGGAGTGCAGATAACCAGACCACCCTGAAAAAAAATCATTTAAAACAGGACTTTGGAACTCCTACAAAGAAAGAAAGAAAAAAAAAAAGGAAAAAAAAAAAAGAAAGGAAGATTTGTTTCTTTTCACCCACAATGCTGATGTCTGTTCCTGCTTGTTTCTTTCACACCAATGCATAATGTCTTTGGACGCTTATCACAATAGCCCCCTTGGTAAATGAATATTTTTATTGCAGTAGCCTTTGGAACTTTAACAAAGAAAGATGGGTAGATTCCCACCCACAACATTAAAGTTTTCCTATTCACTGACACCAAACCATGTTCTAATGTTTAAACAAACCCAAACGCTTGGGAAAATTTAGATTTGACCCCTGTGTGCATGTTAAACAGTTTACATTACAGCAAACTCTAGTTTTCCCTAATGTGTATAGCACTTTGGAACTTTGTCAAAACGGAACAGTTTCAAAGCTGTATGATCTTCACCCGGGGGCCTAATTGAAGTGGCATGAAAAATATTTCTTTCTTTACTTTTTTCCTTCTTTTTTTTTGTTTTCCTTATAAAGCTGGATCTGAAGCTGAATACTCTCCAAAAAAGCTTATGAAGCTGACAAACATTTACCTCCCGGTCCTACAACCCTAAAACTTCCATCGTAGAAATTCAGAGCAAAGGTCAGATGGAGGAAAAACATATTAGAAGAAGCATGACAAGCCAAGTTTTATTCTACTTGAAAAGCTAGCTTTTTAAAGTTCTTTTCCTTTCATATTGGTTGTTTGAAAAGACATCTGAAGAAAAGTCGAAATCCCCATGTAAATGCATATATTTTCAAACAGGAGGATACCTATGCAGATGCATATTAAGCTGCATCTGGCTTTGGTGGGCAAGCCATGTTTGAAGAGCTTTCCCAATGCAGCTGACGCTCATGTCATTTTTGAGTCCCCATTGAAGTTCATTTGCATCAAATTGAAGTTAATATATAAAAATTAGATGTTTAATTTGTGGTTGCCAGTGGCATAAGAAATATGCATATGTGTTATTTCCTTGTCAAGCAAAACAATTTTGCAGTAAATGTTCTATCTGTATAGCTCTAAAATGTATTGCGCATTCCAAGATTTATACCATAATACTGGATTAGGTACTATAGCATATATCTTACTGGATGGCTGGTGGCTTAGATCCCCAGAATATTGGCTGTCCAATCTAGATAATCTACTGAAGAATCACGTATATATTCATGTGATTTAAACATAAGCAAGAGTGTAATTGCACAAACTTTTCAAAAACTTTTTAGTGTGTATTGATTTGAGCATCCTAAAACTAAGACAATCTAATAAAGGATTAATTCAGGAAAATCATAGATTTCTGCATGTACCTATGCATGCATGGAATATAATATACATAACTTGAGCAGTCCTTTTTTATACTCCCATTTATTCTAACATAACTCCATTATTTTTTCAGGGTTATTCCTGTTTATCACTTTTAAAACTGGGCAGTGAGGGGAAGGACTGGGGACAACAGGCCCACTGGTTCTCTACAATTTTCTACAACCAGGTATTGCAATCTTTCTTTCATCTGATTAATTGCATGGATGGGGATATTTCAGTTCAGCTCATAAAATTAAATCCAGCAAAGATTATTGGATATGCTTGCAGAGTTACTATGAAATTTTAATCATCCAAAATATATCAGCTTTGGTGTGTTCTGACAAATCAAATGCAAATAATATACAGTTCCTTGGTCAAATCCTCAAGTGGGGAAAATCAACTAATCTGATCTATATCAATGGAGGATGGGATCTCTGGTTTAATCTGTGGCAGGATTTTCTTGAAGAACATTTTCCAAGTGTAATATTCAAGATCCTGAGAACTTATGAAATGCTTCATAATGTGAAGATTCTCTGAAAATTTGAGAACACATCTCAAACTGCGATTTGAGACTTGAGGGACATGAAGTTAAACTCTTTACAGCACGCTCTGAATATTTATAGGGAAAGAGAGATTTCACAGCTACAGCTCCACAACATATTAAGTACTTGCAGCTACTGTTACTGTCAGAAATGAGGGTCAGGGATTTTGTTTCATGTTAGCGGATCTCACGTCATGTGTAAATGCTTCAGATAGAGGGCACATATGATACCTTTATCCATTAACTGAGCAGTCTGACCAGACTTTTCAGTATGTCAGATTCTTAAGACTGATTATTTAGCATTTGCCAATCCAGATGTACTGTATTACTTTCAAAAAGAAAAACTCTCAGCGTCTATGATATTCATCTTCTCTCACTCCCCTAATAGAGGCTAAAGAAATGTACAGTCATTAGAACCCCGTCCGTTGCAGTGTGTTTCTAGATCTTCTCCTTGAACCAAATAAGCATTATTTTTTAAAGATACTGTAGATCCAACCTTGTGGAGAAAAAATGTGATGGAATTTTATGATGATTAAATAAATAGGAACATATGTACATTTAATTGGATTCTACAAAAAAATATTTTCAAAAGCTGTTCAATCTAGTTGAGATGGACTGTCATACCAAAAATGTTCTCTTTAACTACTTGGTTTCTAAAAATGAAAGAGTTAATTATAACAAAGACTTTATTTAATGATTTTTGCCACTTTTCTCTTTGCACATCTTATTGGATTTATGTGACAAATGAAAACAATTTATTTAGTTGTTTCTGATTCTTTAAAATGGTGGCTTATCTGAAAGTGTTTAAAACCAATATTTAGTAAAAACCCTCTTCTCTCAGCAGATCCTAAATACTAGAAATGCTTCAGCACATGATAAGAAGACTGCTCCTACATGTGCAGAACCTGACATGCAAAGGTGTATGTGAGATCAAGGATTCCAAAGTAATTCTGATTTCTGGGAAGAATACTGAAGAAGCACAGTTACATTTGCAATTGGATTTCCCCTTGGGACACTGGTACCACAGAAAACAGGCTTTTCATTGCAGTACATGAAGAATTAGGCATGTAACTAGATAAGTAGTACACTGTTACAATGGTAAAATTTATGCACTCATGCACCTGGAGGCTTATGAAATATCAGGCACTAGACGTTTTCTATAGACCATAGGAGAAAAGTAAAGAAAAAATGGTTGAAATATTTTCTTTTTTACCCCCTGTTTTTATTTTTTATTTTTATCTTTATTTACATCCCTCTGGATGCTTTTTCTGCTAAATGTTAGAGGAGGAATTCTTCATTCACAGTAGCAATGATATTAATAAGGAACTGCTGAGCATCTGATAAATAACAGAAGTGATATTTAGAGTGGATTATTTAAAGCTGTGTGGTCAGATATCCTTCTTTCTCATAGTAACTCAGAGTTTAAGTGCATGGACAGAAGGAATCTTATTCTTCAGTTCAAGCATTCTGTTTTTCTTGACCTTTTATCTCACACAGCCTGCCTACATTTTCCCACGATTTAGGATCCCAGTCATGACTATCAGATAGTCACTGTCCTTCTCACACCTACATAGTGTTTCTTGAGCGTTGCCCTTATTTACTGTTTGGGATTTCAGTGCTGCAGGCTGTAAAGCAAATTATATGGGAGCAATCACTTCTCATTAGAACTTCAGCCCACAGAGCTAAGGAATTTACTGATGTGATCAGTATTAGCTGTGATTATCTCTTTTTTTAGAGATGTCGGCCCACGCTAAATGATTTTTCATTTATTGTTTTTCACGCTGTTGGATTTGTCATTGTATGAAAATAATTTCTGAAGGAGGGCAACTATCATATGTATGGCCATTACTTGACAGAGTAGCATGCTAGATAGCAGAACAAATTTCACTCTGTCTGTGGAGAGTAATCCATTGAAGAAAAACAAAATCAACTATTTCTTTGAAATGAATCCTAATAGTGTCATCACTCAGCTAAACATAAATATATTTGTGCCTTATTAGAATTACTAGATTATGTATAAATTAAGTGACTAAGTTAGTCCTTAGATAAAAGAGTTGATTTTGGTTTATTTTTATGAAAGGACTATATTTTATCTTCACTTCTATCAAGGTAATACCCCTGAAAATATCAAAATTTGGTAATAATATTTAGTTTGCTAAAGTACTACACTGGCCTCCTTTCTGAAGTGTGAAGTGTCAAAGAGTGCTGACTTGAACTCCTTATTACAGTGCTTTGAGCTGCTATTGTGAACACTAATGCCTGGAGAGAAAGGTTATCTCAAGGTATTTTGCATCTCTCCTTTTCCCCAACTTCTGCCCAAAAGTCTTCCAAAGGAGTTTTCATCACAGTAATTAGCTGAACTTCTCAAGGGCTCTCAGGGTTAAGAATAATTATAGCCATTTTGCCAGACTTGCATGGCAAGTGTCATATTTATTTTGCATATATTATTTCAGTTGTGATCGAGTGGTGGCATAGGAAGTTGTGGAACACTAGGGACCATGAAAATTCAAATGGAAAGGCAGCTCCCTGTCCCACAGGCCTTACAGTCTCTGTGGAGGACAAATGGAAACAGAAAAATACTCGAGCACAGTAAGCAATGTGACTGTCCTGCTCTGCATAGTGAGGAGCACTTTCATTACATCAGGCGCATAAACATTCTTTGCTGTTCAGATTCTCATTATTGAAGAAAACTTATTTTCAGCTTCTCCTTTAGTATGTTTTTGAAGCTCCCAGTATATTGTTTATATGTGGGCTTGAGGTAATTTTCCCAGAAAGTCCTGATCACGCAGCAGAAATCGTATTGCCTCAAAGGAGATAAAGATCGTTCCAAGTCAATGCATGATCTCTGCTCTCTCCTTGTTTAAATCATGCAAAGGTGAGTGAAAACACCTAATAAACTAGTCAAATGAGTCAAATTTCATGGAACATATTATTCTTTTCCAAAGTGCATCTTTTAGTATTCAAAGTGAAAAGTAGCTAACTGAACTGCTCGTACTAGAAGGACAGAAAAATAACTAAGAGTAGTAAGAAACTGGATCATGTTCTTGCCATGCCTACAGTGTCCTAATGGCTAATACTGCTCAGCATCATTTTCAGTGTCTTTACGAGGTTAGTTTTCATAGACCTTCACCATCACCTCTCTCCTGGCTTTTGGATTTATGCTACATAAACATGGCACCATGTGAGTTTGTTCAGGTGCTGGCGTCCTTCTGTAGTTTGTTATAGTAGTCCAATATCTTTGACTACTTCAAACAAGACCTTTTAGAGCCCCTTCTTTTTGGCCGAAGCTCATGGGCCATTGGACTTTTTTTTCTGGTGGTAATATGTACTCCTTATCCTTTTTCATGGTATCTATGTGTCCATGAGCACTGAGGGTCCCCTTGTTGCTTCTAACCTCTGAGGTCATCTCACATTCCCCTCCAAAAGGCAATTATTCCTATGATAAGACAGTTGGCACTAATTAGTTTCTGGTGTGGCTATCTCTTTCTATTGATTAAAGAGGGAGCTTAAAAAGCTAGCTTTGCCTGAGCAGCTAATTTTATATAGGGTTGAACGGGATGAATTTCATTTTAGGTGCCGCATTTTAAATGGTTAATGCTAGCAAGGAAGGAATTCCACCCATCCTGTGGAACTAATTACACTTCATTAAAATGCTGATTCCAGTGGTACATCAGATTTAAAATACAGCTCTTCCTTATTTCCTGTTTAATATCAGAACCAAAGGTTTTTTTGCTCTTTGTTTTCCTTATTTAACTCCTTTTTCTGTTACACCATTTTCTCATACATTTCTGGCTAGGTAGCTAAAAAAACAACTGCACACCATTTCACTGGTGCTAAATCATCTCATTTTCATGAAATTCACATCAGAGAGATTGTGGAGATGGGTGATGCAATCCCCTTCTTCTACGTCACCTCACACCATTATGATGGTTTTGCTTTTTCACTCTACTAGAGGCTTGTGCAGAAATCCTATAGTTTTCTCAGCTCTCTGACAAGACAGCAAAGTGATAGAATTAGAGGTGTATACAGTTGTCTTGTTAAGTTTTGCAAGCTATGTTCACCTCTATTATTCAGGTTTAGCTTCATCTCACACTTTTTATCTTCAGCTTCTTTTGTCATGTGCTGGCCTGCATTAGCCGTTCTGTGGAATTCGAAAGAAATAGAAGGAAAAAGCCTACACATTTTCTGGCAATAGTTCCTTTAAGATGGATAAAAGAATGGATGACAATCATAAAATGTGACTTATTTAGAATCTATTATCTACAGGAAAAAGTGCTGAAATATAATACAGATAATGTACATTTATTATCAATGCCCGGGAAGGATCATATACACCTTTAAAAAACTAAAAGAAAGGAGCAGACAACTTGCTAAAGATTCTTATATTTAGGGTGCTAACACGGACCTCAGAACAACTTTCTTCATCTTTTCGTGTACAGATTTCTTGTACAGCCTGAGAAAGAGTTTCTCAAAGACCTTCCAGTAGCAAAGTTTCCAAATGTCTGTGAAACAGTAAAAACAGTGTTTTCCAACATCACAGAGGACTTATACATGATAAGTGTGAAAGGTGTGCAGAGAATGTCTTGGCAGAAAAAAACAGTAGAACTCGAAGACATAAAGAAAATATTTTTTTCTTGCAAAATATTTTTCATTGAGAAAATGTCAATTATATGTATCACAGTCCTAAGAAGCAAAAAAATCAGTTCTAGTTTAACAGGATTCACATATTCAGCATGCTTAGAGAAATACATGCTACTAATTAATAACAGTTGGGTTGTTTTCAATCCGAGATGATCCAATATAAAATTAAAGTTCCTTTCCATAATAAGTGTTGAAAACTTGCAGAGAGAAATATATTAATCATCTAACAATCTTAAAAAGGCTTTCCAAATAGGGGAATAATTTTTTTCTTTTTCAGCAGGGAATCCCTTTTGACCCTCTTCTGACCTCTTCAATGAAGAATTAATTGTTTCTTATTGCAAACATTATTACAGGCACCTGATTCTCCCCTTGGTCACACTGATATGTTTCAGGAATTACTTCATGACAGGCAATGGATTTATTCCAGTATAAAACCAGTGCATGTGAAAGCAAGATTGTGCCTCTTTTGGTGCCTGCAGTACAATATGGAACAAATAGTCACAATAAGTAAGATCTGTCTCCACTGAGCAATACCAGTTTCTGCTGGTGAAAAATTTCGTTTTATATATCTTTAAGACTAACACAGAACTATGTGGCAAGTACGTAACAGTGGTAGATCCCTTGTCATATCTACGAGTCCCACATGGTGGCCTACTTGAAGGATGTCTCAGATGGTACTAAATGCCAATACTGAGGCAACTAAGTCATGTCTCAGATGTCTGGGAAACCCTCAGGTCAAAGAATGAAGCATTGAGGAACAGATTCATCCTTCCTGTATATTGAGGAATTAAAAATATAAACACTTTTAATTTAGGCTCCTGAAGTAAGGTGTGGAAGAATGAATGCCTTGGGGCATATACTTTCCTGAACAGGGGATTGTGAAGTTGAAATTTTGAACACCCTCAGGTGTGCTGAGAGTCTCAGTCTATTTCTTCTCAGGATCAGAGGCAAATACAGAGGAACACAGACTTTTATAGTCCTAGAGTTTTCATCATCAGTACCTTCAGCTCTTCACATACTTTCTTTTTATGGACAGAGAGGCAAAGCTCATAGATTTAGAACTCCAGAAATGCTTGGACACAAATTTTAGGATTTTGTGTCAGAAAAGTGAAAGGCATTCCTCAGACTAAAAAGCCCATAGAAAACAAAAGAAGAATGAATGTAGTTCTTGAGAGTTGTTGGCCTCTATGTTAACTGTCATGAGAAAAAAAACAGGACAAAAACCCAGAGTTATGTCCTTGACACAGCTACCGACTTGATGGCCAGGCTTTCAGTAATCTATGTATTTTCTGCATTTTAATGTCCGAATCCTAAAAATGTGTATGGTAGTGTTTTACACCTGATGATCTGCCTGATGAGTTACTTCTGTTCTTTATTTGGATGATTGAGTTTGTGCATGATATTTAGGGCTCAGACTTTATACAGAGAAAGGAACCACCGCACTTCAGTCCTGTTAGCTGCATGCCTGGCAAAACTGGACTGGTCTAGGAAGTGGTTAGGAGCTCAGATTTGCTTTCTGATCACAGACCTTTATATATTCTTGTGTTGAAAGACAGAGATGATCTTTTTCTGACCACATACAAACACATCAGCACAGCTAAGCAAGGACATTTCAAGAGTCAGGCTGAGGACAGCTTGCCTCTTCACCTACTACTTCCCCTACCTATAGATATGAGCTAGAAGTCAAATATAAGTGGCCAGAAAACAGAAAATTGGAGTAGGGGAGTGTTGATGCTGGCAGGCTTCCTTGTTTAAGGTCTGTGTGGTTGATTTAACACAAACACTAAGAACAATGAAAAGGAGTAGGCTGGGGAGTGAATGGTTTGTAATGATCATGGGTACCAACACCCAGATGGACAACTTTGGCCAGTAAAGTGAGTGTTTACTACAAAGTAGTATAGAGTATAAGGGTTTACTGTAAGTAGGTAGAGCTTTGGATGATCTCATATCTAACAACTAGCACAGAAGTAGCCCAAGAGACAGACTGATTCAAATTTCCACAGTACTGGAGTAAGTAAGACTAAGTCTACTGATCTTGGTAGCTTGACATCAGCAGGTACCTTGTCAGAAGAGTCCTATAGGCAGAATACAAGCAATAACAATAGAAAGTTCATAAGCTAATTGAATATGTATTTCATAGAAAAAAACCCCACACACATTCTTTCCAGGAAACATACACAAGAATAATGATCTAGATATTAACTTATGAAATGTTGCCTGCAGTAAGTTACTGTTGCGTGTCTTTCTACTGTAGACAAAATGAATTGGAGGCTTTGATTTAATATAATGAAAATCTTCTGTATTTTCCTCAGTTGAGAAGCTTCCTTGAGACTTTATATTAATATTTCATTATATATGAGATGAGAAAGAAATCTACCTGCTTTTCTCTGCCAAGTCTTTTATCAGACGAGAACATGTATTTCTGCAGTTGTGTGAAACAGAGAATTGAAGATGTTCAGAGCCTGTATCCAGAAGTCACTCTTTTCTTGAGGACCCAACACCATTTTCTGTCATGTCTAGCAACGGCTATTTTAATGCTAGCCAGAAGAAGTTAGAAGATGTCAGAGTGATAATGCGTTGTTTCAGCTCTTGCAGTTGTTTAAGTGTGTGGGAAAAAAAACAGCTAAACAAAAATGGTTCTGCTTAAATTTCCATCACTGCAGAATCATGATCTGAGGATTTTGAAGAGAATAAGAACAGAGAGATGAATAAAAATATGGTAAATTAAACCTCATTTATACCTGGCAAAATCTGCCTGGTCTTATCCATATTAAGAAATATTACTGACTCCTCACTAGGTTGAGCAATGTACCATTTCCTTTTCAGAAAAAAAAAATCTAAGTATTTTCAAACTCTGCAAACTACAGGCTATAGAGCAAACTTCTTTCTCGCAGACTTGAAGCACATCGTGGAAAATTACTGTTTTTCTCTGTGGAATCATAGAATCGTTAAGGTTGGAAAAGACCCTTAAGATCATCGAGTCCAACAGTTAACCTAGCACTGACAAGTCCACCACTAAACCATGTCCTCAAGCACCACGTTTACCCATCTTTTAAATACCTCCAGGGATGGAGACTCAACCACTTCCCTGGGCAGCCTGTTCCAGTGCCTGACTACCCTTTCGGTGAAGAAGTTTTTCCTAATATGCAACCTAAACTTCCCCTTGAGGGGAGCTTGAGGCCATTTTCTCTCGTCCTAACTGTCTGCATAAATGACATTAAAAGCATTTCTTATGTTACCTCAGTTTCAATTGCCATACCACTTTGCTGAACTATACATGTATTAGTGGAAACAATCGACTTTATGTATCTAGCTTGTATTTATTATCTTTTTGCATAGTTCAGAAGTAATAGCTGTTGGGACACTTTATTAATAAATAAATACTGAGGTGGAAAAAGTTGCTCAAGCTAAGTAATTCTCACAACCACTTTGTCCAGGTGCTCCAGGTGCTGGAGCAGAGATTCCCCCGCAGCCCATGGTGAAGACCATGGTGATGCAGATTGTCCCCCTACAGCCCATGGAGGACCACAGCAGACCATATTTCCACACTGCAGCCTGCGGAAGACCCCATGCCAGAGCAGGTGGATGTGCCCTGAAGGAAGCTGCAGCCTGTGGAGGGCCCATGCTCTAGCAGGTTCCTGGCAGGAACTTCAGCCTGTGGAGAGGAGCCCACGCAGGAGAAGGTTTTCTGGCAGGACTGTGACCCTTTGGGGACCCATACTGGAATAGAAAGGGACCTGTGAAAAGGACCCATGCTGGGTTTGTGAAGAACTGCAGCCTGTGGGAAGGACCCACATTGAAGGGTATTCATGAAGGATAGTATCTCATGGGCGGGACCCCATGCTGGAGCAGGGGAAGATCATGAGGAGGAATGTGCAACAGAGATGAAGCATTATGAACTGACCACAGCACCCATTCCCCATCCCCCTGTGCCGCTCAGGGGGAGGAGGTAGAAGAGTCAGGAGTGAAGTTGAGCCTGGGAAGAAGGGAGGGATGGGGGAAGGTATTTTTAGATTTGTTCTTATTTCTCATTATCCTACTCTTTTTAATTGGCAAGAAATTAATTTAATTTCCTAAAGATGAGTCTGTTTTGCCTGTGACAGTAATTGCTGAGTGATCTTCCTGTCCTTATCTTGACCCATGAGCTTTTCATTGTATTTTTTCCCCCTGTCCTGTTAAGAAGGGGCAGTAATAGAGCGGCTTGGTGGGCACGTACATGGTGGTCAGTCAAGGTCAAATCCACAACATTCTCTTAGAATTCACTGAAATCCCATTCTTAAACTTGCTTCTCTCCCACACTCTATCTCTAGCCACTTCACTGTTTGAACCAAGCTAGACTCTGCTTGCCCTAGGAGCCCATACAGCTGCTGAGAGACAGAGGTGTGATCTTCTCCAGGGTGTGATCCAGCCTGCCCAGGACTGCTCTTCTGCAGCTGCAGAAAGAATGCAAGATGACTGTGCTCGTACTTTAGGTGATTCATGTAATTGCCCAGAGTCAGTGAAGTGAAACCGAACCTCAGTGCTTTCATTTGCACCCCTTGAACTTTCACAGGACACAATAGTAGGTGCATGTCTGGCACAGCCCCACAAAAGACACCACCTGCTCCAGCCCCTTCAAAGACAGAGAATCGAGTCCCATGACTGTCATCAACCTTATGGTTTAGGTTGCAGGCAATGGCAGAATAGTGCCATGCATTTTATTCCACCCATGTATTTTATGCAGTTCTTCCATTAGCTGCACTCTTAAAAGGCGAGTGAGCAACCCCTGCCCTGCCACAAATACACGTTTTCTGGTCACTTATCCGCATGACACTACAGTGTTTAATTACACATTCACCTACTGTATCTCAAATAAAATACGATGGCA
Organism: Nipponia nippon; assembly: GCF_047370975.1. Lineage (NCBI taxonomy): Eukaryota > Metazoa > Chordata > Aves > Pelecaniformes > Threskiornithidae > Nipponia > Nipponia nippon. Next base: position 6,091,082 of record NW_028262347.1, read on the forward strand.
GCATCACCAGAAGGGAATCTGAATCACATCTGAATATCACTATTCATCTACTAGGCCAAAAACTGCAGTGCTTGGTTTGTCTGGTGTTTCTGCCACCAACACAATGAACATGCTGCATTAACATACTGTCACTAAAAACATAAGGCATCTGATATAGTGGGAATGTAACTCATAATCCTAAAACCTGTCCAAGTCTTAATATAATTAAATCATTAAATCTATCTCTGTCTTTCTTTCAGGAGGTACTAAGATGAATACCCACCACTGTGAATATGTTAAGTAAAGCAAAAAAAAAATTTAAAAAATAGATATATATTTTCAAAGCCCAAAAGGAGACATTTAATGCTGCAAAAGAGAGAATAAATTGCTGATCTTTTTTTTTTTTTTTTTTTTTTTACAAATGGCTGGGAGTGTTATAATGTATTTGATTTTTTTTTCCAGAGGTAATCTTAGATGTGGAGTGAATGAAGTGAAGTCTGTTATCAATCCATAACATCTGCTGCAGTGTCAAGTGATGAAATGGGTGACTCCAGAGCCCAAGACAGCTGGGATGGCTTTCTTAATGCAGTAGGGTATTGTGCAAACAAACAGGCACTGATACCGTCTATGGTTGTCACAATTATTCAAGCTGGTGATACATCTTCCTGTATTAGCTGCTTGAGAAGCCCTATTTCTTTTAAAAGTAAACTACTGTATAACAATCACCCATTCTGGTCTCTAACTCAGTTGAGTGCAAGCATAATAAAACACTGGAAATAAAAATAAATTAAAATTTGCCACTAGAGCAATAAAACATAAAATAAGTATATATGAGCTTGGAAAAAAATCTACTCGCAGTTTATAGAGCTAAGAAGTAATGTGTACCTTTGTAGTTGAATCTATACTGGCAAGATTATTCTGCATCTCTGCAGTGCCTCCCAGTTACTGGGAAATCTAGTACATTGTTCAGAGAAGTTAAAGATGGAGAGTTAGAAAAGAAAAAAAAAAAAACAAATACAGATCACTGGGTACATCCCTTTGCCACTGCAGGATAATTACTGAGGTCACTTAGGGAATTATAGATTAAGGGCAATTTCAAAATGTTTTAAATATACGGAAAGAAAATAGATTTAGAATCATACATATAAACAATCATCAGCCTTAAGCCAACAAAAGATTTTCTGCTTACAGAATATACAGGAAAAAAAATGCATAAAACTGCAAGAGACACATGTTGTTGTTAGAAAAGAGTGAGACTCAGCAACTGGTTTTCAAGAAAATCTGAAAATTATGATTTGGGTTTGTATCATGTCATTTATGAACAGAATTTAATTCAACAGTCACTTTCAGTCTCCAAAACCAAGAAACATGTGAGAGAGAAATGTATAAATTCAAAGCATCTTTTTATTATTATTATTATTATTATTATTATTATTATTATTATTATTATTATTATTATTATTATTATTCCAAAATGAAATGTTTCAAACTTCAAGCAAATAAAAGCAACATTTGCTTTTGGAAATTGAGCGAAAGTTGTGATATATTAAAGAACAAGGTCACCCAAACTAAAAATAGAATTTTTCATTTGTACTTAATATTTTCATCATCTTAAATATTATATATATGTAAAAAATATATATAATATTTAGGTTGAGCCACAACATGTTTTCTCTATTTAAGCTCAGGTATCAAATGAATAATAATTTTAAAAAAATAGATCAAATGTTCACTGAGTACCAAGCGTGAGTTCAAACCCAACATTTTTGAATCAGATTTTCAGACCAAATTTTATCTGCCTTCCTTCCTTCTTTCTCAGGAAAAAAAAAAATCTGACCACTATGAATGTGGCATTTAACTCCCTCTTGTACATGTGGGAGAGAGGGCACGCAGACCTGTGGAACTGGTTCCAATCTCAATGCTGCTGATGAGGCTGCAGTGCAGAATGTAAGTTGCAAAACTAAGGGCTAAAAGGTAAGCAAAAGATGAAAATAGTGTGCTTGCTTGGATGCTCTGCCTGGTATATTTGCCACTGCCTCTCTATTGGTCTGAATCAGACCTACACAGCTCTTTCTGATTGATTCCCCTGTCATATCTGCAGGCATCTCAAAGAGATATGTGTTCTAAGAAAGAGGGGTTGTTTTTTTTCTCATGAACTGAAGCTGGTGAATCGTTTTGAGGTTGAAGATTCTCCCTTCTCTTTCCCAAGATGAGAATAAATTACTAAAATGCCAATTTTATGTTCTCATGTGATCCTGACTTAATAAAAGTACCTTATTTGCTTAGATGCGTAGTATTGGTTATTGCTTACTAGGAGTCTGGAAGAACCCAAAGGAAGATGAATAGATTGTGTTAGTTTAATTTGGTATGATCTGGTTCTGTTAGATCTTCTCATCTGATTTCATTTTTTGAAACAATGAGTGGAGAGGGCAATTTTCCAATCTATGACCTTTCAACAAACCTTAAACTGCTCCTGAAACATTAAGGTCATTACACAAACATAGTGTGTGGTGGTTGTTGGAAAAATTCATCGAAGGGCTAGACTGTCTGCCAGGAGCCAGGGTGGGTGACCCCAAAATTGCTAGTCATCTGTTCCCCCTGCCAGGGAGACAGGACTTACAGTTTTGACAGTGAGACTTGTAGGGACCGTACAAAGCAAATGTTAAGGATCATATTCAGGTCTGTTAGCACAGTTGCCCCAAAACATGTTAACATCCCTGAGTGAGTTTCAGACTGCAAACTACTTTCTAGGCAGTGGAAAAATCTCCATTTTTCTTAAGCAGCAACATCACTCTATTGCTAAAGCAATGCATTAGCAAAAAGCAGTGAAGGAAGATGCACAGAACATGCTGGGTCAGGGACATGAAGGTATGGCTCCATGCTGGACTAACTACAGAGAAGCACAACTCCTTCAGCTCATCTGTGAGAGAGAAGAAAGTTCTCCTCCAGCAATGCAGAAGCAGGAAGGAGCTAGGAGACATCTTCAAGGAAGTGAAGAATGGCTCTCCCAGATGCCAATGAAATGGCGAAGAACCAGCCTTGCAAGCATCAGGAGAACCTAAGGATCTTCTCATGCAGTAAAGACTTTTTCCACACTGAGAGAATAACCTTTATGTGGAGACCTGCAGATAAAAAATAATTAATACCTGTTTATTTTTCTTGTGTTCCTAAAGAAATGAACTTCAGGTGATCGTATACCTCTCTCTCTTTCCGTCCCTCATCTTCTTTTCATTTCAAAGACTTTCAGTCTTAAAAAAGTGTCAGCCAAATGAGATAGGGAGAAATTTCAATTGTGTTGAAATGCTCAAGGTTTCATCGAAACTGACAGCATGGCAGGAGAGGCCCCATATGAGGGACCTCAATTAGGGAAAAGCAAGATGGAAAATTCAAGAGCTGCAGCATGTAAAACTATTAAAAACCATTGATAATACTGTTTCTGAAACCATTTATCTGTCAGAGAAACTGAGATCTGAAACTGAGAGTGTTGCAGGTAACTTGCGTTATTCACTTCATTCATTCCAACCACTTAAAAAAGAGACTGAAAGCCTTAAAAACAGAGCCATAACCTGCCTCTTCTGAGTATGTTTCCTACTTCATTTTCAAAGCTTGGCTCTCCTTATGCAAAAAGAATAGCTGAGGTAATTCAGCTAGAGATGGAAATACATGCTTTTGCAGTACTTGTCCACTTCTGTTGACATCCCACATGGACCCTTGTAAGCATGTGCTCACAGCACAGCTGCTCCCACTTTGAGAAGGTGTGCCATGGATTTTGCCTGTTCATGGTGCAAGAGACTGAAGAAACAGGGTATCAGCTTGGTTGTTCTAGCTTCCTTCTACAGTTTAGCTGCCTTAAAAACTAAATAAAGAGTGTCCTCAAAGGCCTTTTCAAAAAATACAAAGAAGCTGCAAACTTCCTGGAGAATTTCACTAGTTGGAAAACACCACTGAGAATCACGATGGTGATTCAGTAATTCAGGCTAGGGACAAACTCATATCAATGCTGGAAGAACTCTTCAAGTTCTTAATTTCTTCACAGATGTTCTCTAGCCAAACACACGGTTTCGCTGCTAAAATTTTCCTATCTATTACATAGAGAAATGTTGATCTGTATTTTCCAAGGCTGTGTATAGGTTAATTCATACTGACCACGAGAAAAAGTAAAGCATTATTATTAGCAAGCTTTTATTGTGCTTTCATCATTCACTGCTGTGGAGAATCAGATTGAGCAGATGATCAACTCAGGTAATTAATGAAATGACTGAATAAATTTGAAGCTCATCTGTTGTGAAACCTGTATACAGAGGGCTGGAGTATCTTGTATTCTGCGTTCCTTTTATACAAGCGCAAGTGAGACACAGCGTAGGACGGAACCAGGACAGTGAGAACCAGATCAAGATATTATAGCATGGTCTTAAACTTGCTCCCATGTAAGCCCCATTGCCCGGTTGCCTACTGACCCCTCTCCCATTGACTCAGAAGTTTGTCATCTGTTTCAAAGTTCTAATTTCCTTTTGTCTCTTTAAAAAGTTGCTTGGGGATTTTTTGTTCCCGACTTTCCCCCCCACACCCCCAAATTAAAATATGTTTCTGGTGCTTTGTCATTTTAAAAAGATTTTGAAAATGATATAAAAATCTTGCAAGTAATTTGTCTCTGTGATGCAAGCTAAGTGATATTGGCACAGGGTGAAGGGGACAGAAATTGAAAACATGAATGATACTGATACTTTACCAGTAACCAAGTGCATGTGCATAGAACCTTTATATTTATTATTATGCAGATATGTGCATATACTCAGCAGTAGCAGAATAAAATAAAACTAGGTTAATATTATACAGACTGAAGAAATCTGGTATCTTTTTGGAGGACAATGTAGACTTTCTAGGAGGACAGATATATCAATTAAAGTCCTGTTATTTGGGCTCTCTAGTGAGCTGAAAAGAGCTATGATATGGTACCTTGCATACATTATGTGTTTCAGTTTTCCTGTCTGTTAAATGGGGATGTTTGCAGGACTGGGTAATTTTTTATTTTTATTTTTTCCATAGGAAATGTGTTTCGCACAAACTGAAATGTCTAAATTAATTTTTTGAATTTGTATTGATTTGTTTTATCTGAACTCCCACCTCCAAAAATGCCCCTAAAAACACCAAAATGTGCATCTTAGAACTTTCAGTGGTTTTGTTCTGAAATTTACTTGAATTTCATCCAACCTGAAGTAAAGATAATATTTTTTTTTTACATTTAACTTTTTGAAAAAATGTCAGTCATTCTTATGACTTCAGAGAACTTTCACCTCAGAGATCAAAAGGGTTAAAACTGTCAATAGGACAACTGTGCTAATACTCTGTTCTTCTGGTGGATCTTCTAAGGTTCTGGCATTTTAGCTAAGCTGCTGAGATTTCAGCTAAAACCTTTTTTATTCTTTTTTTTTTTTTTATTCCAGCAGCTGAGACTGAGAGAATAAAAATATGGTTGATACTGTGGCAATAAAAAGGTCTCAGTATTTCTTTTCACTCTACATTATTCCTGTCTCAAATGGTATTGACTTGACTCAAAATTCAAGTACATGGTGGGCTTGGAATTGTTTATACTGGTATAAATCTTTTGGAGATCCCAGCTATAGTACAGCTCTAACTTTGCCAAGCACAACAGTTGTCATCTGCTGAAAAGCTTGAGCATCAAACTGCCATTTCAGGGTCTCAGACCTAAAATCCAGCTGGAGCTCACCTGCTGCCTACCTTAGGAAGCAATTTTTAAAATTTGTTTTTAAAAGAAAAATGAATACTGAGTAGCTGTTTTACATGGGATGCTGTGCATGCCCAGAAGATCTTAAATCTCAGAATGACACATGATTAACCGCAGCCCTCATATTTGTGGCAGAATCACAGACATGTTCACTACTTCTCTGCCTTCTAGGGCATGTACCAGGATGTATTCTAAGAAGATGACAATCAGATTAGGTTCCCCACAGAACAGGGCAGCCATGGTTCTCATTTTCGGTCAGGAGACTGTGGGATGCAGCAACGACCTGGCACTTTCTGATTAAAATTATTCTTCTTTCTCAGGCATCTTTTTCGTTGTGTGTGTACAGTTGCAGTGAGTGCAAAAATGTTCCACAGGTGTAACTGGAAAGTAGGATTTGTCTCATAGTGGATATACTTGTAAATACAAATAATGCTTTCACTTTTTCTTGGGACACATTTGTTTATCACAGCTGAGTTACTTCCAAACTCATTTGTTCAGTTTATCCACTTACAGCTTTTGGATGCACTGATGTAGCTCATGCACTTTTGAAAGACAAGAGCTTTCCTTCATATTCTGTACATGCACGTGACCCTTCTTCCATGGCTGCCCCACACAGAGCTGAACATCACTTGTGGGCTGGCAGTATCATTATATGGGCTTGATGTTAATAGCTAATGTTTTGAATTCACATGCCTCCATGATGCCACTATCATCCTCAAATACAAATGATTCATGGTGACAATTTCAGACATGCTACTAAATGCTCTTATTTAGGCAAAATACCAATTCAAGCAAGAATAGCAGATGCATTGTTAGATGCTGAAATAAGAGTTTCTTTCTTGCCAAAGGATGTATAATTTGCACAGCAGATAAGAGTTTCTGAATTTGAGCTCTTTCTCAACAAAGGGTAAATCTGGTGAGAAATGAAGCTTTCCTTTTGGAGTACAGAGAAAGAAAACTACTTGTAAATTCAGATTAAATTTTGTGAGTGGCTTTGGCTGAAAGAAAATAAAATAAAAAGAAAAAGTTTGAATGTGCCAATAGTATATGCTTTCACTTTTTCCAAATGAGTTCTTTCTTTTAAAAAATGCTAACTTGTCTTATATCAGTATTAAAAAAGCAAATTTTGTGACATTTCCTTTCAAAGCACTATGTTTTGCCTAAAACCTGACATATACAGGAAGTGGAAAAATTATAGGTTTAAATCACTTAGAAGCAAAGTGGACTACATCATTTAATATCAAGCATAACATTATGGGTCTACCTGAAATTTTTTTTTTACTGTTATTTTCCAAAACAAAGACCCAACACTGAACAGCTTATATCGGTTTGACTTTACCATTTTTCCCCAGTTCTATTCTGGCCATAAACTTGTAAAATCTATTATCAGCCCAGCTTTACTTTGGGTTTCCTATATAGCCTCCCTTTGAGACACAGCAAGTCCTGTTTGTCATCTCCAAACAGGAATCCAGTGCTGCCATCGCAAATTCCAGGTTTTACTGATATATGCGTCTATAGGAAGCCAGAGGGGTGTACTGTGATTTTATTTGCTGCAATATTATTTGACATCCCCAGTACAGGACAATCATCTGTTTATACAGGGTTGCTCCTAAAAAAAAAAAAACACAACAAACGGGGGTATTATTATATTTGTCCTGCATGGGCATAACTATGATGGTGTCTCAGAACAAGATCTAAACCCTATGTTTGTATGTTGAGAGAAATAGGATAAAATCCAACCAGTCTCTGCCTTTTTGCAATATTCTTTCTCCTGCTCCGAGGCCTGCTCCTACCCCTCTCAAACCAGCTGGCAGAAAAGGCAACTTTAAATAGAAATACTTGCCCCTACATTATAGCAGGTGTCCACTGATGCGCGATGATATTTCAGCTGATCATGAGAGGGAGGTACCATTGTCTAACTGTGTTTAATTGTAAAGCAGCCTTCCTGAATAGTATATAACCTTAATAAGGATTCAAATGGGCAGAATATGTCTCCCCACAGTGAGAGCAGAACAAAAAAGCAATCCTTCTCTCCCACCAGAGATATAATACTCAGTGGTCACTGGTGACCAGCATTTCTCCATTCTTCCAGACCATTGTTCCTTTTTGTTCTTAAATCTGGAGCCTCACACTAAAACATTGAACAAAAACCATAATAAAGAAGACCTGATTCAAGAACCATCCTCAGTGCATTTCTAGTCTAGCCAAAAAAATTATAACAAAGATAGATTTGGCTACTGGCAATGATCAAATATCTTTAAGAACTCATCTTGCACAGCACAGAATAACTTACTGCAATTATAAGCTTCAGCTGCATTAGTATCCAGTGCTCCTAGAAAATATCTCCTTCTGTTTTATCAGACTAGCAAGCTACCAATGAAGATGAATTCTTGTTTGGGGTAGCATCCTGGATTGAAAAAGAATGTAGTCAGAAAGCATGACATTTGTCTTCCAATCAGAAAACCAATAAACACACAACCAGAGGAGGCAGGAAGGGGAGAAATAAACGTAAACATTACTTTAAGAGATTTTCTAATGTGCAATATTTATATACAAATAGCAACTAGTGTTACACGCAGTACTCCCAGGTTTGTGAAATATATCAAAGTACAGCAAATTGGAATGAGTCCTGAGTTTCCATTTACTTTATCTAACCAGACATATCAATTCTTTTTACTCCAAGCTGATAAAGTAGAACTGCAGCAGACAAATGAGCTGACATAATGTGTTGTCACAAAGAAATGCTGGATTAAAAAAAAAAAACAACTGTGACTTTGATCGCTTCTGAGGCTCTTACTTTACTCAACCCAAATTAGTTGTTTACTCATTCTTTAGGGAACGTTCAATATTACTGGGAGGTGAGGAAAGAGAAAAGAAGTGTGCTTGTGAAGGAAATTTACTTCCATTTTCTCTTTGGCTTTTAAGTGGCAAAATGGAAGGTGTGGCAGCTTGATGCTGGTCCTCTGTACTGTTAATAACAAAAAGTCACTGGCTTCAATTGGAATCAGATCGACTGCTTAAGTTTACAGGCTTTATTCCTTGAATTCAATGATGCCTTGCATGGTGCCTCGTTTAAGTAATGTAAGTATAAAAGGTCTGATTTGAATTATAAAACAGAAGTATGAGAGATGTGCCAGATGAGAACTAGAAGACCACAGCTCTGGGCTTTGCTGCCAGTGGTAAGGGAGGGAGTATCTTTGACCACCTCCAGCATGGAAATGGGAGTTTAAAATTATAATCCAATTATACGAATTACCATTGTATCTGACCTTCTCAGAAGTTTTTATGTGTTTATTCCTATCATTTTTTTTTCTGAAAATGTCATTAGACCCATTTTACTTACAGGGAGCTGAGCCGCAAATGGTCACAGTGGAAACCTGGGGCAGGGGCAGAAGTTGCAACTAACTTCAGGATACCTGCACAAAATGAATGCCTGGATCATCTTTTTTCTCTCCTTCAATACTATATGCCACATACATGGGTAATGAAAACTTATATAGTTCTACTGAGATTAAGACTTTAGAGACAGGACATATCATCAATTTGTCAGGTCCCCCACAAGTCAGATACAAAGTAGGCTCCTAAAAGGAGCTAGCAGGTGAATGAGAAATATAAGACAAAGAATTATGAACCATGTTCTGATTTTAATTTCTTTTCAAGTTTAACACAGTTAAAATCAACAGTGGTTTTGTTCAAGGAGAGGTTATTGAATTTGGCAGCAGTCATTTAAATCAAAGTCATCTGCAATCTCTGCTGTGGAGTGGCAGTATATCTGAGTACTCTGCTATAAACTATATCAACCATCTGAATAGTAGATGCAGAAAGCTTCCCGAGAAGTGCTGCTCTGCACTTTCAGGTATTGGTTCTTCTGTATTTACATCCATACTTCAGATTTCCTTTCTTCATCTTGCAGCTTTATTGGACCTTCAGAAGAAGCTGGTGTTGAGAAGCAAACACTGTAGATTGCAAAACACAGTGGTATGTTCCTTAAGCATATTGGTAAACAACACTGAAAGAAATTTTAAAGGAGAGAGAGGTTCCTGTGTTTATATGTAGCTCATCAGTGTTTATCTAGGTGCTTCTCCAGGCTGTTATTCATTTCATGGAATTGCTTAGAGGAATTTAGGGCTCTTGGCTCACTGAATACAATGAACAAATAACAGAAAACACAAGAGGTTTTGTACAAGCTCTGGTCCTCCAGCACGATACTGTAAGATATCCAATCCTTTCACTCAATGACTTCAACTCTCCCTTTTTTGGATTAAAACAACCAGAAATCCCAGCTTCGTATTTTGTTTGGGATTGGTTTCTCCTGTCATTAGCAATCTAAAACTAGGTAAGCTAGAAATTTCCTTAGAGTCACCAGGGAAAATGATGGTTGAGCCTGCACTAATATATAGTAACGTAGATATGTAGCAAAGGTGGAATGGCCTGAGATACCTCCCAGAGGTAGCATCTATGTTGATTGCTGAAGGAGCTGGTTTAGGGCAAAAAATCACATTGGCAAAGTCCTACCTTTTCTCAAAGCAAGAGAAATGTTTTTTTGTTTGTCGGACATTCAGTCATGCAGATTCCTCACGAGAAACAGGGGCTTGAAGAAATACACCAAATACCATCAAATGCATGATAAAGTCTCAAGTTGGTGAACCTTCTAGCTGCATATCAAATTACCTATTGCCAGCTGCCCAATGGCAATGAAAGGCTGCCAAATAATCCCTATATTGAAATAAAAGGTTCAAACCATCTCAAAGAACAAACAGATCCTCCAAAGAAGCCTTGTGCACAGATAACTTGCAAACAAAACAGACTCTGTGTCCTCCAGTGGAGTAATGGCTACAAGTAGTTGCCGTGTTCTTATCACAGCTTTGATTCTGTAGGCTTAAGGAAAACAAAGCTTTCATTGCCTGCAGTGATGTCTGAGATGGTCTGTTTGCTGGTGTAAGGAGTGAAGGATTATTCCCAGAAGTGCTTGCTTGCACACATGCGATTAATCACAGATCCCTCTTAAAATTAGCTGGGTAATAAATGTACAACGTGCTTCTCAGACTGACAAATCCAGATATTATATTAAATAATGGAGTCCAATAAGAAACCAATGAACCTTTGTCTTCAAAAACTGCATTTTTGATTGTATCATTGCAAAAGAACAGGTGTGCTTAGATATAGATAGTCAGGACTATTGATTATGCAGCTACTTACACCAGGCTAACGGGCAGATGGTTACAGTATTGTTTGATCTGCCATATTTTGGTGTGAAAAATCACACTGGAATTAGCTAGACAATGAAAGTAACACAATACTGCTGCTTCATTTGGATAACTGAGTACCCAACCGACAGAGAACTCTACTAAAGTTGGTGCTTCCACTAATGAAAACTCACTGAAGCAAAGGGAAACTGAATCAAGGCAAAATCTGTTCTTCTGTGTAAAAAAATGAAGTCAACATGTCTACTTGGATTGCACATGTGGATTCTGACATGTTTATTATGTTGAGCAGCAGCTACTCTGATCATTTCCACTGTTTTTGGTTAAATCACATATTTATGAATACTGGAAACCCTGATGACAAAGACTTAATTTGTCCCCCTAACTTTTCAATGAGTATATTCTAAAGTGAACTCTGACATCCTGTGGGCACAAAGAAAAGTACCATTATTTAGCTATTGGTATTTAAAGAAATGCTTTCAGAGTTAACAGTATGAGTAGCTCTTGCACAAATATATATATAAATTTTTAATATTTTAAAATAGATAGTATACTAATAGGAACTTAATGTTTGCTCCTGGGTAGGAATCACAGACATTTTCCAAACAGCACTTTCATTTTTCATAGTTCATAGTATCTCATTTGTGTATGGCAACTGTCTCATATCTTTCATCATATCAGAGAAAGTAAGAGGATAAAATGTTGGTTTTACAGTGTTAATCTTTCGAGTTTTCTCTATAGAAGTAGAGTCAATAGCTTCATTTCTCCAATTAAGGCAAATTCTTTAAATAGTAGAATGCTTTGAGTTGCATGTTTGACCACTGCGCTTATTTTTAATTAACTGAATTCCTCTTAAGGTACTGTGAATAATCATTACTAGCAAACTTATCGTGATGCAAACTGTAGGAAACACTGACATCTTGTGGAAAAAAAAAATTACTTTTCTCAACTGATGTTACTGTCAAGTACTGAGGACAGACAGCTTTAGTCAAGAATTCAGTAGAGCTACAGAAACCAGCAAGTATATAATTTCATATATACATAAAATTACCTATAAGCACCTCGTATGTTTTATGTAGACTGTGTATATACATATACAACTATACACATACACATGTATACACATGCACACATGCACACACTGAGAGGAAAAGCAGTGCTTCTAATATTTATTTCTGTTTTTTATTTGTTTGTTTTGAGTTTTTTAAACAGTTGTTACTGCAACTTGTGACTATGTTTCAACGTTATGAAATACGGTGAACAGTCTCTGTGATTCTCAATAGGGCTAATTCCTAATTTTCTTTTTTTTTCTTCTTCTTTTTCTTCTGCTAAACAGAAAGTATATAAAAAAAAGCATAACTGAGCAAAAGTAGAACTATACAACTGAAGGAGCTAGTCTGCTGAATGGATAGGGTATAAAAATGCACTAACTATTAAAAAGTACCACTAAAAATGTGGTTCACAGCCTGCTTCATATTTCTCTCAATACCTCTTTTCAATCATAAAATATATTATATAAACTAGCAGACGCAGCAGTTCACTGACAGCAAAGCATATGTGGTGTCTGCCCCTTGGTGGCATGGAGCAGCAGTGGCACCTACTGGCCACGGCCGTCTCCCAACATCTAAAAATTCTCTTTTATTAAACCTCCACCAGATTGCCTTAAATGCTTATGTTCCCCCGCTAGTAAATTCATGATGGTGAAAAACCCTCACCCGTCTGCTCTTGATGCCCGCAGAACCTACTTCAGGCATGACTTAGTGATGCAGAGGACAGGGCCACCTGAGCATATTTTATATATGTTTCAAGAACAATGGAAATAAGCCCTATCACAAGTCCAAGCCAAACAATCCTAGCCCCAGAGTTTACAGGCTATGCATTGCATGGAAAGGAGGGATGTCCCCTTCAAAAGGGATGGCAAAATGGAGGGTTAGCTTTTCTTATATATGATCTTACAGGAAAGTACACATGTATCAAAAAATATCAATATCCAGAAATATCCAAACCTCTTTTATCTGAGAAAAAATTTTAGTCTCCAGCTCTGTCCTTCTGTTCGCTGAAGTTTGTTTCTTGAGATGTGAGAAAAAAAAAATGCAGCTAAAATCTGTGTACCATGTTATCACTCATGGAATGGTCTTGGCAAGTGCAACACAAACATGCAAACCTTGTTGGTTTATAAGGTTTATTTTTTTCTCTCCATGTAATCTTGGAAAGAGAAACTCACAGTCTACTAAATTTTTAAGGCAATGAATGACTGAGAGGGCTGGACTGAAGCCAAACAAAAAGGAAGGGCTGTCAAACATAATGGCAAAAAGACAAAGTGTTTCAGGGTATAGCCCTGAGATTTATCCCTTTTTTCTTTGGTCTTCTGTGAGGCAGCATCACTGCTGTGACTGATGCTCAAAATGTACTTTTTTTGAAACCATAGTATTTCACTGAAGGACACAAAAAATGATAGCAAAATGGGCTTAATTATTGGACTCACCAGGTCCACCAAGTACCTGCTCTTCAGATAAGGACAGTAGTCCACAACCCAGTGAATTTCAGATAATGCCTAAGGAATAGACTGCTATCTTAATTTATGTGACTATTTTCTTGAGGCCTCCTCAGGACCTGGTCTGTCTCAGAGCTGGTAATGCAGCTGTGCAGTGAGAAGCTCAGAAAGATCTTGGGCCAAAATTGCCTCTTGTCTCCATTAGCTGACTTTTGGAGCAGAGAAGCAATGCTGCTGGTTTTCCTTTTGGGCTGAACCTGAGATGCAACTGGTATATGGAAAGTCAGGCATATATATCTGGAGCATAAACAGACTGTAAAGCCACTAGCTGTCCTGCTGGCTCTTCTGTGGTAGGACCATCAAGCAGAAAAAAACACAACTGAGAAATGATTCTTGTGTGGAATCCTTTCTAAAAGGTCTCTTATGTCATAGAGAGCCTAAAAGGTCTCTAGTGTCACCCTTTGATGAATGTTACCTGCAAAAACCAATAGAAATGTGATAAGCTATGTCCCCAGAGTATTTTGCAATTCTAGGAAAACCAAGGGGCGTCTACACAAGCAGCCTGTGAAGGTTTGCTATGTGCCTCATAGTCTTCGAACTCCTGACACATAATATGGGACACATACAAATTTGATGATACAAATTTTAGGTAAGGAACTGAGAAAATGTGAAAAATGTTTCTTATTGTTTAATAGTGGGACGGTTCAAAAGGTGCCTTTCTGTGAAGGAGAATTTTCTTGATAAAGTTTCTGGAAAGAAATTGTTTCCTACAAAGTTTGACTCAGTTCAGTTCACCCAATATCTTAGATATTTATTTTATGATGTGGGCTAAAATATTAATTTAATTCTTTTGGCTGGAAAATAGCCTAGGTATTTAGTTTTCATGTAAATATTTACATTGGCGATGTCTACATTTGGTGAGATGAATCTCATTTTAGGTATCTGGTTAATGCTAGTCATTTAGGTCTTGATTCAGCCATGAACCTTTTGATACCAGCTGTATCTTGTTCTGGGAGGACCCAGTTCCCCCATTAGTTCTGGGGTTGTGTCCTCCAGCAATGTGTGGCTTTCACAGACACCTTGCAGTATCTCCAGGGACATTAAGTTTTTATGCTTGGTTAGTTGAATAGAGCCCTTAAACAACTTCCACAGTCAATAGAGACGTACTTTCAGAGGACAGTTCGGAAATTTAGCAGTTAGGATGACTCAGTTTGACATATGTGATCTAACTCTGTTGCTACTCAGGTTTACACATTGAGAGTTTGAGGGACTGAGTCCCGTGTCAATTAATAATGGGAGAGTTTGGATGGAAGGCAGATTTTTTGTTTGCTAAATATTAAAGAAAAATAAATGACTGAGCATAATGACAGCAATACTGAGTCAGACCAAAGATCCTCCTAGCCAACCATCCTGTCTCCAACAGTGGCCAAAGGTAGATAGCCACTCCTTACACAGAGGGGTTGAACTGAGTTGTTTATAACACCCACACAGTACCACACCTTGTGTTATGAGTGTGTCTAGGAAGGTGGATCATAAAGAGAGTATAAGAGGTGGGTAAGTGTGTCGTGATATTTTCCCATATTACTGTCCCAGGCTCCAGTACGCTGTGGTTCTAACACTTCTTGAGCTGTAGGAGATGATTTCATGCATTAAAAAAACAAGTTAAAACAAAACAAAGAAAACCCAAAAAACCCAAAACTATAAAAAAAATTGAATTTCTTCTTCCTTTAAATTGTCCAGGTGGTATTTTAACTCCTGGGGGAAAAAAAAAAACAAACAAACAAACAAACCCAAAAAAACCCAACAGGATTTCATCGGCATTTTTTCACTCAGGGTAGAATTGGGTAATACTAAAAAACATTTCTGGCAAACTTTCATTTGGATTTAAAACAGGTGCTTTGTGGTTTTGATTCCTCTTTGCATTGTTGCTCATGCAGAGAAATAATTGGAGAATATTATGGGAAACAGCTGCATTCACATGCAAACAAGGGTATTTGCTCATGAACCCAGGTATTCATTATCACTGTATGGTGAGCATTCTCCCCAACCCACCAAAGCATTTCTGCATGTGTTTAGTTTACATCAAAGGGATCATTTCTATTTTAAAGCAAAGCATGAATATATTTTGCTGGCTTATGTTGCTTGTGCAACATATCATTTTGTACCAGGAATATTCTTCAACCGTTCCACTAACCTTAGTGGGCCAGTCACTCAAAGAAAAGAAGACAGATGAGCAACAGATAGTAACCCACTGCAGTCTTAACTGCAGGGAACAGCTTGTGAATCAACATAGCTGATAGTTATATGACCTCCGCTAATTCAAAGAAAAAGGGAAGAGTGACATCATAAAACAGAAATCCCCTGAACTCAGAAAATCCGCTGCTGCTTTCCTGCACAGACAACACACCAGCCTTCAATGTGATTTATATTCCTCCAATATTAGATGCCTAAAACTTGGTTGTATAAATCTTTGTTAGTCACCTAGGTGGTTTGTACTGTTATAAATCAGCATCTTCCACAGAGGAAACATATGGGTTGTTTGAGAAAAAAAAAAAAAAATCTTTAGGACAATAAATCAAACACTTTTCCTAGAAATATTTAATATGATAATGCCTAACACTCCATCAGAAACTATTCCTATAATAAAATACATAATCTTACCTACCTATTCAGGAAGCCTAAGCAGGACACTTTAGCAAGTGCCTGACTTCTTGTCTTCTTTACTCTAATTGCACATTATTTAGTTTCCCACCTTATCAGCAGACTTGTAAATGAAGGTGCTGTTATCATTCCCTTTTCCCAAATGGTTAAATTAACATATTCTTTCTCTTATGGGATGCATATGCCTTTGTGGGATGAAAGTTTTGGAAAACAATTTAAATTGTGATTTTTTTCTTCAGCTCTCCCCATAATCATGGCAAGTTTTGTGTCCAGTATCTCTCCCGTATTTGCATCTCTCTCTCTTCCCAGGAGGAATTAAGAAAGGTGAGGTAGCATTTAAATACTTAGTCTTAAAGCTATTGGTAATACAACAACAAAAATAAAAGTGTGAGTTTGACACAGTTGCCTGAACACAAGTTCTACTACCATTGAAATAATCTAGGGAAGCCAGCATGTCTACGTGGGTTTGCATGCAGAACACAAATGCTAAATATGCTACGTGCATCCTTTGCAGGAGGGAAAGTGAGTTTTTTGCAGAATTCAGGGTACTGCATGAGATGTTGAAGGTGTACCTGTTGTCAAAGCTTATAAAGAAATGTGTTCTCAGTACCCCCTCCACTGTAATCAATGGAAGGAAATAAATATCCCGAAGGATAACCTGTTTTAGGAGATTATTTTAAGTGTTCGAGATTTTTAGGAGGTATTGCCCATTGAAACTGCTCAGACTTAACTTCTAGAGTAGAGTCTAACAGGAACTTAGGCTGCTAACTTACATGAATTTGGACTGAGCTGAGGTGGGATCTAAGCCAAAATTAAGGGCTTATATCTAAGTACCATCTGAGAAGCTGCAGCCACTGATAGCATCCACAGAAATGTGACCAATGTGATAACTGACCTTTGAGAGACCAGTGCTCACTGGAGTGCCAGTAGCAGGCCAGGCAAAACACCCTGGAATATTTCAACTGGCACTAGATGCCCTTGTGTTGGCAACTGAATCAAGTCCTTAAGACACTTGCATTTAGAGTCTACATGTGGATGTTTACTGGCTTTCTGGGTGTCCAATGTCCATTATAGCTGATGAAGATTTGGTCAATATCATCAAAGCAGCCTAGGGAGTGACTCAGTTTACCCCATTGTGGATACTACCTTGTGTAGAAACATCTATGTGTAGACATGAAGACCTCAAGTCAGTTGCTGGAACAAAAGCATATTAAAAAAGCCTCTGGTATTCAAAACCTCAACATGGCAGATACCACAGGCTCTTTGCATGCAGGAACCGTCCTGGAGCCGGAGCTGGAGACAGCACACTCTCGGACACCCTCCAACTGTGATACTTAAAGCCTACATTTAGGCAAAGCATTTCAATTAGGTGCTTAAATTTAGACAGTGGTAATGTTCCCGAAAGACACAATAATTGTTACTGTGAGGAGGACTATTCTTTGATTATCATCTGTTGGGATTTTTATAGGCACTTTGAGGGAGAAGACTTGGAAGAGCTCACACATAGCAGTTACCATCTCTACTTCTGCAAAATTTTGAGAAGAAAAATTTATTCCAATAACTCTTTCTTAAACACATTGGTCACCCCATTTCTAAAAGAAATGTATTCAGTGTAAAAAAGACAGCAGTTTGCTTTGATGCTGAATAAAATACATTGATGTACTAGTATTATATTACTGTTTACTTGACCTTTCTCTGTCAGTTTATTATGCATAGTTATAAACTCCTCCAGCAATGCTTTCGGAATAGCTAAATGTTGTTAGTGTAATAAACTTCAGTCAATAATTAAAATATTTTCACAATGAAGTGCTCTTTAGGCAGTGAATTAAAAATAAGTTTGTGAGCATGGAAGAGAGATCCTAAATGCATGGGTTTGTGTGTGTGTGTGTGTGTGTGTTTTGGTTTGTTTGATTGTTTGTTTTTAATATTGCTATTGCTTATTGAAAAATACAGTTCAGGGACAGCTGAAACTCTTTATGAATTTGTGTCAGCTTTTTAACATAATTTCAGGCATGAAAATTGCTGGCCTTGTGGAAGAGATCTGTTGTGGTGCTGAAACAGCTGTTGATACCTAGATTTAACTGCTATTAGAGAGCCAAAATGAAGACCTGGAGAAAAACAGGCTCCAGCCTTTCCAGCCGTTCTGCAGTTGCGCAATCATGTGCCTTAGCCACTGGGTTGCTGTGGTCTGTCTCCATAAACAGAAAGTATTTATGCAATTTACAGGGAATATCCTACACCCCAAATACCTCCCAGTTTAAGAGTTTGTCTGCCGTGTTCTGGAATTAAGAGCCCAAGGTTCTAGATTTTCCCCTGAATTAGGAAATGAGAAGATATTCTTCCCCTCAGGACAGATCTGATTGGCTTTGTGGCATCTAGAGTTAGAGTTAGTTAAACTTTGGTTTCCATTCCTTGCCTTATACAGAGCAATCTTTTCAGTTAAACTTCTTGTCTCTAAATAACACGTGTGATTTTCATTTACTGCTGTGGTGCAGATCGTTGCAGGATTTCCATGATAATGTTGACTTTGACAGATATGAATGTTGAATTTGATGGACATATTTTAATTTGGGAAGCCAGTTTATGAGACGAGTGGTGCCTTGAGTCTTTGATATGACCAGGGCTTTTACGACATGACAGACTTCAATATGAATAATATCCCAGAAGAAGGACTGGAAACAATCTGAGATATTGTCTCCTTCAAAGCAGCATCAACACTAACTATCTAGTTCTTGATAGATAATTGCTTAACCTGATTTTAAAAGTCACCTATGAAGGAGCTTTCATAGCATCTGTCAAAAATTTATTGTGATTAACTTCTCGTTAGAAAACTTTCCCTAATATGTAAGTTAGATCTTCCGTGTTTCTTGTCCTATTTCTAGTGATCAGAGAGAACAAATTGGTCCTTTTGTCTTTGAAATATTTTTAGTCACATTTTAAAGCACCTCTTTTTTTATGAAAATAACTATATCTTGCCTTTCTTCCCAGTTGGCGCAAAATTTTTATAATTTCTCCTGGTTTGGATTTTCCAAAATACTCATCCACTTTGGTGAGCACTTTGGGGAACATCATCCATTAAGGAAGATGTAACTAGCCAAATGTTAATGAGGGCTGACAAAAATTTTCCTCTGAAAATTGAGTAATGTGGTGTTTACTGGAGTATGGAATTACTTTTGGTCACAATTAATGAAATGTTATTGATTATTTAATACATCTTATTTTATGATGTGATATTATAATTATATTATGTTTATGATATAGTTTGTAGTTGATATTATTTTATAGTAATATATTGTGAACAAGAATTAATGAAAAATAATTAATTTTTGGTTTTTAACTTCCTGGTGGTAACAGAATAAGCGGTAATACCACTTTTAAAGATAAGTCACGATGAGAAGATCCAGTGTAGTTCAGAGAATGGAGTGTTCAGAAACTTATGTCTTCAAAATAACCAATATTTTTATTTTACCGACATCTTTCCAGAGCAATGAGACACTCCTTCCAGCAGATGGTGATAGAGAACTTCCAAAAAAAGACAACTGGCTGCTGTGGGCTTCCCTTCCCTTGTCTTTGTGGTTGTGTGCACAACAGGGGAACCTGACCCCAAATCAGCATCGAAATAAACAGAACCTTTGTTTAGTGATCTCATAATGGGACAGCTTGAGGGTTTGTGAACTATTTTATGCTTCCTCTAGGATTCTGGTTTCGTTCCCTAGAAGTTCAGTTTTACAACATAATCTGGAAGGAAATATGAAGCTGTCATTATTATTATGCTGAACAATTTTTGTCCTAGGTCCTCAACTTTGTTTCTGAGAAACATTCCAGCTTCCTCTCCTTCTTTTCCTCTGAGATGGTCAGATGCGGTAGGTTAGCAATTTCTTCATTTCGTTTCAGTTTGAATTCAGAGTGTGTTACAGAAATGCTGTCTTTGGTCTTAGTCCCAGTCTTCATGTAGCATACTTCTAAATACCTGAAATAAACATTTAGAAGTTTCAAATACATAAGAATGAGGGAATTAGATTTAGTAATGCAAAATTCTGTAGCCATCTCAAATAAAACCATAATGTTTTGTAAGGAAAAATGTGAATTTTGGATATGTCGTATTTCACAAGGAGGGAAAAAGGAAAAAAAAAAAGAAAGAGAATAAAAAAAATCCACTCTTTCTTCAGCAAATGCTCTGAAAGGAAAATATATTTACACATAGGATGAAACTGGGTTTTGATATTTCAGCCATGTCTACCAATCTCCTTAGAATTTACAGGGAAAAAAATCAAAAGAGTTGATGAACTTTAGAGGAACGATTAAGGTTTTCATGAGCTCAAATTTTGATAAATGCATCTGAGATCATCCCTTAGACACTTTAGATATCTCGAAAACTGTCTGCCAGAAGTAACGTGGCTATAGGTCACATACAAGTACCAGTGATATACTCTAATGATTATAGCACTGATGAGGATGGTGGGAAAATATGAGCTGAACCTGAAAAATCTAGTGAATACATTTCACTCATATCTTAAAGTCACATCAGAACAAGGCATATTTGACTGCAGTGAAGGTGCATTCCTGGCCAAAGTATCAATGCTGTCCTTCTAGTGTTGTACTCACATGGAAATGATTGTGTATGTCTGCCTTTTGTTATTAGTCATAATGTTGAGAAGGTATTAGGTTCTCATAAAGTTTCAAAGGCCTGTTTCTGAACTTGTATAAAATCACCACTGTGAAAGAAGGATATAAATTGTTGCTGTTCGTTGTAATAGAATGAATTGAGAAACATGATGGAGTTTTAGCTTGCTTTTCTGAAAAAATTAACTGGAAACTATTTCACATTTGTGCAGATTTTCCTTAGAAGCCTAGATTATTTTACTCCTGCTGAAAGAACTTCAGTAATCTTACCCTAAATCACGGTGCTTTGGAAAAGATTATGGGAATACTTCAAAACAAAGATAAGATCAATATAAGATCAAACCAAAATGTCTTAGTTTACCAGCCAAGCAGAAATGATTTACTTAAAGTCAGTCTAACACTAATCTCACTGTGCCTGAGCTAACCTTTTAGGATTATGGGAACAGTTTTTCACTGCCCCGGCCTTCACTTCTATATTATTGGATAGACTTACCAGCAAAATTATGTCTCCTATTTGTTTCTCTAAGGACAACGGCAGAACATGATGGAAGAAAAAAGGTTTGATGGGAAAATGTTGACCAGCCATACTCCTGGTATATTTTTTCTTGATTTTTTTTGAAGTCCTTTTAATCTTATTTACCTCCAGTAGTTTGGATGCGAGGTTCTAATTCATGGGGTCTGTAAGGGTGAGAATATACCTGCCATGACTCCAAAGCAGGCAGAGAGTTGCCAGGAAATGATTCAGCATCATTTTGAAGTGAGTACTAAATGCCAGACTAAACTAGTTGAAAAACTTTCATAAACAAAACCTGCACAACGTTACAAAAGCTATTTTGCATACCTGAGCAGATTTGGAGAGTGCTTTCAGGTTTCCACTCTGAATTATTAACTTGATATTTGTTCTGATAAAAACCAAGCCCAAACACTCTGTTGTATTGTCCAGGGCTTTAACCACAGCTTGCCATCGTGCAAGCTGCCCAAGTGATAGGAGACCACTACTGGGGGTGAAAAATGTGATGATCTCCCTGCTCTGAACATCCTCATTCTCTTCCAAATTACCATAGGAACATTAATTTGATTGTGTACTTCCTACAGCACTGTTAATTAGTTATCTCATATTAATTATAGTAATTACATACACACCTATCTATAGGACTATTAGGCTGTTCATAGGAAAAAAACATGAACCAAGATGTTCTTGATGCAAAGCAGCTAATCAGCTAACAGCTGTTGTTGGTCCCAGAGTTGCTAGCTAACACTTGAAATACTGTACAAAGGGATACTTTCAAAATTCCAGCTAATAAAAACCTTTTCAAGTCATTGCTAAACAAATGTGTTCTGTCTGTGTGCTTCCCTTCATCTGCTAACATTACCAGGGATCAGAATTGAATACTAATATGACTAAACAGCAGTACGAGAATCGTCAAAGGGATGTTGTGAGGACGTATTACTAGGGAACAAACAGAATATGTTTTAGTAGAGGAAATGTAGTCTTTGCAAATCTAGGTCAATAAACTTATTTTTAAAACTGTAAAATATGTGTTAAAGTGGTTTATCTGCAGTCTATGAGTAGTTATGCCCTGAGAATAATTTCTGTCCTTGCAATGCTTTTTATACACCAGGGTGGGTGATGGGAAGAGATAGTCATCGTGCCACATGAGCCAGCATATGAAGTCCTAGGCTGGAGAGCAGTGCATCCGGCTAATGTGTGGTTCACAGGGGTGCCCCCAAACTGGCATCCGGAGGGTAACTTTCTTCCCCATCAGCCATGAAATGCATTTCTTTGTTTTAGATGAGAATCTACCCAAATTATGGACTTTGTTCAATTTTACATCTCTGTTCTGTATTCAGTGGCCAAAATGACAGATCTGGTTCCTGTTCCTTCATGTATTATACAAAGATGGCCTGGTACAAGAATAGTGCATTCTACTTCTGTAAAATTCATGGTCGTCAGCACTCACTGCCTGTGGTGCTTGCAATTACGAGGCACTCAATGACAGACTCACTGCTTTTAAGATCAGAAGAAACCATTAGATCATCTACTTTGACTTCCTCTGAATTGCCAGCCAGCAGGTTCCACTTGCAGACTCTTGTATTGATCCCATCAAGACAGCTCTCCCACAAAAACATTAAAGCAACATTGAAACACATGAGGATACCACATTCATTTTTCTCTTTTTTTTTTTACCAAAAGCTACTCATCTCCACTGCCACAAAAGCTTCAACTTCCACTCTTTGGTTCTGGTTCTGCTTCCTCTGCTGTGTTACAGTCTCCCATCACACCCCATCTTTCCTTCCTGTGAAAGAAATGAACCAGAGTCATTTCATCTCTATATCTTCACAGCATCAAGTCTCTACTGGGAGGCTTTTTCTGCAACCCTTTTAATTTTTGTGGCTCTTTTCCTTCTTACAAGGTAATTAAATTGTTTGTGTAAACAAACTGAATCCCTTGCTTTGCTTTCTATGCAAATTGGAGCTCTACCATGATGGAAATCATATTTATACTTATCGCTAAATTCATCGCACAGCTTCTAGCCTGGAAGCTGCATTGCCTTCCCACTCTCAAGCAGTTGCTGCATTGCCACTATTGCAGACCTTTATTTTTGTGTATTCTCTTGACTGATCTGACAAGCATTATGCATATGAAAAGAAACATGTAGTGTTTGAGGTAAAAAAAGACCACAAAATTGTTTAAGTTTCCTTAAACATTTCTGTGAAATCGTTTGCTTACACTCAGGTCCAAGGCCCAAGTATGTATCCTGGTCATGTTCCACTGTCTGCCAAGGAAAGTTAGGCCAATACATCTCTAGCTGGATGAGGAATCTACAGTTATTTTGTGGTCTAAATCTGGGTCTAAACCTGCAATAAGTCTCACTTTTCCTAGGTGAAGAAGTGACAAGAATGACCAGTATTTGGCATCCAGGTCCACAACTTTACCAGTTCCCCCTGAGTTTTGGAAAATGTTACAACTTTCTGACTGATTGTCAGAACAATTTGTCCTCCTGACTGTATTAGTTGTTTGTTGTAATTTAAGCTATTCTAGATGCTCTTCTGAGAAGCAGATAAGTACCATGAGAATTTGATGGCCACCAATTTGCAATGTAACCCATGAGCTGATATCTGCTGTTCAAAACATACCCAGAGAGTGCATCAGAGGAGCAAATTTACTAAATAACTCAGAATGGTATTGGTCAAGTTGCACACTCTACTTTAATTACTTCTGAAAGTCCAACTATCAGCAGTATCATTCTTTTTTTTTTTTTTAAAAAAAAAAGTCCTTTAGGAAAAGAAAAGCCTTTAACTTATACTGTTTTGGAAAGGTAAAGCACTGATTACAAGGGAAGTAAGAGGGAAGAACAGGGAAATTCCAACAAGAATCTATAGGACAGACAAATGTTGTTTGATCCAGGTTTCCTACTCTTTGAAGGCATCTGTCTCTCTCCCCTGAATAGGAAGAAGTTCAGAATGATTTCAGTCCTGTTTTATGTACATACTTTAGTTACAGGCTGAAATGTAGATGGGGTGAAATCTGAGCTAAAAAGATGCATAAGGGTGTTTACTCCCCATCAATTTCTCTCATTCCCTTTCAAAGCCAGTTCTCATTAAAAAACCTTTGTTTAAATAAAATATGTTTAGTGGTATTGTTCTGGAGCCATAACCCTTATCTTTAGCAAAATTAATAGCAACCTTAACCAGGAAATCTTTCAGAAATGCAACCAGGAGTATATGAGCCTTTTAATTGCTCATGCCAGAGAATGACTAATGGAATTTAATGAATGCAGATGTAAAGTAGGCTGTGGGCACCATGCCTGCAGCACAGTTCATGTCATGTGAACTAGCTGCCAGTCAGAGGGGGGGAGGATTTAGGAGGTTGCATTGGAGAAAAAGATAATTTCATGTGATTCTCTGTAGATGAAGATTAAAAACAAGCTTGTATAGGTTACTGAACTGTAGGGAGATTAAAAGAATGTTAGAAAACAAGCTTTCAAGAAAACTGCTTTCTGTCAACTTTTTCTAAGTTTATTAATTGTGGCATATCCCTGTCATATTAGATGACCAAGGTAGGCTTCATTGACCTTGCCTCACATGTCTGTCATAAAGGGACTATAGCGTCTACAAGGGTTAGCATCATCAATGGTCAAGGTTAAGCTGCAAACAACAAAAAGATTTCTGGGTAAATATAAAAAAATGTTAAATACTTTAAAATTCCATATTTATTCTTGTTGGAGAATTGCACTAATAGCCAATGTTGTCTGAGGATATTGACAAAACCAGGTTTGTAGGCAGAAGTACTCCCTCATACTATATATTGATATATTGGGGAAAAACAGATGGTCTTTTGAATATACAAGATCTGAAGAATAACATGTGTGCCCAGCAGTTATTCTATTTTCTATGAGCATGTCAGCTGGAGAAACTAGAAGATAAGTTTATGACCTATATTCCTACAGGCAAAAGCTTCTCCCTGTAAGATTTGCATCATAAAGTTTCCTTGGAGAGATCAAGTATGAATTCTATCCAGAGGTATAAAAAACGTTGGTGGTGAAATGGTATGAAAACCCCAGGTAATTTCAGTGTATTTCATTACATAAATACTGTTCTTAAACAGTAAAGTTTAGGTGAAAGTTGCCTCTGAATACACTAAAAAGCCACTGCAAGAGTTAATATCCCACGTAACGTATTTTGAGTTTTTAACTGGTGTTTAGATGGTGCTAAACATCTGTATGTGAGTTAATTCTCGCCCATAAGCAAACATGTGGACTTTCAATAAAGTTTTGATTGATTGAGAGCATCTGAATTCAAGGAATAATTCTGAGAAATCTAGGATTCTTTGATGATGATTAATTTAGGTAGATTTATTAGACGTTGAAATAGTTGTTACCAAAAGCAAGAAGTTGTAAAACCTTTTTCAACAGGCAAGTAATCTTCTGATACTCAGCCCTTATCTTCCAAGAGAGTAGTCACGGCTTTCCTACCAAAGGATGAAATTTGTCACCTTCTTACAAAAGATACAAATGGAACAGGAAAGAAATGGGTGAAAATAAATTTCTATTCTGTTCTCCCATCTCTCACTGACTCCCTTTATGTTTCAAGGCAAGTCTTTTAACCACACACGCCTTTTTTTTTCTGATAACAAAACAACTAACATACTTTGGAACAAGATATGTGGAAGCTTGACTCAAGCGAATGCCTTGTCTTTATCCCGCAGTTCCCCAGGCACACCTGACCATGACTCTTGAGTAACCTCTCATTCAGGCATCCTCCTCTAACAACCTCCTTTCTCAGTCAATGAGAAACTTTTGAATGAGTAAGCTGACATTATGACATTTGCCAAATTTCAATTTTGTTCAGTCAATTAGCAGTAGCTTCAGTCTTGTATTTCAATTGATTAGGCTAAAATTACCATCGTGAATTTCCATCCTGGAGGGTATAAAAGTCCTCAGACACTGAGTGCACATGTATCTCATGTATCTCTCCAGACTGAGTTGCTGTAGCTAATACACTAAATAAAAGGTTACGTGAGGCAAACTGAGTTAAAAAAAAAATAAAAAAAAAAATTGAAGACAGAAAAATTAAATAGGTTGCTTTAAACTTGTTAATAGAAGTGGGAGAGGGTTTTTTTTTCCCTCCTTCTAATAGTAGCGAACGCCTTTCTGTACGTGGCTTCTTGCAGATATTAAATGTAACAAATACAGCAGGGAGTGCTTTTGAAATAGCTGATGAATTGAAACAGTGGGAAGAAAAAGGAATAGGAATGGGACGGGGGATAAGATACTTCAGACTTAATATATTGCAGACAGAAAGATAATTTTACAGACCAAAAATATCAATCCGCAGACTACCTTTTTGCTTCATAGAATGCAGAACTCCATCCTCAAAACAAATAAAAATGCATCCTTTGTCATTTTACATATTTTATTTTACTTTTTCACATGAAGACCAAGCCCCACTTGCAGCCCCTCTAAAAAGAGCAGGAGAGACTGTAAGCTATGCAAAGGGAATGTTGTCTGCTGTGGAATCCTGGATTTAAGAGAATAAACAATAATCCCAGGACCAAAGCCACTGGACAAAAACCATTCTCAAAATTTCATTCTGGTTTAAGCAGTATGGAAGGTTTCCATTCATCGGGAAAACTTCGTAACACAATTCTGTGTCCTTCGAACCCAAGAAGGAGACAGGGATAGCTAGAAATTTTTCAAACTTCTATTATGGAATACAAAGACAGGAAGAAGTTTAACTGGCTTTAAAAGTTGATGAGGCTTAAAAATTCAGCCTACGTTTCTTTTGCTTTCAAAATACCCTTCATTCTTAAGAATATATAGGAGCATAGCTTAGTGTAAGAATAGGATAGTGTTGATCTTGCACCATGCTGCTGTTCTGATGTAGGTCCTCAGTTTAAACAGTTTAAATAGAGTTTAAACTCGGTTTGAAGTTCCATTGGGATTGATATAAAAAGAAAGGAGAATAAACTGACAAAGACAGCAGCTTAATAAAATATTCAAAAAAAGGTCAGATATCCCTATCTACAAAAACATTTTCACATGGGACTATTAGTGTTAGTGCTAGTGTTAGTGTTAATGCTAGTGTCAGTGTTATTTTGTTTGTTTTTTTCTCCTGACATTCTGCTGCTCATTTCTGCCTGTTGACTTAATAGTAGCGAACAACATAAATGAACTTCTCCTCACTGGGAGATTGTAACAATACCCTAAAGAAGCATTTCAGGTATTTATGAACTGAAGGAAATTCCAGATAGTTACAAACCTTGAAAAATTGTTTTCCCAGATTTCCACTGCACTAAGGCTGGATGAAAAATACTTTTGAATCTAGCCACACCAGCTGTTTTTATATGATCTTTCATCTCAGAAAATGATCCTTATCATCCCTATTGTATGTACTTCAGAGTATGTGTGTGGTTGCAAAAGATGGGTTCATATGACGAGCTCAGATAGCTGAACTGCATGTGCCTGGAGCCATCATCACGTCACTGTGAAAAAGTGCAAATATTTTCTTCTACCCATAGGAAATCATAAAATCAGGGATGGGTAAGGACTAGATTTCGACAAGCCACCTCTTTTACCCATTTGCCAACATAATGCTGATCCCTACAGCCAAAGTGTCTGCCAAAAGATTGTTTGCTGTTGACTTTTACAGGTTTTCCTGACAAATAAAAGAAAAATCGTATTGTATTTTTGAGTCAAGATGTAACACTTTCCTAGTGGTATATGTAAGTTCCTAAAAAGGAACAGGATATAACCATGAAAAATTTTCTGGTTTGGACAAAGACTTTTTCCTTGCAATTTTATTCAAGGTTTGCTTTATTCTCACAAAAGATTCTGTCTCAATGACCAGGGTAGTAAAAATCTGATGTATCTGTTTCTTCTTGGGAATTATTTGGCTCAGTTTT
Organism: Nipponia nippon; assembly: GCF_047370975.1. Taxonomy (NCBI): domain Eukaryota; kingdom Metazoa; phylum Chordata; class Aves; order Pelecaniformes; family Threskiornithidae; genus Nipponia; species Nipponia nippon. The sequence goes on from NW_028262347.1 coordinate 6,119,194, forward strand.
ACAAAAGTGTGAAGTATTAATTGAGATTTTAATATGATTAAAGATAATCACATAGCTACAATGAAAAATGCCGTTTCTGAAACTCTTGGAGAAGAGCACGTCCTCAGACCAACACTACCCTTTAACAGTCCAGGTCCAGACTTTCAACCTACATATAATGGGGTCATTCCGCTGAAATTGATGGAGCTTCTCTAATTTCCACCCATAAAAATTGGAAACCTTTTTCCTGCTGTCTTTTTGGCTCACAGGAATAATTTCCTTTTTAGAGCAACCATTTCCTGTTGTTCAAATGGTTTCACATGTTTTGTGTCACCCATCTTAAAAAAGTATCATTAGCCATTACAGGCACTTTCAGTGTGTGGGTGGGTTGTGTGCCTAATGTTCATCTGTTAATATTCACACTGTCTTCTGTGGTATTCCTGCCACGTTTCTAAAATCTGCTTTGAATACCATTAATTCCAGCTTATATTTGGAGGTGTTTTTCGTTGTGTCTATCCTTTATAAAAGTAAGGCTGTGTTTCATTCTGTGGTTGCTGCACCAGGTCTTTGTGCTGCAGACTATGGCAAAGGAGTTTGCGGTCTATTCAGCTTCTGGATGTAAGCAGCATACACTGCTTGTTTACTCAGGACCTGGCTCTTTAGGTGACATTCTGACTCCAAGGAAGTCAAATAAGATTTTTTCCATTTGCTTTAGCAGAGATGGGTTTTCTCTATTCATTTAATAGAGAAAAGTGTTGGTAAAACATTGCTCAGGCAGAGGAGAAAAATAAATTATGTGTTTAAGAAAAAAAGTTCTAAAAGTTCTAAGATACCACAAGATACTTAATTTGTCATCATCATATCACATGGTGTCATTAAAACTGTGTGATCCTTTTTAAGCAGCTTGGTTTGCAGCTCCTCTCCTCTCCTCTCCTCTCCTCTCCTCTCCTCTCCTCTCCTCTCCTCTCCTCTCCTCTCCTCTCCTCTCCTCTCCTCTCCTCTCCTCTCCTCTCCTCTCCTCTCCTCTCCTCTCCTCTCCTCTCCTCTCCTCTCCTCTCCTCTCCTCTCCTCTCCTCTCCTCTCCTCTCCTCTCCTCTCCTCTCCTCTCCTCTCCTCTCCTCTCCTCTCCTCTCCTCTCCTCTCCTCTCCTCTCTTCCAACCTTCTCAGATTCTCCATTTCATTAAGGGCATATAAATAAACAAGGTTCCTTCAGGTTTACAAAAACTCAGAATTTGTCTTGGAAAGGGAAGAAAATGGTTGTGGATAAATTGGATGTATTCTCCTCCACCACCTAGGCAAGCTACTCTCTTTCTTCTGGGAAAGGACGATACTTGTTGGATGCTGAGCAATGTGAAGAAGAGAGATGCTATGTATGATATTTCTCTAATGAAAGCATAACTAAAGAACCAAGATGGAAATAGATGGGCTGAATGTATCACCCTGGCCTTTTATTTTGAGATTGTCACAGAGAAGAAACAGAGAAGGACTGTTGTGTTACACACTACAATGGTGATTAATAAGAAATTATTCCTTCCCTGTTCCTCCTTCTTGTCTTTCAAGCGGGCATTAATATTACATGAATTGTGTTTTTCATATTTTTCAATGACAGGACAACAGCTTGTGCGCAAGTATCCACAACATTAAGTTGTGAAGTATCAGCTGTAGTCCTTGCTTTGTCTTCTCAGCTGAGGACCTTGGTTTCCTTTCTGCCTTCCAAGTTGTCTCTCTCTTTCTCCAGCACAGTCACCATTGCAGCTTGGTTTCCATAGTCTAGTACCAGTGAGTAAGCCTTGGCATTGACAGTAGACAGTTCTGGATTGGACCTTTCCAGAAACTGTGAAAACGCATATCTGAGATCCAAGGCTATGGCATTGTTACAGGAATCCAAGCCTGTTCTGGGTTCTGTACAGCAAAGACTTTCTTCAATCTCTGTCAGACCATGTGGATAATCTGTAGTATTGACCTGACAACTTGGATGCAATATTTTATTCTGTAAAAGATAGGTACAAAGGATTGCATGGAGAAGGGAGAACAGTGCTTTTGGTCACTGAATCTGCATTGCTATCTTTTTGCCAGACTGCTCTGCAGGTCATTCAGAGAAACACTCAGCTTGGGTTAGACACACAGTGAGCCATACGCTTCCACTTCCAACAACATAATATGACCTTCATTTGAAAGCCAAAAAATTCTCATTCTTTGTACTTCAGGAATATCTTATTGCAGCATTATTGTTGTAGCTGTAGGTATATTTTCCAAGAACACTCCTTGGTCTGACTCAACAGTCATTGGTCTGACTCTGTTCCTAATTACATCAATGGGAAGGGATTTAAATCAGAACTGTGAATTTTCTGAAGGATAGCACATGGTTCATGTTGGTAGATGGGATATAACCCTCTGCCCTTGACTGTGAGTATATTTTTTCAGCATGCTCATAGCTGTGTGACAAAAGGCTTAGTAGGGAAGAATTGTGCCTTTTAAATATTTGTACAGAATCCTGCGAATGAATTTCCCATTAATACAACTGATATGTTGCTGTGTTATAAATATTTACTGTTAATAGTATAAAATAATCAAGGTGCTAAAAACATCTATGTTTTCTCTTCATGAGACACATTTCATGTATTGATTTCCTTTAGGGGACTTTTAATATTTTTGGAAATCACTTTCTTTATATTGGCTGCTGGTTTGCTTTTCCGATGGCAGGCTTGTGTTTTGTCCTCAGCTATTCTACGTAGCAGATGTAAAAATAAGGACAATGTCTGACACATGAACTCTTCAGTGTTTACAGTCTTCATGTCTGTGGCTAAAAGAAGTAGGTCAATCTCAGTTCAGAGTGGTATTTTTGCCACCCTGGTCTTCATTGGCTCATGAGGGTCAAGTTTTAAAACAGCTTGAATTATGGCATGACTGTCCATGACTGGACAAGATGAAAACATCATTCACAAGATTTTATGCTTGTTTGGTTTTATAAAAGGAAACTAAAGTTTTCTTCCAAGATGTATTTTTCTATAATCTTTCTAAAATTGGTATGGTAAAATGATAATGTCCCCTAGGAACCTGCTAATAACATACAATACAATATTGTTAGATTATGTATTACTTTTTTGAGAAAGAGTACTTTCGATGATACAAGAACTGAACACTTTTCTGTAGTTGTTTCCATCTAATCTTTCTTTCACCCTTCTAGGACCTCTCTTGAAACAGAATGTCCCATAGCCCAATATTGTCCCTTACCACAAACCTCCAGATGCTTGATGAGATTAAGAACCTAGAATAAAAGAGGTTTATTATTTATCATAAAGTCTGATGTATCAATGATGATACACATATATTTTTAATTTTTAATGATAGACTTATTATCCCTATCAAACTTTAAAGAATTCAGTGATAAAGAGATCTAAACAAGTGAGTTTAGGAAACTTCCAGGTCAGGTTTTGTTTATTTGGTTATTTTTGGATATCATCTACCTTGTGTCTTGACTGGAGGTCTAACCCCTTCTTAAGTTCTGAACCTGTGACAAAAATTTCCTAATGTATTCATGTGCTGCCAGAAAAACAAGTGGATACATAATAATTTCTCTTTCCCATCTGCAGATATTGAGATATGAAGGGATATGGGTCTAAGTGTTCTTTAGCTGATGTTGATAAAGTCAAAGAGCCCTAAAGCAAGTATTTTGACTTTGCTTACATGGGAGGACAGAGGGACTCCTGTCTTCCATGAGATTACCCACGCTGCAGATGCCAGTAAAGGCCAGAGAAAAGCTCCTGCAGAGCTTCTTGGACTGTTCTTAGTTATGTGGGCAATGACATTGTTAGCCCTCTGCCATATGTATCAAAGAGGAGTAATTTGAGCTAGCTGAGGTGATGAAATATAGCCTCTTTTTTGAACTTGGTCAAGAAACACAAACATCTTTGTTACAGCTGCTATGACTGTATGGAGAATGAAACGGCCTGTCTCCAGTCCCTCCTCAAGATGCAGTTCCCTACAGTTACATCACCCTTGCAGCTAGCCTAAATTCAGATTGCCTACAGTTCCCATCTGAGGTTGCTCTAGGTAACGCTGGGGCCTCCCTAGGGTGGATTCCCACCACATGTCTGCCCAGTGCTGGGTGGGTGAATCACTATGAGGACAGATGGGATGCCTGGAGGACCAGAGGGCAGGCACAACATATGATAGCCCTCTGCAGGTCACTGCCCCCTTGACTGTGCATTAAAGCAGAGGAAAGACTTGGAGTATTCTTCATGTTGCAGAGTGCCTTAACCTTTCTTATGATGAGGGCTTTCCATTTCACTTGTGATGCCACTCTGCCAGCTTCACTTATGCACCCTGGAGCTGCTGTGGCATTTTTATCTTTGCATACTTTACACTGTTGTTCTTATGACTTTGCACTTACAAATCCTGACACATATTGATTTAATCAAGTTTCTCCTGGAAGCAGTTGTCACTGATGTGAGAATGACTCTTTTCTTTCTCCCCCTTTTCCTGCCCTTTGTTTTGTAGCTTTTAGTGTATAACTTTTTAGTAGAAGAAGACTTAATGAATGACTTCAGTACACAATAACCATTTCAACAGCCAATAAACATTATCCAAAAATAGGTATGCACAAAGTTTAGTGGTTAATCAGTGTGCAACATGTAATCAAAGCTTGTTCCAGGGAGTGCTAGTAGGATCATAGGCAGGAACCATCAAGTAGGAGATTGTGAAGGTCATGATGGATGAGGGAATATCTGCTGTACTGGAGAAGACATCCAGGACAGGTTGTGAGACATGACTGTTTTTCTTCCTAGTTAGCCACTGGGGAGAGTTTTAACTTTTCCATTCTCTCTCTCTCTTGCTCTCTCTCTTTGTTTAACCCCTGGGAGTAAGTTTACCATTTGAGTCAATGTATGCCATCAGCTGGAGATCCCATGAATAAAATTTTGTCCATGTAGGCCTCCCTCATCTTCCTTTGCACAATACTCTCAGCATCCCAATAGGTTCAAGTTAAGACCAAATCCAAACAAGGACCTGTGCAACAAAGATCCAGATAATCAGCCAATTCTGCCCCAAGAGACTGCATTTAGAACACAGTGAAGAGTAAGCCGGGGGAATTCTTGTGTGATTTTGATGCATTTGGTCCTTGTTTGAGACTGGGACAAAGCCACAATCAAATTCAATGTTAACAGCAATTTATACCACTTTTGCATCTATCAGGTCTTAAGCTTATATTTGTGCTTCTGATTCATGCTCTTGAGGATGTACAATTTGCAGGGCTTCTGAGTATACATCCTATGGAAAAAAAATAAAAATCTTTTCTTTTCTTTTTCCTCATTTTAAAAAACTGTGATTAAGATGTGTATTGCAGGGTGCCCAATAGTTGTCAATGATTTTTTTCTGTTACGCAAGATATATTCCTAACCTCTCTGAATCTATGGAAATAGCAGTGTGTGCTCAAACTATTTGTATCTCTGAACACATCATTTTTCTTATCAAGTTGTCATTGCATTTGCTGGGCTGCTTGACTGGTTATTGCAGACAGAGTAAAAATATTCAGCTGCCAGGTATGCCTTAAAAAAAAAAAAAAGATATAAAAAAACAATAATAGCAAGTTGTTCTAATATTCCACACTTTTTTCCCTACTCCTGCTGGTTACTGGCAGTGCTGTTGTGTTTCTGAAGATATATTTAATTATATTTTTAATCTGCCAGCTGTAGTGTGATGCATTAGAACATTTTTGCCAATGAGTTTTTTTCTTTGCAAATATATTCTATCAATGTGGTCTTGACGGATAATCTTGTAGGATGGTGGGAACATTCTACACATCAAATTGGCCACCCATTCATGAGCTACACTATATGATGCCTGAACTTTGATACAGACATTAACAATCTGTGTCAATATACTAGCCTGTGGCTAATTGGAAAGAGAATACAAATTTGCAAGTACTAAAAGATCTGTTCCACAGATATTCTTTACTGACTGTCTTTTATATTGAGTTGATCATCGGAGATTGCACAGTGAAAATTCTCTTAGACAACCATATTTGCACTTGCTATCACCATATGCTAAGTAGCTTGTGCAAATGTTACTCCTACGCTGAATAAATCGCCTGGCTAATTATTGTGTTAACTGTTTATGGTCTGAATTTGCCTTCTCACTTTCATTCATTATCAGTTCATGGTTCTTAATATTTCTCTGTTTGATTTGCTTCTTCACAGATTAGAAATCTCTTCCTGGGTTTGACACGGAAATCTGTGCTATGATAAAATAACCACCATTTCAAAATACATAAAAATAGATTTCAGTAATCAGATATGCAAAAAAGTAAAATCATACTCTTTCTTTAACTAAACTGTGTTATTTATACATTATCAATTAGTTACTCTGGTTTTGCTGCAAAATCTTTTGGTTTGCAAAACTAAGCAAATTCTACTAGGCATTTTAGGTGCTTGGCAGATCTGTGAGATAATGATAGCTGTAGCAATCACTGGCCACAGCTGAGTTGCACTTCAAAAGAGCCAAAAATTATTAATAGGAATGAAAATATCAAGAAATCACTTCAGATTTGTTCTCACTGATCAGCATCTAGTCTGACATTTTACCAGACTTAGCTAATTGTTTATTCCATTCAAATCAATAGAAGTTTTGCCTTTGTGGCCACCAAGATCAAGACTTGCCTATGAATTGTGTTAGTGCTGTCCGGATTATAAACCTTTCCTGACAGGTGCACTGCTATACAGTATATCAGGGATTGGTAGAATTTAAAACAAATAGTATCTTTTATTTTTTGTCCTCATTACCTTACCAGTGAGCCTTGCAACTTGACTGTTACTTTTGTAGTTTTAAAGTCTACCTTTCAACGAGGCATCTGCTCTTGGTCAGGAGATAGAGCATTTCCCTTGTCACTGTTTTCCAATAGTTAAACAACCTTACTCTTAAAAGAAAATGTATAACTCTTAATCACTTTCATCTGGTTGAAGCTTTAAACTTAGTGGTTGTATCTTTGTGAGAATAAAGAACCTTTTGGCACACAGCACTCTTTCTCTTCATGAAGATATTGCACATTGTGAAGTGGTTGGCTCTCATTCTTGAGAAGCTAAACAAATCAAGTTCTTCAAGTCTCTTGGTGGAAGGCTTCTTCAGCCCTTAAATCACTGTTGTTGATTTTTTTCAAAATAACAAGATAAACAGCTGCACTGTAGTAGTATTGGTCTCAGTGCAGAATCCTTACAGATCCCACAAGTCAATCTCTTGTTTACAGGTCAAAAGACTGAATTAACAGCTTGGGCCCAAGATTTGACCCAATTGCACTGATTCACTAAATTCTTTCAGCTGTTGCTCTCCAAGACATAGTTTTTCTTTTTATAGGTATGGTCTTCATTGCCTGTTCCTCATTGTTTAACACTGTGCTGGCTGTGTCTAAGCACTTGAGTCTAACTTACCTTAGTAGGCTGTATTTCACTTGTAAACTGCTCTGACTTCATAACGATTTTCCATGCTTTCTGTCATGACGTCAGCCACTTTTTTTTCTTCTGATTTTCTTATGAAAATACTGAGTGGCATTAGGCTAGTCCTTGCAAATCTGTTTCATCTCATCTTCCTCCCCAGGATGGCAATAATTCTCCACTGAACTTCTTTCTGAGAAAAGTCAGTTAGTTAGTTCTCAACCCACCTAATGTGCTTTCTTGACAACTTTTAACCAGAAGGTAGTGAAATACTAAATCCCACACTCTTCAGAAGTCTTAGTATGTTTGCAGTTATCAAGCCTGTCATTTCAAAAAATGAAACTTTTTGTTTTGATTGCATTGATTTTCCTGGGGAAAAAAAATGTATTGACTGGCATTAATCGCTTTCCCAGCCTAATCATTTAGGAATTTATACCAGGATCAGCTTTTCCTTGAATTTTGTCTGTGATAGATATAAGGCTAATTGTCTCCATAGTATCCTAGACTACCTTGCTTGCCCTCTCTGAATCAGAGCACAGTGCTGGGATTCATCCAGCTCATTGGTGTTTTCCCTCTATCCCTATCTATTTCTGCTATCTATTAAAAATTCAGAGCATGAACTAGAGATGTCCTCCATCAACTCACACAGAATCCATCCGTGCAAGTATCCCAGCCTGCTGATTTAAAATTATTTATCTCTGAGAGATGTTTAACACCCTCCGCAGCTACTAATGGACTGGAAAATACTTTATCATGTTCATATGATTCAAATACATCCTCCTGCTTCTTTCAAGATACAAAACAGAAATATTGAATAAACACATCTGTCATTAAAAGTTCTGCCACCCCCCTAAGCATCAGAATTTTATTATAGCTATTATTCAGAACCTACCTTATTCCAGCTAGTCACAGATTTTGGTCTTTTGCTGCCTTAATTTCCTACAACCTATAACTTCTCCTTCTAGTTGATAGCTGTTGCTTCGGTTTTCTGTTCGCTAAATACTGCCTTTTAATTTCTAAGTGCTGCTTCCAGTTTTTGTTGAGCCTGGGAGGGTTATAACTAATGTTGTACTCTCTTTTAGATGTGTATTTATGACATTTTAGGTACTTCAGTTCTTTTTAAAGAGCTCCCAGATTTCATCTGGTTTTTTCTAACACTTTTATTCTGGTATATTTGCTTTCATTTTTTTCTCTAATCTAGGAAGTAGCCTTATATATCTGTTTTGACTGATGAAATATGCATGGATAGTGGAGAGTTGACACTGGCCTGTTGTTCTGCAAGTACTTTCTAGTCTGGTGTGTATTTCAGGTCTCTCAATGCTGTAATATTTACACCACCGCTTAGGGGATAAAAGTGTAAATGGATCTACAGAGGAATTGGTGTGGTTTGAGGGAAGAGACTCTAAGTCCTACCAGATCCTCTCCCTCCCAGCTAGAATTTGCCCACTGAGGTACACACAGCTCCAGCCATGAAACATAGGGTAGTTGTGAAGCTCTCGTACTTAGATTAGATTCAGAAATTAATTTGGAAGATGGCTTTTTTGATTGTTTATCCTAGTTCACAGAATGTATAACTTTATTTCATGAGTCAACCAACAACTTGCAGTACATGATTAATTCCTTTTTATCCATAGAAATAAATCAAAATTTCCTACCCCTGAAACTGGGCAAAATACTTTTGAGCATGGGTCTTTTATCATTGTTAAAAAAAAGTCTATTATAGTTTAAAATCATACATATGTTTTACTTCTGGCTACCTGAGACTTACCACATTTATTTTCAACAAAGAATTTGTCTTGCACTGAGCATGGAAGCAGTGCATTACCCATTTACCCGTTCCTTGTAAGCTTTAGATGAGGTGTGTTTGCTGTGATATCTATGACGAATTGACCAACATAAGATGGTTTGGTTCTGAATCAGCCATGGGCCATTAATTTCATTTTTTTTTGCTTGTAAATGGAAAAGTCACCGCCTTCAGTAGGGCATCAACTTGTTCAGTAGCTACCTGTGTAATCTTCCTATATTTGCTGCTGTCATCCTTCTTTCTTACATTCCTGCTACTGTTATTTATGGTCAGCTCTATCTTATTAGCTTGTTAGAATAGGGGGTTTATCTTCTTATGTATTTGTATAGCACCTACAGTGCCAAGAACCATGATCCTGACATGCTGTATAAATAACAGCAGGAACCCTTGTTGTTGAGATCGTAGCTATTGATTAAGGCCTTTAAAAGGAGGCTGAAAGGTGACCTTATTGCTCTCTATGGCTTCCTGAGGAGGGGATGTGGAGAGGGAGGTGCTTATCTCTTCTCCCTGGTATCCAATGATAGGACATGTGGGAATGGTTCAAAGCTGCACCAAGGGAGGTTTAGACTGGACATTAGGGAACATTTCTTTACCGAGAGGGTTGCCAAACACTGAAACAGGCTTCCTAGAGAGGTGCTTAATGCCCCAAGCCTGTCAACGTTTAAGAGGCATTTGGACAATGCTCTTAATAACATGCTTTATCTTGGTCAGCCCTGAATTGGTCAGGCAGTTGGACTAGGTGATTGTTGTAGGTCCCTTCCACCTGAAATAGTCCAGTCTCGTCTCGTCTCGTCTCGTCTCGTCTCGTCTCGTCTCTTCTCTTCTCTTCTCTTCTCTTCTCTTCTCTTCTCTTCTCTTCTCTTCTCTTCTCTTCTCTTCTCTTCTCTTCTCTTCTCAATATATACCAAAGCTATATTTGGCTACTCATAATAATGGTGGTTTTGTCTCCAGTTTCCTGAAATGGCGAATCCAAAGCTTACCACTGATTCCAACAAGATCTGAATCAAGTCCTGTAGAAATACACTGAACAAGGGTATTAACAAATGGCAGTGCTGGTCCAGTGTGGGTCCCTTTCCTCCAGGCACTTGTTTAATGTGATGTTTCCATTAGAAGGGCTGGAGTAGAAAAACACCTAACAGTCATCAGAGACCTTTTCAGATTTCTTTGCAGAGGTGGCAGAAAACGTGCCATTTCAATTTATTAATCTCTCTATGATGTGGCCTTGAGAAAAAAAACTCTTGTAACAGCCTTTGCACAGGGTCTGACCCTACGTTTCCCAACAATGCCAGGAGCTCTCTTCCTACCTGTTCTCCAACAGCCCAATACCTGATACCTGACCGTCCGTTCATTTGCCATCAGGCATCTTGTCAGGAGAAAAATAACAACTCACAGCAGCACCTGTCTTACAAGGCACTAAATCTCAGTAACTGAGATGTCTCTGACTCTATGATCTATGAAAAACTGAACAGGCATTGTTAAAAACTAACCAATTTTGTTTTAAATTACTGGTATGGTATTCAACTGATTTCAAGAGTATTTTCAAGTTGGAACGTCTATGCATTTTGCAAATCTCAAAAAGTATTTCTGAGTCCCACAGCATGCTTACAAATCTGAAAACAGTTTCATCAATTAAGTTAACGAATCCTGAATGAAAAACTCCAACACTTTCACTTGCAAATCCTGACTTTCTTCCTACAATACAGGGATAAGGAATGATTTACAAAGCCCGTACTGTCAAGTACTGAAGCAATTTTGATTCTCAATATGCCTTGTGGCTATGTTTCAAAGAATGAGCAAGCAGAAACTTACTGACATGACCTCAAAAATCCAAAGAGTAAAATCCTTCCAGTAGAAAGGAAAAGGAAAAGAGGAGGAAGTTGAATACTGCTCATGAGGATTTTTCCTCCCAATGATGATTGTCCACTCACTGGTTAGGGCAAGATCTAGGAATAATGGTGTAGATCTCCTTAAAACTGTTAAAACTGATGCTGTTATTCCCCACATATAAGGATAGAATAGAATAGAATAGAATAGAATAGAATAGAATAGAATAGAATAGAATAGAATAGAATAGTTGCAGTTGGAAGGGACCTACAACAATCACCTAGTTCAACTGCCCGACCACTTCAGGGCTGACCGAAAGTTAAAACATATTATTGTTAAGGGCATTGTCCAAATGTCTCTTAAACTTAACAGAAAGGGTGTTAAGCACCATAGTTTTGGGTGTATTTGTCTCTTGATCTGTGAAACATTTAGTCTCAAAGGATCTCTAAATCAGAATCCTGAATTGCAGAAAAAGTCTTTTCCCTAAGTTATTATTAATTTGAATGACAGTAGTATGCAACATTCAGTTTACTTTTAGCTTTGATGATTATTGTTATGTATTTCAGTAAATATACATTAAATTGTGCATACTCTTCATCCTTGGCCTATTTCAAACCTTTTTATTGTTTATTTCCCAGAAAATTTTTTTAAACTTTCAATTAGTAGACATAGTTCATAAAGAGTGAAGCAAATTTTATATTTGTTCACTTGAATCTGCATGAAAGCCATGAAAAGAATTTATGTCTGCCTAATTTTACGAGTTTCTAGTGCAGCTATCTGTATATTTTCAGGTATATTCAGTACAGATATGTACTACCCATTTTAAACCATCTGTGTAATAATGATGCCACAGATTCCATAGACCCTGCTCAGATGACTACACAAATGTGCCTAGCACCATTCAAGATGCCCCAGATATTCTGCCTGACTTCCCGCTTCTGCTGCAGAAGGACACAGGGCTCCTGTAAGACTCTTGTCATATCTGCCATATCAGTGTGGATGTCTCAGATACCCTGGGTATCTCTGCTGCTGTAAGACACCTGTGTGGGCACAGCTGAATGGAACCTCAGATCTTGAACCCTATAATGGGAGTGAAGACATCCATCTGACACAGAGGCATTACACTGAAGACCCATGTTAGATGTTCAATCTGGAACTCAGCTGAACTTATATGTTTCCATTTATTTGGATTAAGTCCATCAAAATTTGAATTTAACTGGAAAAATGTAGGGAATCCTAAAATAGATCATCATCAGTAGGACGTATTCTGAGTACATCCAGCGAACAAGCACAGCTTGAATGCTGGATTTCAATGGCAAATTTTAGAGGCATGCATGAAAACCACATCAGAATATTACCAAGTGTTGAAATTTATTTGTTCACAGGTACACCCTCAAATTATTCATCATGTGCTTTACACATCATTTTGAAAACTTCAGTCTTTAAACCAGCGGGTTCTGACATATTGTGGATACTTTACATGGAATCTATACTGTATTTTTCAAAATCTTAATTTATGCATAGGTTTCTTTTGTTATAGCCATGGCACTGAACCCTTACCAATGTACACAAAATTTGACTGGTGTAGAGATGGTTCCATCAAAATCCTGGATCCATGAGAAATGTTAAGTCACTTACTCATCCTCATGGTGGAGATGCCAGGCGATGATCATTTTAATGCTAATATTGTGAACTGAATCATTCTTCCATATTGTGATAACATATGGGATGAACCGCTTCCAGAAAGCTGAGCCAAAGGGGTCCAGCACTGCTGGTGAAGTTTAAGGACTTTATAGCTATTCAGAAAATACATGGTATTATACATCAAAATCTGCACTCTATTAGACAGTAGTGTTTCATACTGGTAGTGCAGAGTGATAGGTCTTAACATTGAATCGGTCTACCTTCAAGTGAGTGAGCAGGTGATGAGATCCCTGAATGTTTAATTCTGTCAGTAGTTTCAGAATAGCTTGCCTACACCTTTTACTTATGAAGGTCAGTGTACAAGGAAGGTTTAAAGAAAGCAAAAATGCTGTAGTTAGCAGTGAAAGTAATTCTTCCTTGCTCTCACAGGTAACCAGTACAACTCCTGATACATGGAATTAATACAGTATAATATGCAAGTAGCAATCTGGAGCATAAGCTTAAAAAAGAAATACATTTTATTTCCTTATAGTCTATCACCTACTATTTTGATAAATCTTGAGGTATTCCTTTAGGGAAGAGAGGTATAATTTACTCTTGTAAAAGCATTTCGTCCCTTGTATTCTACAAAAATCTTCAGACATTCTCAGCAAGATTAAATAAATGTTATTTTTAATAATGAATGACTAAGTACCAACATGGTAAAAATCAAGGTAACTGATGTATTATTCAGGTACATGATCCACAGCTATTTGAAGCCAATCAGCTTGTTGATCTTATCTAGTTCAATAGCTTTGGCTCAAACTCTAGTATTTACAGGAGCTTTTATTTGCAAGGCATTTAGAAACAAGTTCAGATAAGAATTTGCAAGTGGCATGAACGTTCAGCCTAGTGATAAATTTAAGCAAACAGACAATGCATAAATAATCATTTATAGGTCAATGTTTATCATATTACATAACGCAACTTTGTAGAATTTTCTGTTTATAGATTTTTCATCACAGCTATATCGTTTAAAAAATGTTTTTACTTATTGCCTAATGTCCAAACTGGCAGGGAATTAAACAGCAGTAGCAAAACAAAATGTTGTTATTTGATTAAACAGAATTATCTTCTAAGAATTTTTTTATGTTGTCACAGTGTTCCTACTGGCATTATATTATACAAAAAATATAAGACTGAACTAAAAATTTTACTGAGCAGCATTAGATGGCAGTCTTGGACGTGTTGTACAATGAGCATCAAATGTACCAAAATTCAGAAAAAAGCTGCTTCTGTGGTTATACTTGGCATCCTTGTTTAAATGGGTTTAGATCCCATAACTCCTGTCATCTGTCACAATAATAAAGCTCTGGTCTGAATAGCACAAAAGGAAACATTAGAATAGAATTTTTTCAGACCCATTGGAAAAATATGCTTCAGAATAATGAGGATACTTCTTTTTTTTATTGTTATTTGAGTAAATGGCTCTAGGTACTTTTCATAGGCTTTTCTCTAGCTCTCTTTGCTTTTGTAAATAGCCATATATTCTTTTAAGGCCTTCAGAGACTTTTCTGCTACAGCCCCCTAGAAAATGCTATAAATATCAGTTGTGTTGCATCAGCCCGTTGAAACTGGCTGTTTCCTTTGAAATTGTTTTTCTGAAAGTTGTTCATAGTTCCCAATCCTGAGACAGAATAAAAGGACATTCAGACTACAGATGAAGAGAGCAAAGGCAGCCTCACATCACTTTTTTTTGTGTGTGTAGGCTCCTCCAATTATGGCAGCTGCCAATGTCTGTTCTAGCATCTGGTCATCACATATGGTTTCCGGCCATAACTCCTTATCTTTGGCTTGTGTCATTGCAATAGCGACTTTGAAAACTGGTGAACTGTCAGGCTTGGATCCTGGATGTTGAGTATACATACAATATGTACAGGACTGGAAGTAACGATGTTTATCTGCTCTGCTCATTCTTTGATATAATTCAAGCTTGGTGTGTGGATCATTCATTCCTTCTCCATATTTTTTCAGGTACTTGAACTTCCTGCAGGATTCTGTTTCTAGAAACACTCTATCAGCTGGAATACAGTTTTGTGACATGGTTGCTGAGGTCAGATTTACAGCTGTATAGGATGGAAATAGTCATCAGATTGCCACCACAAGTTGTACAATAATACAAATCAGGAGTAAGGTTTTGAAGTAAATTTGATCATCCATGCAGACTTCTGCTCTCACTGTGGAGTGGTGTTGGACTGTGTGACTTGGACTGCTTATGGATGAAACTCAACTGGAGAATGAGCTCCAGCTCATACCTGATGTGCTTAGACTGCCTGAAGGCATTCAGTCCTTTGGACCAGGCTAAATATTCATAGTACAGAGGTGACTGCACAAGTGAAAGAAGATGAAGAAAAAAATTGCAAATTTATCACAATGAGCTTGGTTCACTTTTAAAAAAATTACTGGATAGCTTCTCTATATTTGGTACAAATGAGCTAATTTATTTTCTTATAATTTTATTAACATTAATATTACTAGTAGTAATACCTCCTAACTCCTATGTAGAGCTCAGTAGATCTCACAGTGCTTTACAAAACAGGATCCTGTCATTATTCCTACTGTACAGCTACTAAAAAAAGACAAAGAAAAGATAAAGTGACTTCAGCAAGGCATCCTTGCAGGCCTTTATTAGAGCCAAAAATAAAAGCAAGACCAATGCAATGACAATCCAGTACACTATCTACTAGGCTATAATCTGTTTTGCCACAACCATTTGCCTTGTCTACACAACATAAAATACCTTATTACTGGGATTTATTATTTTTTTCTCATTAGTGAAGAAAATAGTATTCGTATGGTGCAAACTGTGCTGTTATAAAGCACAATGTAAAGTTGTATAAAGAAACCCAAACCTGACTGCATCTTAGAAGCACAGAAACATAGAATCATATAATAGTTGGTTGGACTAGGTGACCTTAAAGGTACCTTCCAACCCCCTTGCAATGAACAGAGACATCTTCAACTAGATCAGGCTGATCACAGCCCCGTCCAGCCTGACCTTGAATGTTGCCAGGGATGGGGCATTTACCACCTCTCTGGGCAACCTGTGCCAGTGTTTCATCACCCTCACTGTAAAAAATTTCTTCCTTAGATCTAGTCTAAATCTGTCCTCTTCTAATCTAAAACCATTACCCCTTGTCCTATTGCAACAGGCCTTATTAAAAAGTTTGTCCCCATCTTTCTTATAAGCTCTCTTTAAGTACTGAAAGGCCACAGTAAGGTGTCCCCAGAGCCTTCTCTTCTCCAGGCTGAACAACCCCAACTCTCCCAGCCTTTCCTCATAGCAGAGGTGTTCCATTCCTCTGACCATTTTTTGTGGCACTTCTCTGGACCTGCTCCAACAGGTCCATGTCCTTCCTGTGCTGAGGACTCCAGAGATGGACGCAGGACTCCAGGTGGGGTCTCACCAGAAGGGAGTAGAGGGGCAGAATCCCCTCCCTTGACCTGCTGGCCACGCTTCTTTTGATGCAGCCCAGGATACGGTTGGCCTTCTGGGCTGCAATAGCACATTGTCGGCTCATGTCCAGCTTTTCACCCACCAGTACCTCCAAGTCCTTCTCCACGGGGTTGCTCTCAATCCCTTCATCCCTGAGCTACAGGGTTGATACTGGGGTTGCCCTGACCCAGGTGCAGGACCCTGCACTTGGCCTTCTTGAACCTCATGAGGTTCACATGGGCCCACTTCTCGAGCTTGTCCAGGTCCTTCTGGATGGCATCCTGTCCCTTGAGCGTGTCGACTGCACCACTCAGCTTCGTGTCATCTGCAAACTTGCCGATGGAGCACTTGATCCCACTATGTTATTAATGAAGATATTAAACAATACTGGCCCCAGTATGGACCCTTGAGGGACACCACTTGTCATCGATCTCCATCTGGATATTGAGCCCTTGACCATTACCCTCTGGATGCGACCATCCAACCAATTCCTCATCCACTGAACAGTCCACTCACCAAATCCATCTCTCTCCAATTTAGAGAGAAGGATGTTGTGGGGGACCATGTCAAAGGCCTTACAGAGTCCCAGACAGACAACATCTGTAGCTTGTCCCTTGTCCACTGATGTACTCACTCCATCATAGAAGGCCACTAGGTTGGTCAGGCAGGACTTGCCCTTGGTGAAGCCATGCTGTTTGTCTCGAATCACCTCCCTGTCCTCCATGTGCCTTAGCATAGCTTCTAGGAGGATCTGTTCCATGATCTTCCCAGGCACAGAGGTGACGCTGACAGGTCGGTAGTTCCCAGGGTCCTCCTTTTGACCCTTTTTATAAATGGCTGCAATGTTTCCTTTTTTTCCAGTCACCAGGGACTTCATCTGACTGCCATGACTTTTCAGCTCTCAGGGAGAGTGGCTTGGCAACTACATCAGCCAGTCCCCTCAGGACTCTGGGATGCATCTCCTCAGGTCCCATAGACTTATGAATGTTCAGGTTCCTCAGGTGGTCACGAACCTGATCTTCTCTTACAGTGGGAGGGACTTTGTTCCCCCAGTCCCTGTCTTGCAGGCCATCCACTTGAGAGGAGTGGGAAGAGAGGTTGGCAGCGAAGACTGAGGCAAAGAAGTTGTTGAGTACCTCAGCCTTCTGCTCATCCATTGTTACCAGTTTGCCAATCTTGCTCATCAGGAAGGGT